>NC_092872.1:623691996-624891996 GCF_028372415.1 Notamacropus eugenii
GTAAGCAACTAACACAATATCCTGTAAGAATTTGTTGGGACTTCTAGATTTCAAAACCATGAATATATGCCTCATGCAGTCTTCTAAATAGTTTTCTCTGTTTATTAGAGTCACCAAGTAACTATTTCTGCCCAAATATATCAGTACCACCCACCTCCCCTGCAACCATCTACAACTCCTTCAACTACTCCTACCTCACTAAGTTAATGGAATCTATCTCACTGGGCTATTAGGGCCCAAGCACCTTTTTGTGGAAATATATACTCAGAGTCTTTCTGAGGTAAGTTCCCATAAAAAGCAAAACAAAAAGAAGGGAGGGGGAAGGAAAAGAGAATTGATTAAATTTCTCAATGGGCTCAGTGAAGAAGTCTTTCATATATGAAGGGGAGGAGAGGATTCTTTTAGAAAGGTGGTAATTCATAGGCATGTTTGGAAACACTAAACTTAGCTAGCCAGGAGGGCTTTTTTTTTGAAGAAATGAAAAGTCATTTCTTAAGCTGATCAGAATAGGGAGGCCTCAAAGGCAGGATACTGGTACTGGTGGTGGTGGTAGGTGACAGCGGTTATATCACTGTTAGGCAATAATGTTTAATAGAAAGTAAATACATTGGATTTGGAGCCAGACAGCCTAGGTTCTAGCCCTTAACATTTTACCTACATATCCCTGAACCAATTACTTAACTTCTTTATTGAATCTCAGTTTCTGTATCTGAAAGTGGGAAAACCAAACCAAACCAAACCAAACCCTACTATATTACCTCTCAGGGTTGTTGTGAAGCTCACATGAGATAATACATGTAAAATATTATATGATAATTCATATAAAGCATTTTAAGTGTGAGATATGTTAGTGAGTTATTATTTCCTCACTTATATGCAGCTGAAAATAGCCTAGAAAGAGAGAAGATGACCCACAGCTCTGTTTAAGTCCCTAAGGCAGCCCATTTGAGAGATATAATAATGTAAAAAAAGAAAAAAAATTGATATAGGCAAAGCTTGATAAGAATTTACTTCAATAGAAAACTACTTCAATTGTACCTAAGGATTTATTTTTCTTTATGTTTTGCTCTAATTTGTATACCACTATGCTTTTAGTGGGAATTATTGACTCTGATATGTTTATATGAATTAAAACATTTTTATGGAAATAACACATAGAGAAAGAGTTACCCATTATGTCTTTGTTCCTTTCCATTTCCCACAACTGAAGTGAGTAACTCCAAACTATTAGAACATAACCCCAAATGCTATGAGGTGTCATAGACCTTAGATTAGATCCCAAACTCATTTAGTGAAGAAAAGATCACAGTCTGCTAACTGATTCTTATTAGACCTGCTCCTGTCATGGCTGCATGATGTGTTCTTACTGATGTATAATGTCCCTTTGCCTTGGGTGTGGCTAAATGGAAATATCTTTATATGTTCCTAGTGATGTCATCTCATCCATGTGACTATTTCCACCAATGATTCAGATGGCAGTCCATTCACTTATGAATATCAGTGAATACACTTAGAAATATAAGTGCCCATCCTGTGTGATTCTTATCCATGTTTTCTGGTAAGTTTAATAGAGGGTCTTTTTAGATGCTTTCAAGCTCACTTTTGCTTTCTCCTGACATTGTGAGGATACTAGTGGAGCACACTGGAGGCTGTCCATAGCTTATCTTCTTTTTTTATATTTCCCTGAGAGGATTCTTTTCTCCTTTCCTCTTCCTTATTGGTTATACATTATAGCCTGTTCACACTCACCATGTGTCTGTCCACATTGTGCTCTTTGTGGCAACTAATTTTTAATTCTTCAATGATTGTAGTGTTCAGTGACTCACAGCCATAAAACAACACTGGTTGGATACTGACATTAAAAAGATGGGCCTTTGTTTCTGGGAGAAGTTTGGGGTCATTGAAGAAGCTTTGCAATTATCTGAAGTCAATCTAGCTCACTCTTTACCTCCTGGTTAATTCTAGATTCAAAATGCTGTCCATTTGTATTGTGTGTTCAAGCTGCATATGTTGTTTGTTCCACAAGCTCTTAATTCAATTATGTGGCATAATCTGGACAATAAATATTTTTTATCCATTTAGTTTGTCAAAACTGTTGATGGTTAGGTCAAATTCTTTGGAGTGGTTATGAATCTCTTCCAAGATGCTTTGAAATATTCCAGTTTTTTATGTAGTTACCACATTGTCAACTGCAAATAGGAACATCTGGGGATTGGAATCTCTGGATTACATTTGATCCAATGGCATTGGCCTCCTTGCTCCTTATTGCATAAGAGATTCTGTGTCCTGACTCCACGCATTTTCGCTAAGTGGTTCCCATTCCATTCCAGGAAGAGTATTCCAACTTTCCCTCCTCATCTCCACTTTGTGGTCCCCTGGCTTCCTTCAGGTTCCAATTAAAAATCTTATGTTCTGTGAGGAACCTTTCCTGGTCCCCCTTAATGCCAGTGTTTTCCCTTTATTAATCATCTCTAATTTATCCTGTGTGCATCATTATAGTTATTTTTGTGTTGTGTCCCTGTTAGACTGTGCGGCTTTTGAGAATAGGGATTGTCTTTTGCTGTTGTATCCATGGCCCTTAGCTTGGTCCCTAGCACATAGTAGGTGATTAATGAATACTTACTGTTTGACTCATTAATCGACTGATTTCTCTGAAATATTTGAGTATTTTATCCTGGACTGAAAGGACTGTGATTCTGGTTTATCTAGTTTTTATCAAAGGATTATAGCCTTTTTTTCCTATTAATTTTCCTATCTCTGAATGCTGTTGTCATTTCTTCTATCTGTTCTCTATGGTATATATTTATTTTGAAAATGAAAATGAATTAACATTAATAAGATTACATGTGCTAATATACTTTGCAAAACAAAGTTAGCTATTATTATTAGCTATTATTAATGTGTTTTACAAAATCAATCAACCAACAAGCATTTATTAAATACCCACTATGTTCTTGGCTCTGTGCTAGGTGCTAGGGCTGCAGGAAAAAAAATCCTATTTTTGAAATAACTGAGGTGTCACAAAAATGTCGGGAAATCATTACTTTAATTGCCTGTTCAGGATAAAAACCCTAAAATGTCACAATTAGAGGCAGCTAACCTAAGGAAGATGCCAAAAGGAAGAGGGGCAAGATGCCATGAACTCGGGCTAAGGAGAGGATCTATTACCTCCCCTCCCTTCATTCTAATGAAGATCCTAACTATACTTTCTCTTCCTCTGTGAAATCATCCCTTCATTTGCTGATAATCTATTTTAGAATGTGGTGGTTATGGAATGAGAATAACTCAGTTACATACATCCCTTTACAAGTACTCTTTCCCTGTTGGAGACTTCAGGATTAGGAGGGTGTGCAATCAACCTCAAGAAATATTTTGTGAGAGGAAGAGTAATATAGTGAGTGGAGTTGCTAGGTTTAAAATCTGGAAGATTTGGGTTCAAATCCTGCCTCGGACACTTAACTATCTGTGTGACCTTGGATACTTAGCCTTTCTATGTTTCACTGTCTTCATCTGTAAAATGAGGGATTTGGAGTGAAGGACCTCTATCATTCTTTCCCACTCTAAATCTATGATCTTATTGCCTTTCTCTTATCAGTGCCCTTGCTTAACTGTGTTGACCAACCCATACTTTTTCAGATGTGGAAACTGAGGCCAAGAGAATATAAGCAGTAATGGAAAGCTCAGATATTAACAGCAGTTTTCTGTTTCTAAACTGGTTACCATTCCCATTGTACCACATGGAATATAAGCAACTACTCCACATCTCTGAAATTCTTTTTCAGTATAATCTATAAAGTTAATGTTATATTATGTTAAGTGTTCGTCCATTGTTGCCTAAGAAGAGCATGACATCACAGAAATGATGACAGGACTTGTACTTGACTTTGTTTTGAGTGAGGGAGGGTTGTGCAGGTCACCAGCCTCACTTCTCCTCCAGAGCCATCTGAATCCACTGACCAGATATTCATCAGAATGACTGGAGATGACCCAGGATGAGGCAATTGGGATTAAGTGACTTGCCCAAGGTCATACAGCTAGTGAGTGTCAAGTGTCTGAGATGAGATTTGAACTCAGGTCCTCCTGACTCCTGCATTGGTGCTCTATCCATTGCACCACCTAGCTGCCCAGTCTATAAAGTAATATTTCAGGAGAAGTACTTTCAAAGCCCCAGAGCACCCTAGCACTATTATCCTTGTTAATTGTTGCTGCTGTTACGACCATTTCTAGGTTCTTTGTTAAGACTCCATTAGGATGAGGAGTGGCTTTAAAATGTGGTCCACAGTTGTGGTGAGGACAGTTGGAAAGGAATTCATCTTGCATCTTTTCTTTTACTGTTTACTATTAGGTTCATTAGGAAAGAATGAGATCCCTGTGCTAGGAAGAAAAATGCACCCAAAGAGGTTTTGTAGTTAGATATGGCAATAAAAAGTAAAATGTAGCCAGTCTAATATGTAACCACTAATTTATTTTCCTTTTTTAGGAGCTGATTTATACTTTATTTTCCTGCCTCAAATGTCTTCTCCTCTTCTCTCTGCCAAAACAGCGAAGGCTCCAAAAGGTAATGAGGATATTTATGGTGGGCATAAGGAGGCTATGGCATATTACCAGTAATGATGTGTGCAAGAAGTAGTATAGATATTATGCAGGAAATGTATGATTCAAAACAGTGGTAGCCCAATCATGTATCAAGGGTATGGGACAGCAAAGTTTGTAGTCATGCTCATTGAATACTAAAAGATACAGAGGAAGTCTTTGGGTAGATTCACTAAGAAAGATGTATTGGAGGACACAGAGGAGCATCTGACAGGATGAAAAGTGTGGATGGATTGTAATCTGACAGTGGGGGACTATCTATATCAGTGAAATTGTGGGTCTATTGAAGTCCTGAAATACAATAAGCAGACTATGTGTTTGTCCTATAAAACATTTTTTGATAAGAAAGTAGGCATATAGATCAGTAATTATTGATGTTTTCCCAGTTGCTTCCCCCCACCCCTTATTTTGGTAGCATTTTGTCCTTCAGATATCTTGTACATTAATTCCTTATGTCCATCACAACTGTGTCATCTCCAGGACAGATCTCCTTTATTTTCTAATGTAGCTGATTTTTTTATCTTGTTCTCTTTATTGATTTTTCTACCTCCTCTATAAACACATCTGGAACTATGATGTCAGAGTTCAAGTGTGGTGAATCTCTTGTCTTTAATGGTAAAAAGTTTGTTATTTAAAAAAAAAAATCTCTGCAGATCTTTTCCATTTTTCTTTCCTTTGTTATCCTCTTATTTTTTTCCTTTAACTGTATTTGGGATAACTTTGATCACTAAACTTTTTAAAAATTGTTTCACCCCTCCATTGCTTCTCTCTTCTTTACGAGATGACACTACTCATAACCTTATCAACATAGGATGACTGATTTAAAATGAAAAGGGACCATTGTTTCCTTACCCTTTTCTGTAAGATGTTACAAACAAGTTTATACTGCTGTGAGACATGGAACACAACAGTCTCTAAAGAACAAAAGACAATGGAAAGGCACACAGTGGGTATGAGCAGGCTAAAACATATAACTAATATGGTACTTTGAAAAACAGAAGTGAAAGATGCCATCAAGGAAATGTATGATTAAAAAAAGAAGATGGGCTGATCACTTTGTAAGGATGAAGAGTGCCATTCCATTGGTATCCTCATAATGTCAGGAGAAAATCAATAAAAGTCTAGGACATATGGATGCTGGATTGAATTTATGAACAGATATAAGCAAAAGTTACAGAGGATGGGTAAGCCTGGATGGGTTGATATCTGCATCACTAGAAGGGAGGGAGATCACTGAAATTCTAGATCTGTTTGAATATTTGAACATATCTGTAACCAGAAGACCAACCTGAATTTGGAGAAGCCTATAATCAAGAAGTTGACCACAAGGTAAGGAGTTATTTTGGCCACAGTAACATATGAAGACTATCTATTTGATGATAGTTGGGATGTACATGGAATTTTTGAAATACTGAAGAAGTATCATAAGATGCATACTTGGGTAAATTGAGAAACTATTTGGAGCTATATTTTTTCAGATCATGAATAATATTAACTAGCATTTATATAGTATTTTAAGCTATACAAAACACTTTATGTGCATTATCTTATTTGATCCTCGTAACAACCTTGTGAGATAGATGCTATTATTATTCCAGTTTTACAGGCAAGGAAACAGATAAGGCAGAGAGAAATGCTATGACGCTTGCCCAGGGTCACACAGTTAGCAAGCACATGAGGCAGGGTTTGAACTCAAATCTCCCTGTTTCCAAGTCCAAAACCCTATCCATTGTGTCATCTAGCTGCTGTATAAGAGTACTGTTTAGCAAGGCTTTACTAAATGATGCTTTAGCATCCTCTTTTTTCTACGTTTCACTGGTTAGTGATATCCAAATGGACAGGAGAAAGAAAATGAGAGAAAAGGGACAGAAATGAAGAGTAAGAAACCAATGGAAGAGGGATGGGGAAGGGTGGGAGATCAGAAGGAACTGGAGAGAGAGCATAGTAGGGTAACAAACACTGGATTTTGGAGATAAAGAAATGACTTGTGTTTGATTCCTGAATCTGCTTCTTATTATCTCTATGGCCTTGGGAAAAATGTATCCCTTTGCAAGGCTTCAGTTTCATCATCTATGAAATGAAGGGCTTGGATTTTATGATTTCTATAGTTTCCTACAGCTCTAAACTTTATGGGAAAAAGAAAAGATAGGGTCTGGAGTAGCATAGGGCCACTTGGTGTTAGGTAAATTGGTGAGGAGGGAAAGTGATGGTAGAATATCACCAGGGATTGCCCCATGGACATGAGTGCATGAGTTTGCTTGGGCCTGCAGTATACACTGTCTAAAGGACCAAACTGACTTCTAGGGGGCAGATTAGGCTCTGGATACCCTAAAATGTCATGTGAGACTACCCTGAACTCTATCCATTCTTGTTTCCTAAGGGGAAAGTTATAGGCTACTAGCACTCAAAAAGAGAACTTCCTTTCCCCTCCTTCCCTTCCAACTCCTTGTTCTTGAATTAAAGGGTCCAAGTAAAGTCATAAAAATTGTAAAGGTTTGAATAATAGCCCTGGAGATGCATAAAAGTCAGTTGGTTTCTTTGGCAGTTAGGCTACTTCTCTATAAAAGAGAGCTCTATTCACAATTGGAGTCTAGGCAGCAGGAACCCCTTGCTCCTTCCTTCCCTGGCCTCATGGGAAATGACAAGATCAGCAGCTTGCTAACACCACCCTCTGCCTCCTCCCTTACCTCGCTCACTGCCTTGGAGGTTCAGAGCATTTTGCTTCAAAGGGACAGCCATAGGAGTGTGGCCTGAGGGGAATCTAGGGAGCTGCTGGAAACTTTCTTTATAAGCTCACCTCCTCCCTTCTTCCCACTGTCATCCTTGAGCTGCTTTGATCATCACAGGACCAGGAGATGCCTATTAGCAAAGGGGCCTGCTTGTCTAGATGGCACAATTAGCGACAATTCTTGGAGACACAGTGCAGCGGAGCAGGATGAAGCTGGAATCTGGAGCCAGAAGACCTGGGTTTGAGTTTCAATTTTAGCAGTACTTTTACCTGTTGGAGATTATGTTCCCTAATTGGTAAAATGAGAAAAATAGGTTATCTAATCTTATGAAGTAAATGCTCTCTAAACTTCAAAGAGTTTTATATATATATATATATATATATATATATATATATGTGAGATATTATTTTCCTTCAAAGAAATGGAGGCTTCATTCTTCTCTCTATCCCCTGTATCTTCTTCCACTTTTCATTTTTCTCTGAGTTCTCAGGAGCCAATAGCCCTTATCCAATCTGGTGTGTTTTAATCATTTTACTTGGCACCTCATAAAGATAAATAAATGTTATGACCCTCTGTACTGTAATAGCAGTGGATTTGTAGTAAGTAGAAAGAGTTCTGAGCTGGCATGCTGGAGACCTGAGTTCTAATCCTGATTCTGCATGACTTTGGGCAAATCATTGCTTCTCTCAGTCTTTGGTTTCCCCATCTGTAAAAGGAGGGGCTTGGAAAAGAAGATCTCTAAAATGCCTTTCAGCCCTACCTAACATCAAGTTGGGCTCTCACATCTGGGGCTTGCACTGGTAGGTAATGACAGGCTACCTGAGAGAAAAGATTGGCCGATGGGCCATATGACACCAGTCACCACATATGTGCCCGTCTTCATTCTCTGGGGTGCTGCTGTGGTATACTGGAGCACATATCTAAGTCCATGCCATGCCATCATTACTCTGTGATGAATATACATTCAGCTCTTATTCTGTGCTCAACCCCTTGGGGGATACTGTGGTACAGTAGAAAGTGATGACTTTGGAGAGGCACATAGTAGGTATGAGCAGCTTAACACATGCAACTAATAAGGAACTTTGAAGAAAAGGAGAAGGAAGTGCACCATTAAAAGGGAAACCAGGTTGGTCACTTGAGAATGAAGGATAACGGGTGGTGTTTCATTGGTATCCTCAAAATGTCAGGAGAAAATACATACAAGTCCCAGGATAGAGGGACCTTGGGTTGAAGTTATGGAGAGATGTGCATAAGAGTAGTTTGGATAGGTATGTATGGATTATTATCTGCATCATTGGAGGAAAATCATTGAGAACTCCAAGATTTAAATATTGGCTTTGTCAGTTGCTACTTGTGTGACCAAGATACTTCACATCTTTGAGCCTTAATTTCTTTATCTATAAAATAAAGGGGTTGGACTAGATTTCCTATAAGGTCCTTTCAAAGTCTAGAGATATGATCCTAATTATAAGGTATAGCTTCTTCCCTCGAAGTACAAATAGTATAGCGGAGGAGACTAGATTAAGTCAAATCAACAAGTGAGACAACAATACTAAAGTAATATGGAACCAAAATGTAAATTAGTACATAGGCCTGCATACACCAGGAATTTAGTATGAGGAGATTAGCATTGTAGGCTGGGGTTATTCTGGGAAGACTTCAAGGAAGAGAACGTCTTTAACTGCACTGGAAAGACGTGGAGGAAGAAGAGGAAAATATTTCAGAAGATGGAGGAATGAACATGGAAGGAAAAAAATGGCTGAATTAATGACTGAATGAATGAGAAAGAATTTAAGTACTTACTATGGGTAGAGAAATCTGTTGAATGCCAGGGATGCAAAAAGAGAAATAAGACTGATCTTGTTTTCAAGGAGCTCACATTCTAATGGGGAGGGCTACACATGTACATATACATATGCATATATACACACATGCACATATATACACACACTTATATACATATACGTGTAGGTATATACATTATGTGTTTATATAGCTATATGTGTATACCTCTGTACATACATATTTGTATATGTATGAAGGTTTTAGCTGCAAATCCAGTGGAAAGATCCAGTGATCCTGATGGTACAGGAACAAGGCACATAGATGGTAATGTATTTTCTTTAATGTAATTTCCATTCCTAACAGAATATCCATTTCTGCTGGTGAGATGTTTATTACTGGTCATGATTTTGCTGTTGAAAATGTTCTTTTCTAGATTTTTGTAGCAGTTACTTCTGAGATCGCACTGGCAAAGGCCGTTGCCAGATCACATCTCCACAAAGGTTTTTTCCTGCACCATGACTGGGAATAAGGTGAGAGGATAGAAGTAGGGGCAGTGATCAGGGTAGAACTGCTGTTCTTCTTAATTTAAGTTTTAATCCCAAATTCTCTCTCCCCTTACCTTTCCCCGTTCATTGAGAAAGGCAAGAAAGATAAAAATGATTACAAATATCTATAGACATACAAAACAAATTTCCATATTAGCCATGTTCTAAGAATTAAAAACAAGAAAAATAAAGAAACAGAAGGAAATATTCTTTAGTCTGCACTCTGAGTCCCTTTCTGGAGATGGATAGCATATTTTATCATGAGTCTTTTGGAATTGTGGTTGGTCATTGTGATGGTCAAAATTCCCAAGTCTTTCAAAGTTATTTGTCTTTATAATGTTGTTGTTTTGCATAAATTGCTCCCTGGTTCTGCTTACTTCACTTTGTATCAGTTTATACAAGACTTCTCAGGTCTCTGAAACCATTCCTTTCATCAGTTCTTTCAGCACATACCATTCCATCATCTTCATATACCATAATTTGTTTGGCCATTCCCCAACTGATGGGCATTATCTCAGTTTCCAATTTTTTGCTAGCATAAAAAAAGAGTTGCTCTAAACATTTGTGTATATATGGGACCTTTTCCTCTTTCTTTGTTCTCCTTGGGGTGGAGAACTAGGAGTGGTATCTCTGGGTCAAAAGAGTATGGATAGTTTAATAGCTTTTTGGGCATCATTCCAAATTGCTTTCCAGAGTGACTATTTCATAGTTCTACCATTACTGTACCTATTTTCCTGGACATTAGTGTACCTATTTTCCTATATCCCCCCTAGCACTTGCCATTTGTCATCTTGGCCAATCTGATGGATGGATGTGAGGTGGTGCTTTGGAATTGTTTTAATTTGCATTTCTCTAATTATTTGTGATTTAGAACATTTTAAAAATATAGTTATTGCAAACTTTGATTTCTTCCCTTGAAAGCTGCATGTATGTATACACAGATATATATATATAGATGTGTCTATATATATATATCTGTGTATACATATATACACAAATATCTCTATATCTATCTATCTTTCTATGTATCTATGTATGTATCTGTCTGTCTATCTACTTTGTCCATTTATTAATTGGAGAATGGTTTTCATTCTTGTAAATTCGACTCTATTCCCTACATATTTTAGAAATGAGTCTTATCAGGGAAATTTACTTCAAAGATTTTTTTTTTCTCTGTTTCCATTCTTCCTTAGTTTTAGAGGCATTGGTTTCATTTGTTCAAAATCTTTTTAATTTTATGTAATCAACATTATCCACTTTACTTCCTGTGAACTTTGCTATTTCTGGTTTGGTCATGAACTTTTCCTCTATCCATCGTTCTATCAGTTAATTTCTTCTGTGCTCCTCTAATTGGCTTATTTTATTTGCTTAATTTGCTTATCCTTTTGGTCTAAATCCTATATCTGTTTTGAGATTATCTTGGAGTAACATTTGACATGTTGGTCTCTGCCTAGTTTCTTCCAGACAATTTTCTAATTTTCCCAGCAGTTTAATCAAATAGTGACCTCAATAAAACTGGGATCTTAGGGTTTATCAAATACTAGGTTACTGTGCTGATTTGGTTGTTGGCCCTATAATATTAAAAGCAGTCCTAGGCACTATTGGGACCAAGTGAAATACATCATGAACAATCTGGTCATGCTTCCAGAGGTTCCAGGAATGAGTGGAAGAAATGTTGGCAAAGGTATTTAAGGATAAGAAAGGGTTCATGTTATAGATGGTCAATAATTAAGCAGCCTATAATTTTGTTACCTTTAGTCAGATTTAGTTGTTTGAGAGTAAAGATTGTCAAATCCTGCCTCTTGTGAGTTTTCTAGAAAGTTTTCCTGGTACAGGCATACATTGCTACGTTTTCCCTAATGTACTGATAAGGGAATAGGCATCTGGGGTAATAGCTGGTTGCATTTGCATTTTGTTTCCTGGGATGTCTTCTGTGCTGTGGCTATTCATGGTGCTTAACTAGTAAAGCTATTTGGTGGGGCAGGCAGTTCAGTCTTACGCTAAGGGGTGAGTGTGCAGCAGTATGTCCCTTCAGCCACAGACCAGGCAACATTTCTGATATAGTGAGTACTCTGAGACTCTGGACTATTTTAGGAATCCCAGGTATAATGTGTGGAGCAGTCACTGACCATCTTGACTAGAGTAGAGAGTCCATGTTGGAGAGTTATAAGAATAGCTACCCTTTATATAGCACCTTAAAATTTACAAAACACTTTATACGTATGAACTTATTTGGCCTTCACAAATACTGTAATGTAGGTGCTATGATCTCCATTTCACAGATGAGGAAATTGAGGTTTAGAGAGGTTAAATAGCTTGCTTAGGATCACTTGTTTTTTAAGCATCTGAGGCAGGATTTGAACACAGGTCAGAGAGAAGTTCTAGTCTATCATCTTGTTTGGGACAGCTAAGTGGTTATTTGGGGGGTGGGCAGTTTAGTCTTATGCTAATGGGTAAGTATACACCAGTATGTCCGTTCAACCACAGGAAAGGCAGCATTTCTGATATGGATAAAACACTGAACTTGGAATCCTGAAGATTCATCTTCCTGAGTTCAAATCTGGCCTCAGACACATGTATTTGTGTGACCTTGGACAAGCCACTTAGCCCTGTTTGCCTCAGATCCCTCATCTGTAAAATGAGCTAGAGAAGGAAATGGCAAACCACTCTAGTGTCTTTGCCAAGAAAACTCCAAATGGGGTCATAAAGTGTCAGACATGACTGAAAAATGACTGAAATATTATCTTGTTGCTCATGTGACCTAGAAGTTGAGGAGATGAGGTAGAAAGACAAGATGGGGCCAGTTGATTGAAAAGTAGGATTGCTAGGCTAATATGTTTTGATTTGATCCAGTAGAGATGATTACATATCAGGAATCAGTGTGAAGGAAGGACCAGAGGGGAAGGAAGCTAGAAATATGAACACTATTATTGTAATGTAGGGATGCCATGAAGAGGGCATAAACTAAGATGGTAATGGTGGAAATAGAAAGGAAGTTATAAGTCCAAAAGTCATTGTGAATGAAGACTTGTAAGGACCAAGTAGCTAATTTAAAAATACTTTTATATTCAATCTCTATTGTCTAAACTCTTAATTATGGATGAAAGATGGTGGAAATTAAATTGAGCCTGGGACATGTGGAGAATAGTGTAAAGGTGAGAAAGTTCAAGGATGAAGAGTTAACGGGGGTAAGGCATATTAAGTTTGTTGTGGTCCTTAGCCATCTAAATAGAGAGAGTTCTATAGGCCACAGGAAATAATGGCATTGGAAGATGGGGTAGGAACCACCGCTAGAGATGTACATGTAGGAATCATGAGCATAACAGCATAGAGGAATGGAAAGAATCTGGATTGAGAGGATCTGGGTTCAAATTTCTGCTCTCTCCCTTTTATGATCTCATGGCAAATCACTTATTTCCTTTTGTTTCCTTATCTGTAAAATGAGAGAGTTAAATGGAATGACTTCCAAGAGGTCTTCTAGCACCAAACTGATGGGCTTATGAATGAAAGACGAGGGTCTAGCTGGAAGGTTTAGCTGAAAATATTGCTGGGTCACCAGTATGCCCACCATCCACTGCCATGTGTCATGGATCCTGTTTTTACTTTAGGTGTAGTGGCAGGTACATGGTATAATGGATAGAGAGCTGGAGGTGAAGTCATTAAGACCATAGTTCAAATCTGTCCTCAGATATTTACTGTCTCTGTGTGGACAAGTCATTTAGCCTGTGTTTCACTTTCCTCAGCTATAAAAAGGGTATTAAAATAGTATTTGTCTCATAGAGTTGTTGTGAGGATCAGCTAAGGTAATAGTTGTAAAGCAATGAGTACAGTGCCTGGCACTTAATAGGGGCTTGTTTCCTTCCCTCCTTAGGGACAGCCACTAGCACTAACACTTCCTTATTTTTAATAAAGAGGAATCAGAAATGTCAGGGAAAAGATAGAATCATAGAATCTCAGAGGGAGAAGGTGCCTGCAGTCCAACTCAGATCCAATGTATGAATGTCCTTTACAACACCATTGACAAGTGGTCATCCAAAAGAATGAGCCCAGTCCCAGAAGCCGAAATATATAGCCAATGTGTGACTGTGAGGATAAGCCTTCCCTAACCACCTTTCCCAATCATTCTCTGGCTTAGGTACTTGCCTCATACTACAAGAATAGACAAGTGGCAATTAAGATAAAATGAGGAATTGCATTCTAAAGATTTCAGGAGCCTGTCTCAACACAACCCAATCCTCCTACATGTTGGGAGATGGTATCAGAGTAATAGGGCCTAGAGTAAATGGCCCTATTAAAGATCCTTGAGGGCATCTTCCCTTTTAAGAGATAGCATAGAAAACCTCTTCCTTCTTTTAGGGATCCTTGTGTAGACACTGGTAACTAGTATTGCTCACATTTGGCAGTTGTATAGCAAGTATGATAGATGTTTAATTCAGGGCTTTGAAGGATGATAGCTGCTTGTAATGGGGGACAGTGAATGATATTTATGATAATGGAGAAAAAACTAGAATGTTAAGATCTGAGAATAGGAGTTAAAAAAACACTTTAAATATGAGTTTCCATTCTTTTTATTATACATGTATGTTCATGTTGGTGCGTGTGTGTGTGTGTGTTTTGTATAAGTGTGGTAATGTCAGGTGTGTGCTGATGTCAGGTTTAACAATCAGCTCTCTGAAAAAAATGTACATGACACACCTTTGAAATATGCATGATCAACATCTCCATCATTATTTAAAGTCTAGATGATCCAGAAAACAGTAAATCAAATCCTAATTTGTAGTGTTTACTGATTTTCAAGGTGCAAATACTCTCAGAAAATTTAATTGGCTCTGGAGAGCTGGTTTGAGCTAGCTTCAGCATACCTCTGGGTACAATGGAAAGAATCAAAGCTATGTGATCATTTTAATTATTTTCAGTCTTAGTTCCTTTTCTGTGTGTGTGTAATCCCTACAACTACCCAGATACTGAGAAAAGTTTCAAGAGTTATAAATATTGTCTTTCTATATAGGAATGTAAACAGTTCAACTTTAGTAAGTCCCTTGTGATTTCTCTTTCCTGTATATCTTTTCATGCTTCTCTTGATTCTTGTGTTTGAAAGTCGAATTTTCTTTTCAGCGCTGGTCTTTTCATCAAGAATGCTTCAAAGTCCTCTATTTCATTGAATGACCATTTTTTTTAAGTATTATACTCAGTTTTGCTGGGTCAGAAATTCTTGGTTTTAATCCTAATTCCTTTGACTTCTGGAATATCATATTCCATGGCCTTCGATCCCTTAAGATAGAAGATGCTAGATCTTGTGTTATCCTGATTGCATTTCCATAATACTCAAATTGTTTCTTTCTAGTTGCTTGCAATATTTTCTCCTTGACCTGGGAACTCTGGAATTTGGCTACAATATTCCTAGGAGATTTTTGGACCTCTTTCAGGAGGTGATTAGTGGATTCTTTCAATATTTATTTTACCCCCTGGTTCTAGAATATCAGGACAGTTTTCCTTGATAATGTCATGAAAGATGATGTCTAGGCTCTTTTTTTGATCATGGCTTTCAGGCAGTCCCATAAATTTTAAATTGTCTCTCCTGGATCTATTTTCCAGGTCAGTTGTTTTTCCAATGAGATAGTTCACATTATCTTCTATTTTTTCATTCTTTTTGTTTTGTTTTATAATTTCTTGGTTTCTTATAAACTCATTACCTTCCATCTGTTCCATTCTAATTTTTAAAGAACTATTTTCTTCAGTAAACTTTTGAACCTCCTTTTCCATTTAGCTTATTTTGCTTTTTAAAGCATTCTTCTCCTCATTGGCTTTTTGGACCTCTTTTGCTAATTGAGTTAGCCTATTTTTAAAGGTATTATTTTCTTCAGCATTTTTTTGGGTTTCCTTTAGCAAGCTGTTGATTCACTTTTCATGATTTTCTTGCATCTCTCTCATTTCTCTTTCCAAATTTTCCTCCATCTCTCTTACTTGCTGTTCAAAATCCTTTTTGAGCTCTTCCATGGCCTGAGACCATTGCATATTTATATTGGTTGTTTGGAATGCAGAAACTTTGACTTTTATGTCTTCTCCTGATGATAAGCATTGTTCTTCCTCATCTGAAAGGATGGGAGAAAATACCTGTTCATCAAGAAAGTAATCTTCTATAGTCTTATTTTTTTCCCCTTTTTTGGGCATTTTCCCAACCAGTTACTTGACTTTTGGGTCCTTTGTCAAGAGCAGGGTATGCTCTGGGGACCTGTAATTTCTCAGTTCCTCCAAGGTGGCACAATCAAGCCTGTGCACTGGTCTGGGAGCAACAAGAAACTTTTCTGCCCAGAATCTGTGAGTAGTAGATTTCCCTTTCCACAACCATCTCCAGTTCTGCCACACCAGCACTCAGGCCTGAGATTCAGAACAGCTGCTGAATTCCTCCAGGGGCTTTAAGTTGACGGCTCCAACAATGGACGCTGCCTGCTGCCTGCTGCAGCCACCACAGTTGCTGCCTGCTGCTGCTGCTGTTGCCTCTTCATCGTCTGGAGCCGGAGCTGGGGGGGACCCTGCTCCCTTCTCACTCAGCTGAAAAAGTCCTCTCACTGACCTTTGAAGCTGCCTTTGGCACCTGTGGGTTGAAGGATCTGTGAACCTCTGCTGCTGCTGGGGATTCCACCCTGAGGCCTGCTCTGTTCCTGCTCCTCCTATAGTGGCCAAGGCTGGGCTGTGCTCCACTCCACCTCTGATATGACAGACCTTTCCATCAGCCTTCCAGGTCACCATGGGCTGGAAATCTCCTCCACTCCACTGTTTTGTGGCTTCTGCTGCTCTAGAATTTACTGAGAGTGCTTCTTTACAGATATTTTGTGGGCTATGGGGAAGAGCTAGAGTATGTGCGTCTTTCTATTCCACCATCTTGGCTCTACCCTCTTAGCTCCTTATCTATAAAATGAACATAATAATACTTGTGTTGCCTTCCTCATATAGTTCTTGTAAGAAAAGTATTCTGTAAACCACAGAGCACTATAGAAATGTTAATGATCACAGGTTTTAGAGCCAGAAGGAGACCTAACAGATTATCTATCTAACCTCCTCATTTTATAGTTGAGATAACTGAGAATTTGGAGGTAGAGTAGGTTGGGATGGGAGGTCAATGGTACTAGAAAAACCAAAGGACATAGAGATGCCAGAAAGTAAGAAAAAGCCCCACTATAACCATCATAAAAATGTATTTGAGCCCTAAAAATAACTACAAAGCATTTTACCTAATTCCTTTTCATCTCTGTCCTATTTAGGGAACTGGAATGATATTTTTCTGGTGTATGGGCACAGAAAGGAACAGGAATAGTTAGTCAATAAACATTTTTGAAGTGCCTACTATGTGCCAGGCACTGTGCTTAGTGTTGGGGATACATATTGAGGGATTCACCTACAGAGTCCCTCAGAACCAGGCCAGGTCCAAGTTGAGGTTATCTGGAAGGTGAATCTAACCCCACTATTCAGGATGAACAGAGGGCTAGCAGGTCTTTAAAAAAATTTAATGCTAATGAATTCTAAGTGGACAAAGATGATTGAACCTGATTCTGCTAGTGGTAAGAAGGATTTAAGATTGAGAAGTCATACATAGACAGTACCATTAGATTAAATTCTATTCAGCCAATATGTAGAGTGTCCTTGATATGTTAATCTTCTTCTAGGCACTCTGGGGATATGAAATATACAAAAGATATGGTGATTACCTTCATGAAGCTTATAATTTAGTTGGCAAGACAGGAAATTTATACATATAATTATCATTAGGATTATAGAATTTTGAGCTGGAAGAGACATGAGAGATCAAATACGTGATATAGCAACTAATATCTCAGTTTCCAGAAGTCAAACTTCTAGTAATCATCTTGACCACAGTTTGGAAGCTGGATTTCTAAGAAGATAACTATCAGTAAGAATAGATTCACACTCAGCACTTGTGAGTCTAATTGAATATTGTGTTGGAAGGCAAGGCTGCTGGTTTAACTAAGTTGGTTATGTGGCTTTCCCTGACAATCAAAAGCAATGGAAATTGACAGCAGAGAGTGAGAGACAAGAAGAATGATCAATTAGAAAACCACAGTATTTTGGGATTTGTTAGAAGAGGGATAAAAATAATGATAAAATGTAAAATAAATATCATATATATGTAAAATACATACAAAAGTAATTTACAAACATTTTATATATATCATCTCATTTGAAACAACAACCCCGGGAGGCAGGTGCTGTCATTATCTTCCTTTAACAGGTGAGGAAACTGAGATAGGTTAAATGACGTTCGGAGACATAAAACTAGTGAATATCTGAATCAAGATTGGATCCTGTCTCCAAGTGGTACCCTTTATATCCTGCCTCTATAGCTCTCTTCATCTCAATTAATCCTTGAGGGCATTTCATGTCTGTGATGACACAGATAGCCAAGAGTTAAGAAACTAGTATGTTGCTGACTCCAGAAATATAATGATTGTCATTTATAATGATGAACCTGAATCACTGAGAAAATATGAAAAAATGTTGAATTTAATTATAATGTGCATACTAAGTTTGCTACTTTCACTAAAATCCACTGATGTTTCAGCATGATATAGAAGTGGCCCTAGGTTTTTAAAAGCTATGCTACCAGTGGAGGTCCAAACCCTGACAATTTGTACCAAGCTAGAATGGCTTTTGAGTATACGCAGGCCCACCAATGAACGTTGTTTGTTGTTCAATGGTCAGCCTAGCTAAGTTATCATTTGAAAGTGGGTCATCAGGTGGTGATCTATTTTGGCAATAGAAATCACAAAGATCATTGCATAGGAAAATTTCCTCTTGGGTTGGTAGAGGGAGGACCCACACTAATGAAATATCAGGGGACTCTCTCTACTAAAGAATGGATACATGTAACATGCTTTAGAAAGATTTCCATTAAAAATATAAAAGATGTTTTTTTGGATTTAAAGAAGTAGACTTTCACTTATCTGGAAAATTGACTCATCAAAAATGGCTTATTCCCTGAAAAAGTTAGATGAATGAGGCAACTCTTTATATAGTTAATTACCAAAATAAATGGTAATTGCAAGGAGTGTATTAGGAGTTTCAAGACAATAAGTGCATTAGGAGTTCAGAGAAGACAGAGATCAATGTGAATGAGTGTGAGCAGAGAAGACTTCATGAAAGACAGGAAGTGGGCCCTTAAAGATGGGTAGGATTTGGATAGGCAGAGAAAAGAGTAATCGATAGAAGGTATAGGAACCAGCGCTAAAATAAAGACACAGTTAGGAGGTTTGCTTCCTGATGGACCTGAGAAGGTCGTTACATCTCTTCAGTCCAGCACTGAACCATCTATGGAAGCTAATTAGTTAATTGGAAGCATGACAGATTGATAGAGTTAGCAGGGCAGGGGCTGAGACTTGGTCAATCCATAAATATCTGAATGCCCACCGTATGCTACGTATGGAGAGGGGACTAGCCTAGGATCATTCAGCAAGTAAGAAATGGTACTGGGAATTGGACCCGGATTTTCTGGCTTCAAACCTGATACTCTTTCCATTAAACATTGCAACACTTGGGAGATGTCATGCCTAAGTTAACTTACCAAGCCACTTTGAGTCCCCAGTGGTCAGTCTAGGTTGAGAGAGCTGGGGGCAGTGTCTGGGTTGCCCTTGGTTCCCTGACTCAGAGAGTGGTTATAGGGATTTGGGGGTTGGGGGAGGAGAGCAGTCCTTTTGTAGGAAGAAGGGGGTGGGGCAAGAACCTCTTTCTTCACACTTGCCCTTCTTTTCTCCTCCTTAGTCTCCTCCCCTTCCCACTGAAGTGGCCTGGGACTGATAATCAGACTGGGCAGCACCAGAAGAGCTTTGCAGACGAGATTAAAAGCAAATCAAAGAAGAAAAATTGTGGCTCGGTTTATGTCTTCCTAATTAAAACCCCGCCAGTCTCCCTTCTTTTTCTTTCCAGCTAATGTTACACTAACGAGCTGAGTTTAGTGGCATTTATGTAGATAAAAGTCCCAATGATTGATCTCAATGGCTTGTTAAAATTAGTTTCAGTCCACCATATTGATTTAATTCCATTGCTTGAAAGTGCTAATTAATAATGATAATAAAAGTGTCTCGGCCCATTATTATCAGTGGGCAGGCAGGGGGGAGATGGCTGTTTTCAGTGTCACTTGCTTTGTCTAAGGGTGGCCTTTGAAAACTGGGCTGGGGGTGGTGCAGAAGGCAGGGGCTGAGGGGTGGGCGAGAAGAAGGGGTGCTGGAATTCCCTCAGGGAATTGCAGGGGTTTCTGCAATCAGGAAACTTTTTTATGATACTTCTGGAAGCTTCTGGTAAGCATACACCTCTGAATGGGTTTGCAGCACCAGGAAGGATGAGCTTCCTGATCAAGTCTCTTAGGTAGAAAGGAAGGCGTAATTTTCATCTGCGTATCACTGGAGGATGAGCGTGTGAGGTGGCGCTCTGTCTGAATTAAAGCTAGGTGCCAAGCAGAGGTGCTCCAGTCCAAGCCTCAAGGTGGAGAGAGCCCCTTGGTCACCAGGCTGATGCTCCAAAACTTAGCTTGCCCAGCCCCATCTCAGTGGTAGCAGAAGACAGGGTTTAGAAATATGGAGGGACAAGGAGAAATGAGAAAGGAGTGGAGGGATGGGGGAGGTGAGAAGAGTTGGACAGGGTTGAAAAGGAGTGGGGAAAAGACAGCCTTTGGGATGAGGCTATAGGAGAGGAGGCACGATTTAGTTGAGTAAGAAGACATAGATTCTGCCAATTAGAAGTTGGGTGATTTTGGACAAGTTATTTGCCATCTGTGAACCTGGATTAACTTGTTTGTAAAACTAAAGGACTGAACAACCTGATCCAACTCTGACGTTCTGAAATCTGTGGGAGTTAGAAATTCCTCACGATTAATCCAGCTTTACTTATTTTGCTTAGGGGTGTTTCTTCATCCTCCACATGTCCCAAGTTTATGTCAGTTACAAAGGCATATATCCCCCCTCTAAAAAAATTATGTGGACCTGGATTGGGAAGCAGGGGAAAATTATCCACTGCTAAGGTCTCCCTTTTCTTAATACTGTGCCCTTATGCTGGTCCTTATGCCTAGAAAGTTCTTCCCTATTGTGTGTACATTTTTAAAAGTCCATTAAACACTTCCCTCTCTTTGAAGTACAAGGTGGTCAGCGTTGGTCAAGACAGCGGTACACAGAATGGTGTCAAGGAGCCTTAAAGGCAGGGGTGAGATAAGTGAAGTCAGAAGTCCAAATGTTCAGGTCAAGAGTGGAGCAAGACTGGATCAGGAGAAACAGTGTAGGTTTCATTGGTACCAGAAGGTCACCAACAGGACCAGGAACATGATGCTGAATGATGGTGAATAAATAAACAGGTCAAGGCTTCAGGGGTGGCAGGGGAGGAGATGAAAGCTGATGAGGATAAACTGAAAAGTAAATGGCAGTTTGAAATGAAGCTGTCTTACCTGTTAGTCACTCACTTTCTTAATGCGAATCGGTTGTTATAACATGGGGGAGGGGGGTTCATACATCCTTGCTGCTTTGCTTATCCAATTTCTACTGAACACTCATAATTTATTGCCAGTGCCACTTAGAATAATAGAGCTGGGAGTAACCTTAGGTTTTCTTTACTTAATGCATACCTCCTCTCCACCCCCATCACTTTACAAATGAGGAATCTCTGACCTAGACAGGAGAGTTAACTTGCTTAATTAAGGTTTCACAGCTAGTTGGTGGCAGCATTAGGGAAAAGGACTCAGATTTCCTAACTTCTAAATGTACTATACCATGCTACCTTTAAAACCTGACTCAAATGCCATCTTCTACATGAAGACTTCCATGATTCCCTGCCCCTTCCCACACCCCTTGAGAAATAATTAGACACCACTGGCTGCATGTAGTCTTTCCTGAAGGCTCCACTGAATTTCCTGCTCCTTTGTGCCTCCTTTCTTGTCTATTTACATTCTACTTTGCATTATTCAATTCAGTACCATTCACTTCAACAACATTTAGCAAAAGGCTACCGTGTAAGGCACTGTGCTGGATGCTGTGGATACAAATCAGCAAAAATAAAAGTCTCTGTTCTCAAGGAATTTAAATTCTACTGGGGAATACAACATGCACATAGAAAAATAAATACAAGATCATTTGAAGCCAGAGAAAGCTCTAATGAAGAAATAACACCTGAGGTAACCTTTGAGGGAAGATAAAGATTCTGGAATGTGGAGATGAGAAGGTAGCACATTTTAGACATGAGCTACAATCTTGTGTGAACCCAAGAAGGTGATAGATGTAATGTTAATTTTGAGAAAACAGCAAATAGTCCAGGTAAACTAAAACAAAGGGCAGCCAGGGAGCTCAATGGATAGAATGTCAGGCCTTGAGTCAGGAAGGCTCATCTACATGAGTTCAAATTTATCCTTACTAGCTTTATGATTTGGGGGCAAATCACTTAACCCTTTGTGCCTCTGTTTCCTCCTCTGTAAAATGAGCTGGTGAAGGAAATGGCAAACCACTCCAGTATCTTCGCCAAGAAAACCCCAAATGGGGTCATGAAGAGTTGGACACAACTGAACAACAAAAAAGTTAAAACATACCAAGGGAAGTAATGTAAAATTAGATAGGCTGGAATCAGATTACAGAGAGCCTTAAATGCAAGGCTGAGGAGTTTGTGGGCCTTTTGGCTTAAACTTGTGGCTTCATTAGCATGGGGAATTCTGGATATGGAAACACCTTTTATTGATGTAGATGGACAACTTGTCTGTATCTTAAGAGTCTTAGGGAGTTACCTGGCTGACCCATGAGTACTGATACATACAGAGTATAGATTAGAGGAAAGTCTTAAATCTAGATATTCTTTCCTTGTTTGAGTCAGATAGGTGGTACACTTGAAAAGGTTGCCTGACCTGGAGTCAGGAAAACCTGAGTTCAAATCCAGTCCAAGATACTTCCTAGATATGACTTGGGCAAATTATTTAACTTCTCTCAGCCTCAGTTTTCTCTTCTAAAAATGAGGACATCAGAGCACCTACCTCCCAGAGTTGTTGTGAGGATTAAATGAGGTAATATTTGAAAAGCACTTTGCAAACCTGAAAGTGCTTTATAAGTAATGTCAACTATTAGTACTCCAAAGGCAGCCCTCTCTCCCTTACTTCTCCTGAGGAGTTTATATTAGAATTTATTTCAATTCATTGAATATTTGTTAAATGTCTTCTGTGTGTAGAGATTTGGTATTGAATAGTGGATGGTGAGCTGGCCTTGGAGTGAGGGAGTTCAAGACAGTTCAGATCCTGGCTTTGATATATAGCAATGAATCAATCAACAAACCTTTATTAAGTATCTACTGTGTGCCAGGTACTATGGTAGGCACCAGCGATGCAGTGAAATCATACCTGCTTGAATTCCCTGTAATGGGGTAACCAACAAGTACCTATAAAATATATGCAGTATAAATATAAAATTATTAAATACATAGACAAGGTATCTCAAAAGACATGGTTCATTACATAGCTAAAAACAATAGCTTTGTGGTTCAGTTGTGTCCGATTCTTTGTGACCCCATTTGGGGTTTATCCTGGCAAAGATACTGGAGTGGTTTCCCATTTCCTGATCCAGCTCATTTTACAGATGAGGAAACTGAGGCAAACAGGGGTAAGTGGCTTGCCTAGGGTCACATAGCTAGTGTCTGAGACTAGATTTGAACTCAGATCTATCCTGACACCAGGCTTAGTGCTGCATCCACTGTGCTACGTTGCTGCACCTCATCCCCAACCAACAAACAATAAAAGACTTAGTTTATTGCATGACTAAAATAACAGCTACATAATATCTTTAATAAACTTTGAGTTTAAAATTACACTAAGACTTTTGGGACGCAATACCCAAAGTAAATACAGAGTTGTCAGGGAGAGAGGATACTAGCAGTTGGGGTGATTAGGGCAGGCTTTACGTAGTCTAGAGAGTCTGAACTACTACATCTTAAAGTATGAGAGGGACTCACATACTCTGAGATGGCCCCCACGTGAGGCTGAACACGTCATTGGACTTTGCAAGTGCTCTAGATGACTAGTTACATCAAAGAACAGTTACCATTTTGCATGGATAGAGACTGTTTCTTCACTGGGAGTTCCTGAAATAGAGAAAGTGTAGAAGCACAAAAAAAAAAAAAAAAAAAAAAAAGGAAAGAATACATCATCAATTCAAGGTGCTGGGAGCACACAAAGGAAAGGGAGCCTTTGTCCTGAAGGAGCTTAATAATGAATGATTTGTGTGCATGACTTACCTCCTCAGCTAGCTGATAACCCACCACGAGCAGAAGGACTGTGCCTTATTCTTGTTTTCTCCCCACAGGACCTATTTAATATTTATTAAATTAATGATTGACCGCTCCATTCCCTCTCAGGTCCGAGAACTTCCTCATCTCACAGACTTTTGTTGTTGTTGTGGCCCTTGTAAAGGGGTAAAAATGAATATCTCTATTCTCAAGTTAATTGGCAGGTTCTATAATCAGAATGTGGGTTCCTAGAGAACAGGAAATCTGTTTTTTACTTTCTTGGTGTCTCTAGCATTTACCATAGTGATGCTCTTAGTAGAAGTGATATGTAGGTGAGTAGCATGTGATGTATGTATGAGCCACACCTGATGTACGTATGTGGGTATGATTGGCCACTGATGTATAGGAGATCTGCACATGGTTGGGTCATCAAGGTTCTGAGAATCTGTTTGTGAGAAGAAGCCTCTTAATGAATAGTGGCTGGGGGACTGATTGGATGGATGATTTTCCAAGTGATTGATACAAGGGATAAGGTGCCTGATTCCTGCTTTGCTTTGGTCATTAAGGAAGATCTTTTCATCTCTGTGAGTGGGTGAGTGGTGCTCCTGGGGATCTTTTTATGTGGAGGGTTTGGAGTGGGCAGAGCTGTGCCATTAGGAGGTCCCTATCGTGTGTGTTCATTGCCAAAGAAGACCATGCCATCAGAGAAATGATGACATGACTTGCACTTGACTTTGTTTTGAGCGAGGGAGGGCTGTGCAGGTCACCAGCCTCACTTCTCCCCCAGAGCCATCTGAATCCAGTGACCAGATATTCATCAGGATGACTGGAGATGACTCAGGATGAGGCAATTGGGGTTAAGTGACTTTCCCAAGGTCACACAGCTAGTGAGTGTCAAGTGTCTGAGGTGAGATTTGAACTCAGGTCCTCCTGACTCCTGCACTGGTGCTCTATCCAATGCACTACCTAGCTGCCCCTTTACCAGGTGGGTGATGCTCCTGGATGCTATGTTGAAATCCCAGGATCAATGTTAGCAGGTGGCAACGTTGCAAGGAGGCTCAGGTGGGACACTAGATGATAGTGGCTACACAGGGAGAAAGGGTTGGATGGATCTCAAACAGGGTAAGTATACCATTAATTGCTGCTGCAGTCTGAAGTCCTATCCAGTCTGTAGGGTCAGAGTGCCCGAACAGGGGTCCTGAATTTAGTTTAAGGTGAGGACAGGGCTTTCAGAAGCTCAGGCTCACTGCCTATGGTCACTTTTAACGTTTGGGGAGTACTCTGCTGCACTGCCTCAGAGGCCTGTGTTAGGAGGGGTTAGCTGAACCCCTGAGGATGGGTTGGGGGTCTTGGGTTTTGTTTATCAGGGAACAATGGAGTTGCTGCAATCTTGTCAGCATATCAGCTGGGCTTCCAGCTGCAGAGGAGGGAAGCTGGGGGTTGATGTCAGTGGTGAGTGGGGCTCAGAACAACTCCAAAGTGACTGTTCAGTTTCAGCAGGGTGGGCTCTTAGAGTCTACAGAGGGACATGGGTGATTCAGGTCAGTCAATGTTTTAGCATTTGAAGTGTAGGGAGAAGGTTCTTTCTTACTGCTGTTGCTTCAGAAAATTGTTTTCCCAAAATGTTCACAGTTCTCTGGACGTTGAGCTTGAGCAGGGCTCAAATTGTTTATTACTTGGGTTGAGATGAAAAGATGTTTAAAATAGGTTTGTGCTTTATTCAGTATTGGTGTACAAGTCCCAGATAATGAATAGATTGTGATAATGATTTTTTTTTTTTTTAGTATAACCAAGTGCCTTTGATTGAACAATGTGATTAAAGAAGATCTTTCCCACCCATTAATGGGGCTGGGAAGATTTGTAGGAAGGTCCACACCTTTTGTTAATTTCTAATGAGGCACTAGTTTTCAAGAATTGTGATGCCCTCTGACTCTGAAAAGTGTATAGATGCTCTGAGGTGGGGTTTTACTTTGGGGGCTTAGATGAGACTCTGGGAGGCTCCTAAGCAGCTCCCATGGTTTTTAAAACCCAGATGTTGTTGCTTCTCTCTCTGGTAACTGTGTATGTATACAATGGTCAGACAGTTGCATCTGTCTGTTGATGTGTAATGTACGTATCGCTTATGACAGGCAGCTGGAAGCACTGTCTGTTGATCCTGATTTCTCTGTATTTTCTCTGAAGTACAGAGTGTTGACTTTCCCCCCTGAACTAAGTGAGTGATGCATGTGCTTGATTAAAGGAGATTGTTAACCCCTCAAAAGTTGCCTTTCCTTATAGAACAGCAGATCAAAGAACCTGTGATAGCAGGCCATCCTGTGTGTATTGAGGTACTTGCTTTTACAGAGGGTCATGTCAATGATTTTACATGTGATTAATAGGCTAGGTGGCACAGTGGATAGAGTGCCAGGCCTGAAGTCAGGAAGATCTGAGTTCAAATCTGGCCTTACACACTGTGTGACCTTGAGCAAGTCATTTAATTCTGTTTGCCTCCATTTCCTCATTTGTAAAATGACCTGGAGAAGGAAATGGCAAATCATTCCAGTATCTTTGCCAAGAAGAGTCTGAAACAACTGAACAAGTGATGTGTTTGTAATCAGAGGTAATGTACACTATCAGGCAAGTCAAGGGATTCCTAAACCAGCCCTAGCCCACTCTAGAAAAGAATCCTTTCTCAGCCAGGTCAATGAGGCAGAAAAGCCAGGGCAGTTGTAGAGCCTTCATCTTCCCCTGTATCCAATGCTCCCCTTTGTGTGCTTCTCCAGGGCTCAGCATTGGGGTTGAAACTGGTGGATGGCATGGAGGCAATTTTGCTTGTTGATTGACTGACCTAGTATAGTAACCCTCCAACTCTATTTTTTGGGACCGTTTTAGTGGGTTCAGAAGAACTGTGGATCACTTATCACATTCTTTCTTGCTGCTACGTCAGAAAATTGTTTTCCCAAAATGTTCACAGTTCTCTGGACATTGAGCTTGAGCAGGGCTCAAATTGTTTATTACTTGGGTTGAGATGAAAAGATGTTTAAAATAGGTTTGTACTTTATTCAGTATTGGTGTACAAGTTTCAGATGAACCCACATTTTGTGAGATTCACAATGACGCAGATGACAGAATGCAGCGTTGGACAGTCAGGTAAGTTAGATTTGGGGCATTGTGGACCTCTTTAATTAGGTTAATTCAAGTTGGCAGCGGACAAGGTTTAAAATAATATTTTGTGCTGTCTTTATTCTGAACAAGTTAGGTTGAACCTTGTTGACCCTTCTGGGCACCTGCTAGTATATTATTGGTACTTGAAAACTATGGGCCTTGTATATAACAGTACCATGTCCTGATCTAATGGAATCTCTGCTGCCCACTGATGTCCATAGTCCAAATCACAGCAAATCTGGCAAGTCCTTCTGAAATGACTGTAATGCGGACAAGAAGTGCCAAGGAGTGAGCAACACAGTTGTGTTTGCCAAGTTCAAGACATGGTTTTTCACCAGTAGTCAGTCTATGTAGCTTGGGAGGAGGGAGCCCTGGTACAACGTACCAAGAAAGGATCACATCAGAAGCATCAATTGTGAAGCTGAGAAAGGGTCCAGGAAATCACTGAGGCTAAGATGGATTCTATGAGACATGGAAATAGTAGAATGATGCTTAGCTTGCCCAAGGACTCCTAAGGATCATCTACTCCTCAAACCTGCCTCACTCAGGTGTGATGGATAAGTATTGTCAGCTGGCACAGACAGGTAGGACTAGGAAACAGTATTGTTGATGGGCAAAGTTCAAAGTCAATGAGTCAAGCCAGTTGTCAGAGGTTCCTGTGGTAAGAAGTCAGACTGGGTTAGAACCTTACTTCAGTTCCAAGATAACATTATGGTCTCCTGGCTGCTAGTGGTCCAGATGAACAAACAGATGTATGAAGCACATGCTTTCCTACACTCAAAATGAAATAGTGGAAGAGGAAGTCAGGTAGACTAAACAAGACATAAAGAGGGGTTTAAGGAGCATGCAGTTAATAGATGTTAGAATCTGGAATCCAGAGAGACAGACAGGGAGGGGTTCACCTCCTACATCAGGAAGGCAAAGAAGCCCATGTAGCAGTGCTGGAGGGCGTGGAATAAAGACTGCTATAAAACTTGGAGCCTCTGAGTGGGATTTCATCTACAGTACAAGTTCATTGTTTCCTTCCAGCCATGTTGGAAGATTCTGTGTGTGTGTTTGTGTCTTAGACTCCGGACTTGACCTATTGACCTAGAACTAGAATGTTCACTTTACAGTTTTATTAATGAATTTTGGACTGATCCTTAGTTGTGTATCTAGTGCCTCCCTTGAAATATTATTTATACTTATTCCATCGCACCTTGTGAAAGACTACGCCTGATGTGAGTGTGATTTTGACTTAAGCTCTGTGGACTTTTGACGTGGAACTGATAATAGCCCAGCATCCACAACTGAAAGCAGCAACTGGATAGAAATTTAGAATAAGGGAAGAGCAGCTGAAGGAAGAACCTGACAAAGACTTTGAGAAGTCACCAAGTACATGCCTAAGCTATGCCTAGAGGCCTTTAGTTAATAGAGTCTGAGAATGCTGGAAAAGGGGAAACAGGTGTGCACTAGGGTATACAGGTATGTTTGTGGGGGTAGGGGTGTGGGTGCGGTGGGAGGTCAGAGATAGTTGTAATTTATGCCCAGGGATGATATAAAACGTGTTAGCACATACCCATACCACTGGTGTTTACAAAAGTTATTGTGTGTTACCCAAGAACACATGTAACCATATCTACCTTTAATCATCAGCCACATAGAAATGCCCATACATAAAGAATACAAGGAGGTCGGTGTTCTTTGGTCAGCCACAGCCACCGCAGGTTCCCTGTCTTTGTATTCCTTAGGGAAATGAGGTCAACTATATCCAGACAAGAATAGTTCAACCAAGGAATGGCCCAGTTTTTAAGGACTATTCAATTTTATACTGAGAAAGACAGAGGGACTTGTAGACATTTTAAAACTGAGCATTCTTAGTGTAAAAAGACCTAGGTACCTTTGAATACACGGATCTTGTGTAGGCCAGATAAGGCTAAACACAGGGATGGAGAGAATTCCTTTGGCTTCTGGTAACTGTATTCATAGATTTCCACGTATCATTTGTCCTTTTCTCGGTGAAGGGCTAATCTCACCATCCTGCCTCACACTAATAGTAAAAAGCAGACCCTGAGTATGATAAATGGGTAAAGGATGTGGATTGAGAGCTAACATTGTAGTCAGAGTGACTAAATCCATGTAAAACACACTAGTGTGAGACAGAAAGTGAGTTCAGCATATGGGAGCCATGGCAATTTGTATATAAGTATGAATTGAGGGGGGTGAGTCTGAGTATAGGGGAGAGAGACAGATGGAGAGACACACATACATAGAGAGAGACAGAAGTACAGAGACAAAGAGAAAGAGACAAACAGAAAGACAGAGACAGAGAGATTCTGTATGAATGGTTTAAGGTTGGGTTCCTCAGCCCCAGAAAGTTACTCAGATTCAGTATGGTTAAGGGTATATGCGCACAGGTTTTTGCTAATTTGAGTCCTAGTTACCTCCTCCTCCTCTCCATTCTTATGGGCTAATTGTCAGTATGTAGGGACCCATGATCATATTTCCGTACTGTGTATATCAGAAGGGAAGTTTTGGAGCCCCTGGATCCCTTATTTCTAAAGAGAATCCTCAGAGGTACAATGAGAATTTACAAAAACAGGTATGAGTGACATTAGTCATACTATGTATGAAAGGTCCCTAACATTAGGGAGGATTCATGCTTAAATCTTAAATATTGCAAAAGGGTAGCGGTGGGGAGACAGATCTTACTTTGGGGATAAAATTGTTTAAATGGAGTCAGTGGAATTGGAACCTGGAAAAGGATCAGTGTGGGCAGATCTTGAGAGAATGATGGCTACTCTTTCCAATTTGGTCATCCTTAACTTCATATTTTGGCTTCTTTCTCTTCCCCTCCATTTTCTCTTCTACCTTCCCTTTCTGCTTGGCTCCTTTTTCTTCACTTTTGCTTATCTTATTTGTGTGAACCCAGTACAAATTCTTCCATTTCTAGTCATTTCTTGGTCTCTCTTGGGAGTGAAGTAGTGTGAAGTAGAGTGAAGCAGAGCAAAGTAGTTCAGATTAACCTTAAAGGGAAAGGAGAAAAGGCAGCTATTGTGCCAGGAAGTGGTGGTGAATGAAATTTGTCTACATTAGTAAATCCAAGACACAGAGGATGGAAAGACCCTCTAAGATCTTTTCATGAGGATTCTTGGATACTCTAGAGCAGGGTCCCCACCCCTGTTCTAGACAGTTTAGGAGAAATTCTAGCTGATAAGGCTTTGTTATATCACCCTTGACCTCAGCTTTGGTTCATTGTTGCTTGCAGTTCCTATCGTCTCTCCATCCTGAACTTACATTACAGTCAATCAGCAGTAAATCAGTATTTATTAAGTGCTTACTATGCACCAGGTACCATGTGCTGCTCCCTGAGGGAGAAGACAAATGGCAAAGACAGTTCCTGTCCTTAAGGAGCTCATATTCTAATGGGGAAGGCACCATATAAATAACAATGTACATACAAGTTATATACAGGACCAATTGGAGGAAGTCTCACAAGGGTAGTCCAATATGAAGAAGGGGACAAGGGTCTTCTGATTGTAGACTGGTTTCCCTCAAATGGCACACCATTTTTCTTGGATCCTTTAAAGGGTTAAAAAAAGAATTATTGGGAAATATATGTGGAGTGGCAACAAATAAAAAGCAGAATTTCTGAGGCATATATGTCTCTTCAGTCAGTCCAGCGTTTTCCTGAGAGTTGCTTCTAGAGAATTAGCCCTAGTTCATTTTTAGTCCCTCCTCCCATTCCCTTTTGCTGAGTTCCTAACCTTGGTTTTATCTCCAGAGTTAGCCAACTATACGTTATCTTCTGGGTAAGATGATGAATCTAATCAGGGCACTATCATAAGAGGTTGTTACAATCATCCAGGTAGGAGGTAATTAGGTCTTAGACCAGCTGGTAGAGTGGAAATAGAAAGGAAGGGACAGATAAAGTAATGAGTCAGCATTCATATAGCAGTTTAAAGTTTGCCAGGCACTGTATCTGTTATCTCACTTATCTTCATGACAACCTGTGAGATAGTTGTTATCGTTCTCCCCACCTTACTAATGAGGAAGCTAAGGCTGAGCAGGGTGAAGTGATTTGCCCAGGATTATACAGCTAGGAAATGTCAGAGGCCAGATTTGAACTTGAATCTTACTAACTCCAGTTCCAACACTATTCACTGTGCCATTGAATCTTCAATCACCTCAAGCTGTCATTCTATCTGTAATCTTTCCTCTCTTTTACCACCAAATTTTGTTGCCCTACATTCCCTTTGACCACTCTGCAGTTTTTGACCCTGTTGAATACTCCCTACTTATGGAAATTACATTCTACCTTGGCTTCATCAACATGGTTTTCTTTGATTGATCCTGTCTCTCAGTTTTTTGCTGAGATACATTTCAATCGCCTTTGCTGACTCACCATCTGTTTCCCATCAGTAGTCATCAAACCTCTGTTGGTCCTCTTGTCCTCTCTCTATACTCTTAAGGATCTCATTTATTTCTCTGGGTTCATTTTCTCCTGTCTATCCAGACAAATCCCAAATACCTAACCCTAATCTCTCTGCTACACTCTGGTCCTATACCAGTCTGCTGCAAATCACCTGGATGTTCCATGAACATCTCAAACTCAACATAGCTAAAATGGAACTCCTTATCTTTACTTCTAAATCCAAATTCTTCCAAACTTCTGTCTTTCTGGTAAGAGCACTGACATGCTCACCTCTGGCCTGGATTTATGCCATCATCTCCTGATTGCAAAGAGCCCTGAGAGGTTGTAACTTGGGAGCCAGTGAGACCACAATGAAATCCCAAGGTCTCTTGTTTAGCCTTTCTGCCATCCTCTTTTGTCCTCGCCCTCCTCTCTTCCTCCCAGCCATTACAATAAGCTCCCATAGCTGAGCTTGACCATGTACTCCTATTGACTTGATATTTCTCATAGATTAAAATACAAATTTGTCAGCCTGGCTTTTACAGATCTCTGAAGTCTGACTCTAGCTTACCTCTTCAACATCATTTCATATTGTTGTCCTTCATATATTCTTCATTACAACCAAAAAAACTTACTGGAATATATTCCCTATATTTGACATATATCCAACCTCACTCTTATCCCTGGAATATTCTCCTTCTCATCTGCTTTAACAATCCTTATCTTTCTACAAAGCTCCACGTAGAAGGCACCGCCTTCATGAAGCTTTCTTTTCTGGTACATTTCCTCCTCCACCTAGTCATTAGTGTTCTGTATGTCTTTCATATTACTTATTTATGTACATGTGGTATCATCCCAGTAGGAACAAAAGCTCAATCTGTTTTGTTTTTGTTTTTATAACTTGTAACACAAAAAATGTGGGCCTTCCTGTCATGTAGTTGACACTTAAAGTTTGAATTGAATTAAATCCCAGTCATTCTCTCAATAAATTTTTATTAAGCACCTACTATGTGCCAGGCACTATGGTAAGCCATTGGAAATTCATAGAAAGGCAAAGACAGTCCTTGCCTTGAGATGGAAGGGATTTCAGAGGTTACTAAGTCTAATCCATAGCTATATAGGCTCTCCAACAGTATTTCTTCAGTTACCTCCCAGGGTAGACTGATTCACTTTTGTATAGCTCTAATTATTCTTCCTATATCAAACTGAAATAGGAATCTCTGCAACTTTTGTCCATTGCTCTCAGTTCTGTCCTCTGAGGTCAAGCAGAACAAATCTGTTCCCTTAAACACATGACACCCTTTCAAATACATGAAGAACACCACCATGGCTCTAAATCTTGCTTCTCCAGACTAAATGTCCTTCCTTCCTTCCTCCCTTCCTCCCTTCCTCCCTTTCTCCCTCCCTTACTCCCTCCCTCCCTTCCTTCCTTCCTTCCTTCCTTCCTTCCTTCCTTCCTTCCTTCCTTCCTTCCTTCCTCCCTCCCTCCCTTCCTTCCTTTCTTCCTTCCTTCTTTCCTTCCTTCCTTCTTCCTTTTCTTTCAAATGATTATGGCATGGAATCCAATCTTTCTTTTCTGGTGGCTCTCTTATGCATGTGCTTTAGCCTTGTGTAAAATCAAGGACTCCAACATACACCAGCGGGTCCGCTATCACAGGTTCTTTGATCTGCTTTTCTAAGTGGAAAGCAACTTGAGGGGTCAACAGTCACTTTAATCAACACATATATCATTCATTTAGTTCAGGGGAAAGAGTCAGTACCCTGAATTTCAGAGAAAATACAGAGAAATCAAAATCATCAGACAAGGCTTTGAGCTGCCTGATCAATCAACATAACTATCTGACCACACATACGTAATTACCAGAGAGAGAAGCAACAACATCTGGGTTTTCAAAATGGGGCTCTTTAGCAGCTGTCCAGAGTCTCCCCTGGCCAAACAAACACTTCCAATAAGTAAAGTAAAACCTCACCTCAGAGTCTTTATATATTTTTCAGAGCTGGAGGGCATCACAACCCTAGGGAACCAGTGCCTTATTAACAAAAGGTGTGGGCCTTCCTAAAAATCTCCCTTAATCAAACTCCCCTTAAGGGGCAAGTCCATTAATGGGTGGGGAAGATCTTTAATCTCATTAGGATTACACCTTGTCATGTCTTTCCTAAAATGTGCCCCATGGAGCACAGCGCTCTAGATGCGGTCTTATTAGAGTGGACCATGATAGACTCATTTTATCCCTCGTTCTGGAATCTATGTCCATCAATTCAGGCTATCATTACTATTATTGTTGGGGGGGCTATTTCACAGTGAAGGAATTGTGAATGTTTAACCTGAAGAAGTGATGTGTACAGCCCTGAGATACAATGATTTTGAGATTTTGAGAAGTTGACATCAACCCCCTAAAGACTATTCTTTGGGACAAGTCACTCAAAAAGTTTTTAATCTTACCCTAACTGTACTGTAGCCACCTGTCTGCATCTTGTTCACTATGATAGCATGAGGTACTTATGAAATGCTTTGATGGAATCTCAGAATACTACTATGCCTATAGCATTCTTTCAATCTACCAATCTAGTAACCCTGTTAAAAAAGAAAATTAGTCTGTTGTAACCTGTTGTTAATGAAGTCATGCAGGCTTTTAGCCATCTTCGTCATTATCATCATCAATAACGTTTATATAGCACATATGTGCCAGGCACTATGGCAAATGCTTTACAAATATTATATCATTTGGTCCTTATAACAATTCTAATTGTTATCCACATTTTATTATTATTATCCACTATTTTTATTATTATCCACATTTTACAGATGAGGTAGATAGTAGTTAAGTGACTTGCCCAGAGTCTCATAACTAGTGAGAGTATGAGGTCAGGTTTGAACTCAGGTCTTCTAGACTCCAGGCCCAGAACTCTATTGACTCTGCCACCAGCTGCCACTATCACTGCTAAAAACCTATCATTTTAATAATATGTTCTAGAATTTTTCTAGGAATAGATGTCAAACTCACTGACATAGTTTGCAGATATCATCCTCTTTTCTATTCTGAAAATTAGATGCTTGTTTTTTTAATAGTCTTGCATCACTCCTCCCATTCTTCAAGATCTTTTAATGAATACTGACAATAGCTCAGTTGTCCAATTTGCTGGTTTTTGCAGTGCCCTAGAGCACAGTTTCTTTAGAGGACTGGTGACTTGAACTCACTGAGGATAGCTACATGCTAATCTGGCTAAGCTTTTTATTCCCTGATAACCATTTTAAAAAAATGCTTCCCACTCCAAAGATCATTATCTTTGGAAGAGAAAATAGAAACAAAATAAGTACTGAGTAGTTGACATTCACCCCACTGTCTGTTATCATCATCCCATCTACCCCAGGCTGGGGTAATATCCCTTATTTAATTCTCCTCTTGCTCTGATCATCACTTATAAACAAACATACACATAGCCCAACCCTCATAAAAATTACCTTTTTAAAAAGTCCATAGCATGCACTATCAGCTTCTGCGCATTCTAAACTTAATACTTCTGACAATATTCTTAAAATATTCCTTTTTTGTAATTCATCCTGTTACTTGACCATGCTTCTATTTCTATACTTGTTTTTTAAAATGAGTTGGTTGTGAGTTTTGAGTAGTCACATTTAGTCAGTTTCCCCTTTTCTTCCTCATTGGAACCATTTCTATTTGTATCTTTAGGATTTCATCCCCACATGTCAATGCTGGGACAATTTCCCTAGAAAAATTTTAAGCCACTGGATGCTGTCTTTCCTTCATCTGAACTCTTTGAAATTGACTCTCTCCAATTCTAGGGTGTGTGTTAGGTTATGCTCCCTTGTCCTTTCTTTCTCTATCATGAACTCCCTAACACAGCAGTTGCTGGTCCACAGAGTTGTGCCATTTATTTTTACTATAGCAACCATTTCCTCCTTGATGAGGAGAATCAGATCTGTAATAGAAGTCCTCCCTGTCACTACCTCAACCCTTTGAAAGTTGAAGTAATCATTAAGGCAAGTCAAGTTATTATTTTTACCTATTCTGCTTTTGATAAAGAGAGCTTCCCAACAGATGTCCAGATAACCAACATCAATAATTATGACAATAGCTTGTTTCTGTGCTAGGGGTATGGTTTGTTTCCTGGACTTGCTTATCCAATTTCTCCTTCTTTCTAGGTGGTCTATAGAATATTCCCATGATAATATAAATTTTCTAAGTTAATCCTCATCCAAATACTACTCACTATATTTCCTCTTCTTCCTGGATTTCCTCACATGAAGATATCTTTTTAATATTCAATTTTATTTCACTGTCACTTTTATCTATTCTGTTCTTTTTGAATGAACTTTATCATTTAAGAGTTCTGTCATTGTCATATGTTCCACTCCACTAAGTCTTGGTGAAACTTATGAAGCCAAATTTGCCTCTTTGTGTTAGGATCTCAACTTTCCTATTTGTATATAATCTATATTTATTGCATTTTTACACAGACATATGAAGCAATGGGTTTTATTCCTGGGTCTCTTAAGTATCATCTTCCTCCCTTCTGTTAATGTTCCTATGATGTACAATCTACTCTCCATATTACTAGATTTGGTAGATCAATGTGGACAGTTTTCTCTTAGCTTCTCTGTTTTGTTTAAAACTCTCTTCTTCACTTCACAAGACCCGAGGCAAATAAGTTTTTATCAACCCTCACTAGGTGCACTCCATCTCTGGCAAAGAGTTCATCATTTCTGTATTTTAAGTGATCATTCAGAAATCTATATGATGCCACTATACCATCAAGTTGGCAATAGTGGCAAAAAACTGCACCTATATTTCCATCATGATTTCTTCAGATTTTCCTCCCAGGATTTCATAATCCTTAGTAATGCTTTCAGCATTCCTTCTGGAAGTTCTTGTCCCCATATGAGTCACCAAAAGTGGGCAGTGGTCATCAGATTTGAAAAGTCTTGGTAGGTTTTTCATCACATCCAAGATCTAGGCTCCAGGATGACAGCAGACCACTCTGGCTGTCCAGTTGACAAATAACTACCTTGGAACCCTCAGCCCAGAGTCACTAGCCACTACAAACCAGCTCTTCTTTCAATGGGACCCACGGAGTTACAGCATCATTACTTGAATCATAGGAAGCTGTTTTTCCCTAAGATGGTTCAGCTCCCCCTTCTAATGGAAGAGCCTCATATCTATTACTTAAGCTCCAAACATTTAGTCATCTTTCTTCTTCCTTTTTTCCTACTTGTTGACCTGCTGACTAATTGCCTGACTTCTCTATATTATGTTCTTTTATCCTCCAGTTTCTTGCTATGAATTTAGTCTTCCCTTTACCTCTTAAAACCTTTTGCCTTCTTTGTCTTTATTTTCTCTGGAGCACTTTTATTTTTATTTTTTTTGAGGAACACTTCATTGTCCCTGATAACACGGAGTGTATAAATATATCCCTATAGCCATTTCATCTTCTCATTAATAGGACAGAAACCAAGTTGCACTTTGTGTATACATAGGTATTTCTTTATACTGTCAGAAACACATACATAACAGGCTCTTCAGGTCACAGTAAAATTCCCCTTACTGTCCATTTTTGTGCGAAATAAAAGCTATAGTCCTTTATTTTCTTTTTGGTGGTAGCCCTCTCAGCTAGTCCTTATAGTTTAGTACTATGACAAACCGCCTAGCTGTCATGCCTATTTATCATGCTGAAGGCTGCTTTGACAGAGGCTAAAGGAAAAACCCATAAGACATGTATCTCCGACTATTGTCTTATCACTATTTTTTGCTCATTATCCATGGTCTACCTCCATATATGGATGTACCCCAGAAGTCTTTTCTGGATCCTGGAATCTCATTAGCTCCTAGGGATTTTGTTAGCATTTAGGGATCTCATTAGCTCTTAGGGATCTTGTTAGCTCCCATGGGTTCAATCTAGATGAAGATAACTCAACATTTTTAGTTCTCATCTCTCTCTCTTGAATTCCAGTCTTGCATCCCTACTTGTTTATTGGACATCTCTACCCAGATACCCCTGGGGTATCTTAAACTCAACATGTACAAAAGAGAATTCATTATCTTTTCCCCCAAACCTGCAACTCTTCCTAACTTCTTTATATCAGTTGTGGGTACCACCATTCTTCCAGTCACCCTCTTTGAAACCTAGGAATCATCCTTCACTCAGGAGTCACCTTTCCCACACCTCCACATATTCAATCATTTGTCAAGTCCTGTTGATTCTATGTCCATGCCATATCTCACTTCTGTCCCCTTCTTTCTGCTACCTGAATTCAGGTCCTTATCACCTTGATGGTCTTCTAACTGATCTCCCTTAATGTTACCTCTCTTCTCCCCAATCTATCCTCTACAGAGCTGCCAAATTAATATTCCTAAAGCCTAGTGTCACCTCTCCACTCACCAAGCATCACTGGCTCCCTATTGCCTTTAGAATAAAACACCTTTAGCATTTAAAGCCTTTATATTCTGCCTCCAATATATCTTTCCAGGCTGATTACACATCACTCTCCCTAATGTTCTACCTCAGGAGTGGGATACCTGTGGCCTTAAGGCCACATGTGTCCCTTTGTTCTGTGAAGTTTGCATTTAGTCAAAGGGCCACACTTGAGGACCTATAGAGCCACATATGACCTTGAGCCTGCTCCTGGTCTAGGCAAAAGAACTGAGGTAATAAGGGGGCAGGGTAGTGGTAGTATCAGTGAATAGCTATATGAGATGCTATGAAGGTAGAAATGACAAGATTTGGCAGTTGATTGGACATAGGGCATGGGGTGAAATAGAGTGAAAGTTTAGAATGAAACCTAGGCTGTGAGCCCAGATGACTATGAGAATTAATGAAAGGAAAACCTTCCCAGCAATTAGAACTGTCCAAACATGGAATGGGACCCCTTGGGAAGTAAATGGGTGAGGGCAGGAACTCTTATTTTTGTGTGTTTGTTTGTTTTTTGCCTCTTTTTTGTATCCCCAGCACTTAGTACAATGCCTGGCACATTGTAGGCACTTAATAAATATTAATTTTATTTATTTGAATTGAATTGTTGACCTCTTCACTGAGATCAGTTCCTCACTGCAAAAGGAATTTTTTTTTTCAGGAGTGACTGATGAGGTCTCTTCCAACTCAAATTATGTGTTTCTTTCCCATTTAGTTTAAATGTGTTGAATAAATGACAGACCACTTTTGAATCACTCAAAGGTATTTTAATCAATTAATTGTACCATGTCTATTATTTTCTTGGCATAGTCAATCAATCAACAAGCATTTATTAAGCACATTTGTATCAGACATTGTGCTAAGCACTAGGATATAAAGAAAGGCAAAAATATGGCTCCAAATCTCCAGGAGCTCACATTCTGATGGGAGAAGACAACATGGGATAGACTGTACATGTAAGATACATAGACTGAAAAGGAAAGGCACTTAGTGGGAAGGCACTAAGAGGTATGTATATGTGCAGGGGAAGGGAACCTGAAGAAGGCCTTCTGTGTAAGATGGTTTTTGAGTTTTGAAGGAATCCAGTAGGTGGAGGTGAGGAGAGCTGGCATTCCAAACATGGTGGAGGGTAAATGAAAAGACACTGGAGATAGGAGATAAAGTGTCCTGTGGGAGAAATAGATTCCAAGGAGAAAACTTATTATACCTATGCAGATCATCACTTGCCCTATAACATATAGTTTTAGGGAATTGCTTGGTAGATGGACTGATTAAGTGACTTTCCCAGTGTCTTTGAACTAATACATGTCAGAAGAAGGACTTGAACCCAGCTAATATTGATCCCAAGGTTGTCTCTCTATCCACTATACCATGCTGCCTCTCATTTTATTTTTTTAAAATTATATTATTCTTCCCAACATCCTTGGAAGGTAGGGGCAGAAGCAGGGATTCTTGCTATAGCCTCTTCCTTAAGATGAAGCTGAGAGGAAAGGCAAGGACGAGGCTCGGTCTCCTCTCTGAGCATAGAATAAGGCCCAGAACTCTTGGCCTGTAAGTACAAAATGTTGACGAGCCTCGGTTCATCATCTCGGGATGATCACCCTGGCTCTCTGGGTGCTTGTAAAGAATCAGAAATAGTAAGAGGATGTTGGCATGCTCTATGTCTGAATGGCTGTAGTGCTTATTACGAGAAACAACAATAATAATGATAATTGTAATAAGTATCATGAAAATAATGATGATTAGATAGCTGCCCAGGCTCTGCTCTCTCTAATGGCAAACACTGTACCAAGGAGAACAGGATTTCTTCAGCTTCCCTGACTTCTCTATCTTTGTTTTCCAAGGTCCCAGTCCTCTCTAAACCTTCATGGCCCAAGAGAGGATAGACCAGGAAGGCTGGCCCACTTAGATCGAAGCTGGCACAATACAAGGAGCCATTTCTAGTCCCTTTGGTCTTGACTGAAAACAAAGTGAAGGTCCCTGAGTTCTCCTATAAACGATAATGATAACACAATTATCATGCAAAACAAAAATTAAGTTTAATGGTGCAAAGCCAGGATGTACTGGGGAGGTAATTCATATTAATTATGTTTGGATTAAAAGCTTATTTCTTTTGTTAGCATCTGCAAGTAGAAACTTAGCTGTTAAAAAAAAAGAGAAGTTGCATATAATTACTGCCTCTCATGGAGGAGCGATGTTGGGCTTAATGGAGCATCTCTGCTGTCTTCGAGTTCCTGGAGAATGGTAATATTTCACATTTTATGAAATACAGAAGAAATAAATTACAGGTTTAATGATAAGAACTACTTGGGCTCATAATGAAATCTGATTGGCCAGTTAATCCACCGAGACCCTCAGATGTGAACCATCCGAAAAGGGTAAAAATGATGAAAAATGAAATTAAATGGAAAAAAAATTCTCACTGCCGCCTCTTCTTCAGAGCTAGGAGAAAAATCCCCTTCAGGCCAAGGAGAAAAATCACCTTCTCAAGGTTTGGAGGGAAGCAGGCAAAAAGGAAGGGATTTCCCTTTAGCTTTCTGCTGGTTCCTGGTGGAAATGAAATGTGCTCTATTTCCCAATGGAGAGGGAGAGAGAGAGAGAAAGAGAGAGAGAGAGAGAGAGAGAGAGAGAGAGAGAGAGAGAGAGAGAGAGAGAGAGAGAGAGAGAGAGAGAGAGAGAGGAGGGAGGGAGGGGGGAGAGAAGAAATTCAGAAGAAAGACAATTTCTCATGGGAAGAAGAACTCCCAGAATTTCCTTGAGCTAGTTTTCCCCACGTAGGTGAGCCAAAAGTCACAGGGCTTGGGCAAAGCTCATGAAAGCTTTGAAGGCCTTCCCCAATCTGGATTCAACCTACCTTGACAGTCTTATTTCAACTGACTTGCCTTGCATATTTTGTTTCTGCCAAACTGGTCTACAAGTTCTGCCTTGAATTAGATATTCCATTTGCCACTTTCATGCATTCATACAAACCATGTCTCATTCCTGGAATGCACTCCAATTTCAGCATCCCTTCACAAAATGCAAGCATTCCACTGAACCTCAAAACAGGTTGCCTCTCCTCTATGGAGGCTTATCTGATCCTCTCTCCTTTTTACTCTCCTCCTCTTGCAAAGAATCAATGTCCTCTATCTCCTCAGTTATTTGTATATATGCTGTATCACCCCCCTGCCCCCAAAAGAATGTAAGCTGCTTCAGGACAGGCACTGCTTCATTTTCGTCTCTGTATCCCTAGTACTCTTGCACATAGTAGGTATGAAGTAAACTTTTGCTGATTTGATTTGATTTGAAGGAGATATTTCAAAGTTGATCCATTCAGGTAGAAAAAAAGCTGAGGTCATATTTCTCCTTCTTCATCCTCAGCTAGGAGTAACTGCAAACTCTGTTCCCTTCTTAATTTTGTTTTTCCTTGTAGTGTTTAACAAAGATGGCCTGCCTGCTAGAGTTAGCCCGTCCTTATCTCTTAGTAAAGAATGGTAAATGCTCCTTATTGACTTATTCAGTTCCCAGAGACGACCAGCAGCTCTGGGAAGTTTCATGGGGAATTTTAATCTTTCCAAAAATGTGTTCTATCTACATGTTTGTTGTGGGTCAGACATGCAAATTATCACAAATCCACAGTCTCATGTTAAATCAAGTTATGAGAAAGTTCCTGCACTGAGGTCTCTTCCTTCAATGTATCATTGTGTTGAAGGGGTAGGGGGAAACCTGGGTTCTTGAAGGCTGGATCAGGAGAAAATAAGTTCTGCCTCATCCTATCAAGTTGGGAAGTTTTTTAATACTGTTCTTTCTTGTCCTTTGAGGACCCACCTGGCTAAGTACAGGGTATCATTAGAGTCAGGGGTTTTAATAGAGTCTTTGGCAATCTAGAAAAGTCTATGAACTCCCTTCTCACAGTAATGTTTTTACGTGCATAAAATGAAACCAAAGGTTAAGTTTTCCCCATTCAGGTCCACAGATCCCCTGTAGTGTATTCATTGACCCCTTGAGAGTCCATGACCCTGAGAATAAGAATTAATTAATTAAGAATTAATGCATTAGAAGGTTGGCCATCAGATGATGACTCTTTTCCCTTACAGAAACTCATGACACAACAATGTCTAGGGTGAAAGGGTTGCCATCTATGCTGGTGTAGAGAGTCTACATCTGAGGCCTAGAAAGTAAAGTGGCCAGGCCCAGATTGGAACTCAGGTCCTTTCACCCCAAATCGAATGTTCTTTCCATTATGCCATGCTTCCTATGTATAGTTCAAATAAATGGATGGTACACATTCTGAGGACTGATGGAAATGCTAACTTCCATTGTCCCTTCTAGGTTTAAATCCTATGGTCCCATATATACAGGTATATGTATATATATTTATATGTATATGTATATATATATATGTGTCTATACATATATACATGTATATATGTATGTGTATATATATATACACATACACACACATATACATGTATATATATATATATATATATATATATATATATATATATATATATATATGCACACACACATACATAATCTTAGGGGAAAACTGGGATGTTGCTTAGTATACAAGCAAGTTACCTATAGCTCAATATCCTCAGACTCCATTTGAGCCAAAGAAGTAGCTTGTTCATGGATAAGTAAACAGCTAGGCTCTGATGTTATCAATACTACTTCCACTACTGACCCAGACATGTTCAGAGCCAGTCTCCTCAAGGCCTGATCCTCATTACTTGGTAGATTTATGGCAAACTACCCTAGGAGTTTCAGCAGCATGGAGCCCTTTGTGCAGAGTGTACCTTGTGAAAGTTCCTCTGGAATTTGCTCCTTGGCAAAGTCTCCTTCTCAGGGCCACTCTGGGCCAACATCTGTTGGCAACAGATGCCCGCCATAATTCAGCATGGCATGGTAGAAAAAGTCTTAGACTGGGAGTCAGAGTCCCTGAGTCCTGGCTCTGTTGCCAGATAGATGTGTGACCTTGGCAATGTCACCTTCCTTCTCAGAACTTAAGTTTTCCCATCTGTACAATGAGCCCAACATCCTCCAAGGTCCCTTTCAGCTCCTAAATTCATGATTCGATAAGCTATGAGTCTGGGGGAGTGATATTACTTTGGCCAGATATATTCATATAATTACAGGAAGCTAGCTTTCCTCCAGCCATGGTAGAGGAGAGAGACAATGGAGAAGAGGGGATGGACTGAGGATGTCAAGACTGCTCATTCCTGTCAATCAGCAGTGACAACTAAACAAACCATGCCTTTCAGTCAGAGACCATTTATCGTCTCCTGCCTCCCATCTCCTTTCCTTGCTCAGTCAGGTTGCAGCTCTGAGAAATTGATTGAAGTCTTCCATCACCTGGACTGTAACTAAAAACACAGGTGTATTTGTCACAGGCAGGAGGGTAATTGCCTTTTAGTTCAGCTTCTTCCAGGACTCTCCCATTCCATTCACAGGCAAAGAGGACATCATGTTGAGACAGGTATAGTAATACGTAACCGTAGTTGTTGTTCAGTCATTTTTCAGCCATGTCTAACTCTTCATGGCCCCTTTTGGCATTTTCTTGGCAAAGATATTAGAGTGGTTTGCCATTTCTTTCTCCAGCTTATTTTATAGACAAGGAACTGAAGCAAACAGGGTTAAATGACTTGCCCAGGGTCACACAGCTAGTAAGTGTCTGAGGCCAGATTTTAAGTCAGGAAGATGAACCTAAGATAACCATAATTAGTGCACTTATTAGACATATAAGACAGGTCTAGCTCTGGTATTTTGTGATTTTAAGAACCACTCTTTTCTTAGGGATCTCAGGGAATCTCTCTCCAGTCTTACTGGACCCAGTAGTCTATCACTGGATCATAACATTTTATAGAAGAAAGGGATCATTCAGTTTATGGGTTGTCCAGTTCAACCTCCTTATAAGACATATGAAGAAAGAGGTCCAGGAGGAGTAAGGGCCTTCCCCAAAGCCACAGAGTGAGTAGCAGAGCCAGGCCTAGAATTCAGGTCTCCAGAATGAGTAAAAGTAATTTTTTCATTTTACTGGGCTGCTATACATACATGGCATCTGTTGTGTCTCATATGTTAATACTGTGCAAATGTGTCTTGGAAAGGCCTAATTGCTACTCACCAGCCTAAGTCTTGGGGCATCTACGTGGTGCAGTGGATAGAGTGCTAGGCTTGGTGTCTGGAAGGCTCACCTTCCTGGGTTCAAATCTGACCTCAGGCAAATACTGATCCTGTGACCTTGGGCTAGTCCCTTAACCTTGTGTGCCTCAGTCTCCTCATCTATAAAATATACTGGAAAAGGAAATGGAAAACCACTCCAGTAAGTTTTGCCAAGAAAACCTCAAATGGGGTTATGAAAAATTGGAAGTAACTGAATAATAACAACAAAAGTTTTGTTCTCTGAAAAATGAGGAGGAGATTTAGCTGGATGACTTTTGAAGTTCCTTCCAGTTTTGGATGTTATGGTAATTGTGGATGGATACTCATGTCCTCCTGCTCTGACCCTCAAATTACTGCCTACCACTGCTACTCTAGCAAATTAAGTGGTTTACTCAAGGTCATAGAGATAGTAAATGGGTAGGTGGAAGAGGTGGGATTGAACCCAGATTCTGGCTCCAAATCCAGTTGTTTTCAATGTGAAAGAAATGTTTTGGGAAAATTGACTTGATAACAGGTTGCAGAATGAATTGGAGAGAAGGAGAAGAGACAATGAAACCAGCATAGTGTTGTAATGTCCCAGATATGAGGTGATGAGAGCAGAAAACAGTGATGGTAAAAGGAAAGAATGAATAGAAATGTTTCGAAGAAAGCAGCACCAGCTGCTTAGTTAACTGGGTATTTCCTCATCTATACAAAGAGGAGGTTGAATAAGATGGTTATAGAATCACAGAATGTCAGAGCTGGAAGAAGCCTGAAGGATCTTAAAGCCTAACAGTTTTACAGATGAGAAACTGAGGTCATGACTGGTTAAGTGAGTCGCATAAGGACACATAGGAAAGAGAGTCACCATTTGAAGCCAGATCATCTGACTTCCAGGTCAGTCATTTGTTGTCCCAACAAACATTTATTAAGTATAATTTTTTTTATGAGAATAGGTTAGCTGATAATCGTCCATGAACTTTCTGCTCCTGGGGCAAAGGTGGAAATAGTGAATGTCAAGGAACTGAAATGACTTCAGATAACTAGAGACAGCATGTGCCTATGTCCAGTTCCAAGTTCCCCTTCTGCCATCGTTGGATGGTAGATTATTGTAGGAGGTAGGGGTTTGTATGGAAAACTGCTATGCTCCTCAGTCAATCAATCAATCAGTCAACATTTGTTAAGCCCCTACTATATGCCAGGTACTTTACAAAGCAATGAATGAATGAATGAAAATGAAATTCTTAAGTAATAGTAAGTGCTAGACATCATTTTAAATGCAGACCCTAAATGCAGGAGGGGATACAAAGGCAAAAAACAAGACAGTCTCCTGCACTCAAGGAACTTATATTCCAATAGGAAAGGGCAGCACATATAAGGCAGTGTTAGCCAGGGAGAGATACTTTGGTCTGAGAAGTCATAGGGTTAGTGAGTGGAATCAGGACCTTCTACTGACACTTCTCTTCCAGGTAGAGTTGATTTGATTACTGTAAGAGAATGAGAGGAAGAAAGAGTGTTTATGTGCACAGGGTAGGGGGTGGTGGTGTGAGATTGGCAATATCACAGGAAGATGGTTGGTATGCACCCTGGGGCTGGTGAGGTATGATCAATTCTCACCAATCAGCAAAGCATGAAAATAGAGAGACAAACATGAAGTAATCTCTCCCTTCAAGGAACTTACATTTTATCAGAGGAGATATGTACAAATAGAAATATATCTATACAAAATATATGCAAATGAAAACAAGATCATTCAACTCTCTCATGTACAAATAATGAAACTGAGTCCTAGAGGAATGAAGTTGCTTGCCTATAGATGGTTAAGGCAAGGTACACTCATATCACAATAAGCAAGGCATCTTCTAGCACTGGTAGAGAAAAGAAGGAAATGACTGAGGATCAAAACAGACCCTTCAATGCCACCTCGTCAAACCTTGTTTTGAGAGGTGGTGTGGGGCAGAGGGGATGCACTAATGGTGGGGAAGGGGACTAGAGCCTCCAGTCAGAGGAATCATTTGAGGGAGCTTTGAAGAAAGTTAGAGATTCTGTGAGGTGGAAGGGAGGAAGGAAGACTGTCCAGGTATAAGAAGTAAGCTGTTCAAACCCAAGGAGGTGGGGAATGGAAAGCCGAATGTAAGGAAAATAAAGTTGGACTGGCTGAATTATAGAGTGTATAAAGGGTGAGTAATATATAATAAGGCTTGAGAAGTAGGCTGGAGACAGTTGTAAAGGACTTTATATACCAAATGGAGGAGTTTGTTTTTGACCCCAGAGGCAATAGGGAGCCACTGGAGTTTATTAACTGGGGGAATGATATAGTCAGGCTTTGGCTTTGGAAATATCACTTGGCAGTTATGGGGAAGAGGGATTGGAGAGGAGACAGAGACCACAGGGAGGGAAACCTATTAGGGTTTTGTTGCAATAGTATGGGTGAGAAGTGATGAGGGCCTGAATTAGGGTTATAACTGTGTCCTTGGAGAGAAGAATATGGATGCAAGAGATGTGGAGGAAGAAATAGTAAAATTCGGTCACTAATCAGATATGGGGGAGGGGTGTGGGAGAAGGAGGTCTAGGATGACTCTAGGGTTGTGAGACCCTGCGAGACTGAAAAGATGATGGTGCCCTCAACAGAAATACAGAAGTTTAGAAGAGGATTTTATTTGATGGAGAAAGATAATAAGCTCTGGTTTTTTTCTTTTGACATATTGGAGTTTGAGATGCCTATCATTCAACAAATCTGAAATGTCCCATATGCTGTTGGTGTTGAAATGATGGAGCTGAAGAGGGCTAAATATATAATCTGGGAACCATCTTTGTGGAGATGATAATTGAATGCATGGGAGCCAATGAAGTCACCATCAGGGGTGTGGAAAGACAGATACCCTGAGCCTTGGAGAGGACATACATTTAAAAGGTAATTAATAACTCAGCAAAGGAGAGTGACTAAGAAAAGGCACTTGGACAAGCATGAGGACAACCAAGAGAGATCAATGTCATAAAAACTCAGAGAAGAGAGAGTATTCAAGTGTAGATGGTGATCAACAGTGTCGAATGCTGCAGAGAGGTTAAGAAAGATGAGGACTGGGAAAAGGCTGTCCTCTTTGGCAGTTAAGAGATCATTGGTAACTTTGGAGAAAGTAGTTTCAGTTGACTGATGAAGCTTAGAAACCAGATTACTAGGGAATGAGAAGCAAGAACTGTTGTCCTCCCCACATCCCTAAGGGGCATGTCCCTTAGGATAGCACCTTTCCATACATTATGCCCCTGAACAGTAGATGTCAATTCAGTCCTACCCATTAGGGGACTGGAGAACTTACCATATGATAATTGGTTGGAGAAACTTGGAATGTTTAGCTGGGGGAAGAGTAGAGGTAGAGGGGGCATGATAACTGTCTTCAAATATTTGAAAGGTTGTCATATGGAAGACAGATTAGACTTCTTAGCCCCAGAGGAATGAGCACTTGGAAAAAATTGCAGAGAGGCAGATTTCAGTTCAATATAAGAGAAAAAAAACAACCCTTCCTCCCAATTAGAGCTATCCAAAGGCAGAATGGGCTGCCTTGGGAGGTAATAATAATAATGACAACTGACATTTATATAGAACACTGAAGTTTTCAAAGCACTTTATCCGTATGATCTCATCTGAGTCTCACAATACGTGAAGTAGGTCCCCCAGGTATTAGCAGAGGGTTTCTCCTCAGTTGAGATCTTCTAACAGAGGCTACGTGACCATTTGGGGGATGTTGGGGAAAAGATTTGTGTGTGTGTGTGTGTACATAAATGTGTGTGTGTGTGTGTATATATGTATGTGTGTGTACATATGTATATATGAAATAGGTGTGTGTATGTGTGTGTGTGTGTGTGTGTGTGTTGGACTGAACCTCTGAGATTATTTCTAGTGCTAAGATTCTATACTCTACTGGAAGAAACTTTTGGCTCTGTTGTATCTCTTAACTCTTGTAGTCCTTTGTGCATGATTAAAGTTGCAATCCATTTTCATCCCTTCCCCCAATAGCATCGTTTTTGGAAAATTCTATTTTCCTTAAAATGGCATAGTACATTTGAAAAAAAAAATCCTCCTTATTTTTTTTGACAGTTTCTTGTTTCTGTAAGCTTTGAATACAGCAAATCATTTTCTAAATATGACAAATTATTAATATTTCTGAAGCATAAGGTTCCCCCTGCCACCACCCCCTGATCTCTCTAAAGCATGTTCTGCAATCCTTGGGGGAGTGGGTAGCAATTTGAGGGAGGCAGCCATTCCCAGCTCTACTTCTGTGATCTTTCATGAAGAACTCAGCCCTATTTGGGCCATCTGGAAAATGGCATTTTCAGACAACCTTTTTCCTTTTTCCAGACTTGGTTTCAGAACGAAGGGAATGTTACCTGTGAAACACTTGGGGAAAAGGTGGCTTCCTATATGATTTTACAGAAGAATATAATAATCCAACCTTGTGAATAAACAGAGGGAATTTATTATCAGAGATTTTGTCTTGGCAATGAGGTCCTTACCTCAGAATGCATGCAGGCAGATCTTTCTTCTTTGCTTACCAAGCATTTTATCCTTGGTCAATGGGCAAGTAAGCATTTGTGTGGCAGCAAGCTAGGACTCAAGTCTAGCTAACTCTCCTTTATTTGTGTGCTTCTTATCCATTTAATACAGCAGCTGTCAATAAAGTGTTAACCCTAGCCTGGTTTTCTTACATTACACAACACCCTCCTCTTCCTCCTTCCCCTCCTCCTGCCCCTCTCTTACCCAGATGATGTGTGCTTAGGAAATGCAAACTAATTTTAAAATTCGTTGAAGCAAAACATAATTAGGATGGTAAATCTGCTGCCAAAAATAAAATCATCTAATGCATTCCATATATTTAGCCTTCCAAAGCTAAATATAAATGACTTTTGGGTTATCCAGAGTTTCGGATTATCAGCATCACTGTTCATCTCCATTAGTGCAGATAATCCAAAGTTGACTATGTTTCTCTTGTGGACAAATTAGCCCCTTTTGAAAGCTATCTCAACTGTCCCCCTGCCTCCAACTCCCCTACCCCAGGCCTCCAGGGTAATGCTTTTCTACCTTTTTCATTTGCTATATGCTTGCAGAACTATAAGAGCTAGGATTAGAGGTAAGGAGTGAGGAGAGACTGTGTTCAAATCCCACCTTCTGTAAGAAGTTTTTTGCTAGTATCTTCCCTTTATTGATCATCTCCAATTTACCCTGTATGTATCTTGTTTATCCATAATTATCTGCTTGGTGTCTCCCAAAATAGACTATGAGTTCCTTGAGAGCAGGGACTGTCTTGCTTTTTAATTTTTTTAATATTCCTAGCACTTAGCACCAGTCCTAGTATATGTTAGACAATTAATAACACCAACTATTTTATGTTATTATATAACATTGCTTGTTGACTTGATTTGACTTGATTCAACTAGAGTCAGAATTCAGTTATATCCAATCCACTTGCCTGTTATGGCATTGTCTCCCTGATGTCATGATCCTCTTTGATAATGAAGGACAGACAACAATGCAAGGGGAGTGGGTACACACTAAGCACTTAATAAATGACTGTTGACTTGACTCAACTATACAAAGTTAAGTTACATGGGAGGAGAGTTAAGAGGAAAGGGGGAACTTCTAGCTGACGTTCTTTTTAAAAAATTTAAATGAATTCATATGGTGCAATAGAAAGATTCTTGGACTCAGAATCAGAAGAAACCTCTGTAACACTAACTAGATGTGTAATTGCCCCTCAAGGCCTCAGTTTCCCACCTGTAAAATGCAGATGATCTATAGTTTTTTACTTTGCAGTGTCATTGTGAAGGCCAGATGAAGCTAATGTATGTAAAGCCCTCTGTACAAATGCTAGCTGTTATTATTTATGACTTATAACACTCCTACTTTCCAAGAGGATTTGAGGTAGCATCTAGATGAGTTTGGGCTGTGTCTTCTTCTATTCTTGTATCAGTCTCCTTTATTGGTCCAGCTCAGTCCAAATCTATGATGCCATGTATTCTTTAAAAGTAATAGTAGCTAACATTCATACAATGCTTTAAGGTTTGCAAAGTGCTTTACAAATATTATCTCATTTTTATCCACACAACAAACCTGAGAATGTTGTTGTTCAGTTATGTCTGAGTCTTTGTGACCCCATTTGGGGTTTTCTTGGCAGAGATACCATAGTGGTTTGCCATTTCCTTCTCCAGCTCATTGTAAAGATGAGGAAACTGAGGCAAACAGGGTTAAATGACTTGACCCAGGCTTCTATTCTCCTTCTCACCTATGATCAACAGCGTATTAGGCCCAAGGAAAACAATGAAGTGAAAGGCATGCTGCTGCCTTCAAGAGGCTCATAATCTTTCTGGGGGAGTCTTACACCAGCATATGCCAAACAACATTTAACAACACAAGAGAAAATAGAAAACGTCACTTTGTGTCACTTAACCTAGAAGTAGTGTAGAGGAGATAAAGTTATTAGTTATGGCCAGAGAGGAAACTACGGTATAGTGGAAAGAGCTCTGATTTTGGAGGACCTTTCTGACAGACCTCTGGTCTATTACCTGTGTGACCTTGAGCAAGTTCACCTCTATAGGCCTTAGTTCCCTCATCTGTAAAATGATAAGAATGGACTAAGTGATCTCTACAGTCCCTTCCAACTCTAGATCCTATGATTCAATTCAGCTCTAACCTTTATGGAGGCAGTAGGATGTGAGGAGGAATCTTGAGTGCAAAAATTTAAATGGGACAGCGAGGAGAAGGGAAAAAATTCCAGGCAAGGGAAACAGCATGAAATGAGTGAATATGTGGAAGCAGGAATGGGAGGCGGTATGCTTGTGAAAGTGGGAAGCCTGGACTTACCCCAAATCTAGGAACTAGATGAACTTTGTCTGCGTGGGTTTTCTAACAAAACATAACAAAAACAAAAAAAAAAGGAAGGTTAAAAAGGAAGCCTGTGGCTTATAAGGCTTTGGTTCTCAACTTCAAGTTATCCTCAGGAGCAGAGGTATTAAATATGTTGCCTGAGGGCAGCCAGCAATACTCCCCAGTGCAGCCTGAATCAGATTAAAACATAATTGGGAAATATTTAACAAAATACATAAAAACAAAATAGAACATAGATAAAGTTAACATGTGGTTTTCTAAGTCAAATGCAGCATGGAGGGAGGCTTATGTACAGTTTAGGGACCTTTGTTTTTGTTTAAGTTTGACCCCCTCACTGCTCAAGAAAGTCTCAAAGAGGCATCTGAGCACATCTGGTTAGAAGGCTTGGTGGCCATTGGTTCCCTCCTCCACCATAGTCCCAATTTGAGCTGTGGCAGGTGCCACATCATTTTGAGAAGGCCAAGGAGATCTCCAAAGCAAGGAGATACGGTGGAAAATTTTCTGGGTCAAGACTTAGGAGACTTAGTTTTTAGGTCTTGCTCTGTTATTAGTTACCTGTATGTCTTTGGTCAAGTCATGTTGTTTCTTTGGACCTGTTTCCTCATCTGTAAAAATAGGAGGTTGGACTGGATGTCCTATCCAGTCCCCTTCCAATTCTTATAATCTATGAAATGAGTGCTTCTGTCTGTTATTAGTGGTCTTTTCAAATTGTTTCATTCCTGGCTTTGTTATTTAACTAGTTTTGGAACAAACCACTTAACCTCTCTCTTAACTTCTTTTGGTTCCTTTATTTGTATGTAGCGTAAGATCAAAATTTGAAAGGGCTTTCTTAGCACACATACATATGGAAGGCCAAGAATATGGCTAGAAATTACGAAGCCTGCTGGACACAGTGTTATTTCAATGCCTTTCCCCTTCCAATTCATCAACATGAGAGAGTCAAAGAGTTTGAGAAGCCCTTGGTAATTTGTTGAAAGACCACCATATAAATAGGTGCTAGTGAAAAGTAATTTAGCAAGTGGAATTAAGCAGGGTCTTCACACAGACTTTCTGACCCTATACTAGAGAGAGGTTTCTGATAGAGAAGGAATCATTATTGACCACGAAATACAATTGAAAAAATAGAATGAAGCCCAAGTGTAGTAGTAAGGTTGAGTAGTTCTGAATTCTCAGAACTTGGTGCGTAGGGGCAAAGAATCTACTTCTGGAAAGGAAACACCAAGTTAAAGCTTGAAGAAAGAATTAGATTTTATGATGGAAAAGAAAAAAAGCCAGGAAAGTTTCCCCTCTCCCTCCCCCAGTCCTGATCCAATGACTATATGTCTTAATAGAGTGTGTGTATTTGTCCTTCATTGCCAAAGAAGACCACGTCATCAGAGAAATAATGACATGACTTGCACTTGACTTTGTTTTGAGTGAGGGAGGGCTGTGCAGGTCATTAGCCTCACTTCTTCTCCAGAGCCATCTGAATCCAGTGACCAGATATTCATCAGGATAACTAGAGGTGGAACCAGTGCAGGAGTCAGGAGTTCCTGAGTTCAAATCTCACCTCAGGCACTTGATACTCACTAGCTATGTGACCTTGAGCAAGTCGCTTAACCCCAATTGCCTCATCTTGGGTCATCTCCAGCCTTCCCTCACTCAAAATAAAGTCAATTGCAAGTCATGTCATTATTTCTCTAATGGCATAGTCTTCTTCGGCAACAAAGGACGAACACACACACTCACCATAACTATGTATATCACACAGGGCTCTCTCCTGGACCCTTTTCTCCCTTTGTACTGTTTCACTTGCTCTCATCAGCTTTCATGGATTCAATGATCATCTCTGGGCTGATGATTTTCAAGTGTATTCATCCAGCCCTGATCTTATTTCTGACCTCTGGCCTCATGTCTACAACTGCCTATTAGATACCTCAAATTGAATGTCCCACAGACATCTTAAATGCAACATGTCCAAAACTGAAATCACCAATTTTCCCCTCTAAATGCTCCTGTCTTCTAAAATTCTGTATTACTGTTGAGGACACAACTGTGCTCCAAGTTCCCCAGACTCAAAATCTCAGTGTTATCCTGGACTCCTCACTCTTTTTTTTATCACTTCCCCATCACCCTTCCCCCTTTCCCCACCTAACATATCCAAGCTGTTGCCAAAACCTTTTAATTTTACCTTTGTAATATCTTTTGAATACACACTTTTCCAGCACCAATATTGCCACCACCATGGTTCAGGCTCTCATTTCCTCATACTTTGAATACTGAAATAGCCTGCTGGTTAATCTTTCTGTCAGAAGTCTCTCCATACTCCAATCTATCCTCCACTCAGCCATCAAACAATTACCTTAAAGCACGGATCTGACCATGCTGGGGGCAGGAGATGGTACTGCCCATCCATGTCTCCAGTCTTATAACCTACCATTTATCCTGATCCAGTGATATTGGCCTGGAATGATACACTCTAGCTCTCTGCTCCAGGTCTTTTCACGGGCTGGCCCTCATGCCTGAAATTCTCTCCCTCCTCACCTCCACCTCCTGACTTCCTTGGCTTTGTTCAAGTCCCAGTTAAATTCTTACCTTCTCCAGAAAGTTTTTTCCAGCTCCTCTCAATTCTAGTGCCTTCACTTTGTGAATATTTCCTGTTTATATTGTATATAGCTTGTTTGTACATAGTTGCTTGCATGTTGCATCCCCAATTAGATTGTGAGCTTCTTGAGAGCAGGGGCAGTCTTCTGTCTTTCTTTGTATCCTCTGCACATTGTCTAGCACATAGTTGGTGCTTAATAAATGTTTAGTGACTGACTGGTTTGGGGCTAATTTCATCTACTGGCTCATTGTTAAAGTTAAATCCATTGACAGGGGCTCATGAACGATGGTGTTGAGCAGTTGGAAACCCAAAGAAGAGGTTCACCTTGAGTTAACCTTGTCTGAGGAACAAACAAATGGTGAATGTTGGGTGGTATCCTCAGGTACAATTATGTAACATAAGGGGATGAGAATAAGCGATCTTCAAGGTTCCAATTTTGCATCTACAATTTTCTAAGCTATTGTGCTAGTAGAATTGAAGTTTTTTTGAAGTCAGGGATAATTTTTTGTTTTGTCTTTGTGTCCCCTATTCTTAGCACAATGCCATTTGGATAGTAAAACTTAAACACACATGAGAGAGAGGAACACGGTAGACATCTGTCCAGAATGACTTTCCTACTGCCCACATCACTCCCCTTCTCAAACTTCAGTGGCTTCCTATTATGTTCAGGATAAAATATAAAATCTTCTGTTTGACTTTTAAAATTCCTCACAATCCATCCCTACCTTTCTAGTCTTATTACACCTAACTCCCCCCACTGACTCTATGGTCCATAGAAATTGAGCACTTTCCCATTCTTCACATTTGACACTCTATCTCCCAACTTAATGCCTTTTTACTGACTGTCCTGTATCTGGAATGCTTTCCCTCCTTACCTCTGCCTCTGGGCTTCTCTCGATTCCTTTAAGACTCAGTTCAAATCCTACCTTCTGTAAGAGGCCTTTCTTGCCCTCTGAGATGACCAGTGATTTACCGTATATATCTTGTCTGTACAAGGTTCCTTGTATGTGGTCTCTCCCATTAGAATGTGAGTTCTTCCGGGTGCAGGAGGCACCATATTTTTGCTTTCTTTATATACTCGTCACTTAGCATAGTTCTTGGCACTTAGTAAATGTTTAATAAATGCTTGTTGATGATGATGATTTGGGGTAAAATCGGACTGGTAATCCTAGGGGCCATGGTGATCCTGGATTTGTTGAACTCCTTGTTAGGGAATAGTGGAAAATAAGATTAGGGAAGCAAAGTGAGGCCAGCCAATGTTTGTACCAGAGAACTTTTAAACTGGTGATTCCCATTTCAGTACAAAAGCTATTGTGTAAAGCAAGTTGCTTCTGTATCAATTTTAGCAAGGCACAATTTCAGCATATCTTGCCCTAGTGGTCCGAATGACTTAGTATTTTATAATGTGGCCAAGTTCTCCTTTCAGAAGTTGCATTAAGTGAAATAATAAATCACTGTGTTCAGAGAACATTAGGTATAGCAGTAAGCAGGATGGATTCTAGTGGTTTGACTCATAACTCTGCCACAGACATACTAGCTGTGTGGCCTTGGGTAAATCATTTCCCTTGTCCAAACCCAGTTTCCATGGAAGTGCTAAGTGGGAGGAGCAGAATCACATGGCTTGGGTTCCAAACATTTATGGATGATTTATTATGCACCAAACATGACCCAGTCACTGTGCTAGGGGCTGGGGATAGCATCACTCCCCAGTTTTTTAAGCTTGTGCCAATTCTATCTTCTTTCTGAGTCCCAGTTTCTTTATCAGCCTGGAGTCAGGAAGACCTGAGTTCAAATTTGACCTCAGACACTAGCTGTGTGACCCTGGGCAAGTCACTCAACCCTGTTTGCTTCAGTTTCCTCGTCTGTAAAATGAGCTGGAGAAGGAAATGGTAAACCACTCTAGTATCTTTGCTAAGAAGTCCCACACCACTGGATGACAACAAATGGGGCTGCACTCTACATCTCCCACCTCCATCCCTCCATGGGTGCACAATTTACACTTCTTTCCTCAGGGGCTCTGCAAGACCCCTCTTCCTTCCCACCTTGACCTCAGACTGCTTTTGAAAAGGCAAGGAGCTAAGAAACTCCTATCCTACGTCTACTGGGGTGGGTGGCCCCTTTGGAGGAGGTGGGTAAACGGGGAGGGGCATTACCAACAGAGGCCCCCCCTCGTCCTGTTTCCCCACTGCCTCGGGGCAGGCCCAGTCCACCAAACACCCTTTTGCTGGGAGCCAGAGGCAGAGTAGAGGCTAGCCCTCCCTGGGGATGAACCTAACCTCTCACATCCAAAGAGGAAAAGTCGACAAATGAGACAAAATGAAAAATATAATGATGCATATTATATTAATCATCCTCCCCTTTTCTGACACAATAAATCTTCTCTTTAAACTCCGGGTAGCGATTGCATCATCTCCCTCTCTCTTCCAACAGCACAGATTAAGATAAAGTGATAGTACTGTGTCAAAGAGAGCTTTGCTGCCACACTTGGGATACAAAGAGAGAGGTTAATTTATCATCGCTGGGGAGAACTGACAGAAGAGAGATATACTAGCGAAAGGGGATTTAGCACAGGGCCAAGAAACTTCACACTATTTTTACCATCTGTCACATGCTCTAATAAAGCAGGACAAAATATGAAGAAAGGAAAAATGAACTATCAAACACTGATGTAATGCAGCCCATAAATCTAATTTAATTACTTTGCATGGAGACAGGTCCTCGAGTCTGTGTGAATATACTGGATTTTCTTGGCAACTTAACAACTAAGTGTTTTAATAACATCACACCATAATTTATTCTGCTTGAAACACAAAACCCCTTTTGTGAGAGTTTCATTTTTGAGAACTGTTAATTTTTTCGGCTAATGTCAAAACTGGCATAAATTCACATGTGAACTTGAAGCCTGACTGTGAAAAAGGCTTAGGTTACTGTATGCCTTTGTATTGTTTGCTTTTCTCTTTTTTCCCCTTCTTTTTGCTTTCTGCATGCATTAGAAATAATTGGGCTTTGTTGATGACTTAGGTGAAGAGAGTTGTCTTGCAATTAGATTTTAGTGTAATGACAAAAGGGTGGGGGCAAAAGGGAGGGGCATGAGTCTTGGTAAAATACCAAGGGGGTGGGGGAAAAGAGCCCAACGGAAAGAAAAAAAAGTCCTTCATTTCCCCAATTTTTTTGAGCCAGAACAGCAAAACCCAAAGAGCAGCATTTGCTGAGGCCGAGCTGGTCGGTTCCTGGAACGAGGAGAATTTCACAGGAGAGGCAGGACGTCAGATCTTAGGGCACTAGGGACTCTGGGAATGCAGTCCGCCCTAGAGGGAGTTGCAAGGCACAGAAAATAAATCAAAACTAAAATTAATATTCATCGAGTGTCTTCCCGAATTTGGATGCAGTTACAGAAATTATTGTTAATAATGAAAGCCATATATCAAAGGTTATAAAATTCATCTGTGCTGGGACACTATTTTTTTAGGCTTTGTTCTGAACCATTAAAGATGACATATTGCATTTGTGTGCCTCTCCATATAATAAGATACATTTAAGGCTGATTCTAACCTAAACTGGCAATTTTGGCATTGAACTTCAGTCCTTAAATGGGAGCCCTGACACTACCATCTAGAGGAGGTCAGCTGATCCCATCAGTTCTCCCATGACCTCACTCAGTAAGGCAGGATGGATGGGTAATTAATTTGTTAGATCATCAGTGATTCATGTTGGGAAAATAAAACCCGCAGCCTCCTTACAAATTCAATTGAAATAGAATCATCATTGTAATAAAAAACACACAACCCACACACATACATACACATCCCCAAAAGAAGATCCCAAATTTGGAGTAGAGACTGTATTGGAAAATATTGGATTTTGAGATTCAGTGAACATGAGTTTGAACCCTAGTTCTTCCAATTAATATTTGTGTGATTTTGGGCAAGTTACTTGATCTCTCTGAACCTCCGTTTCCACATTTATAAAATGAGCGTATTGGGTTATATGATCTCTAAGGTCCCTTGAAGCTCTAAATCCCACTATCTTATTTATTTGTTCATTCAGTCATTCAACAAATATCTATTAAACCGTTTCCATATCAAGGCATTGTGCTGGATGTTCTAAGGAACTCAAATGTTTATAATGCATGGTCTATACCTTCTCAGAGTGTTCAATCTAACACGGCAGACAAGGCACATACAGAAGCAACTATAACAGCAGGCATTATATAAAAGTATAACTAAATATCATATAAAAGTATTAGGCAGTATTGCCTAATGGTTATAGGACTAGCAGGGAATTCTGAAAGTTTTAAATTTCTGTCATTTCTCTGATACATAACTAGTTATTTGACCCTGGTCAAGGTACTTGGCTTTTTGGTGCCCTAGGCAACTCTTTAGGACATAAGTATAATGAAGAAACAAAACAAAAACAAACCCAACTTATTTGTAGTCAAGAGGACCAACATTCAATTTCCACTTCTATCGTTTGTTACCTGTGTGACCTTGGGCAAGTACCTTGACCTTTCTGGGTTTTAGTGTACATATCTTCAAAATGAGGGGTTTAGAATAGATTACTTCTAAAGTCTCTTTCAATTTGAAGTCTATAATCCTTTGAGTATAGATTTTAGAGGAGCTGATGATCTGAATTGTTGGAAAGAAGTCTCAGACTGGGAACAACTTATGGGGATAAAAGCACAGGTCCAGACCAAAATAAAATAACATTAAGATTAAAAAAAAAAACAATCTAACTAGCTTTGGCAAATCTCACACACCAGGCAGATTTGAAGCTGGTCCAGTTTGAGGAAAAGAAATGCAATTTCTTTAGAAAATTTAACAAGGAAAGGCATTAACAGGGAATTGGCCAAAACTGCTTCGTTAACGTTGAGTAATAATAATAGCTAACATTTTTTTAAGACAATAAGGTTGGGAAAGCTCTTTAAATACATTTTATCATTTGATCTCCACAATAACCTTATAAGGTAGATGACATTAATATCTTCATTTTATAAATAAAGAAACCGAGACCTAGAGAGTCTTAAGTGACTTCCCCAGAGTCATATAGGTAGTAAGTGCTTAAAACATGATTTGAACCTACATATTCCAGTCTTCATCGTCAGCATTCTATTGAGTGTTACACTATGGTGAGTGAGTGTTATAATGTGCTAAGTGTATCTATAGATAGGTAAGGGTTCTTTGCTCTCCAGGAAGCTGGAACAGAAAACCTTCTACTTTATAATTCCTTTTCTTTTTTCATCTGAAGTTCATATTCCTCTGCTCAGACTCTGAAAATATAACCAGTCGTCAGACAAACAGAATAATAATAGCTTATATTTCCATAACGCTTTATAGTTGACAACCCTCTGATCCAGATAGTAAAAGTATTATCTTTGTTTTTCAGTGAGGAAAGAGACCCAGAGAAGTTAACACTTAGAATTGCCTCTATAATAAAATGTCTCCTTATTGCTGTACATTTTATTGTGGAAACTAGATAACCACTTGTCACAAGTTGCATAGATGGAATTACTTGGGATGTTCAGGGAGAACTAGCACATCTGGTATGAGGACTGTCCAAATCCTTCTTAGAGCTGCTCATTCACCTTTGGTGTTCACCTCTCACCCAACTCTTACCTATGGCTCCAAGAAGTCATAGCATGTACAGAGGCCACACTCTAGGAAAACCATCTTGGCAGATGGGCTAAACCAGGTTGAGGGTAACCAACAGGCTTCAAACCCATCAGTGAGTTAGGGGAATGTCTACCCCAAGCATGTGAAGACTTCCCCTGGTGGAATGGATGGATGAGACCAATTTGTTTCAATGGCCATTAAGGTGTCTAAAGCAGGCTCTGTGGGATGCTTGGAACTTGGTCAGACATTGAAGACATCAAGATCATCCATTGCATCTCAGGCCATCACCAGTCATCCTGAGTTTTGCCTTGACACTGGACTTCGATGACTGGAAAGGAGAGTGAGAGGCTTATAACTTTGTACAAGTCTGCGTCATTTAAATTTAATTCACCAGCAAGTCAAGACATCACTCTGTGATGTCATCAGTCATCTTTAAATATGGAGGATGAGCCACAACAGATAGAATTATTGCTTCAGTGATGTATTGAATTAGATGGCCTTTAAGGTTTTTTCCAGCTCTGAGACTCAGTGGTACTCATGGCTTACTTAAGGTCAAACAATGAATAATAGAATGTCATGATGCAATATAATATAGCTATCATAGAACAGAATGTGATGTCATCATACAAAGTAATAAGTAATAGAACGTTAAGGTAACAGAATGTTAGCATTTCAAGGAACTTTGAAGATCGTCTTGTCAAAATCTCTTGTTTTACAGATGAGGAAACTGAGGCCTGGAGAAGCAAGAGGTCATATAACTAGGTATTATCAGATCTAGAGTCTGAACTTGAATTTTCTGACTTCTTTTCCAGAGGTTCACTGAAGTATTAGTATATGTAGGGAAAACATACTTCCTCGAACTTGGAATCTTGCCTGAACAAAAAGAGGTAGTTCTCAGATGTGTTTTCTTGAATATTCTCATTGGCATTTGAAAAAAAAATCCCTTGATAATTTCTTAGTGACCTTGAGCTGTGCCACTTACCTGTTTTAAAACTTTCAATGACTCCCTGTTACCTAGAGGGAAAATTACAAATATCTTATTTTTGGCATTTTAAGCTATATACATCTACAACCTGTGATTTAAGTAGAATCTACCTACCTACCTACCTACCTACCTACCTACCTACCTACCTACCTACCTACCTACCTACCTACCTATCTATCTATCTATCTATCTATCTATCTATCTATCTATCTATCTATCTATCTTTCTGTCTGTCTACCTAATCTATCTATCCATCTTTCCAGACTTATTTCGTATACTCCCCTTCATTCAGTCTATTTCTGCCAAAACTGACCCCCCCGTTTTCTACCTCTGTGGATATTTGCACAAGCTGTCACTCCTTTGCCTAGGATGCTCTACTTCTTCACCCTTCTTTTCTCCAGTGTTCAGTTCATTTACCGCATTTTCTGTGAAACCCTCCTTGGTGACTACAGCCCTGTGTTTCCCTCCTCGATTTTTTCTTAGTGTGCTTTGCCTGGACTCCTCCCAAAAAGTTAAAAATCCTGCTGCGTACAGGAGGCCTTTTCCTATCTCCGTTAGCACCACTGCTATTCCCAGCCCCGTTTACATTGCATATCTTTGAAGGCCTATTTCATTTTGCGTGTTTTCTCCCCACTTAGAATGTGAGTTCCCTGAGGACAGGGCTTATTTTTGCCTTTCTTTGTATCCTTAGAGATGAGCAGAACACTGTTCCTTTCAGTCAGAAGACTGGCCCAGAAAATCCACCTTCATTGACTGACTTTGCCACTCTATGTTATAATACCTGTCCAAACTGCATCTCCCATAGTAGAATGCAAGCCTCTGGAAGGCAGCCTTATCTTGTTCCATCTTTGTGCCCCTAGTGCTGAGCCCAGTACCCTACATGGAGTAGGCAGCAATGCATGTTTGTTAAACTGAATTCAATGATAAACATTAAAAAAAATCCTCAAACTCTGCCCATTAATTTATGAGGTGATTTGGTTTTAAGTACAGTGATTCAACTGAAAGTTTTGTGGACTGTTATTAGATGATTTTTTTTTTAACTGTGGTGATACTTCTCCCCATCCTGTACTGAAGGCCCCCATACGGTAGTTATTTTTTTGAAGGACCTACTGAAATTCTCTACATGTGGGCGCCCCCTTCCGACTCAACAGCAGACTGCATCCATCCAAGGCCTTGGCTTCTACACAGTAAGCGCTCAAGAAATGATGAGTCCCTGATGCTGTCTGGAAAGGAGTCTTGCCCCTGCTAATGCAGAGCTCAGCACACTCAGAGAACAGGCAGGAGTCGGTGTCTACTCAGTGGCAAAGAAGAAAAACAAAACCCTGCAAAGGCACCCTCCGCTCTCAGGCTCCTAAAGGAGAGTGGGAAAAATGCTAAGAAGCCTACAAAATTGACTGCTTTGTCTCCCTTTAATGGGTAGCTGTTAGCCTGAGCCTGCCTGACACAAGGTTAACCTGACCTCGCGAATAAAACAATTGTACTTCAGTGGCCCGTGTTACTGTGTGGCTCTTCACATCCTTATTATAACAGGTACCTTGCTTTAACCTTGCTGGTCAAGATGACAAATCATTTACATGAACAGATTATGCGGGGAAGGCTCCAGGGCTGAGTTGGAAATGCATTAGCACCAGGTGGTGAGGCAGGCCCGGAGCGAGGAGATGAACCTGACACCCAGGCAGCCACTAAACCAGCTTGGGAGTGGAAGGTCGGCTAGAGAAACCTTCTAACCCCAGCAGTCTCTGTTGGCCCCAGGGTGTGTGTGGACATTTCTTCCTTTTTTAAATCTTGCTTGCTTCTCAAGAATCACTCTTGATAGTTTTTTGTTTGTTTGTTTGGTTTTTTAGTTTGGAGATCTACTAAACTCAAGGTATTATTAGCCAAATCTTATGTCACTGACCTTGTAAATTTGGTTTCCCATCTGCCCATACTTCTTTCCAGAGGAATCATAGGATTTAAAGCCACAAGGGACATTACAGCTCATTTAACATAACTCATTTTAAAGAAAACGAAACAGGTCTAGAGAGCTTAGATGGTCTGCCTAGCATTATGCAAGTAGTAAGTAGTAGAGCGGGAATTGGAATCCAAGTTTCCAAATCCAGAACTCCTTTACAGTCACAAACTAATAAGTAGTAGGAGTCAAGGTATGTATGTATGCATGTGTGTGTGTGCACATATGTATGCATGTATGCATGTGTGTATGTGTGTGTATAAGGGTGACTAGGAGCTAGAAAACTTCCAGGCTCAAGTTACCTAGACCTGCTTTTTAAACCCTATGGCAAAGGGGTCCTGAAATCGAGAGATCAGGGAGTCCCACCAAAATAGGTTATCCCTTATAAATTTTTTTCTCTCGGTTCTGAGAGGTTGTGTTGGTGGGGGACTTTTTCTGGGACTGAGCATCCTAGAAATTAGGATCCTTAAAGATTTATATGGTGCTCAGTTCCATTTTTAGGAGTCAAAGATATTCCAGTAGACACAGACAGAATTTGGTTTGCCATACTCATTGGAGATATGGAGTATGAAATAATGGATAGAGGACCAATTTTAGAACTACAAAGATTTCATTTTAGACCCTGTCTTGAATGCACTAGGTGCGTGACCATGGGGAAGTCACTTAACCTCTGGCAAATGTCTCTGGCAATGCTTTGAAATTTTTAAGTTATAGGTGAACTGCAGATTTGCATGGTACAGATAGAACAAAGACAGCTTCCTCACATTGATGAGATCACAGATCTGTCCTTTCACCCCACCCCACCCCAATATGCAGGTGGACATATTGGAAATCTGACCTTGAAGCTGGTGAGTTCTTGAGACTCAGGGTGAGGTTCCAGGGTTAATTACCAAAGGTATCAGCATGATACTGCAAAGAAGTCAGGATTACTGCTCTTCTTCTGGTCATTCAAGAAGGCTGGCCTAAGGGCCTCGAAAATCCATCTTATTCCACTGGGAGTAAAAGAGTGTTTTTTCATGGCAAATGACTTTGACACCTAATATATTTCTGGCTCCACCTTCCTTCAAGTGTAAACTGAACTCCATCTGACATTCTGAAAGTCAATGCAAATGAGAAATCAATTACAAATAGAAGGATACCTCATTTTAAGAAAACTCAATATAAAAACCATGATGGATAAAGAGATGCGGAACAAGAACAAAGCCTGGGAGGTTTGTTGCTGGGCTATCTATCTGTCTGTCTGTCTATCTATCTGTCTGTCTGTCTATCTATCTATCTATCATCTATCTCTCTACTTATCTCTATATGCATATATATTTGTATACATGTACAATATACACACGTGTAAACACACACATGCACACAAAATATATGTGTATAAACATATATGTATATGCACAAATATGCATATGTACATATATGTATATGTGTATATGTACATATGTGTATACATATCCACATATATACATACATATATGATTTCTGTGTGTGTATATGCCATAAGGAAAATAATAACCTTTCCCTTTTTGGGCTTCCTCAATGATCTATTGTTGGAAGTCAGTCCTTGAAGTGATTTGAGAGACATACAAGTTAGCCATAAGGAAGTAGCAGGAGTTGAAGAGGACTTTCTTTTTTTTTCATTTTTTCATTTATTTTATTTTTTGTTTAGTTTTATTTATTTATTTTTAGATTTTGACATTTATTTCCACGAAAATTTGAGTTCCAATTTTTCTCCTCATCTCTCCCCTCCCCCCACCCATAACACCTTGCATTCTGATTACTCCTTCCCTCAGTATACCCTCCCTTCTATCACACCCCACCCTTCCCTTATCCCCATCTTCTCTCTTTTCTTGTAGGGCAAAATTTCTATACCCCATTACCTGTATTTCTTATTTCCCAGTTATATGCAATAACAATTCTTAACATTCATTTCTAGTACTTTGAATTCCAACTTCTCTCCCTTCCTCCCTCCCCAACCATCCCCACTGAGGAGGCAAGCAATTCAATACAGACTATATATGTATCATTTTGCAAAAGACTTCCATAATAGTCATGTTGTGTAAGACTAACTATATTTTCCTACCCTGTCCCTCATTTATTCTATTCTCTCATTTGACTTTGTCTCTTCCCCAAAGTGTTTACTTCTAATTACTCCCTTCTCCCATTTGCCCTCCCTTCTATCAACCCCCTCACCCCACTTGTCCCCTTCTCCCCTACATTCCTGTAGTATATGATAGATTTTCATACCAAATTGAGAGCATGTTATTCCCTCCTTAAGCCATATGTGATAAAAGTAAGCTTCACGTTTCCCCTCTCACTCCTCCCTTTTCTCCTACATTGAAAATCATTTTTTTATCTCTTTAAGAGTGATAATTTGCCCCATTCCATTTCTTTCTTTTTCCTCCCAATATATTCCTCTCTCACCCCTTAATTTTATTTTTATAGATACCATCCCTTCTGATTCAACTCAACCTGTGCTGTCTGTGTGTGTGTGTGTGTGTGTGTGTGTGTGTGTGTGTGTGTGTAATCCCTTCACCTACCCAAATACCGAGAAAAGTCTCAAGAGTTACAAATATTATCTTTCCATGTAGGAATGTAAATAGTTCAGTTTTAGAAAGTTCTTTATGATTTCTCTTTCCTATTTACCTTTTTATGTTTTTCTTGATTCTTGTGTTTCAAAGTCAAATTTTCTCTTCAGTTCTGGTCTTTTTCATCAAGAATACTTGAAAGTCCTCTATTTCATTGAATGACCATTTTTTCCCCCTGAAGTATTATACTCAGTTTTGCTGGGTAGATGATTCTTGGTTTTGATCCCAGTTCCTTTGACTTCTGGAATATGCTATTTGCCCTTTGATCTCTTAATGTAGAAGCTGCCAGATCCTGTGTTATCCTGATTGTATTTCCACAATACTTGAACTGTTTCTTTCTAGATGCTTACAATATTTTCTCCTTGACCTGGGAACTCTGGAATTTGGCTACAATATTCCTAGAAGTTTCTCTTTGGACCTCTTTCAGGAAGTGATAGCTGGATTCTTTCAATATTTGTTTTGCCCTCTGGTTCTAGAATATCAGGGCAGTTTTCCTTGATAATGTCATGAAAGATGATGTCTAGGCTCTTTTTTTGATCATGGCTTTTGGGCAGTCCCATAATTTTTAAATTGTCTCTCCTGGATCTATTTTCCAGGTCAGTTGTTTTTCCAATAAGATATTTCACATTATCTTCTATTTTTTCATTCTTTTTGTTTTGTTTTATAATTTCTTGTTTTCTCATGAAGTCATTAGCTTCCATCTGCTCCACTCTCATTTTTAACGAACTATTTTCTTCAGTGAGCTTTTGAACCTCCTTTTCCATTTGGCTAATTCTGCTTTTTAAAGCTTTCTTCTCCTCATTGGCTTTTTGGACCTCTTTTTCCAGTTGAGTTAGCCTGTTTTTAAAGTTGTTACTTTTTTCATCATTTTTTTGGGGTCTCGTTTAGCAAGCTGTTGACTCACTTTTCAAGCTCTTCCATGGCCTGAGACCACTGCATATTTATTTTGGAGGTACCGGATGCAGAAGCCTTGGTGTCTTCTGATAGTATGCATTGTTCTTTCTCATTGAAAAGGATGGAAGGAAATACTTGTTCACCAAGAAAGTAACCTTCTATGGCCTTATTTTTTTCCCTTTTTTTGGCATTTTCCCAGTCACTTACTCCTCACCCCAGCACCACTCTTAGGGCTGAGATTCAGATCAGCTGCTCAATTCCTTCAGGGGCTTTAGGCAGACTACTTCACAAATGGATGCTGCAGCTGCCACCACCACTGCTACAGCTACCATCACTACCACTGCCACCACCTGGGGCTGGTGCTGGGGGGGGACCCTGCTCCCCTCTCACCCAGTTGGGAAAGCCCTCTCACTGACCTTTGAAGCTTTCTTTGGTGCTTGTGGGTTGAGGGATCTGAGACCCTCAGCTGCTGCTGGGAATTCTGCCCCACAGGCCTGTTCCAGACCTGTTCCTCTCCATGCCTCATGGCCAAGGCTGGGCTCTGCTCTGCTCTGCATCCTGTGTGATAGACCTTTTCTGTTGGCCTTCCAGGTTGCCTTTGGCTAGAAATCTCTTTCACTCTGTTGTTCTGTGGTTTCTGCTACTCTACAATTTGTTGAGAGTCATTTTTAACAGGTATTTTATGGGCTGTGGGGGAAGAGCTAGAGTATGTGAGTCTTTCTACTCCACTATCTGGACTGTGTCCCCCTAAAGAGGACTTTCTAACCCTAAGACAGAGACAATGATCCTGTTATTAGGAGGAAGTGAGTTTACAACAGAGTAAATACCTATAAGCTCCAATTAGATAACTTGCCATTCTGGATTCCAGAAGAGTTTGGCGTCTTTGAAGTAAAGATTCTGGGAGTCGAATGATCCTTTGATTTTTAGAGGAAAATCAGTTGAAGGTTTTCCTAGCCTGGTGACTGGGTACGTGAAAGCCCTGCCTTTCTAAAAAAAAGCTTAAGCTTTGGAGGCTAACCAAAAGAGAAATGGTAGGGTCCATTCTTCCTCTTATTCAACTTGGGATCCCAGTTCAAGTCTAATAAGGACAGATGGGGTTCAGTAGAGATCTGATGGCATCCGGGAGAACAACAGAGATGTAACACTTAGCTAGGAGCAGAGAAATTCGATGGTGATGCCTAGGTTGGGACAGAATAGAAATCAAGGTGTGGGCTTAGACAGGAGAGCACAGTGACATCATCAGAAAATACTAGAAAACATTCCGACTGCATCAGAGTCCCCTAAAAACGAGGCTGGCCTGAAGACTGTAGGAGGAAAATAATTAGCCCCAGTTGTGATTCAAGGAGAACCTTTCACACAGTACCAGGCTGAAGATATATTGACTAAGACATACTGCCTACACTGTCAATTTCCTTCAAAGCCCTCATACCACAGAAATGCTGTGTGAAATATATTTGCTTTTCCTGATAATGGTATTATATGGCAGATCCCCAGGTTAGCTTGCAACACCCCCTTCTCCCTCTCTGCCAGCTCATGCATTTTCTCAATCATCCCTCTATTTCTTCACCTGAACTTCTTTCATTTTCAAATTCTGTCCCCTCTTTTTGGTCACAGAATGTAATGTTGCCCTTTCTTCTTACTCAGATGCTTGTTTCTGGGGATGGAGTAGAGAGAGAGGAGATTCCTGGAAGATCTCATGGAATCACAAGGATCCTTTGACCTTCTTTTGAGACATAGTCTAGAAGAATTGAATTGCATGTTATAATTTTCAGAGTGCGGGGGTAAGGTCTTGAGAACACCCCGAGACTGGACGGCTTCCAGAAAAGGCAGGAATTGAGCCTGTGGGGTAGAAGTAGTATAGTCTCCACATTCAGGGGTAACTCAGAATGCCCTTTAAGGGACATTCCGCTGTCTTCCTCCCTAGATTTCTCCTCTTCCTCAGCAACAATACTTCCCAGTCCTTCTCTATGCTCATTCCCATGGTGAACCAGTGCCTGGTTTCCACAAAAATATCATATCTTTTTGGGAAAGACACTCTAGCAAACATTCTCCTCTCCTCCCCTCCTTATTGCCTCCTAGCTCTCCTCTGCCCTTCTTTCTTCTGCTCTCTGCCCTACACACCCACCCCCCAGGAAATTCAAAGAGCAATGATGATAGTCTGGCAGAGGTCCATCCCTCCCACTGGGATGTGTGTGCCTGGCTGTGTGGGTAGGGAGGAGACAGATCCTGCATCTGCCCCCTCTTAGTGCTGATCCCTGATCTCTGATGCCAATTTCAGGCATAGAACTGGGTGACAGAGATATGCAGTGCTGACCCTGGGAGCCTGCTTGCCAGCAGCTTCTCCCTACATGCCTCCCACCCACAGAGACAGCTCATAATTCACTCATGCCACAGGTGGGGATGGAGGCAGGAGAGAAGAGGGCATTCTCTCACTGCTGCAAGTAACTTAACCTGCCCTTTTCCTAGGGATCAGAGTTTCTATTTATTTCTGCCCCTTTCCACCCTTTTCCATGAATCTCTAAAGCTTTATATAGTGCATTAAGATTGACACTTACATTGGGAGGGGCTGGGACTCAGATTTAAGAATTTTTTTTTTATCATTTTGTTTATTAAAAGAAAATGGCTTTGCATTCCCAGGCCCTACCCCTGCTACTCGTAGCAAAGTATTCATTGCTGAGTGATTGGTAGGGAATGGAAGCCCAAGGCAATGAGCTGTGGAATGTTTGAGGTCTGAGAGACAGGCTTAACGGGCATAGATACCACAGAGGTGACAATCTCCAGTCCTTAGAACAAACTGCAGTTCAGTGGATCATAGCCAGCATCAGAGTAAGCCCGGGCTTTTTGGACAGGAGTGATTTAGGGATGGCAGGATTATAGGACCATATATTTAGAGAGGTCATTTGGTTCAATCCCTTCAATCCCATGACTTGCCCAAGGTCACAGGTTGAGCTGGAATCCAAACTCAGACCCTTTGTTTCTAACCTGACTCTACTTCTACTGTACCATCTTGCCTCAGGCTTGCTAGTAGTAAAATTGGGCAGGACAAGAAGACAGGGATTAGTAATGTGAGTCAGGATGGCATAATGGAAAAGATCTTTGGATGTTGAGTCAAGAGGACCTTTGTTCCAAAGCCAAATTTGCCACTTCCGGGTTGTGTGAACATGGGCAAATCATTTATACTTTTTTTTTTTTTTTGGTCCTCAGTTTCCTCATATAGAAGTGAAAAAGACTGGACATGATTTGTCTCTAAGGTTTCTTCTTCTAAATTCTAATGATCCTATGACTTGGATATAGGATGATTTCAATCCATCTTCAAATGGTGAAACAGTTCCTCCCCAGACTTGGTTGAATAGCATCGACTGAAAAGACTGGCTCCTCTTGTATATTCATGCTCTCCCCAGCCCTAGCTACTCAGTGCCCCCATGCTGTCCTGACAGGCTAGGGCATCACTCTATAGTATACTCCCCAGGAACCAAAATTTCTGGGGCCTGTAGGGTTCATAACAAGGATGATCTGTTGCTTATGTAGAATGGACACATGAGATTGGACAGATAAATGAAGGTCTCCCTAAGCAAAACATCTTCTCCCTTAGCTCAGGCATTCTTGCCTTTGAGTTAAGGTCCCTCTTAAATATACACATTTCTTTGGAGAAATAGCACATTACTCATGCGATCAAGAGCTAGGTAGGGCATCTATGATGGGATCATTTAGTCACATAACTAGAGCTGGAAAAGACTTCAGAGGCCAATCTCATCATTTTACAGAATAAGAAACTGAGACCCAAGGAAGTAATAAGACTTGCTCCAAATCATATTAGTGATGGAAGCTGAACCCAGGTCCTAAGTGAGTTCTAGGGAGGTTAAGTGATGTCCTTAACATTAAAAATGGAGTTAGCAAAAGAGGACAGTTTTGAATCTAAATCCTTAAATCTAAATCTGAATCTACCCTTCTTACCATACTTTGAATCACCTCTCCATCTAGTTCAACCCTCCCATCATACAGATGAGATAACTAGGGCCCAAGGAGTTTATGTGACTTTGCCCAAGGTCATGCAAGTAGTAAGGCTCAGAGGAAATACTTGAATCTAGAACTTCCTGGACCCAAGAATAGCTCTCTATCCACTATGTTGTGATGCCTTTCATTATTATCATCATGACAATCATTTCCCTAGTCTGTTCTCTTCTCAATAGCTTTGATCAGAAAATCCAGCGATATTCTGCATTTGATTATAGCGACAGGAGCCGTTTTGGTTGAGTAGAAAGTAAGTTCCAGGCTTGGAACTGTTCTGACCCTAACAGTTAACCTGTGGGAAACCCATCTTGGGCTCTGGAATGATGTCAGGATGTTTGTATGTCTCACTTTTTTTGAATGCCTAGCCATTCAATAAAATGGGGTGGGTGGGTGGCTGGGTAGGTGAGGATGTGGAGATCTGAGTTTGTATGTCTGTGTGGTGCATTCATATTTTGGTCCATATGCCTATCTCTTTCACACTTAAAAATCTGTCTCCTTAGGCTGCAACCAGAAAGAAGTTTTCATTATTAGGCTACATACATTATTAGCAAATAGCATTTTTAAAATGTGGGCAAAGACAGTTAAAGCCTTTCCAAAGATGGTTTCCAAAGGGAAGGAGGTGGCAGACATACCCCTCTGTGATTTCATTCCCACCACTTAATACCTAGTTTTACTATTTTGATGGAACTATTACAAATGAGTCTGTTGTAGAAGGTTCACATGGATCTTAACATATGTGCCTCCAAAGAATAGAGTCTGTTTTTAGCATATACTGATTTGAGTGGTGGTGGAGAAGATACTCAATTCAGGGTCAGGAGACCTAAGTTCCAATTTAGCTTCTGCTATTGACTAGCTGTGTGAGCTTGGAAAAGTTACTTCCTTGCCTTCTGGATCTATTTTCCTATCTGTGACATGGAGGTAATGAATGATAGATGATTGTGAAGAAAATCTTCTGTTAATCTGAAAACATTCTCTTTAATTTAATTTTAATAAGCATTTATTAAGTGCCTACTGCACTGTGCTAGGTGGTGAGGGTACCAAGACAAAAACAAAATATTCCCTGCCCTAAGAAATTTACATTCTACTGGGGTGGGGGGAAGGGGGTAGAATGCGTATGTGCATAGCTAAGTATTCACAAAGCATATTCAAAATAATCCAAAGACACTTGAAGACAGGGGGTGCTGTGCCAACTGAAGGGAATCAGGAAAGGTCTTGAGGAGGATGGGCCCTAAGCTTTGAAGGAAGCTAGAGATTTTAAGAGTCAGCTTTGGAGGAGGGAGTCCAAGACATGGCAGCTTGCCTGTGGAAAGTCAAAGGACTACAGGAGGGAGATAGAGTGTCCGGTACAAGGAATAGCTAGTATGTCAATGAGAATGGAGCAAAGAATGGAAGGATTACATAACTGTGAACTGTTCTGATTATTATTTAGTTGGGGAAAGGTGGCATTGGAGCTGCTGGGTCTTTGGGATCTTCAGTGCAATGAAATGTCTAGTGTTTAAATTCAGTTGCAGCTCTTAACTTAGGTAGATTGGTTCTACGTGGGTGCACATTCACATACACTGGCTCCCAAATCTCAGAACATGTATGCATAAAGTAGATGGTAGATTAGGTTACCGGGAAAGGAAATGTATAAATGTACCTTTGCAAGAAGATTAACTGACGGTAGTAGCAAGTTGCTGATGAAGGCAGTTTGTGTAAGAGCAGAGCCTGGCTGCTGGGGCTCATCTGTCTCTGCTGTCACTCCTTCATTGCCTTTCTTTGCAGCAAGCAGGAGTGAGCCCTTGGCTTTCTGTCTCAAATCCTCCCTCCTCTTCTGCCCACGCCACTTGATTTCCCATTCAGTCTGTATATAAGGAGTTTCACAGGGGTGGGGACTGGGAAGAGGAGCTGATTTCTGCTTGTGTATTCAGGAGCCTCAGCTCTGAAGACATACCAGATCTAGGTCCCTCCCATCTATGAAGGAACCAGAGCCTCTCCATAGATAAGGATGACAGCTTAAGGCAGCTAGGTGGCATGGTGTATATAGAATACTGGACATGGAGTCAGGAATTTTATTCAGTCACTTTTCAGTCGAGTCTAACTCTTCATGACCCCATTTGGGATTTTCTTGGCAAAGATACTGGAATGGTTTACCATTTCCTTCTCCAGCTCATTTTATAGATGAGGAAACTGAGGCAAACAGGATTAGTGACTTGCCCAGGGTCACATAACTAGTAAGTGACTGAGGTCAGATTTGAATTCAGAAAGGTGAGTCTTCTTGATTCCAGGCCCCACATTCTATTCACTGGGCCATATAATATCTGAGTTCAAATCAAGCTTCAGATTTTTCCCAGCTGTGTGCCTGGAGGCAAGTCACTTAATCTTCCGGGCTTCAGTTGCTTCATCTGTAAAGCAGAGATAATAGCACCTGCCTCAGAGTTGTGAAGATCATTATATGAATGATAGCTATTAATTGCTATTATAATCATTGTCATCATCATTATTGCCTCCGTGCTTTCCTTGAACACAGATCCCCAAATGCTTCTAACAAATGAAATCTTCCTCACTCCTCCAGGGAAGGATGAGGGAGAGAAAAAAATGAGCATAGATTCAATAGATTTAAAGGCAAAAAAACCCTTTAATGATCTTCTAGTAACTGTAAGAACTGGAATCTAGTTCAAACCCCTCATTTTACAGATGAGGAAGCTGAGACCTAGAGAGGCTAAATGATTTGCATAACATGATTTGATCTGAGTTTTGAACCCCACTGGGTCTTCTGGCTCAAAATGCAGTATTTTTTCTTTATATAATATGATACAAAGTAAGCAGGAAATAATATTAGTTCTGTTGTTTGTAAAGGTGGGAGGGAAACTGACGCAGCATGGGAGCTCTTTAAAGCAGAAGAGCTGGTAAGTAGTGTTTAGTTCAGTCCAAAGTAAAGTGATAACAATACCACTGTATTCTATATAAATAATTCTGTCTGAGCAGGGCCTTAAGTTATTTAAATTTGAATTGGTATTGGGCTTCCTTCTGTGGACACTGTTAACAGCCTAACAGGTAGAAGCTTGGGGTCACCAGCCAATTTAGAGTAGAGAATAGAATAGATTTTGGGCACTTGGAATTCAGTGGCCAGAAATACTTCTTTGGAAAGTCTCAGAGTCAGGGGGATATTGGTAGAGTATGGAATGAGGAGGATTTAACAGAAGAAAGAAACAACAAGAATTGTTGTTGTTGTTGTATTCATCCTTCATTGCTGAAGAAGACCATGCCATCAGGGAAATGATGACATGACTTTGTTTTGAGTGAGGGAGGGCTGTGCTAGGTCACCTGCCTCACTTTCTCCTCCTGAGCCATCTGGATCCAGTGATCAGATATTCATCAGGATGACTGGAGATAGCCCAGGATGCAATGGGAGACCTTGGTCCCTTTAGGCCAAGGCCGATTCAGGTGCTCACTTAGGGTGAGGTAACACCTATTCAGTAAATAGGCTTCTTTGAGAAGTAGTCAGGGGATGTCCCCTTTAATGAGGCAAAGAAAAATAACTACATCAGGTTGGGAGGGAAATAGCAACAGTTACTATTGATAATCATTCTTAAGCCAGGAGGGTCCAGAAAACAACCCTTAACTGGATAAGAAAGATCCTAACATCACCCGTAACCACAATGGTGTCGTTACTGATTAAGAGCCAGACATTCTGGAGCATGAAGTCAAGTGGGCATTAGGAAGCGCTGCTAACAATAAGACTAGTGGTGGTGATAGAATTCCAGTTCAGTTATTTAAAACCCTAAAAGATGATGCTGTTAAAGTGCTGTATTCAATATGCCAGCAAATTTGGAAAACTCAATAGTGGTTACTGGATTGGAAAAGAACAGTTTTTGTCCCAATCCTAAAGAAAGGCAATGCCAAGGAATGTTCAAATTACCAAATAATTACACTCATTTCATATACCATAAAGGTTATGCTTAAGATTCTTCAACCTAGGCTTCAGCAAAATGTGAACTAAAGATTGCCATAAGAGCAGGCTGGTTTTCAAAGAAGCAGAGGAACTAGAGACCAAATTGCCAACATTTGCTATATTATGGAGAAAGGAAGAAAGTTCCAGAAGTATATCTACTTCTGCTTCATTGACTACACCAAAACCTTCGACTGAGTGGATCACAGCAAAGTGTGGCAAGTACTCAAAAAGATGAGAGTGCCAGATGATCTTACTTGTTTCCTGAGGAACCTGTATGTGAGCCAAGAAGCAAGAGTTAGAACCTAACATGGAACAGCTGATTGGTTTAAAATTGGAAAAGGAGCACGACAAGGCTGTATATTGTCACCTTATTAATTTAACTTATATGTATAGTACATCATATAAAATACCAGGCTGGGTGAATAAAAAGCTAGAATTAAGGTTGCTGGGAGAAATGTCAAGAATCTCAGATATATAGATAATAACACTGTAATAGCAGAAAGCAAAGAGGGATTAAGAAGCCTGATGATGAGAGCAAAAGACGAAAGTGTAAAAACTGGCCTGAAGCTTAATAACAAAATAATTAAGTTCTTCGCAACTGGTCCCCTCACTTCCTGACAAATAGAGGGAGAAGAAATGGAAGCAGCATCAAATTCTATATTCTTGGGCTCAAAGATTACTACTGCAGATGGCAACAGCGGCCATGAAATTAAAAGACTTACTAAAGCTATGACAAATCTGGTCACCATACTAAAAAGCAGAGACATCACCTTGCTGGCAAAGTTCCATACAGTCAAAGCCATGTTTTTTCAGGAGTAATGCATAGTTTTGAGAGTTGGAGCATCCTGAGCCTTCTCCAGTCAACCTGATAAATATCTGGTCTCTGGATCCAGATGGCTCAGGAGGGGAAAGTAAGGCTTGCACAGCCCTCTCTCACCCAAAACGTCATCATTTCTCTGAAGTCATGGTCTTCTTCAAAAACAAAGGATGAACACAGACAGACAGACTACATGGAAAGCTGAGTGCCACAGAATGACACTTTTGAATCTTCTGGAGAAGATTTTTGAGAATGAGTCAAAACTTGAGTAAATTAATTCAGACTTTTCACTGGAAGGTCAAATACTGAAATTAAAGCTTAAATATTTTGGCCATCTAATGAGAAGACAGGATTCCTTGGAAAAGACTCTGATGTTAGGAACAATTGAAGGCAAAAGGAAAAGGAGATAGCAGAGGATGAGATGGATAGATAGTTTGAAGGAAACAACAAACATGAACTTGGATTGACTTCTAGAGATAGTGGAGGACAGAAGGACCTGGTGTGCTGTGGTCTATGGGGAATTGGACAGGACTGAACAAGGCATGGAATGGGGAATCTAAAAGAAAATAGTTATTATGAGGTTTGTAACAGAGTACACAGATTAGAGTTAGTTGAACTGAAGAGACATTGTGGAGCACAGATTTCCAAACATTGTGCCAAAGAGATCATGAAATATTGGGAATCTTGGGTTTCTAGCCCTGATATTGTTGTCATGGGCAGGGGGGGCAGCTCCTGGGGCAAGGAGGATTCATCATATTTAACTGGATACTCAGAAGGCATGTTGATGTGTCCCCTTTGAAGAGTGGCTTCCAGGATATTCCAATGGGTAACAAAAGAGGTTAGTATAGGAACCAAGGTACAGACATAACGGTGGACATGAGTGTGATATTTGACCACAGACATAGCTGCTTTCTTGGTGTTTAGCCCATGCAAACTGAGGCTTTTTTCCCCTCACCCCTTAAGAAAGGCAGCAGCTTTAGAGGCCCTGACATCCTGAAAGACATTTGCTTTATTTATAAATGCTTCAAATAGCTTGTGAACATAAGTGGTAGTGTATTTTGGTGAAAACAACAATGAAATGGGAGTTAGGAGACCTAGGTTCTAGAAACGACTACTATAGTGACCGGCTTTGATCCTTCCACTAGGTCTCTTTTTCCTCATGTTGTTAAAGGAAGGGGTTGGAATAGATGATATCTAAGGATTCTTCTAGTTTTGAAATTCTACATCTCTGACCAAAATATCCAAAGCTGAGCCCTACTATGATGAAATTCTTTGGAGCAATTCACTTCTTGGGGGAGAATTTATTCTTTAAGATGATTAGAATGCTCTCTGAAAGAGTTAATTCACATGTAAGAGAAGGAACTGCTCTTAAATTTTGGCCCTTGAAAAAGTGAAATAGAAATACAATTAAACTCCCTCTTAAAATACTGTTCTTGGGGCATAATACCACCTTGGTAGGCTACTCATTTTAGCTTACTGTATGAAGCTATACTTGGGGAGCTGATGTTTTGATTTGAGTGGATGAATTAATCCAGAAAATATTGCAAGTTGAGTGATAACAAGTCATGGTATAATAGATCCCTACTCTACCTTGTGATAATCACAAAAACTAATGCTTAAATGAGGTAAGGGTGGTATATAGGCCAATGGTATCTTTCAGCTGAGATCACAGCTTTCCCAGATGATGGTAAGTCTTTGGCTAGTAGTTTTAGAATGATCTTTTTCTGTAATCCTCAAATCGTTCTTTTCAGGACAAAGAGAGGAAAAAAAGGTCATGTGTAGGTCAAACAGCTGACACACTTTTGATTCTGCGTACCTGTGTACTCAAAGAGAGCAGATAGTGTCAGGAGAAGAGAATGCTGGACCATAGAATTGTAAGAAATAATTGTGCTGTTGGGAACAAATGTAATGATAATACTAATATAGTACTTATACATAGCATTTTAAGGTTTATGGAGTGGTATGCATATGTTAACTCATTTAATTTTTGTAATAACCCTATGAGGTAAGTGCTTTTATTATCCTTATTTTACAGATGAGGAAACTGAGGCACAGAGAGTTTAAGGGACTTGTCACATAAGGGTCACATAGCTAGTAAGTGTATGAGGCAAGATTTAAACTCAGGTCTTCTTGACTCGAAGTCTTGGGCTCACAGTTCACTTTGTGACCTAAATGGCCAAAGATGAAACAAGACTCATTTGCCTCAGTGGATGCATATTTCATTGGAATAATAATGATCTTCCAAAGTATCAGTACTTTTTAATTTTTTTAACAATCATGCAGCTTACACTGATATAACCAGGGTCAAAAAACTGTTTTTTTAAAATACATATTTTAAATTAGTAGGTTGGACTCAGTAGCTTTTCAAGTCCCTTCTTACTCAATGATTCTATGATCTATGACTCACTAGGCATTCCTCTTCCATTTGACAGTTGAGTAAACTGATAATAAGTAAGGGCAAGTAGCTGCCTCAGCATTAGGAGCTATGGATCCCATTACCACTGCCAGGGTGTGCTCCAGTCATCTTAAACTGACCCAAGAGATGTTTGTTAAATTTTCAGGGTATTTACAGAATTTGGCAATTGCTACAAATCAGGTCATGATTAATTGTTTTGTTGATTACCTAGACTTAAGAAAGTGATGAAGAAAATGTTAAAAATATAGAACAAACTTAAAAGTATATTGGGTGTACATGATTTTCCCCCAAAGAGCCAGTTGTTAAACATTAATCAGCACACCTCTAATCATCCTACCAGCTAACTGCCCAACACCTTACAATGAATGCTTCAATATTTAACATGAAAATTTGTGCAAATGGAATTCTCCTAATGTGAAGTATTTTAGGAAAGTCACTGAAACACTGGAGAGTGTCCAGAAGAGGGCAACCAGAAGTGTGAGAAGATAGGAGAATAGCATAAAGAACTGAGGGTGTTTATCCTAAAGAAGAGATGGCAGGAGATAGGGGTAGGGCAGGGAAGGCAGCTTCCAAGTATCTGAAGAACCTCTGGTAAGTGGAAGAGGGATGGTACAGCAGAAAGAACCCAGTGTTTGGAGTCAGAGATTGTGAGCTCAAATCCCATCTCTGTCCCTGACTATATACTACCCATGTAACTTTGAACTAAGTGACTCTGTGGATAGATCACCAGCCCTGGAGTCAGGAGGACCTGAGTTCAAAGTCAGCCTCAGATACTTTCTAGCTATGTGACCCCAAGACAAGTGCCTTAGACTCTCTGTGCCTCAGTTTCCTCATCTGTAAAATAAGCTGGAAAAGGAAGTGGCAAACCACTCCAGTATCTTTGCCAAAAAAACCCCAAATGGGGTTATGAAGAGTCAGACACTACTCAAAAATGACTGACCAATATCTGTAAAATAAGGAAATTGGACTAGATGATCTCTAAGACCGCTTCTGCTTAGCCTTAGAGGGGAGAACAGTTTCAGAGAGATAGATTTCTGCTTGAAGTAAGGAAAAACATACTATTAGAGCTGTCCAAAGGTAGAATGCACTACTTTGGTGGGTGGCGAGTTCACTGTCACTAAGGGTCTTCCGGCAGAGGCTGGATGACCCGTGGGATATCCTAGAGGAGATTCTTATTCAAATGTGAGTTGGAATAGTTGCTTTATGAATTCCTTTCTGGTTCTGAGTTTCTGTGATTCTCCAACGTGCCTTCCTAGAGCGGTATTCGCTGTGGAGCCTGTCTGGCTTATATATCTCCTTTTAACACTGTGTTGTGTGCAAAAGCCAAAACAGGGCTCCCACAGTGGGCAAGATCACTTGTGATTTGAACATCCGCAAGGGAGTGCATGAGCACAGGCGAGCACATGCACACACACACTCATCCAGAGAAGTTTTTATATTAGTTTCCTGAGTTCATGGATAAAGTCCAGAGCTGCCAAAGCTCCCACTACTTTGCCATGTCACACTAATAGCTTCCAGATCCCATCACATATTAAATTCATGTGGCTTCAGCGAAGCCATCTATTTAATGCAATTCGCTAAATGCCTGCGCAGCTCCGCTGACAGTGACATATTAGTTTTGCAGTCTTTTGCAATCTGATATCTCTGAATTTGCCACCGTACTAAAGATTTGATTAATGTGGTTCCATTTGGATGCAGTAATTGGCTGCGACTGTTGTAGAAAATAATCAGGCTTTCATTCCTTACAAGTGCACGGACATGCTAATGAGAGAGTGGGTTAATTAAGCCCGCGGCAGAAAGCGACAGTTACTGATGACTGTTATGACAAACCACCGACTCGGCATTTGGGAGCAGGACAGCAAATTTGCACTTTATGAAATTACAGGAAAACTAGGACATAAGGAATAAATAGTTACATCTGTTTGGTGAAAGGGAAAAAGCAAAGGGTGGGGAGAGAGGCGAGGGGAGAGGGAGAAAGGGAGGAGAGAGAGAGGGAGAGAGAGACAGAGAGAGAGGGGGAGAGAGAGACGAGACGGAGAGAGAGGGAGAGGGAGTCTCCCCCAGGAAGCATATAGAAACAAAAACAAAGTTGAGAGATGAAAGTTTTTTTTCTTCTTCTTTTAGGACAGGAGTTGTTAGGATATTAAACACACTGGCAGAGTGTGAAATATCTAAACCCAATGCTTGCAGGAAAGCCAAGTTTTTCAAAAAGCCTAGGCAGTGACCCTGTTTCCAGGGAGAGGGAGAGAGAGAGACAGAGAGAGAGAGAGAGACAGAGAGGGGCGGGGGAAGAGAATATGCGTTGTGCAATAGCAGTTAAACCTCTGGAAAGATAGCAGAGTATATCAGAGGAAGAGTTTCTGTGTTGGAAAGCTTAGGATCCCACATTTAGAATGGAAAGGATTCTTAAAAGTCTTTTCATCCAACCTCGCCTTATTTTAAAGAAGATGAAACTAAAGGCCCAGAGAAGTGATTTTTTTCCTAAGTACACACAGATACTAGATGGCAAAGCTAGGGGTTGACCCTAAATCCTCTAAGTCCCAACTAAATGCTCTTAGGTGTTGCAGATCCAAAGACCAACTTTAAAATGAAAGGATTGGGCTAAGGGGCTTCTAAAACCTCTTCCAGCTCTAATGTGATACTGTGATTCATTGAAATCATGGAGAACATAGAAAATTCTAGAGTTGGAAGGGACCTTAGAGCTGATCTATTTCCAATTCCCCTCATTTCAGAATGGGGGAAAATGAGACCTAGGGAAGGGAAGTGACCTCCCCCTCCTCCCCCCAAGGCTCACATACTTAGTGAAATGTATTTAACTGGCATTCAAACAGGTCCTCTGACTTCAAGACTGGTAGTCTTTCCATGATGCCGCATTATTCCCCTAGAGATGAAATCATATATAGTCCCTGCTCTTAAACTTAGTCTAGTGGGAGTGACAAACACACAAATAACCCTAAAAATGAGTTATATGAAAGATGTCCCAACAGAGTGGTAGGAGAGATGTGTGAAAGGATAGAGTACCTCAGCTACAAGAAACCAGGGAGAGATTTGTGGAGAATGTGTCACTTATGTGGCTGGGTCTTGAAGGGAAGGAAAGATTTCAATAATTGGATTGGCAAGGTGGGGAGATCATTCTAGAAATGGGGAGTCAGCACCTTGAGTTAAAGCACAGAGGCGGGAAAGGACAGAATAAGATTGAGGAATGATAATCTTATAGAAAAGGAGAGACAAGGCTGGAAAGGTATGTTGGATCCAGAATGTGCATGACATTGAGTGCAAGGCTAAAGAGTTTAGATTTTGTTCAGTAGGTAAAGTACAGCCAATGTTTTTGAACAAAGGAGTAACTTAATTCAATTTACACATTTGGAAGATCACACAGACAGGAGCTATAGAGGATGAACTGGAGGGTGGTGGTGGTGGTGGTGAGACATTAAAGGCAGATGGAACATTTAGTAAGTTATTTACTGTAGTGTTGATAATAAGGCATTGAATGCCTTAACTTGACCATATGAGTAGAAAGAATTTAAGGAGGTGAGGAGGTAGATACAAGTTATACTATGGAGAGGTCATTATGGTTTGGCCTGGGAGCTTTCCTTTTCATCTCCAATCCTCCTTCTATTCCCTTCTTTTACCTCCACATTACCCCCCCCCCCCCCATGGCCCTTCAAGGCTGGACTGCAACTCTAGGGTATGACTTGACCATCCATAGCCGTCTTCTCTGTTTATATCTCCTAGTTCTACATTCTCCCTTCTATCTTTTTGCATTTTCCTTACCTACTATGGCAATACTTTTTTTTCTAGGGGGAGGGAGAGAGTTAAGGGCAGGGAGGGTAGGTGTGTAGTCACAGGGCAGGTGTACAGAAGATGGCTGGGATATAGATAGACTCATGACCGAAGCTAGCTTTGATATAGCACAACTAACAATCAGGGCAATGTGAGTCCTAGATCAGGAGGCCCAGAACTTAAAATTGTTAAGTCCTGTAGGGCATGGTCTATGCTATGGAGGGTTTAGGTGCAAGGTAGATGGCAAAAAGCTGCCTGGAGTATGATGACAGTAGCTCTCATTTCTACAGGGGCTTAAGGAACTTTAGAAAAACAATGAATGTAGTGGACAGTGCTCTGAACTTGGAGTCAAGAGACCTGGGTTTGCTTGCTGACTAATACTTTCTGGCTGTTTAACAATATTGCTTCACCTATCTAAGTAATAAACAAACAAATAGGACAAGTGAGTGAATAAATGGATATGTAAATAAATAGGTAAGTGAATAAATAATTAAGTGAAGGCTGCACTATGACAGGATGACAGGACTGTTGTGAGGAAAGCACTTTGTAGCAACGCTAATACAGTGGGGCTGTTCCCTCCCTAGAACATGGGGAACCATTACGTGGCTCAAAGGGAGTCAGAATAGACATCTCCAGCATCTTCTCTTTCTCTCCCTCTCCAAGGGAGACTTTCATTCTTGCCAAGAAGAGAAGCAAGAGGTTGGGGCCAGAAAGTTGGCCACTCTGCTCTCCCCTGAGGTGGGTGATACTGGCCAGAATTAGAGTTCTCTGCTCCCTTCAATAATGTTAGTCTAAAGGATGTGGTTTCCAGGTTGAAGCTAAATGTTCTGATTGTTATTCATTTAATGAAGACAGGTGGACTCAAGCTTGATATCCAAGGCTTGATCTCTTTCTCAACAAATACAAGTTTTGCAATGAACACCAAGAAGAATGAAACCCATTTTTCCAAGTTGATAGCAAACCAGAAATCAGAGAAAGCACATATGCATATATGTATATACATATATACACACATGTATGTATGGGTGTATGTACATATTTGTATACACATATTTTATCCATATACACACTTGTATGTGTATATATATATATATACACACATGTGTGTGTGTGTGTGTGTGTGTGTATGTATGGAGTCAGAGTCATATGACCTAGAGGATCCTAGCATTTAGACTTCTAAACCATGCAACCCTGATCAAGGGTTATATATACATATATACACACATGTATGTATGGGTGTATGTACATATTTGTATACACATATTTTATCCATATACACACTTGTATGTGTATATATATATATATATATATATATATACACACTTATGTGTGTGTGTGTGTGTGTGTGTGTATGGAGTCAGAGTCATATGACCTAGAGGATCCTAGCATTTAGACTTCTAAACCATGTAACCCTGATCAAGGGTTATATATACACATATACACATATGTATATATATGTGTGTGTATATACACGTGTGTATATATGTGTGTGTATATGTGTGCACACACATGGAAGCACATAAGCACACATGCACATACCAGACAATATAAGAGTGAAGGAACTCTCTTATTGGGGAGCAAAGCTACTGAGCTCAACCAAGAGAGAGACCTAGTTCTCACTCTTCAATGTCTCTAAAGTAGCAAGCTAAAGTCAGGAGCATGATAGAGACTGCTGTCTCCTGTCATGTTGGCTTCTTCATAGAGCCTTATTTTCCTATCAGCAACTTGAAATGGGGCTGACATCATCCATCGTCTTTCTGAAAGCTGAAAGCCAGAAGTATTCTCAGAGACTGAAGAGCCTGAATAAATAGAAGAGATTTGAAGAATTTGCCTCTCTTCTCTCTACTACTCTGGAGGACTTAAGCCTTTTAAGTTCTGGGTCTCCTGACGTAGGATTCACATTGCCCTGATTATTTATGTCCTGCTATGTCAAAGCTAGCTCCAGTCATGCGTTCTATATACCCCACCCATTTTCTAGACACCTGATCTGTGTCTACACACTTACCTTCCCTGTCCTTAATTCTTCCCATCCCTTTAGGAAGGCACCAGGCATTGATCTCCATTATTAAGCCGAGAATCCTAAACCAGTGGGTTTTGGGACATGGGTTACACTCATAATAAGCTTACATGTACTAGTTGTAGCAGCAAACACCCTGACACATCCAGGATGACCTGCTAGTACAGGTCCTTAGGTCTGCTTTTGTAAAAGGAAAGCAACTTTTAAGGGGTCAATAATCTACTTTGATTACATTCACCAACAAAGAAAATGAGAGCAGAGAAATAAAGACCAATAGACAGGACTTCTAGCTGACCTTAAGGAATACATGTATCACAGATCCACAGACAGATCCAACTGTCTGACCATTACATACATGCATCGTTACCAGAGAGAGAAGCAGCAACATCTGGGTTTTCAAAGCCAGGGGTCTCCTTAACAGCTACCCAGAATCTCATCTGGAGCATGAAACTTCTTCCAAAGAATAAAACCTCACCTCAGAGTGTATATATATGCACATATATGTATATATATATGTACATACATATGTGTGTGTATGTATATATGTATGTAGTTGTGTTTCACTTCTAATAAATTGAGATGCCAGAAGATGACAAGGCATACCAATACATTGTTGGTGAAGCTGCAAATTGCTCCAGCCATTTTGGAACACTTCTTAAGCACCTTCTGTGTGCCACACACTGTTCTGAACACTGGGAGATGCCAAGAAAGACAGAATAATCCTACTGCCTTGAAGGGACTCACTATCCAAGGGGGGAGACAAAAAGCAAATACGTGGATATGAACAAGCTCCATGTAGGATAAACTGGAAATAACGAACAGAAGGAAGACACTGGGGAAGGCTTCCTGTAGGAGGTGAGATTTTAAGTGGGACTCAAGTCATCCTGATGAATATCTGGTCACTGGATTCAGATGGCTCTGGTGACCTGCATAGCCCTCCCTCATTCAAAACAAAGTCAAGTGCAAGTCATGCCATCATTTCTCTGATATCATGGTCTTCTTCGGCAATGAAGGATGAACATAATCCTGTGAGTACACACAGCTGGCTGAATGGGGACCCAGCTAGCTGGGTAACTCAGCTCTTCCTCTCCTGCCTGCCTCCCCCTCCCCTTCCTTCTCCTCTCCAAAGGAAGGTAAATTTGGATGGCCAAAAGATGCCCAGTTGACTGGGTTTTACTGGCTAATTCCTCTCTTCTCCCCTCCCCTCCTGTCCTGTCCCAAAACTTACTGCACTCTGAAGCTGGGGCTCCAATGGGACCCTGCCTAAGGGCTCCTCTGGACCCTCCTGGCTTAAGAGTGATTATCAATAGTAACTGTTGCTCTTTCCCTTCCAGCTTGATCTAGTCTTTTTTTCTTTTGCTCGTTAAAGGGGCCATCCCCTGACTACTTCTTGAGCAGGCCTATTCACTGAAGGGGCATTACTTCATCCTAAGTGAGCACCTGAATAGGCCTTAGACTAGGTCTCCTAGAATAGTCCTAGAATAGGCCAAGGTCTCCCAATGTATCCTGGGCCATCTCCAGTCATCCTGATGAATATCTGATCACTGGATCCAGATGGCTCAGAAAGAGAAAGTGAGACTGGTGACCTGCACAGCCCTCCCTCACTCAAAACAAAGTCAAGTGCGAGTCATGTCATCATTTCTCTGATGTAATGGTCTTCTTCAGCAACGAAGGATGAACACAAAAAACGTATATATGTATGTATAAATGTATACGTGTATGTACATACATACACGTATACATGTAGATACACACATATGCATCCATACATGCACACACATACACACACATATATGACCTATAGTGACCCACTGCCTCATTAGAAATTAACAAAAGGTGTGGGCTTTCTGAAAAAAAAACAAGCCCTCCCCAAATTAAACTTCCCTTAATAGGCTCCACCTGAGGCCTATTAATGAGCAAGGAAGATCTTTAACTCTCATTAACATTATACTAGCTCTTTTTAAAAATATATTTATTGTTAGTTTTCAACATTCACTTCCCTAAGACTTTAAGTTTCAAACTTCCTTCCCATCCCTCGCTTCCCCTTACCCCAAGATAGCATGCAATCTGATACAGGCTGTACATATACATTCATATTAAACATATTTTCACTCTAGTTATGTTGTAAAGAAGAATTAGAAACGATGGGAACACCAGTCCTTTTAAGGTTCATCTAGCACTATCCTACAACAATGAAGTAAGCAGTGAAAATATTTATCATCCCATTTTCCAGATGAGAAAAATAAGGTTCAGATGTTAAAGGACTTGATCAGGGTTACATGGTTTCTAAGTCTAAATGCTAGACTCCTCCAGGTCATACGACTCATGAATTTTTCCATTGTCACAATTCTAATTTATTTTGTTTTGCTGCATTTTAAAACTGTAGTGTTCTTTGATCAGTCAGTCAATATGTATTTATTAAATGCCTACTATATGCCAGGCACTGGCTGAGCACTAGGGATACAGAGAAAGGTGAATGAAGGACAGAGCCTTTCCTCAGGGAACTCACATTCTAATGAGAAAGATGACAAGCCAACAACTCCATCAAGATACATACAGGATAAATCAGACCTAAGAAAATCAAAGATAAAGTAGGTGATGCTTCTTTAATTTGTGAAAAGATTCACTATAGCACACAGTTAAACAGAGAGTTCCTTGACTGCAAATAGAATAGTACAATTGCCAGAAATTCACCGCATAGACAACTTATTTCCACACCATCCCTACTGCATAGAACAAAGGCTCAACCTTTTTGTGTGTGACAGACCCCTTTAACTGTCTAGTGAAGCCTATGAAGGCCTTGTCAGAATAATGCTTTTTCTTTTAAAATTCAAAATGTAAGAAAATGCTAAATTTCATTTAGATGTTAGTGAATATATTTCATTTTTTTCCCCATCAAAGTTCACCCCCAATCACCTCTCCCCTCTTCCCTCTAACCCAAAGTCTGTGGATCCCAAGTTAAGAATCTCTGGTATAGAGATCAAAACATACCAGTAAATGAATACGAATTTTCTAAAGGTCAAATCAAGTTAACAATAAGCCCTCTAGCCCAGCCCAGTGCTCTTATATTTTTGATGATGGCAAGTCATGGAGAAGGGATGGGGATCTGGACCACCTGTAATTTCATTGACATAAAGAACTCCTTGGATAGAAGGCAACTCTGCTAACATAGATTCTGCCACTTGTCCTGTTAAGAGAGCTGCCCGAGCAAAGGTTAATTGATTTGTCCTGAGTTACGGGGTATGTTTCAGAGGTAAGACTCAAACCCATGTCTTCTTGACTCAGGCCGCTACAATTTGTTGTCTTTAATAGATGTCTGTTGATTTTTCCTTGACTCCCCTCCACCTTTCTACAGCCAGCTCTGACACAAATATACAAAATGGCAACCTACAGGACTGGTCTGATATAACCTACCCAATATAATTATCATCATAGCTTACATTTGTCCTGCACTTTACCATTTTCAAAATGATTTTTTTACCTCCACTATTTTATTTAGATCTTAAAAAACAGAGCAGGGATTATTCCAATTTTGCAGACGAGAAAACTAAGTCTCAGAGAGGAGTGTCATTTATCCAAGGATTGGACTCATCTTCCTGAATTCAAATCTGGCCTCAGACACTTTATTAACTGTGGAACCCTGGGCGAGTCACTTAACTATCTTTGCCTCAGTTTCCTCATCTGTAAAATTAGCTAGAGAAGCAAATCTCAAATCAATTCAAAGTGTAAGAAAATGCTAAATCAAGTTAATAATAAGCCTTCTAGCCCAAGAAAACTCCAAATGGGGTCATGAAGAGTCAGACATGACTGAAAAAACAACTGAAAGCTTAGTGATAGGTCTAGAACTAAAAGGCACATCTTATAACTAGTTTCTGGCCAGTGGCATTCTATCTACTATTCTGTCTCCTACAAAATAGATATTGGACTTATTCTCAAAACTTACATAATAAAAGATTTGTTGTCATTTTGCCTGCATGGCACCTGGAAGAAATTTCTTTTCCAGAAGACTGGAAAAGAGAAAGCAGAACCGTTTTATTATTACTGTGTAATGGTGAACTGAAATTCATGGCTGTACCTTACATTCAACAGTGGGCAAAAGAGGTCATATCTAGAAATGTGACTGGATCTTATAGATTTCCTCCAAAGAAAATTTTGTTTTAGTCTCACAGTTGGAACAGATCTCAGAATTCATCAAATCCCCACCATGCAAAGTCCTTTTCCAATGACCCCTAAGAAGCAGTCATTCTACCTTTGCCTGAAGAACTCTAGCAACAGGAAACCCTCTCAAGACAACCCATTGCATTTGCTGTAACTGTGAGGAGTTTTTCCTGATGCTAAGCAACTTTCCAGTAACATCCACCCACTATTCCTACTTCTGCCCTCTGAAGCCAAGCAAAACAAGTTTAATCCCTCTTTCTTTCATGTGACTGTCCTTTACATATTTGAAGACAACACCCCTATTTCCTTCAACTGATCCACATATGCCATGGTTTCCTCATCACCTTGGTGACCGATCTGTGGTTGAACTCTAGCATGTCACTGTTCTTCCCAAGAAATGGAACCTAGAAATGGACATGATGGTTATAGAGGTGTTTATATAGCAATTTAAATACACTAGCTTATTTTGGAGTCTCTAGCAAACCTATGGGGTAGGTGCTACAGATTATTATTTTCCTCAATTTATAGTCGACAAAACTGAGCATCAGAGAAGTAAAATAAGTCGTTCATAGCTACCCAGTCAGGAAATGCCAGAAGCAGGATCAGACTTAGGTCCTTCTTACTCTAGGTTCAGCATTCATCCCATTATATACTGCCACTTTTCTAAAGGGGAGGCTAGTTGGTACAGTGGAGAGAGCGCAGGGTCTAGAGTCAGGAAGATTCCTCTTTTTGAATTCAAATCTGCACTCAGATACTCACTAGCTGTGGGAACCTGGGCAAGTCACTTCACCTATTTTGCTTTAGTTTCCTCATCTGTAAAATGACCTGGAGAAGGAAATGACAAGCTGATCGAGTATCTTTGCCAAGAAAACCTCAACTGGGGCCACAAAGAGTCAGGCATGACTAAAACAACTGAACAAAAACAACCTCCTAATATTTCAGATGTGTTCTGACCAGAGCAGTTCTTGCCTGGACCAATGACCTTATGCTGCTGTGCTAGTTAGCCTGGTTTTTCTTTAGAAGGTATTGAGCCTATTCTCAAGATTTGGTTGGGTCAGAGGACTAAATACTCAGTCTATTGACATCACTCTTTGGTCACTTGAGTAAAAAGTTGTCATAAGGGGCTCTCAGATGGCACTCTGGTGCTTGGATGGCGGATCACAATGGGCAACACAGGTAAAGGGGTTTCACTCAGCCAGATCAACTCTAGGCATATTCCTGCCTAGTGCATATTCCTGTTTAATATTCTTTTCTTGCTATGGCTAAATAAATTTTTTTGGTAATTGTTGAATGACCTAATGTGTCTCAATCTGTTCCAATATCAAATCCAAATTATTAGAGGACTGGCCTAAGTTAGGCCAAGTCTAAAACACCTGGTGTCAGAGTCTCTCAGCTGGGAGAGATTTATAGAAAAGAATTCACCTGTATGGGGGAGGAGGATGGGATGGGATAGTGAGGAATGTAATGTAAACAAAAACCTGCCTGCAGATCCGAAAGGTGTTCTGAGAATTCAAGATGGGTACCCACTCCCATCATTGCAAAAGCTAATCACTCACGGACTGGGATGAGCTAGAGACTCCAACCTGCCAGCCTTCATTAAGGGGGAGGTTCTGCAGCATGAACACTGGTGCCTGGGAGCTAGTGATTTAGCTCAGAGATTTTTATGGTTCGAAAATGGCTTTAAAATTTGTTTGGAATTACCCTGAGCACATTTTAAACACTTAAATTGCCATCTTCATATTTTTGAATATAGTATTCACTATGTACCCTAGTAAAAATTCTTATCCAGTTCTCCTCAGCACAGTCCTCCTCTTCCCTGCTTTCCCTTTGGAGACCCTGGACCATAATCCTCCTACTTCCCTTCTCTTCTGAGGTAGCTTCTGCTAGCTGCGATCTCTGTCCATGGGGGAAGTGTAGTGGCACTCTAGTCTCTCATCCCTCCTATGCTCCCACACCAAAGTCTGTTATATTCTGGGAACTGAGGCCCAAACCTCAAGCCTGTTTTTCTGTCTCACCTCAGGGGCTCAAGGCTTGTCTTTAAAATATAGAGTAATAAGCCTTCACAAAAGTCCTCCTTGTTTGTTTATTAAAGAAGTATTTGTCAAACACCTACTGTATACTAAGCACTGTGCTAATGGTGTGGGAGGTGCAGGGGGGAAAGACAAAAATTGAACACTTCTTTCCTTAAAGAAGCTTCTGCTCTGGAGTTGGGGGTGGGGGAAGGTGTAACAGCATCTGCACAGGTAAGTCAATACGAGTAAGGTGATAATGACAGAGTACAATGTAGTAACAACTGGAGAGACTGGAGGGAGGGAGAGAGAGAGAGACAAAGAGAGAGAGAGAGACATAGAGAGAGACAGACACAAGAGAGATAGACAGAAATGGATACAGAGAGGGAGAAAAAGAGAGAGCAAGAGAGAGACAGAGAGGGAGAAAGAGAGAGAGAGACATAGAGAGAGAAAGACACAAGAGAGATAGACAGAAATGGATACAGAGAGGGAGAAAAAGAGAGAGCAAGAGAGAGACAGAGAGGGAGAAAGAGAGAGACAGAGACAGAGGCAGAGAGAGGAAAAACAGAGACAAAGACAAAAAAGACAGAGAGACAGAGAGAGACATGTATATTTTTATATATATACATATATATATTATATAGAAAGAGAGACACACACACAGAGACAGAGACAGAGAGAGGGTGAGAGAGAGGGAGAGAGAGAGACAGAGAGAGACACAGAGAGAGAGAGACAGAGACAGAGACAGAGATACAGAGAGAGACAGAGATGGAGAGAGGGTGAGAGAGAGGAAGAGAGAGAGAGAGAGAGAGAGAGAGAGAGAGAGAGAGAGAGAGAGAGAGAGAGAGAGAGAGAGAGAGAGAGAGAGAGAGATCAGGAAAAAACCTTCTGTAGAAGGTGGTACTCAAGCTAAGGAAGGGACTTGAAAGAAAACTGGAATTCTAACAGGGAGGGAAGGACCAAAGGCATTCCAGGCAAGGGAAATAAACTCCATAAAGGTACAAAGAAAGGAGATGGAATGTCTTGTTCAGAGAAAAACAAATAGTACAGTTGAAGTGGAACATAGTGTGAAGGAGAATCATATGTCATCAGGTAGGAAAGGTAAATCGGAGCAAAACTCTGAAAGTCTTTTAAAAAGGAAGATTTTGTATTTGTCCCTAAAATAGGAAGCTGTGGTGCTTCCTGAGCCTGGGAGTGATCTGTTCAGGTTTGTGTTTTAGTCGCATCACTTTGGCGATTGTGCCCAGGGTGTCCTAGAGAGGGGAGAGAGATGTTGGAGAGACCTCCAAGTACTGTGATATTGACTTCTGGCTTAGAGGCGACCCTGGATTCTTGAAGACTCTTCCGGCAAATTCTCAAAGGAATCATATGATTTTAGAAGCTGAAAGAATCCAACCCCTTCATTGAGTGGAGGAGGAAATTGAGGCCCAGAAAGTGATTTGCCTCAGGTGACACAGCTAGCTCAATCAGAGCTGGGACCAGAGCCAGATTCTCCTGAGCTGGCTGTGCCTTCTACTCCTGTCCTACTGACTTTACCCTCAGTTCATGCTGACAGTGTCGTGTGAGCTAGCCTCACCGTCCAACAAGGGAGACTACAAGCAAACTACAAGCTAACAAGCTATAGAGGGGTAAATTAGAGATCATCTGAAGTGCCGAAGGAATGGACCTCTATTTTGTTACCTAAGAGAGCTGCTTTTTATGTCTAATTCCTCCCTTCTCCTTGCCCTGAGTTAGAGCCCAGGACTGAGCACGCTTAAGGAAACTTTGGTGAACTGAATTGAAATTGGCAAAACCCAAGCCTGCCCACAATTCCTCCTTCACTTTGCCCTTCCCCATCTCTTCTTGACTCTGGAAGACCCAGCTACGGTGGGCTGTCAGAGGAGCCCTGAACATTTTGTACCTGACAGGATCTTTCCCAAAAGCCCCTGGGGGAGACACCATTAACATGCTTTATGCTGGGGGTGGGGAGGGAAGAGGTTATGCTTTGAGGAGGGAATAGGTTGGTTTCTGTGCAATGCAAACCAAAACCATTGAACAAGGGAACTCGGGTAATTATGGGACCGAGGAGATAGCTTCCATATGCTGGGGTGGGTGCTTGGAGGCTGGGCCCTGCATCTGCTCTCTTTGTTCTGTCAGAGAACAGAGCTAGGAGGGGGTCTGACCTCCAGATAAACCCTGAACCAGAACCCTCAGCCAACTGTGGGGAGAAGGGGGTGGCTAGAGGTTGGAAAGGTGACGTGTTGAAGTCAAAGGGCTGCAACATCTGGCCCTGGGAGGGGCCCAGAGAGGTGGGATAAAGGATGCTGGGGGACAGGAGGGTTGCCTCTGGGTAATCAATAGACTGGGCTACTGGAGAGATCAGAGAACCATTCATTAAGGGGCTAGTTAAGTGATTGATATGCTTAATTTTCCTGTCAAATGTGGACTTCCCTTGTAAACATGTCAATTGAGAAAAGTTTCAGCTTGTCACTTGGATTTATAGCTGGAATAACATGTCGGTGGAAAAGAGAGGCCTGTCCCCAGTGACCCATGCTGGTTGCTATTAAATGTAGAGGCCAGTGTATCCAGGTGCCTGAAGGCCCCTTCTCTTTTTCTTCCCACAGCTGAGATAACAATAACAGACTCTGAGCTGCTTTCCTCTCTTCCTTCTTTAAAAGAACGAAAAAGAGGGGAGGGGGGACCCCGTTTTTGTGATCTGTCATAATAATTCTAGTTGACAAAACTTTAGGCCTTATAGTTTCCAAAACAGGTGCCTGGACAGAGTCCTAGACTTGGAATCAGAGACCTGAGTTTCCCTCCTGACTTTCTGAACTGAGTAGCTTTCTGAACCACAGTTTCTTCATCTGTAAAATGGAGATAGTAGCACTTCTACAGCTTTATCATAGGATCGAGAGTTGGAAGGGGCCATGATGTTGCTCCATTTTACAAATGAAGAAACTGAGGCCCAGAGAATAAAGTAACACAACAAGCAGGGAAAGGCGCTGATCTGGGCCTTCTTACTAGTTCTCTTTCCATCACTCTAAGAAGTCTCTTCTCCCAACAAGCAGCTCATTAGTAATTGATTCATCTCGATGCAGGGAAGGCAGTCTGAGCCTTCGAATGAGTCAGACCATGATTTTGGAAAAGAGACCTCCTCTCCCCTCCTTATTGTCCTGGAAGTTTATTTGCAAATAGGGACAAAAACTGAAACCACATCACAAGGAGAAACAAATAGGCCACCCACTCACCTGCCCCTCCCTTTCTGTGTAAATCTGGAGGATTGAAGGTGGCATTTGGGGGACAAGATGGGGAGGAGGGTTGGGAGGGGATGTTGGGGGAGGGAAGCCACAGCCCGAAGGAGTAAATGTCACCCAGTTAAGTTCCATCTGTTTTCCTGCTGCTAGAGGGGCTCCTGTTCCGGAAAAGAATCTTAAAGCAGACCTTTGCCTAATGGCTGGTCATCCAGGGGAGCCTGTTTTAAACAAGCCTGATTTAATGCCCTTTGACTTTAAATTAGTCAAGTGCAGCCACATTGCCCAGACTTAAAAGAAAAGTAGGCAATGGTCAAAGAAGGATTGGAATAATTGAGAATACAGGTCAAATCCCATTACAAGCAAGGAATGTCATGACGACAAAAATTTCTGTGTAACAAAAAAAAGGATTCCTAAATTCCCACCCATGGCCAACTTATTCCAGTAATAACAATGACATTAATTTATATAGGGCTTTACAGATGGGGATTCTGAGGTTCAGAGGAACTCAATGTCCCAGAGCTGGTAGATGCTGATTCTGGGACTCAAACCCAGGTCTTTTCATCTTTGGGTCACTACTCTTTGAACTGCCTTCTGACCTCTCACATTTGTTCTATGTTAATCTGGTTTTCCAAGAACATTGATAGATTGGATCTTGGCCAGAGGAGAGCACACCATTAGGGTTAGGGACTGGAAATGATGCCATGTAAGGATAAAGTGAAGGAACCTGGGTTATTTTTTCTAGAGAAGAGAATACTTTGGGAAATGTGATCACCTATCTAAAGGGCAGCCACGTGGAAAAAGAATTGGATTTGTTCAGTTTAGCCCCAGAGGGAAGAACAAGGAATAATGGGTAGAAATAACAGAGAAGCAGATTTCAATATAACATCAGGAAGAATTTCCTAGCCATTAAAGTTGTTAGAATGTGGAATGGGCTACTGCAATGGGTGAGCTCCCCATCATTGGAGGTCTCTTGGCACAGGCTGAATAGCCCCTTGGCAACCACTATTGGGTCTTAAATTAGAACTGGACAGGGCCTTGGATTCTTGCTCAAATATGGATTGGACTCTATTGTCTCCCTTTCTAATCTGAGATTCTACGATTCTCCTTGAGGACAGATTCTGGATTTTTTTTTTTTTCATTTCTCACTATTATCACAGTGACTTGTGAATGGTCAGGTACTCATTGATCATTGTTTAATGATTGTTTGGACGGGTCCTGGCATAATTGTATTTGACTTATTATCCCTTATGGCAATGACCCTTGGCTTGGAGAGCTACCTATTTCTCCTGCTGTCTGATAGTTCATCACTGGAACCTTGCTAATTTGCGGGGGGAGAGTGAAAGCTGGGTAATAAATCAGGAAGGGGCATGTCTGAAAGCTAGGATATAAATTAAACCCCATACTTACAGAATCTTAAAACTGGATGGAATCCCAGAGGTCTTTAATCTAACCCATACATCACCTAAGGATGGCTTCTATAACATCCCAGACAAGAGGTCATCCATCCAACCTTTGCTGGAAGACCTTCAGGGAGAAGGAATCCACTGCTTCTCAAGGAAGTACATTCAGCATTTTTGATGGATCTTTCAGGAAGTTTTCCTTTAAATTTACCTCTTTGCAACTTCTGCCCCCAATCCTATTTTTGCTTTTTGGGGTCACACAGAGTGAGCCTGATCTCTCTGGACTAAACACTTAGCCTAGTTCTATCAACAGATCCTCATAGCCAAGTCAGGATTTTTTGTTTTTTTTAACATAGAGACATCTGTGGGATGTAAGCCAGTTGGGCTGGGCTGATTTGATCTTGTAGTGTACTACAAAGATAAGGCATTTAATAAATATTTATTGCATGATTAAGAGATTGTTTGCAATTTAAAAAAAAGGGTCTTCCTGTTCAAATACAGCTGTGGCATTGGCAGAGAAGTAGAGAAACAGCTCTGTTCTCTTCCTGAGATTAAGCATTCACCTTCTCTTGCCTGGATCCAGTCCTTTTACCTCACTTCTTGACCATCTCCAGACTTCCCCTTCATGCCCACCTCCGCCCAAAGGAAAACTTGGACTCTGTTGCTGTACCCACTTTGATCACATGGGGTTTTGCCTTCCCATGCTCAGATCCAGGCCTTCATGTCACTTTCCAGTCATTTCTAGATATTCCTCTCCCCTGCCCAGAACCCCTTCACCTACTGGAATGTAAACTCCTTAAAGGAAGGGTTGGTATTGCTTGCTTGCATGTTCTCTCTTAGTCCTTTGCATGGTATCTGGCATATAGTAAGCATTTAAGAAATGTTTTCTGTCTCATGGCTGGACAGGACCTCTGAGATCATCTTTTAGATGATAAAACTGAGATCTAAGAGATTAAGGGACTTGTTCAGGGTCATAAGGCAGAAAGTGTGAGAGCAGGGATTTGAACTCAGGTCCTCAGATTCCTGACCCAGTTATCTTGATGTATTACTACCAAGCCACTTTTCAGATGTCACTTACTTTAACACAACCATGATTTCATCAGTATAGATTCTCAACTCTCCGCTCCCCAACAGATGTAGTTAGCAAATTAACAAATTCTTTTACATTTCCTGAGTTGCTATGGCAAAATAAAATTATGCTGGTCCTCAGACAAGAGACACATAGGCTTGACCATGGGCCTGGACTTGAATCAGGACTTGCTAGGAATTTTACTCTACTAACATAGCCTTTGATAGCCCAGGATCATAGAAGAGGACATTTGGGGAAGAAGATGTCCCTTTATGGCTCTTCAATGATCAGCTCAGATCTACCCTTCTCTTATGGGGGCAGCTAGATGGTACAGTGGATAAAGTACCAGTGCAGGAGTCAGGAGGACCTGAGTTCAAATCTTACCTCAGACACTTGACACTTACGAGCTGAGTGATCTTGGGCAAATCACTTAACCCCAATTACCTCATCCTGGGTCATCTTCAGTCATCCTGATGAATATCTGGTCACTGGATTCAGATGACTCTGGAGAAGAAGCGAGGCTGGTGACCTGCACAGCCCTCCCTCACTCAAAACGAAGTCAAGTGTGAGTCGTCATTATTTTTCTGATGGCATAGTCTTCTTCGGCAACGAAGGATGAACATACACACTCGTCTCTTTGAATCCTTTCCTCATCTATTGTCAGGGGTCATCTTTAGTCATCCTGATCTGTATCTGACCACTGGACTCAGATGGTTCCAGAGGAAAAATTGAGGCTGGTGACTTTGCACAGCCCTCCCTCACTTAAATCCAATTCTATTGCAAGTTAATACATTACCTGCCTGATGCCATGGTCCTCTTTGAGAAGAAAGGACAAGCAACATCTATTGTCCCCAAATCCCTCACTAGTAATGATCTCCCTGTGCCATGAGCTATATCATAGGGTTTTCACAAAACTTTTCATGTACATATTCCCTATTCACCAGTCTAATCTTAGTCATCTAATTTTCATCTGGATTGAGGGGATATGGTCATGATTTGCCTTTCCTGATTCCCACTGCTTCCCAATCAATGGATAGAGCCCTGGGCCTACAGTCAGGAAAATCTGAATTCCCATCCAGCCTCTGACACTTACTAGCTGGGTGACCCTGGGTAAATCACTTAACCACTTTCTGAGTTTCCCAAACTGTAAAATGGAAAAAATAGTCCCTACTTTGTAAGGACTATTTGTTGTTGTGTGGACCAAATGAACTAATATATGTTGAATGCTTTAAAAACCTTAAAGTGTTTTCTGCATATTACTGTCAGATCAGTTACTGTACCTGGTTAATAGGACAGAAGCATCACTTGCTGTACTTCTATATGTGTATATGTGCGTGTGCACACACATGCACACTGCTTGTGTATATTACTATGTGCAGTCATTGAATGCTCTTGAGTTGGCATGTCCTGATGTCCCTGAGAGATTCCTAACCTCCTGTGTCAAAGAATTAATGGGTCCCAGACTACAGATGCCCCAGTGAAATACCTGTGTGGCTTTAAGAAAGGAGTAGTCAGAACCCTACATACCCCTGGGAATTCACTCATAAGTCCCTACTTCTTCACTCCCTTAGGTACCCCAGTGCAGTTCTGACCAGCAGGATGCCAGCTTCATTTCCCACTATACCCTTTGCTTCTGGGAAAGTCTAGTGTATTTAGACATTTGTAGCTCTTGAACCTGCCACATCTCTGTAGGAGGAGTAGTGATTCAACCTGCACATTTTGATGGAATTGGAGAATTTTTCTCCTTTAGAAAACATTTCCCTGCCTTCATTCTAAAACCCCATATATAGCTGTCTTGGTGTAGGCCCCAGGGAACCAGCCAGTGAAGTTCATTAGACTCAGAAAAGGAAAAGATTGGGTGTCATGCAATTTGGTTTCTTCCTGCAACTTACTTTTTAAAAGTCTGAGATGTAATTAAACATGCTAAAAATGTCCAGCAAGTGTCTACAACTCTTCTTCATCTGAAAAAACAGAAGTTTTATTAATTCCCTCTGTTATTATAGACCAGTCATTTCTAATTCCCAACCACTTTTATAACTGCAGTTGGTATCAGTAATATAAGCAAAGTATTCCTTCACATTCAGGGAAAGAATCAAATGAAATAATTTGTATGAAAGTACTTTGGAGGTCATATACATATTATATATCACATATAAATATAGTATATCTTTATCCCTGTATATATATATGTATATATATATATAGAGAGAGAGAGAGAGAGAGACACAGAGAGATAGACAGACAGAGACAGAGAAGAGAGAGTATATATAGCTTACTATATGTGAATATTAAAGGTTTGGGTAGGAATCAGAAGAGAAGATGGCTTTACCTGAGGAGAACAATCTAAAAGTGCCTGACAAATGGTAAGCATTTAATAAATACTTGTTGGCTTGACTTGACATGAGAAATATGCTATATGTCTATCAGTCATCAATGTAGCACCATAGGATCACAGGGTAATGGAATTTAGAACTGGGAGGGACTTCAGACCTTGTCTCATTAAATTCCCTTATTTTGTAGATGAGGAAATCAACATCACATCACCCCTTGAAGAACCTGAGTATCCCCCGTCTATAGGATCATTGAATAGGCAGTTGAAAGAACACAGGACTTGGATTCAGGAGAGCAGTAGTCTTAAATCTCAGCTCTGACACATCTATGGACCTCTTTGAACCTCCGTTTCTTCATCTGTAAAATGGGGTGATAGCACATGAACGTTACGTCTCAGAGTGTTGTTGAGAGTAAAGCACTTTATAAGCCTTAATGCAGTTACAGAAATGTGAACTATTCTTATTGCTGATATGGAAGAGATAGTAGGGAGGTAACAGTCATGAGCCCTGCCCTTAAGAAATTTCTAATTTCATTTGTAAATTGTAGAATATTATATATATTTGCCCAATATATCTACGCATATGTATGACACATATATAAGCTTGTTTATAATCTAGTATTAATGAACAAAACAGACGAGAGTAGGCAGCTCTATTAAAAAAATGAATATGGATGTAGCCTGATGTGATGACTATCTGACTCATAAAAGAATTTTTGGACCATGATCCATTCACTAGCTTAGCCTCTTAACTACTTTTTGGGCTAGAGCTGGGATTTTATCTGTATAGGAAATTCTCCTTCCCATAAGGATCAGTAACTCAACTATAATATTCTTAGAGTGGCCTGGGCTCACTGAAAGGTCAAATAAGCTGCCCATGGTCATGTGGATAGTGTTTGTCAGGAACAGGGTTTCTGACTTCAAGTCTGACCAGCTATCCAGCTATGTCACTTTATACGAGATTTTACACGATTACCTTTTACTATTATTCTATACTAATATACTATCATATGCTATAACAGTATTTTATTAGGATATTTGTACTAATTTATTTATTGGTATATTTATACTAATAATAATGATGAAGATGTTCATTATAATGGCATGTATTTAGTGCTTTAAGGTTTGCAAAGTGCTTCACATATATTATCTCATTCGATTCTCGCAACAACCCTGTGAGGTAAGTGCTATTATTTCCCCCACTTTATAGATAAGGAAACTGAGGCACAGAGAAGCTAAATGATTTGCCTCGGGTCATGCAGCTAAGGCAGTATCTGAGGCAAGATTCTGAACTCAGGTTTTGTTGAGTCCAGATCCACTGGTTCCATTTACTGTGACATGAGGCTGCCTAAATACTAATGTCATCATAACCACTATAGTGATGATAAATAATAAAGCCGATGTATTTGAGATATAAAGTTTGCTTTACACTTTACATATATTTTCTCACTCGAGCCTCAGAAAACAAGTCTAGATATTATCATTTCTCTTTTTTTTGTGTGGAAAGCACATCTGCTCAACGGGAAGAGGATGTAGGTTCAGTTCCTATCTCCAACACTACCTGTATGACCTTGGGCAAGTAACTTGACCTATTTAGGCCTCAGTTACTTTATATGTAAAATGAAGGAGCTGACTTAGGCTTCCTCCAAGGTCCCTTCCCAGTGTGAAACCTGTGAGGCCCAGAGATCTTAAATTGTTTGCTTGTGTTCTCACACCCAGCAAGTGTTAGAGGTTGGATTTGGATTCTTATCATCCTCGCTCCAAGTCAAGTTAGAGGCTTTCACTATGATAGCAACCAACATGCCAGAAGAAACTTCATGGTCATCCATGGAATGCAGTGTGTCCATGCTGCAGAAGTTGGTTTTTCTCTTCTTAAACAGCTCTATTAATCCATAGCCATATAGCTCAGGCCTGGGATGTGAAATGCTCTTTATTCTTATTACGCTTCCAACATCTGTTACATTTTCAAATAACTTGAAATCAGATTTATATACTATAAATACTAGAAGATGTACTGACACATAGCTTTGTTGCAAGTCAGAGGCACTGGGAGAAGCTGAGCCTTTCCAGGATCTAGTCCAACCCCATCTTTTTACAGATGAGCAAAGAGAGGCCCAGAGATGTGACTTACCCAAGGTCGCACAGGTTATAAGTATCAGAGTCTGGATTTGAACCAAGTCCTTCAATTCCAACTCCAGGGCATTTCCCATGTTCTGGGACTAATTTGAAAGGAAGCATTGCTCAGCAAAAGAAGAAATGAAAAGGAGGGTGTAGGGGTAGAGGGAGGATGTGGGTAGGAGGGTGGAAAGAGAATAAACCTCCACACCTTTTACATTGTGCTTTGAAGACTGCATTATTTTTAAAGCCTTGGAAACAGAGAGATCTGAGTTGCAGAGCTGGCTATATAGTAGCAGTCTGTGGTTGGTGGGCTGTTGCACATCTGCCTTTTATAGGCTGGGAAGTGAAAAATGTTTTTAATTAAAGAGTGGAATTGGGGCTTTTAGTCTGGCTACACACTATGTACCTCACCAAACCTGCCTGATGAAAATTCAATTCTCCCTCTCCTGCTTTCACCCCACTTTATGTAGAGGGCTCCAGTGGGGAATGCAGAGAAACCCTAAGGACCTCAGTAACCTTGAATTCCTGATGCAGACGCAGTGATCTCAGCATCCAGAAGACTTCTCAATACACAGACGACCCTGCAATCCTCCACAGGACTGAGAAATTGCAAGGTTTCCCAGCAGTTTGGTTCAGGAAGGGTCAGTTGACATTGTTAGCTGTGGACTAGAGTGATCTGTAAGCCAGAAATGCCTAGGGATTTAACAAAGTTGGAAAAACAAGGAGCAGAGGGGTTGGGGGTGAAGGAGGAAGGAACAAAAAAGCAAGAAAGATGAAGTTATGTTTTAAAAAGTAATATTTTTTCAGGCTGTGCATCACTGTCAGCCTAGACACTCTTTTGGCAGACACACATCCCGACCTGTTCAGTTGGCCATGGTAGCCTCTGGTTTGTACTAAAATCAATCAGAATTTTTATTTTATTTTTAAATAACAGTATTGCCATTAGAGATGAAGTCATAGTCTTTCCAGACTGGTGGGTCTGTCAGACCTGGCCTTCCACTGACCAGAGCCTTGAAGCCATGAGGTCCACCTTTATATCACAGTGAAGCTTTGGTGAGGGCTAAAAGCTTCCTCATTTGTAAAATGAGGCTAATAACAGTAACTACCTTCCAAACTGATTGTGAGGATCAAAGGAGATAAAGTAGGAAAAACACTCTGCAAACCTTAAAGCACTATACTAGCTCATGCTATTATTATTTTTATTATTAAATAATGATTTAAGAAATTTTTAAAAAGATTCTTAGAAAATGCCATGTTAGGCCACCAGCTTCTTGTCTAAGGCCCTGGAAGGGCAGGAAAAGATGGACTTCTGATGAGAGCTAGAAGCTAGAAGGGATGTGGAATCCCAAAAATTAGCAAAGGAAGAGTTATTATGGTTCATCCCTTGAGGGTAGGCTAGATCATGTCCTGAAACCTGATTTCCAGGGCTTTTCCCAGTCCATTTTCAAATATTTGGAAGCATTTATAAGGTATCTTTAGAGGATGTGAGTCTATCTTTTTCTTTCTATTTCCTTCCTAGTGGAATAATACTGTAAGGGTAGAACTCATAGGCAGTTAATACCAAAAAGGAAACTCTTCTGGTAAGATTTGAAGATGGCCCATGACACAGAAGGATGGACTTTGACATTGCAAGGTTTTTATTGTTCTGCAACCCCACCCCCTCATTAGAAGAACTCACATTTATATTGTGCTCTAAGATTTATAAATGCTCCCCCCTCAACAACTTTGTAAATTAGGTAGTATATAATTATCCTTATTAGAGAGAGGAAATGAGTTTCATAAAGTTGAAGTGACTTACTCAGGGTCACATACCTAGTGAATATATAGACTCAAACCCAATCCTTCTGAGGCTGGAGATGAGCACTTTCTGCTTTATACCCTGTCTTCCCATCATCAATTTCTATGTAACATTTGGGTGGGGGTGGGTACAGGGTTGGGGGAGAGGTGGAATCAGGGCAGGGGTATAAAGTAACAGAGAAGAAACGACTTAAGATTGTGGGGTCCAGACATTTCTGGTGGATGGGGTAAAAACTGGAAGAGTGGGCAGGAGATATTGACTTTATGCTAGACATGATGCCCCTGCTGAGTGCTGAAACCATTACTGTGGACAAGGTATAGCTTTGTAGACATGTTTATGGTGAACCAGGTGGTAATCAATGTTGTTCAGCCTCTCCTATTTGCCCCTCACCCTACTACTGACTCCTTGCTCAGATGGATTTCCCAGCATAAACATTCTTTCGCCTCTTTGGGAAGTGGTATTAAAGGATTTGAAATTCTCTTTATCTTTTTCTTAGCTCTGAACCCCCAGGCATAGCTGGTGCTTATGGCAAAAATACTTCAGTATTAGATCTATCTCTAGCTCGCCCCTGGAGATGTTTCCCTTTAGTAGTCTTCTATCAACTACATTTACAGTAAGTACACTCAGAGTAGGAAAGGCCTGTGGTTGATAGTGTTTATAAAGACAAAGTAAATGTCTAAAACCAAGAAAGGTAAAGAGATTTTCCTTTGTCCAGAAGGAAATGTTTCAGGCTTCTGTGGAAAACCCAAGAGGACAAAGGAGATACAGGACTACTTTCTCCAGGTCTATAGTCCCAGGGTTTCGGTGACATGACATCTGTCTTGATATTTCTCTTACCTGAGTACCTCAAATGGGGATTTTCTCAGTGCCCTGGCCCTTTTCGTTGAAAAGTTGGGTTCTGTTGCAATCTTATGGGTCACCTTGTGTTGCTCTGGCAGAGCGTGGTAGCTGAGGGGGAAGAGGGAGCTGAGAAAGCCTGTTAAGAATTGGGGACTAACCAATTAATGCTGCTGTTTCCTTAGGTTGTTTCCTCATTAGGGTGTATGGGGTGTTCAGGGAGGACTAGAACCTCTGGTGTGAGGGCTTACTGAGCCCTTTTTAGGGCTACCCATCCACCTTTGGTGTCCACCTTCACCCAACTCTCACCTGTGGCTCCAAGAAGCTTCAGTAAGCTTAATGTCCACACCTCAGTAAGTAGGCTCCATAGATAGGCTGAACCAGGTTGAGGGTAACCAACTGTCCTCAAACAAATCAGTGAGCCGAGAGAATGTCTACTCCAAGCATATGAAGATTTCTGGCAGAATGGGGAGATGAGAATGATTTGTTCCAATGGTGAAGGAGGCACTGTGGAGAGCTTAGAGCTTGGTCAGACATCAAAGACACCAAGGTCATCTAGAGCATCCTGGGCCATAGTCAGTCATCGTGACTTTTGTCTTGCTACTGAACTTCAGTGACTCTGGAAGAGAGAGTGAGGTTGATGACTTTGTGCGACTTCTCCTCACTTCAGTCCAATTCATAGCTAGTCAAAACATCATCTGCGATTCCGTTGGTCCTCTTTGAAAATGAAGGATGATAACAAGAACAACCCTCATTAGGGGGCTCAGATCATGGAGACAGATGAAATTACTTTTTTCTTTTACACATAATTTTTATTTTAGTGAAGTCTGAGAGGTTGGGGCAGCTAGGTAGCACAGTGAATTGACTGCTGGACATGGACTCAGGAAAACTAATCTTCCTGACTTCAAATCTGGTTTCAGATGCTTCCTAGCTATGTGACCCTGGGCAAGTCACTTAACTCTGTTTGCCTCAATTTCCTTAAATGAACTGGAGAAGGAAATGCAAACTACTCCAGTATCTTTGTCAAGAAAACCCAAACAGGGTCATGAAGAGTCAGACATGACTGAAAGTGACTGAACAACACAAAAACTTAGAGAAAGTGGCAAGTTCTTCCTCTTGTGGTTATATCAGTTCCATGGATTTTCTTCTTATTCTGTCAGGAACTGGGTTCTTCTTTTAGATCTTTCCTGGACTTAATGAACTATCTTTGAAAAGTCATTCTGAGGCATGAGGCTTGACATCATTCTTAACTCTATCTTGTTTTTGTCTTTTCAGTTCATTCAAGGTGCTCATTTCTATGTCCCACATTTAACAGCTTCTTTTACAATTAACTTAACACCTTGTTGTCTGCTCTTTTTCTGTGATTAAATCCTAATTTTTCAAAGACATTCCTGGGGATATGAATGCCCTGGGTCAAAGGCTTTGTAGTTCTCCTTCCCAACTTTCCTTTATATTCTAAGTGAATAATAGTTAAAAAGAGATTACAGATTATTTACAATCCAGGCCTAGCTCAGGGGTTACCTCCTCCATGAGTTCTTCGATTACCCCGGGTGACTTCATATTGTCTCTTTTGCATAAACTGTTTGCTCTCATGTCAAAACTATTTAAGTACTTATCTTTATTAGATTATAATTTATTGAAATCAAAGTTTTTCTTCTATCTAACTTTGTATCTCTACCACCTAGCCAAGTGGTTTATCATAAGTTGGGCTGGAAGGGATCTCAGAAACTAATACTACAATTTTTACTTTATAGATGAGAAAATGGAGCCCCAGGGAAATTAAATTAAATATCTTTCACAAGGACACAGAGGTAGCAAACATCAGAGGTAGGATTGTATATATCAAGAGTGTAGATGGATAAAGCATTTATCAAATACTGATTATGTGCTATGCACTGTGCTAAGTGGTGGGAATAGAAATACAAGTGAAGAAAAATACAGTTCCTGCCCTCAAGGAGCTTACATTTTTAATGGAAGAAGATAACAGGCAAAAAAAAAGAGTTGAGAAGCAAGAGGCTGGGGCAGCAAGTGTGTCAGGAGTGGTGGTAAGAGGAAAATAAGAATGGATGGCCTGGGTACTTCCTGAAATGGTCATTCTGGGCAGGCTTTAATAAATGTGGTCCATGACCTATCTTGGGTTCGTATTTTTTTTAATGACTATTTGGAACTACCGTTCACTCTGATTATCTTTTCCTGGACCTGTCATTATATTTATGATGTTATATTGTTTTATTGGAAAAGGATAATTGAGAAATAGGGAATAAAATACAATAGGAAAGCAGGTGGAAATCAGAAAAAAACTTTATCAACAACTTTCACTCTAAACTCATATTTCTCAAAACAAAACTTATCCTCAGGGAATTAAAGTTGCAAGTCCAGCCCAGTCCTGGCCTGGTACTACTACTGTTAGCCTGTTGCTTGCTCTCTGGGAACAGGGCATTCTGGATTAATAAATTGTCTTTTGATGACTACAAAAGGTACTGCCTCTTGGTATTTGGGTTGCCATTGCTACTTGCCCTAGGAATGATGAGTCTTCAAGAATCTGCAGCTTCTATAGCTGCTTCTGTCATGGAGAGGCTGATGTCTGTTCAGAGAGGGATATACATGACTGCATTGATTTTCAAAATCTGTCATTGGCAGACACATGGAAAAACCTCAGTCATCTGCACCAATGCTTCTACCTCAATGCAGGAAGGGAAAGGGATACCTCAAATTAGAAATAAAAGGACAATAACCCAAGGGTAATCCTCAAGATTAGCAGACATTTTGTTCCTCTCTACTTCCTTCTTTTTCCTGGAGTAGCCCATCACTCCTTGAAAAATGCCTGCCTTAGAGGTATATTTTTCCTGTATGAACATGATCATTCTCTTGGGATGGGCAGTGGTTCTTTGGTCCCCAAAGCCTTGTGGGAAAGTATTAGTCCCTGGGACCACTTCTTGGGAAATGATCCTTCTTATACAAGGATGGACCAAAATAAACATTATTGAATAAAGAACTGTGTTTTACTTCAGCTGTTTTGCATTTTTCAATTTCATTTTTTCTGTTCCCCACCAAATTTCAGGGAAGTAGTTAGTTCCAATATGTGCACCACTACCAGGTTTAAAATACATGTCAAATTTGTGGTTCAGTCACCATCTTGAAACAAAATAACAGCCAATAAAAGTCTTCAAGTGATTATATATCCTTTACATTTTAAAGACTTTCAGTGCAATTAGTTGGGAATTATAATTCTGTGTGATTGAAAAGGATGAAGTCTATAGGTCTCAGAGTCACAAGTTATACAGGCTCCCAATCTACTTCAAGACTTACTTCACCATACTGCCCATTATATTCTCAATGTCCCATCTGAACAGGATAATTTACTATTCCTCTTGAAAGAGTAATGATGTGCTATTGGCCCCTAGCAAAAACCCTTTGAGGAGGTTCAATTTAATTCAATAAACATTTATGAAGCCTCTACTCTGTATCTAGTAAATCACACAAGGAGCAAAATTAGTAGATGAAGACTGTATTGCCAAGTTTATGACACAGAGTTGAGCATTGAATTAGTCCATCAGTAATCTGTCACTATATCTTGGTCAGGCATTAAAGATAGACAATGAGTTGGGGCCAGAATTTAAAAAAGAGGAAGAGAACAGATTGGATTGTATTTGAAAAACTGTGTAGCACTTTTAATAGTCTTCAACTGTTCCCTGACATAAAAACATATCTTTTTGACATCAGTAATTTCCTGATGATTTTGTATATTTGCAAATCATGGGACACCAAATTCTATAAATCACAATCACAGTTCCCAAACGGGAGTGGAAAGTTGTACAGTGGAAATAAGTAGGCTATAGAATATTGCCAGTGAATACATGGATTCAAGAAGTGTTGTAAATGGGTAAAAGATGGAAAGGGTCAGATTTAGATTTGATTTAAAGAAAAGTTTCCTAACAACATTATGTTCAATTCTGGGAGCCACAATTGGCAAAGGACGTTCATTGATAAATTGGAGAACAATCAGAGAGGGGCAACCAGGATGGTGAAATGAGGAATGGAAATGGAAAATAGTCCAATCTGACTGCTACGTTAATCAATCAATTAACATTTATTATGCACCTACTATGTTAGGCACTGTGTTAAGCAACTGTATGAAGGGAATTCATCTGAAAAAGAAAAACTAGGAGGGTATATTGATGTTGGATAGTGAATAGCCTTGAATGTCAAGCTAAATAATTTTGATTTTTTCATTATTTTGATTTAATTCAGTGACAGTGGGGAGCCACTGAAGATTTTTGAGTGATATGGTAGGACCTGTGCATTATTATGATTACTTTGGCAACTGTGTGAATTGTGGATTGGGGAGGGGAAAGACTTAGGGCAAGGAGACCATTTAGAAGGCTAATAAAGTAGTCCAGGTGAGAGGTAATAAGTACCTAAACTAGGGCAGTGGCTGTCGAAGTGGAAAAAAGAAGACATTGGGGAGAGATGTTGCAGATATAGGATTGTCAAGGAGAATGCTTATTTTGCCTCACTTTTCTATGATCTGCAGGTGAAGAGTCTTGTTACTGAACTTAAAAGGGATGCTGATGGATTTCTGGATTTCAGGTGGCTTTGGCTCTTCTCCCCTGTTTTTGAACAAAATTCGTTTTCAGAGATGGGGAAAAATCAGGCTTAAGAAATTTGAAGTCATTCTCTCCAGTTTCCAGAGGTAGAGTTCTTAGCAATTTGCCATCATATTATGTTAGTATCACACTCTATTAATATTTATTTTCACTAATAAAATGCAATTAAAATGTAGTCATATCAGTATCTTTCAGATCAAGTGAGAAAAAAATCTCTGAAAGCTATTGATGCACCAACAAAAATGTCAGGATATGGGGAAGAGATATCATCCCCTACTCTCTCTTCCTTTTCATCACTTTATGTTACTGTTGTTGTTTAGTCATTTCAGTTGTCTAACTCTTTGCGACCCCATTTGGGATTCTCTTGGCAAAGATACCAGGGTGGTTTGCCATTTCTTTCTCCAGTGCATTTTACAGATGAGGAAACTGAGACAAACAGAGTTAAGTGACTTGGACAGTGTCACACAGCTAGTAAGTGTCTGAGACCAGATCTGAACTCAGGAAGCAGAATCTTCCTGATCGTAGGCCAACTGCTCTATCCCTTGGGCCACCTAACTGACCTTATGGTAATGAGGTGTTCCTTTTCCTCGCCATGGCCAACTTTTTTTTTTCACAAGTACTCTTGATTCCATCTTGTCTTTTTCAGCAGAATGATTCCTTAATTATTCTCCATTTTCCAGTCTTCAACCCCTCTCTATTAACTGATTCCTTCACTGCTCCCAGATCTTCTCATCCTAAAAATAAACAAACAGAAACTGCTTCATTTGATCCTTCCACTTCCTCAACCTATTGTCCTATATCTCTCCTTGCTTTCTCAATCAAACTCCTAGGAAAAGCTGTCTACACATATACTTCTACTTCCTCTCTTCCCCTCTGCATCATGGCATCTGATCTCATCACTCAACTGCCATCACTCTTTCCAGAGTTAACAGTGATCTCTGAATTACCAAATCGGAACTGATCACTTCTGCTTCAATTGCTACTTTCAACTCAGTCTTCTCCCGGATGCTTTCTCTTTGGAATTTGTGACACTACTCTCCACTGGTTCTTCTTCTGCCTATCTGACTGTTCCTTCTCTTCCTTTGTTGAATCATCATTCAGAGAATGCTCCCTCATTGTAGATAATCCTCAAAGCTCAGTCCTGGGCACTCTTGTCTCTACACACTCCCTTGGTGACTTCATCAGCTCCCATGGTTTAATTATTATGTCAATACAGATGGTTCATAAATCTATATATTCAATCCCAGTCTCTCCCTTGAACTTTAGTCCTATATCATCAACAGCCTACTGGACATTTCAAACTGGATGTCCTGGAGGCATCTCAAATTCAGTGTAACCAAAACAGAACTCAAAATCTCTAACTCACACCTCACGCAGATTTCCCCACTTCTCTTAAAGGCACTGCCATTCTTCTAGGCTCGAAGGGTCATAACCTTGGTGTCATCTTTGCCTCTTTATTTTCCTTCCCTCACATATCCATTTAGTTGCCAAATCTTGCCATTCCATTTTACACCATAACTCTTGCAGCAGATTAGTTCCCTTTACTCACATAGCCACCACCTTAACTCAACTTCTTATCACTTCTTGTCTAGACCATTGTAATGGCCTCCTGTGAGCTCCTGTGGAGCAGGGGTCTACATGCAACTTACTTTTTCTTCCTTCCTTCCTTCCTTCCTTCCTTCCTTCCTTCCTTCCTTCCTTCCTTTCTTTCTTCCTTTTTTCCTTGTTTTCTGTTTCTTTTTTCCTCCTCTTCTTTCTTTTTTTCTTCCTTCCTCTTTCTTGATCCCTGCTCCATGTCTCTCCTCACTTTGATTCATCTTCCCCACAGCTGCCAACATGATCTGATGCACATAACTAATCATGGTATTTCTCTCATCAGTAAACTCAAGTATCTATCTCCCTATCACCTCTTGGATGAAATATAAACTGGCTTTTAACCCTAAACCTATCTTTCCATCTTCCTTATACATTCGTTCTCTTCTCTCACTCCATGGTTCAGCCAAATTGGTCTTCTTTCTATTTCTAACATATGGCCGTCCATCTCTCACCTTTGCTCTGTTATGCTCTATGCCTAGAATGTATACTCTCTTCAACACTATCTGATAGCATCCTCCATCTTTTCCTTTAAAACCTGGCTCAAGACTACCATGTGCTATGTTTCTTATGTGTGGACATATTGCCTCCCTCAAGAGAACAGATGTTTCTTGAGAATAAGGAACTTTTTGTTTTTGCATTTGTATTTCCAGGCCTTGACAATGTCTGGCACATGTGCCACTTAATACTATGAGATGCTTAGTAAATCCTTACTGATTGATTAATTAAAGAGTTAATGGTAGAAGATTCACACATGGAAATAAAGCAAGAGCAAAGATAGAAAGGCCAAAGAGAGGAACTTTTTGTTTCTTCTAGAGAATTAATACTGGCATCCACAGGCCTATCCTTATTCTCTTTTCCCCTAAAATATGACCCAGAAACTCTTAACTCATCTTTTCCAAACTAGCATTATTCCCAGTTTATTATGTAGTTGGTGCTCCCAGGTACTGGCTTTAATTAATACTGACGTTGCCAACTACCCCGATTTCCAGGGTAAATTGAGTAAGTCAAGACATCATTGAAATATTCTATTATGCTTGAGCATGTCTAAAAAAAAAAGGATAGGATCAAAGCTTATATTCACAAATCTCAGACTGTTGGTAGGAACATTGCAAAAATCCAAAGAATAAGACCTAATACTCTAATTATCCAGAGGGATTTGGAAATCTGTCTTCCATTCCTGTGCTTGATGGATGAGAACTAGGTAACAGGTCCCTTCGAAATCCAATGCTTATTACCTAATAACTCAGTGAATATTATAACTTTCCTTAGATAACAAGGCAAGGTGACACAATACAGAGGGTTGGACATGGAGTTTGGAATCTCTGGGTTCAAATCTCTTTCTTGGCATCTAACAGCTATGTGATCTTAAGTCACTCAAACTCTGAGTTTCATTTTCCTGATCTGTAAAATGGGGATAATGACACTCATAAGAATTAATTTCATAGAGATGTGAAACTCAAATGATAATTATTACATAAATGCCAGCTATATTAATCCTCTACTGGGTCTGGGATTAAAGTCATGAGGTATGCAAATATTTATTTCACAGGTAGAATTCCATATTCTTTTTCTTGACAAATAGCCAGGAGCCCCAGTTGTACAGAGAAGATAGAGGACTTGATAATCCCCTAACAGAGGTTTATCTTGAGGAACTCTGTTAGGTTTTGGAGCTGGAATAGGTATCCTGCTAAGATCACCATTGTTGGCACCAGTTCAGTGATGTTATATCATGTTGGGATCCTGAAAGGTCTGGATAAACTAGAACAAGGCGCTGTATCTAAGAGATGAAATTTATTAGGGATTATTGTAAAATCCTATATATAAATAAAAAAAACTCTGGGCAAGTATAGGGTGGTTGAAAGGTGACACTGTGCTTAGCACCAGGGAAAACAAGATATAGAATAATCACTTAAGGAGTTTACAATTGAATACCAGGGCCTGAGGATGTATACAGATATATATACTTTGACGAAAAATGTGAGAAAATGGTTACTTAGGATCTCTCATTTGAATCTAAGAGTATTTGTGAGGAAAAGTTCGCTTCCCTCAGTATTGGGGGCCTTCTCATTCTGAACATTCCTTTGGACATGCTATCTCTTTTTTTCATTGGTGAGTTTCTTTTGAGGGGTCTCCATGGATCCAGACCAGGCATGATTCGTTCCCTTCCTGACTCTCCAGACTTAGCCATCAAAACTCAGCTGTCTTCTCATCTGAGAACTTCCTTCAATACCTCAGGTCTTACTCTGAAACATCCCTCCACCATGCTCTCCCATTGGTGAATTCCTTTCAGGGGCCTCGATTTTGAGGATGAGCCCAATTTTCACTCCCTTCCTGACTCTGCTTCTGATTCTCCAGTTAGCCACCATGCCCTCCTCCTCCCAGGTGCCCTTTTCCCCACCTCTAGTCCCTCCACCCCCATCAATTTTCAGTTCCCTTTTGTGTGTTGTCTTCCTCCATTAGAATTTAAACTCCTTGAAAGCATGACTATCTTTCTATTTGTAGCTCCATCATTTAGCACAGTACCTGGCACATAGTAAATGCTTAATAAATGTTTGTTGCCTTGTCTATAGCTGGTGAGATCAGGGAAGGTTTTCTAGAGGATGTGGCATCTGTCTTGAACCTTAAAGGAAGGTTAAGATTGCAACAAGCAGCACCATTGCGGGAATTTATCCCAGGCATGAGGGATATGTAAACACATATTTAAATGCTTATATAAAAGTATGGAGTTAGGGGAGGGCAGAGGTAAGATCAGAGATCACTTTGTCTGGAATCTAGAACATATGAGGAAGTGGAGTGTACAACATAGCACGAAAGGGAGGTTGGAGCCACACTGAGGAAGGCATAAAATTACAGACTATGGGGGCTTGTATTTTATACCACTAGATATGAGGAGTTGTTGAAGATTTTTGAGCAGGGTAGTGTTGTACTTATATTAATTTCAATCAATTTGTATTACTTGTATTAATTAACTAATATACAAATTAATTTGTATTAATTAATTTGTATTAACAAGATTAATTTGGTACATGTCTGAAGGGTGCATTGGAGAGACTAGAGGCAGGAGGTTGGAAACTTTGGATAATTGTCTGGATGACCAGATGCAGAGTATTTATTTGGTAAAAGTTACCTAGAGTTGGAGATTAGCAAAGAAGGTATGGTATAAGGCTGAGTGAGTCACTGAAGTTGTTGATCATTAGGCCTGTAGTGGGTATGGGTGTATGTGAAACTAGAAAATGGTTTATAGACTCAGGGAGTAAATGGTGGTTAGGGTATTGGAGGTCATAATGAAATAATAGATTTAGTAGGACTGCTGGAATTGGAAAAGTGAGTGGATGGTCAGGAGTTTATGGGGAGGAGAATTTTAGAAATAAGTATCTTGGAACTGGTATAATTCTGGGTGATGATGGAATCACATTTGTGGGTGGCTGTAAAGGACAGAAACAGTTTGGAAAGACCCCTGAATTTGGAGTTATAATAATTGAATTATTACTTAATATTGCTGGACTCCAGTTTTTATCAGGACATCTTGTGAGTCAGTGGATAGATTGCTAAACTTGGAGTCAGGAAGATCTTAGTTCAAATCCAGCCTTAGGCACTTGCTAGCTATATGACTCTGGGTAAGTCATACAGCTTAATTCTATATGTCTCATTTCCTCATCTATTAAATGAGAATAATAGTACCTACTTCATAGAGTTGTTGTGGGATCAAATGAGATAACATATGTAACATATATAAAGTGCTTTGCAAATCTTAAAGTCTAATATGAGCTGTTCAGTCATTTTCAGTCATGTACAATTCTTTGTGACTCCATCTGGAGTTTTCTTGGCAAAGATACTGGAGTGGTTTACCATTCCTTCTCCCACTCATTTTACAGATGAGGACCTGAGGCAAATGGTAAAGTGATTTGCCCAGGGTAATACAGCTAGTAAATGCTTGAGGCTAGATTTGAATTCAGGAATATGAATCTTCCTGATTCCCAGCCTGGCATTCTATCTACTGTGCCATGTAGGTGCTCCCATACTATATGAATGGTAGAGTATTATTATTTTTATCATCACCACCACCATCATCATCATCTGCAACTAGACAAATATGATGTGAGGTAGAATGTGAGAGAATACTTTGGATTAGCCCTTTGGTCTTAAGAAAATGACTAGATGATCTCTAAGATACCTTTCAGCTCTCAATCCTATGATCCTTGGTCAGGGGTGTGGAACCGCTGGCCTCAAGGCAATACGTAGCCCTGTAGGTCCTCAAGTGCGATGCTTTGAATGAATCCAAACTTCATAGAACAAAACCCCTTAATAAAAGGATTTGTTCAGTAAAACTTGGACTCAGAAGGTTGTGCCCAAGGACCTCGAAGGCCTCATGTGGCCTCAAGGTTATAGGTTCCCTACCCTTGTCCTAGATGAAGGTCCAGGGATGTCAACTAGAAGAGCTGGCCATGGTGCTGACACCGCAGACCCAAAGAGGTTCTAGTTTCTGGAGTCAAGGAAGACAAAAGTTCTGTTTAGATGAACGCCACTCATTCTGGCAACAGTGATGACAAGTGCTGCTTCATAGAACTGGCTCACTGAAAAAAAATGCACTCGGGACACATTTTTAAAGCTTATATTGCACCATTTATAATTTTCTTTATCACTTTCTTAAATCTAGACAGTCAACAAAAACAGTATTTTAAGCCTTGATTTGTGACTTTTTTGCTAATATGCACATACTGAAAATAGCTTTCATGAGCCCCAGCATGCGTTTAGGGAGAACTTGCACTTGAGGGTACAAGGTCTGAAAGGAGGGATTCAACCCAGAAGTAAAGAGCTAAGAATAATGTTGTCCCAAACCTCTCTACACTGACCTGTGAGAAGAGAGTTAAGCCTTTAAGACTCAGGCATAACTTTGTGCTTTTGTAACCTTTCCCTTTTATCTGTGTTTTTATTACTCTTGATTTCTCCTCTGGTTATAACTAAAATCTCTTAAAAAGCCTAAGGAAGGGTTGTGTGTTCATTAAAGAGTAGAGAAGCTGAGATCTGCAATGCAGTCCACAGGAAACTGGGAAATGAGGGACCCAACGATGGGATTGAAGCTTTGAATAAAAAAGTACTTTGCATATATTATCCTATTGCTCCTCGCAATGATCCTTTGAGGTAGGCCCTATTCTAATCTGCATTATATAGATGGAAGAATTTATGTTCAGAGAGATTATTTGATTTGCCCTAAATTGCGCCTAATGTGGGATGAGAATCCTGCTTTTATTGACTGAGTCCAATTTGCTGTCCATCCAGTAGGCCAGTGGTTCTCAAACTTTTTGGTTTTAGAATCCCTTTTACATTCTTAAAAATTAAGGACCCTCTCAAAGAACTTTTGTTTATGTAGCTCAATATTTAACATATTATTAATTAAACATCTTAGTATTATTATGAAAATAGTTTTGACCTTCCAGGCCTCCTGAAAGGGTCTCATCTCAGGGGTCCTCAACCATCCTTTGAGAAGAGCTTAACTGTTTCTGTTCAACCTTGAGACTTGGTGGTCAATGAAAAATGGGGTCACTGGGCTGATACATCAATCTGGTGGCATTTGTGTGATGTTCTTTGCCAAGGGGACATTAGCTATTGGAGAACTGGAGAACAAGTAAAGTGGCAGGGATGGGAGCTGCCCAGTTAAAGCCTCAATGTAGTGAGAGCAGTGAAATTAGAATCAGAGAACTTGGTTTCAGATTCTGATTTTACCATTAGATTCCTCTGTGACCTTGGGCAAACCACCTGATCTGGTTGAAACTCAATTTTCTTCTCTGTAAAAAGTGAGAATTGTTCTAGATCAGAGGTTTTTAACATGGGATATATGAATTCATTTTACAAAAATATTTTGATAACTATTTCAATATAATTAGTTTCCTTTATAATCCTATGCATTTTAGTTTGTGCATTTAAAACATTTTCTTTTCTGAGAAAGGGTCCCTAGGCTTCATCAGACTGCCCAAGACATTTAAGGTACAAAAAGCAGTAAGAACCCCTGGTCTGGATGGTCTGAGACCTAAATCCTATGATGCTATATTTTAAGGGGAATAAAAGGGAAAAGCCAGCTGCATACAGCTTGTCATACAAATGCTCATGTACCCTCAGATCAATGGAATGTAGCAAATTTAGACAAGTGTTTGCCTAACTTCCTACCTCATTATTTACTTTGTCATAAGTCCTAGCATTCTGAACCTTAGATCTTACCTCTCAGGATTCTCCCTTTTGGATCTTGTGCTTCTGGTTTCTATTTTTTGATCCTTTTGGGTTTTTGATGCTTTTTTTTTTTGTTCTTTTGATGCTGCTCTGGCTTGAGACACTGCCTCCTGACTGTGGCACTTTTAGCTAGACAGCTATGTGTATAGTCTTGGTCTTGGAAAAGGGCCAGGAACAAACAGCTCCTCTTCCCCTCAATGTCCCCAAGGAAACACAAGAGGGGTTGTGGGGAACCTAGCTCATACTCTCCTATAGAAAAGAGATTAGCAACATCTCCAGTGCCTTGCCCAACTTTTGACTTTTGTAGGATTTCTCCACATGAAGCCCACTGTTTTCAGCTTTGTAACCTAGAGGTCCAGTGGCCCAGGTCTGAGGAAATAATTAACAATTATTTCTGAGAAGAAGTTTCCAATCCAAGCTGCACCTTGTGGTGGTGCATACATCTAGCAAAGAATTGTTATTTAAGCAATAATCCTTGAGAAATTGGTCGTTACCCGCATTAAACGATTCAGCCCATTGCCAAGGATGGTTAACGCTCTAATAAACTGGTCATTAACTGCAGTAACAATGAATTTCGAGGGGATTATTGCTATTATAAACCTTAATCAATGGTTTATAACAGCAATAATGTGGTCTTTTCTCTTAATGGTAAGTAGGGCAGCTTGCCCCATTCTCTTGGATGAGTTTTTGTGGTGGTAGATCAGTCAGAGGGTTAGACATTCAAAGTGCTGCCTAAACTCCAAAATCAGTGCACTCTGTAGCAAGGAAGGAGGCAGGAAAATACCAGGCTACCATGCTGTTTTTCTAAACTCTTCAGTTCTTCCCTGTGGGCATCATTCTCTTTTAAACCTAAGCTTCTGAAAGGATCCTTTGCTGTTGGAACTCCTGGGGATGACTTCCTACTGTGAGCCTTACAATTAAAGATGTGGACAATGTGGGGAAGGGCTGTAGGATTACCAAGAATCAGTCTGGAGAGCAGATAGAGGAGAGCAATGGACTTGGATTCTAGGGTTTGAGTACTGGCTCTGACGTATCCTAACTGTGATGTTGCTGAGTTGTTTCAGTTGTGTCTGACTCTCTGTGAAGGTTTATTTATTTTTTTTTTTGGCAACAGGGTTAAGTGACTTTCTCAGGGTCACCCAACTAGTAAGTGTCTGAGGCCAGATTTGAACTCAAGAAGATGTCTTACTGACTCTAGGCCTGGCCCTCTATTTACTGTACCACCTAGCTGCCCTATATTGTTAGGCAAATTCATTTCATCTCTGCGTCATAATTGTCCCTGTCTATGAAATGGGGATGATAGTTAGTATACTACTTTCCTTGTGGAACTGCTCTTAGGAAAGTTCTTTGTTAAAGTTCTTTGTAAAGTAGGTGGCTCAGATAGATGGTTATTGGATAGAGGAAATGGAGTTAGGAAGACACGAATTCAAATTCTGCCTCAGTTATTAGCTGTGTGACACAGGGCAAGTCACTTTACCTGTCTCTGAGTCCTCATTGCAAAGTGGGGATAATAATATTGCCTACTTTATGTGGTTGTTATAAGGACCAAATGAGATAATAAATGTAAAATGCTTTGCAAACCTTAAAGCACCGTGCAAATATTGGCTACTACTATTGTTATAAACTGCCAAGTTCGACATATGTGGCAGGTAGAAGAAACCAGATATTTGATGGGGTGTTGACTTAAGCCCAAATGCCCTTGACTCATACTCTTGACATTCTGTAATGTCATTTTGGAGATCAAGTTAAAATAATCTCATGAAACACACTGGGTAAGATTCCATGGAGCCAGGTCATGAAGCAGAGTGTCCATGAATGATAGGCCATCGTCATGAAAAAGTGCCCAAAATTCATATTGCTCCTCAGGTCACTGGCAGATATGTCTTAGGGGGAATCTGACCTTGTTTCAGATTGATTATGATTAGGCGATGGACTCAGCTCATGGGACATAAGAGTTTTATTTTTGCCCCTTCTGTAAACTTCTTCCATGACTTGGAGTAAGTCACTTTTGAGTCTCTGTATCCTCATTTATAAAATGTTGAGATTACTGTCTTCTCCATTTCCTTAAACTATGGTTGAAATAATAGAACCAGGGGAATTCAAACAAAAGCGATCTTAGTGAAAACTATTAACAGAGGAGGAAACCAGTTTAAAGACTGATTTGTTCCATAGATCATAAATATCAGAGATGAGATTTCAAGATGGATCCTCTAATTCCAAATCCATACTGTACAGCATATTGTAATGTTTCTAAAGAGCCATTCAGAAATTCTTTGGAAAGCAGAGCAATGTATATATGTCTTTGGTGCTTCAATAAGCTATGATATAATCTATATAAGGTACTCTTTCCACAAAAAAAAAAAAATTGACCCTGCCCCCCCCCCAAATATCAAATCTAGAGGCCACCCCACTGATAATGTCTTTTGAGTTTCAGATGGAACTGCCCCTCTGCCAAGCATCATAACATTTCTCATCTGGAGGAAGAAAGGAGGCTTGTATAAGCCCAAGATTGACGGGTATCACCAATCTCTCTGGCTGGAGGTCACTAAAGTTTAAATCATTTAACAAAGCCTTCTGTGGAGTCATCCTGATGTGTCAGAGTCCCCTAGTAAGAGTGAGGCTGTAAAGAGAACAAGGGATTCTACATTGAAATTCAAAACCTTTCTAGGTTGGAAGAACCTGCCAGACTTTGTGATCCACTGGTGTGACCTTTTAGAATCCCAAGTCACCTCCATGCCATGAGGAGCCACTGCAGGTGGACTCTGACCACCCTCTTATCAATCCTATTACTCTCTTTTCTTGTGTAGTACCTTTGGGAAAGTGATGTCAGAAGGGGAGCCTGGTGATTGTAACTGGTTTTCTTTTGTTCATGTTTCCTGGCACACATTTTCCTTGGGAAATGAACAATCTACCAAGTTAGTCTGCTGCCAGATGTATTGGAGCTGAGTCTTCTCTGGAGAGATAGGAGCAGTTGCCTTGGTAGTCTGAACCAAGGAGGGAAGCCACTCTTCCTGGTGGGCAGGGGAAAGATTTCTGTGGTGACCGTGCTGAGGAGAGGTAAGTGTAGTTTATCTGTCAAACTGGGCAGAATCATGGAATGTTAGCACTGAATGGAGCCTTAGAATCAAGAATATTAGAACTGAAAAGGCCACTTAATGATTATCTAGTTACTTATAGGATTGGCCTTGAGGTCACATGTGACCCTCTAAGTCCTTGGGTGTGGCCTTTTGACTGAATCCAAATTTTACAGAACAAATCCTTTTATTAAGGGAATTTGTTCTGTGAAGTATGGATTCAGTCAAAGTGTCTCACTTGAGAACCTAAAGGACCACATATGGCCTTAAGGCCGCAGGTTTCCTACTCTTGATTTTAGTACAGTTCCGTCATTTGAGGGAGGAGAAAACTGAGGACCAGAGAGAAAATGAATTGCCTAGGCAGCCTGTTGGCGACAGAGCCAAGACCAGACAGCAGGTCTCCAAGTTTCTTATTTAGTGCTTTTGGGAGTTCTATAGCTTCATAGCATTTAGAACAAGAAGGGTCCTTAGAGATCATCCCTTCCAGTCCTCTTGTATTACAGATGAGGAAACTGTGGCCCAGAGAAGACATGAGACAGTTTCTACTCTCAAATCCACCACCATTTTGCTGGGTGACAGGCTGCCTCATTTATAGATTTGTTTTTTTGCTATGGGAAGCTTCAGGAATATTACAGACCTACCTGGGTGGGTCTATATTCAAAGCTTCCTAGAGGCAACCCCTTCAAGATGAAGGTTACACTCCAAGCCTTGGCTTTTCTTCTGTAGAAAATGCTTCCCCCCTCTTGCTTCCCTCATAGTGATAGTGGGTGAGGGAGGAATGAGAACAACCCCAGAACATGATTGCAGAGGACCTTGTGAATCCTAAATTATAAAGTATTAGCTTCAGGTTTTCCTTTCCCATGACCCTTAGCTGGGATGAGAGCCAGGGAAATTAGCCTAGTTTCCTTCAGAATCCTTTGTTCTCTTTGCAGCTTCACTCTTACTAGGGGATTCTGACACATCGGGGTGTCTCCACAGAAGTCTTTGTTGAATGATTTAAACTTTAGTGCCTTTCTGCTGGAGACACCGGTGACACCTGCCAGTCTTGGGCTTGTACAAGCCTCCTTTGTGCCTCCAGGTAAGAAATGTTATTATGCTTGGCAGAGGGGCAAGTTCTGGGTCTTTATCTTATCCACTCCCTCCCTCCTTACCCACACTGAGCCACCTGGGGGAGGGATGAACTGTAAACCACAACAAGGTGTTTGCAGAAACCAGTCAGGTTCTTCAGGCAGTGTCTCTGGACCCTCTGATCTGTTGTCCTTTGTCCAACCCAGAGTAACAGTCCAATGGATGCCGCTACCTTTTTGGAGGGGGGCACAGGGTGCGGGGCACACAAAGGCCGAGTGGGAATAAACTGGAAGTTTACTCTTTGTAGCACTGAAATAAAAAAGCTCATTCAGAAAGTTAATGATTTATTTTATAGTTTCATTATCAGGGTCACATTACTCAATAGCATTTCAAACATGTCATTTGTACAAACTATGGTAATTAAAATTTATAACATACTTCATCAGCAGCATATGAATCTTTTAGCCGGCACTCTGCTGTCATATAAACAGTGTAATTTCAGCTGCAATTCACCCTTTATTGGCTCTCATTTGTGATTTAACAGCCATCAATGACTGTGCTATAAAGAATAAATTAACCATCCGTAAACCTTATGATGACAGGGACAGTCAAATAGACTTAAACGAGTTCCCCTAGACTCCAGTTAACAGGTAAAAGTGAGGGCCCTCCATTGCCCTCTCCCATCATGCCACTTTTCTGGTTCTCTGGCCTGGCTTTTCTCTGGGAATGACTGTTTGTGGGTTCTAGGTTCCCTCTAGCTCTCCCATCCCTGGATCCTCTTCCTCTTCACCTCCATCTCTTAAAATCTCTGTAGTCAGTCAGTCAGTCAGTCAGTCTGTCAGTAAATAAACATTTATTACAAGATATTGGCCTTCTTGTTCTTGGGATATGTATGGGAAAAGGGAAGGAGTGAGTGCCCTCTGACATGGCAGGGACACTCACTCAATTTGTGCCAGGCTTTGCTGCCCTGAGTCAGACGGTTGGCAGGCTAGGTGAAAGTCCCAAGCCTTATAGACCTGACTTGCTCCCCTGATGATGGTGGTGGGCATAGATTTGGACATTTACCTGAAGACTCAGCACATAAATGCCCTTTCTCAGGGATGCGCTCCCAGCTCCAGCCCCATGGCCATACTGTACACAGTTCATAAATGAAGTGGATTAGATTTGTTACTGAGACATCTCCAAGGAGCCTGGGTCAAGCAGGCCAATAAAACCAGCTTCATAAATTCATCCTGACACGCAGGATTACTCCAGCCTGCTGAGGTCACCTTCCTGCCCTGATTTATCACCGGCCCATGGGTTAATAATATTGTTTACAGAGTTGGACTTTTCTCCCTCCCTATGTTTCCTAACCCCTCCCCCTTCCAGTTTTCAGCGTAGATGTTAATCAGGACACTATTTTGGAAGGGTGTGGTAGAGAAGTGGAAGGAGAAAGCAGAGAAGACAACATGAGATGGGCAATTATCTTTTCATGGACTTGGTAGACAAGTAGTTGTTCTCCCCATGGGTTAGCTGAAACCCTTCAGGGACATTCCACCCTCTCCACCACTTCCAGTTTTTACTGAGTGAGAGGCTTTAGGCAGTGATGGATGGCGGCTTATGTTTGTGGTAAATTAGATGGGACAAGGTGGTTCAGGGGCTGTGAATAACCTAGAATAGACCCTCGTGTGACTGCCACAAAGTTGTCATGGGCTGTCAATAACAGTCAAATTGAGAGCTTTCAGGACCTTTAGATTTACTAAGGGAAAAAGAGGATGATTGTAGAGACCTTCTCCTGGTGCACGAAGGAGTTTAGACAGGACAAAAGACTTGCCTGGCTTAGTGCTATCACCTCCCATTGGTCTCCTGGCTTCCAGTCTCTCTCTTGGGCTATCCGCTCTCTATACAGCTGTTCAAAAGAGCAGCTCTAACCACAATATTCCTCTGTACAATAAACTTCAGTAATACTTTATTGCTTTTAGGCTAAAATACAAAATCCTCTATTTGGCATTTAAAGACAATCTTACTCCATCACAAACTATACATTCTAGCCAAAGTGTCTTGTTTAGTTTTCCTTACACGCAGTATTCAGTCTCCTACCTCAAATCCTTTTCAGAGTCTGTCTCCCATACCTGGAATGCTCTTCCTCTTCTCCTCCACCTCTTAAACTCTCCTATAGTCAGTCAGTCAGTCAGTCAGTCAATAAACATTTATTAGGTATCTAAGGCACTGCTCAGCTCAAGTACAATTACCTTTCCTTACTGTCCTCTCTTCCCCTCCAGTAGTTAGTGTTATCTCTGTTAGGAAATTACTTTGAATTTGTTTTACATTTTTTCATTTACCTACTTATAGTATCCTCCAGGTAGAATGAAATACCTTTGAGGTCAGGAATTGTTTTGTCTTTGTATCTAGTACCTAGGGTAGGGAACATAGAAAAGAGCAGCCATTTACCATACTAGAAGAGAAATAATATAATAGCCAAGAAGTGGCCCATTCTTACGTGTAGAATGTTTAAAAACCAGAATTTGACTGCTACCCAAGTTCAAAAAAATTCTTATGGTAAAGAAATCAGACAATGACCATCTCTGGTCTGACACTTCTTAGAAACATCATGTGAAAACCCTGTTCAATATTGGAGTTCTTTTAGGGACCCTTTCCTCTCTCCCCTAAAGCAAAGAATGAAGGTCTAGTTCAGGGGTAGTGAATCTGCCGTCTTGAGACCACATGTGGTCCTCTAGGTCCTCAAGTATGGCTGCATGTGGCCTCAAGGCGGCAGATTCCCTACCCCTGGTCTGGATGATGATTGGAGTGGAAGTACAAATACTTGTGTATTATAGGCTCATAGAAAGAGAGCTTAGAGATCATCTGATTGAAATTTTTATTTATGCTTTAGGAAAATGTGGTCCCTGAAGTGAAATGATTTGTCCAAGGTCACGCAGCTATCAGAGAGGTGGCAAGAACTTGGTACAGCTAATAAACCACCCAGTCTGGCATTGGAAACACCTGAATTCAAATCTGGTCTCAGACAATTACTAGCTCTGTGACCTTGGATAAGTAGTATAATCTCTGACTGCCTCCATTTCACCAGCTGTGAAATTGGGATACGAAGACCTCTTCACCTCTTAGGGTTGTGAAGATCAAGTGAGATAATATTTGTAGTATACTTAATACAGGACCTGGCACATAGTAGGCACTTAATAAGTGTTTGTTTCCTTCCTTCCTTCTTTCCTTCTTTCTCCTTTGCTGCCTTTCTTCCCTCTTTTTCCCTCTTTCCTTCCTTCCTTCCCTCCCTCCTTCCTTCTTTTTCCTCCCTCCATTCATTCATTTGTTCTTTCCTTTCCTTCCTTACTTCCTCACAATACTTTCCGTTCTAATCCTAAAGCTGGACTCACTGGATTCTTTCCAAGACTCAATGTTTTAATATTATCCATCTGTGAAATGGGATAATACCTCTTTTAGGAATTTATCAGTAAAGCTTTTGGATATTGGTTAATACTCTGACTCTCTTATTTAGGCAGTAATCCCAAAATTGGATAGTTCAAACTGGATGCCCCTTCCCATAGCACAGTCCTTTCCAAGTGACCTTTCTCTACCCTTTTTCCTTTCCTGCTGCCTTCCCTCCAACTCCCAGCTCTGATCCAGCTCTGCTAATGTGCATTGAGGGAACAGTAAGAAGACAATGCTACATTCATGGACCCTGGGCTCAGTTCCATCATCTGAATGCTAAGGAGGGCTGAGCCTTAGCTTCATACAGCTAGCTGCTGAGGGGCTGCTGTTGCTATTGGCAAGGACTAGGCTTGGGGAAGGATCTGTAATGCTGAGATGTGGCTGCAAATGCAGGCTTCTTTCCCCTTCTCTTCATAATCAAGCAAGAGCATCAGAAGGAACTAGATTGGCATGAAGTGTGAGATTTTCTGCTTGGCCACAATAAATTACAGCCCACCGAGTATGTATATGCAGTGGATGGCACTTGTGCTACTTGAGAAAGCTTTTTCTATTGATTGTTTGCCATTGAGTATAATAGGAAGAGCATTGATTTCACTAGTTTTAAATGCTAGCCCCATACTAATTAGCTATGTGACCTTGGGCAAATCACTTCCCCTACCCTGGGCCTCAGTCTCCTTATCTGTAAAATGAAAACTAGGGCCTCTTCCAGATCTAAAGCCTTGGAGAGCCCTGGAAACGGTTCAGCATATGCAAGAGAATTGAACAAGGCTTTGTTTTGGGTTTAGGGAGTTATGAGTTGACTTCCAGCAAACACTTGTTGTTACTAAATGCCTTTTCCCTGTCCCCCAGCACAAAAAATTAAGGCACTTAGAACTCTGTATCTGGAACAAATCTACCCACAGTGGCAGGCATCTGAACATCCATAAGTCTCAGGGTCAGTTCTAGGCAAGACTGTGAAGTAGGGGGGGTTGGACTTTAGTCTTTGCCCTTTTTCTTTCCTCCTTCCATTGGGGGCCTGTTTCTATGTAAGGGATGTCCGTAGGGTAGCTGTTGGGGATAAGTTTGCCATTCTCTTTCTCCATGACCACAGCCTGAAGAAGGCATGTCACCTTCTGTGTTCCTGTCAATTCTGTGGGAATTTTCTTGTGCCTGTTGGCCAGTTGCATTCTGCCCTGCTGAACATGAAGAACCTTCCCTTAAAAAAAAATCGACTTTGGTCAGCCTGTCAGCAGGGAAGCTTTCTATGTTCAGTACAATTTCTCATTAGTAAGTCTAGAATGTTTATTGAGCATGCACTCTGTGCAAAGCATTGCATTAGTTGTTGAGTGAAGGGAAGAAGAAATAAAGAAAGAAAGAAACAAAAGAAAGAGAAAGAAGGAAAAAAGGAATGGAAGAAGGAAGGGAGAAAGAGAAAAGAGGGAAAGAAGAAAGTGGAAGAGAGGGAAAAATGAAAAGGAAGGAAAAAAATGAAGAAAGAAAGGATGGAAGGGAGAAAGAAAGAAAGAAGGAAAGAAGAAAGAAAGAAGGGAAGAGGAAAGAAGGAAAGAAAAAGAAAGAAAATGAAGAAAGCAAAGGGAAGATAAGAAAAAGAAAGAATGAGAAGAAGAGGAAGAAAGAAAGAAGAAAAGGAAGAAAAAAGAAAGGAAAGAAAGGAGAAAGACAAAAGTAAGAAAGAAGAGAGAAGGGGAAAATGAAGAAATAAAAAGGAAGGGAAGAAAGAAAAAAGAATGGAAAATGAAAGGAAAGAAGGAAAGGAAGGAAGGAAGAAAGAAAGAAAAAAGAAGGAAAGAGAGAAATAATAAGAAAACAGAAAGAGAAGGAAGAAAGAAAGGAAGGACAGAAAGAAAAGAAAGGAAGAAAGAGAGTTGTTCTGTAGGGACTTACATATTTGGCCTTCACATTTCCAAGATGGAAGAGAACCTCAGAGGTTATCTAGTTCAATACATACCTTGCAGGAATCCCTTGGAAAACATGCCAGATAAGTGGTCCTCTAGTCTCTCCATAAGGACCTCCATTCTCCAAGCATGCTTCCTGACTTGGCACCTAATCTTAGTGCTGGTGGGGACCCAGGGTTCTGGTGGAAACAGAGCAAGTCCAGGGGCCTCAGTATTCTGCAAGTCACCTGCTCTCAGCAGCATCAGTTATGGAATCTCAGAAATCTTAGGATCATAGGATTTACAGCTGGGAGAGACCTCAGAATTTATTTAGTTTAAAGTGCTCATTTTACTGATGAGGAAAATCAGGCCCAGAGAAATTAAATGATTCGCCCCAGAGTAAGTGGTAGAGTCATCATTTGAACTTGAAATCCTCTCTGCTCCATCCATCATACCACCTGTAATAGTACCTTTCTACAGGATTGTTGCAAGTGCTTAGTGCAGTACGTGGCACTGAATAAATCCTTATTCCCTCATTTCCAGACAAGTAGATTACCTGGTCTCAACTTGAACACTTCAGGGAACTCACTATCTACTGAAGCAGTCCATTCCACTTTTGAACTGTTTTAGTTGTTCAGATTTTTCTTACGTTGAACCAAAATACGTCCCTCTGAAACTTCAGTCCATTGCTCCTCGTTCTGCTTCCACTTTGGGATTTTGAAGAACAAATCTAATCTATGTGACAAATTTTTCCCTCAATACATAGTTATCACATTCTACCTCTTCTTCTAGTTTTCTCATATTCAGGCTCAATATCCTTAGTTTCTTCAATCTGTTTTCCTATGGCACAGTCTGTGGCTCCTGCCACCATCTTAGACTCCCTGTTCTCAATGAACCCCAGCTTTCCATTGTATTTCCTAAGACACAATTCTTCAGACATGGTCTCACCAGGATTACAACGTCCTGAGCCGATAACCTGACCGATAAATGACTTAGCTTTTTTGGATGCCATGTTATATCTACTTTGGCAACAAGGTCTAGGTCAGTTGATTCCTACATGGCTAAGTGTCGTCATGTTGGAAGAATAGCTGGGAAATCTGGCGTCTCAGGCTTAGCTCATCCATGAAGTGTTTATGTGACTTTGGAGAAGTCATTTGGCCTAACCCTATCTCAATTTTGTCATCTGTCAAATGGGACTCCAATTATCTCATAAATCATGCCAGTCATCTTTTTACTTCCCAGGGAATGAAATAAGAATGAAGCAGGATGAGAAAAAGATCTGAAAGTTAAAAGGTGTTATTAGTATTATTGGAGTTGAGATACTTTATCATTTTTGGCTCGACATCTCAAACTCTTCTTCAAATGATTTATGAGAACTGTGCTTTAGTAAAAAGGTAAATTAAAATCACCTTTATTTTTAAAACACATTGAGGAAATCTTCCATTCTCCTTGAGATAATAAGTTTTTTTTGAGGGAGCTAAGTAAACACAGTAGTTTGGTCATCATCTTTCCTCCATAGGCCTCAGGGCCTAGCCATACTTCAGTGGGAACTCAGTGCATGTGATAACAGTATGGGGGAGGCCTTATACAGAGTGGCATGACTAGCTTCTGTGGCATGGATTAGATTATCCCTTGGATCTTCAAATCTTGAGGCAGTGTGGTATACGAAGAAACAGTCCTGAGTTCAAATTCAGCTCTACTACTTACTACTGGTGTGACCTTGAAGTCACTATACTTTACTTGCCTCAGTTTCTACATCTCTAAAATGAAAGGAGGGGCAACTAGGTGGTGCAGTGGATAGAATGCCAGGCCTGAAGTCAGGAAGACTTCTTTTCCTGAGTTCAAATCTGACCTGAGATATTTCCTAGCTGTGGGACCCTGAGAAAGTCACTTAACCCTGTTTGCCTCAGTTTCCTCATCTGTAAAATGAGCTGGAGAAAGAAATGGCAAACCACTCCAACATCCTTGCCAAGAAAACCCCAAATGGGCTCATGAAGAATTGGATTTGACTGAACAACAAAAACAGAAGCAACTAAATGAGAGGAATAAACTGTATCAGTGGTCCCTAACCTTTTTGAATATAAAGACCCCTTTTATATATAAATATATATGTATACATATATGTATATGTATATGTAAATTGCTTCCCATATGATAGAAATTATATTACTTAATATCTGATTGAGAAAATATATGATGTAACTGTGAGTTCAGTAAGGCTAATAAAGTAATTTTAATTTTAGAAATCACAACAGTATCTGGGTATATATGAAAAATACTAATAAACAGCATCAGAGAACCAGAGGTTTAGAGCAATCTAGGGGGTCATCTAGTCCAAATCCAAGCCTCTCATTTTGTAGAGGCACAAACTGAGGCTCAGAGAAGTTAAATAACTTGTCCAAAGTTGTCAGCAGCAGAACTACAGTTCAAGGTAAGGTTCTCTCACTACTGACCCATCCATGGATGCCTGCAGTTTATTGGGTTATGCTAGGTATATTTGCTTATATTTTGATTTGTACATTCGTTTGGGTGACTCTTTGCAAAAATGTCCAGATCCCATGTGACACCAAAGGGGAAAACAAACAAACAAAATAGAATACTGGGCCTCAGACAGTCTGTGGCATTGAGAAAGTCATATAATATCCTCCAGCCCCAGTGTCCTCATCTATAAAGTGAGATGATGGAGGAGAGGATGGTCGCTGAAGTGCCTTTTAGATCTATCTCTGTGATCCCTGGGATCCCTGGGAACCAAGAGATGGGATAATTTCTAAGACCCCTTTTCTCTAAAACTTACGATCCATGTCCTTCTCATGTTTGAAATTCTGAAGTTAGACCTTTATTCTTTTGCCTTAAACCTGCTTAAGTTATATTTAAGACCTGTTAAAACTGCAAAGCCCCTGGAGAGGGGAGCACTATTAAGTCTTGTTTGTAATTTACACCGTAGTGTTAGTGGCTTCCCTAGTTTCTTTTCCCAGAGAAGGTATTATGGGAGGGTGGATGGAGCAGGATGGAAGAGAAAGAAGAAAGGAAAAAAGGGCTTATATAATGACCCCCCCCTCCCCAAGCACCTCCTCAACCCACCTCCACACTCACTTCTCCAGTGAAGAGGTTTTGTCTTAGAGCCAGCCCTTCCAAAGGATTCCTCTCAAGTGTATTTGTAGCTGTAAAATCCTTGTCTTTTTTTTAAATTGATAGTAAGTGAGAGTGCTTGGCACATAGTAGCAATTTTGCAATAAATGCTCGTTGGGATGCATTGAATTCAAATCCTGCTTCTGGTATGAGTTTTGTAACCTTGAACAAGTTGCTTTATTTCCCTGACCCTCTCTTTCCTAATCTGCAAAATGGGGATAATTTTATACACTCTCTCTCTCTGTATATATATATGTATATGTACATGTATATGTATATCTATCTTTATACACACATACATACATACACACATATATGTATATATACATGCATACACATATATATGATTATAGGATTATGAGGTTCAAACGTGATAATCTTTGTACAGCACTTAGTACATTGTAGAGTGCTATGTACATTTCTGCTACTGTTGCTTTTACAAAAAGAGCCCACTAGAAGCGCAATTTGAAAAGCAAAAACATTGGGGAATCTGAAAGAAAGACTTCCATGTCTTTCCCTAATCAGTACAAATGGCTGTGAGGCCAAGATCAGCACAGATAGCCTGCCATATCCCAGAAATGCAGCTCCTGCCACAAGCCAATGCCTCACTAGCTCCTAAATTTATGCTGGAATTTAGACAGAGAACACAAATCACTGTAATCTCCCGATGAAAGATCACTGTCTCTGCAAATGCATTACCTGCTTGGAAAGCGACATGTTAAAAAATACCGATAATATATGGGCACAGGGAGAGCGATTTCTATGCCTGGGCTCCTCTAGCTAAAGCTAAAATACGCACACCTGCACCAAGAGGCAGCAGATGACAAAGTCAGTTGCTGAGGCCCCAGGAGCAGGTTCTGGTACTCTCACAATGGAAACAAAAGACTTCAGCAGCCTAGCAAGCAGCCCATTTACTCTCCTTCCTCTCCCAACTACCTCCACCTGCTGCACTGGAGGAAGAAGGGCCTTTGGGTGAATTTACAACCTGAATGATTGCCACCCCACCCCTTATTTGGGATATTCCCCAAGTTTGCAGCTTTGCTAAACACCAGGGTGGGGAAAGATTGCTTGGGTGGGGAAATGTCAATATGTGTCTGCTTAGGGTAGAGTTATAGGACTTCTCAGGTAAACAGCAAAGTAGAAATCTGCCTTCTTGAACAGCTTGAAAGATATGAGAGTAATCTCTGCTTGGGAGAGGTGTGGCGTCCTCCTTCATTTGTATGGAGGTAGAAGGGGATGGTAGAGGCTGGGGTAAGGCTTGAAGTCCAGACTCATAGGAATGAAGTTGGAATAGGCCTTAGATATTATAGCCCATTACCCTCCTTTTACACCTAAGGTAGGTTCCTTCCTTCCTTCCTTCCTTCCTTTCTTCCTTCCTTCCTTCCTTCCTTCCTTCCTTCCTTCCTTCCTTCCTCCCTCTCTTCCTTCCTTTCTCCCTTTCTTTCTCCCTTCCTTCCTCCCTTCTTGAAAGTACATTGAATTTGGAGTTAGAGCACCTGAGTTCAAGTTCTGGCTCTGCAGGGTGGGGGTTTCTCCCCAGTATTCCCCCACCTCCCCATATGTGACCTTGGGAGTCACTTCATTGCTTCACTTGGGTAAGTATTTTTTAGTCATCAGTTTATTTATCTACAGAATGCAGGGGTTGGGCTTGAGGATATCCAAGATCCCATCAAGTCTGTTACTCAGTGACTATAACTTCTACAACTTCTTATCTGGGTCTCACCCTGATTCTATGACTCAGTAAGTACCTTTGCTATTAAGTGATAGGGCAGATACAAAGCTGAGATAAGACACTGCCTTCCCCTTCCCTCTCCCCTGGGTTGCCCAAGTTGTTAGATGGCTAGTTTTTCTTTCTTCTGCCCTTCCCACCCAAAATCCATTCTGGGTTTTGAAGCAGTGACTGCCTTCTATCTGGGACCACACTTGAGTCTAAATAGAAAAGAAAGGATGAGAACAGAAAGGGTGCACCAAGAAGGAAGGAAGTGAAGGGGATAAATACTTCCTAAATGCCCACTAGGTGCCAGGCATTGTGCAAAAATCTTCTTTAAAACAAATAAATAAACAAATATTCTCTCATTTGGTTCTCGTAACAACCCTGCGAAGTAGATGCTGTTATTATCCCTGTTTTACAGTTGAGGAAACTGAAGCAAACACAGTTAGTTGTCCAGGGTCACACAGCTAGGAAGTGCCTAAAGCTGGAGTGGAACCTGTCTTTCTAACTCCAAGCCCCATAGTTTATTCAGGGAAAGAACACTGGAATTATAGTCAAACATACGACTCTTGCTGTTAGTAGCTCTGAGATTGTGCCTTTGTTGTGTCACAGTGGCAAGAACATTACCTCCAGAGGCACAGGTCCTGGGTTCAAATCTTGCTTCCAACATTTACCACTGCTGTGATTTTAGTAAGTCACTTAACCTCCTGGTCCTTCCTTTCCTTCTCTGTAATGTGAAGGTGTCTTTAAGGTCTTTAAGGTGTCTTTCAGCACTCCAATTCTAGAAGGCTTCTCCCTTCCGAGACTCACTTTGGACCCATTTTCTCTTACTGACTGGCAGCTTGCATCTTGATCTTTCCCGGAATCTTCTCTCTCTTTCACAGCAGTGTGAATTTGAATGCCAGCTGATGGATTGGTTTGCCTGAATGCCTCAGCCTCAGCTCTGGAGAGAAGCAATTCTGTGTCTAATGGGCCCATGGAACAGGTGCATCCCTCTTGCTGTACCAATTATTGAGTAAACAAAGCAAAAAGAACCCAAACCAAAGCACATTGTCCTAAAGGGGAAAATAACACTCCCAAATAGCTCAAATGTTTATGGGGCTGAGAGAAGGAAAAAAGACGCACCCAAACTCCACTCTCCCAACTATGGCCTGAAGAAGTCATCTCTGCTAACTCACAGGGGCCTTCAGGGGCTATTGTCTTCTGGGAATTGGGTATCACTCAAGCATGGCCATAAGACAGCCCAGATGGGAAACAAATCTATCCAAGAGCAGTGATTTTCTCTTTCTTCCTCTTTAACAGAAGTGAAAAAACAACCTAAGTAAATCAGGATGGAGGAGAAGTGCTTGGGAATCTCATCTGTCTGCAGACTTGATTCTGAAGTGGGGATGCCAGAGGGAGACCAATGCTAGAAGTACTGCAGTGATTAGGGCAAATCACTAGAAAGAGCTGAACATGATGGAGTTCCTGGAGGGAGAGATGCTGGGCAAATGATCTGAAGGGGCTGGTTTTTTTTTTCAAACTCAGAGCTCAAAAGGAGCTATATTATATTTAATGAAACCGTACAACAGGTGTGTTATGCACCTGCCCCTTCCTATCCCATCCCTTCCCTAGCTTCCACTTCTTGTATGCAATAACTCTTGGAAAATGAATTTTGGCCCAATCTCACTGGAGCATAAAACCAAATGCCTAGTGCCTAATAACCTTCTTCCGTGAGTTAATAAGGTGCAGTGTTCCGTGGTATGACCTTTGCTACGCCGCTCTACCTATGAACTGGGAGGCCAGGCAGGGAAAAAGCTGACTCTTAGTAACTCACTGGGCCCCCTCCTCCGCCTTTTCCTGCTTGGTCTCCTCCCACTGTCCTCCCCACAGAAGAAAAATCCTCTCTTTAAATGGGTCTTTGGATGTGTCACATCCCTTTTCTTATTGCTCTCTTTTCAGAGTGGTCTCTTTGAGTTTCTGTGAATTGGCTCTTTTAATGAATAAGGAAGAAGAAAGGGGGAGATGTGGATGAAGGGGTGAGAGAAATGGGTGAATCAGGTGACTCATTTATACCACCGCCTTTTATTTGTCAGGTGTCTGCTACACGCCAAATGCTGTGGAAAATGCAAAGGTAAATCCATTATGGTCCCTGCCCTCAGGAAGTTCATAATCTAGCAGGGTGCCATATTCACATGCACTTGTGGAAATGTGGAAAGGAATCAACAAATATTCAGTGAGAGCTTACTTACTATGTGCCAGGTATTGTGGTAGGACTACAAATTCAAGCAGAAAAAAATGGACAGCTCCTGTCTTCAAGAAGCTTACATTCTAATGGGAGAAAACAAAACTTAAAAGTAATCTGGAGAGGGGTATGTGGTGGGCATGGATGAAGGTGCTTGGCTCAGGGGCACTGTAGAGAAAGTCTAGGAGAAGAGTGAAGAATGAAGAGTGAAACTTGGCGAGGAGTGAAGACAAGGATGGCTTGGATTTAAGAAGGCTCTAGGAGGAACCAATCAGAGGGAGGAGCCACAGTGATGGAGGGTACTTCCAGTATGTAAAGTTCAGGGCAAGCAAGAGTGATGTTCTAGGGTGGAGAGGTTTCTGGAGCATTGTAGAGAAAGCTGGGAGGGAGGGGAGGAGAAGACTCAGAATTGTATCATGGAGAGGAATGAAGAAAGACCATCAGGAGACATGCTTTATTGCTATATTGTTTACTGCCAGTGTGACCCCCAACAAGTCACTTCATTTCTCTAGGCTTCAGTTTCAATCATACAACAAGCATTTATTAAGTACCTATTACATGCCAAGCACTGTGTTACCTGCTGGGGATTCAAATATAAAGAATGAAACGATCTCTGTTCACAAGAAGTTTACATTCTATTGGAGATTCCTCATTAGAATAATGAGATGGTTGTACCAGATTTTTCTTTTCTAGCTCCAAATGCTATGACCCTAAATATCTCAACAAGTCAACAAGCAGTTATTAAGTGCCTACTGTATGCCAGTCACCGTGCTAATTGCTGGAGATATAAAGGTAAAAAATAGTCCTTGCTTTCAAGGAACTCATAGTCTAATGGAGGTAGGGTTGTGTGGGAGCCAGCTCATGCTAGTTTGTGAGAGCTAATTGGTAAATGTTCAGTATGAACACATTTATAGCAAATGCTACAAATAATTGCTAGATTTACTGTTTTGTTGATCATTTGAACTTGAGAAAGTGATAGTGAAAATCTTAGCAATGAAGATTATACTTAAAAATATGTTGCTCCTACAATTTTTTGGGGTGGTGGTAGTGGTCATGGAAGAATCAGCTGTTAAATGTTTACCAGTATACTGTTGAATGAGGAGAGACAACATACAAAGAACTATGTACAAACATGATGGGATGTATGGAAGTTCAGGAGGACTAGCATCTGTCCTTGCTGAGCTCTTTCCAGGGCTGTTCACCCACCTTCATCCAACTCTCTCCTGTCTCAGCAGATGGGCTAAATCAGGTTGAGGATAACCAATGGGTCTTAAGACCATTGATGATTTAGGAGGATGTCTACCCCAAGCATGTGAAGACTTTCCCCTAAAGAATGGGTGGATGAGAACAATTTGTTCCAACAGTCATGAAGGCAACTGAAACAGAGGCTGTGGAGCTTCTAGAACTTGGTCAGACATCAAAGAAGCCAAGGGCATCCACTGCATCCTGGGCCATCAACAGTCATCCTGACTTTTGTCTTGCCACTAGACTTCAATGACTCAGGAAGAGAGAATGAGGCTGATGACTTTGTGCAACTCTTACTCACTTAAATCCAATTCATGGCATCATTCATGATGGTAGTGGTCCTCTTCAGAAATGAAGGACAAGGTATATTATAGGATAAGTTGATGGTACTCTCAGAGGGAAGGCATTAGCATCTAGGGGGAATGGGAAAGGCTTCTTGCTATGGGATTTTAGCTGAAAATTGAAGGAAGTCAGGGAAGACAGGACACAGAAACAAGGAGAGAATTTCAGGCATAGGGGATAGCCAGTTAAAATGTTTTGAATCTGGATATGGAGTGCTTTGTGTGAAAAATAACAAGGAGATCAGTGTCACTGAATCTCAGAGTAAGTGATTGGGAGTAAGGTATAAGAAGATTGGAAGGTAAGAAGTGACCAGGTTATGAAGGACTTTAAAAGCCAAACAAAGGATTTTATATTTTATCCTACTAGTAAATAAGGAGCTACTGGGCTTTATTGAATAGAGAGTGACATGGTCATTCCTTGGTCAATTTGCTGAGTGAAAGGTAGAATGGGTAGGGAGAGAGGTCAACCAGCAAGCTATTTCACTAGACTGTGAGGTGTGAGATAATGGGGGTCTATGATATTTGATCATCATATAACGATAGCAAGAAATCATTTTCCTATCACTTTAAAGTTTACAAAACTTTTCCCCCTTAGCAATACTCTAAAGTTGTATAAATATAAGGCCTTTGAGCTGCAGGAACCCTCTGAGATTGTCTACGCTAGTGGCATCAAATTAAGATTGAAATAGATCCCTATAGGCCACATTTTAGCCTAAAAACCACAAATTAATGTTATCTATATTATATTGTATTTTTATTTATTTTGTGAAACATTTCCCAATTACATTTTAAATTGATTCAGGCTACCATTGGGAGTTAAGTAGCCAACAAGTTTGATACCTTTGGTCTACATTTTACCCTAGTCACACAGGTAGATAACAAGTAAAAGAACCCACACTCATGCCTAGTCCATCTTGTTTCAATCCCTGTGCACACTCTAGCTCAACACAATGCCTTGAAATAACTTTATTTTGATTATAGCATGTGAAAAAATGAGCTGTATGGTGTGGGAGTCGGGGAAGGAGTAGGCAAGGGAGGAACTTTCCCCAGGAACCCAAAACTAAGGGCTCAAGAAACAAATATGAAAATATATATAAAATATGCTTTCCCAAGCATACAATGCTACTGGGAGGAAGGCAGGGATATTTTTTGACTCCAAGCACAAAATTATCTCTTTATTCTAGCCTAGAACTAGAAAGTTTTTAAAAAAAGGCTTGAAGGACTCCGTGAGGTCAGATGAAGCAAAGACTGCTTCTCATCAGAGGAATCAGAAGTTTTCTTTTGGAGGAGGTAGCATTAAAGCATGGAGCGATTTCAAAAGATCCAGACTTATGGCGGGGACGGGGGAGGGTGCAAAACATTCTGAGTACAAGGACAGGTAATGATGCAATCAAAATTAAAGAGAAAAGGAAACTTTGGATGTGTAGAAAGAGCAACCAAGTCTGAAAACCATTTATTTATACATGTACACACAGACACAGTCATCCGTAAATACACACACAGACACAGTCATCCATAAATACACACACATGCACACACATGTATACATAAATACACCAACATGATTGGGGCACAGCGTCCACAGAGGAGAGTTGTGTGATATAAGTACAGTGATGTAACTAAGAGGGGAAGAATGAATCTTTGCCCCTTGCAACAGGAGTAGGGGTGAGGGGTGCATTTGTGGCCTTCTTTCTCATGGAAGCTTCTGCCTTTGAACCTCTTCCCATACCCTACCACACCATAGGATTCAGGGCAATCATTTCCTTCACCTCCCAAGTATTGTCAATGTGGGGGTCCTCTCCCTAAATCTGCTTATACACTTGAAATTTTCTCTAAGACAGTCTTTGCAAGAAGGTAGAGTTAGGGTTCCCTGATAGGGAGTTTTGTTTCTGAAATACCTAAAGGACTTCAGTGGATTTGAATGCTGGGCTTGGAGGCAAGAAGACCTGAGTTCAAATCCTTCCTTAGCCACTTCCTTAGCTGTGTGGCCCTTAAGTTAGACCTAAGATAGATTTTCCAGGTGGCTTCTTAGAAAGCCCTGAGAGTTGCTGGATTAGAAACTGAGAAATCTTCATATTAATGGATGTGGTATATACTGAGTGTTTGAATTCTATCTATCACCTCTTTGGTAGATGATTTAATGAATCTTTCATTTAAGTCTCAGTATTCTTCACTGAGCCTCCAGCTGTGCTCAAAGGTGGCAAAATCAGATCTCAGACTCAACAGGCACCTGGGCCCTGCAGAGTTTATTGATTCTTCTCTCCAAGTTCCAAACCAATCAATAGGTTAAACACATCCCACCAAGGCAAGAGGGAAACCAAAGCATTTCAAAAATAGAAAGGCAGCAGGGCATGGAAGATGAATTCAAATCCTGTCTCTGACACTTGAGAGCTGTGTGACCCTGGGCAAGTCATACAGCTTTGTCATCTGTAAAACTATAATACTAACCATGGTTATTGTGAAGAAAGCACTCTATAAATCTGAGCTGTAGTTATTCTTCCAGTCAGGATATAATAATAGAATCACAAAGCTTTAGAAGATGAAAGGTCCTCAGCATCTGCTTAACCCATTCCATAACCCCAAAAGAATCTCCACCACCATATATGTGACAAGTATCCATCTAATCCACCTGAGTCAGGAGGACCTAATTCAAATCCTGCCTTAGACATTTCTTAGCTGTGTGACTGGACAAGTCACCTTTTATCTCTCTCTCAGTCTCAGTTTCTTCTTTGGTAAAAGGAAGATAGTAGCACCTGCCTCACAGCTGAGATGACATGTACGGGGTTTTGCAAACCTTCAAGTGTTAAGTAATTGCTAGCTACTATCTTTATTTTTATTATTAATATATCATTCTATAAAATGGGGATAATAATAGCACCTACCTCTTTGGGTTGTGGGAATCAACTGAGAAGGCATATATAGGGATTTAGAAACCTTAAAGTGTTAAATAATTGCTAACTATTAACTTCATCTGTCTATTTATCGATCTGCCTATTTGCCTACCTATCTCTCTCTAATTATTATTTAAAATGGGGATACAAATTGCACCTGACTCCCAAGGCTTTTGTAAGGATCAAATGAAATGATAATTGTAGAGTACTTGGTACATTGTAAGTACTAAACTGTGAACTATTATTTTCATTACTGTTACTTTAAACAAGGAATCCTCTTCTTACTGAGGCAGCTCATTCCACTTTGGGATAGTTCTAATTAATAGGAAGTTTTTCCTTGTATCAAGGTAAAAATCTGTCCCCTTATACCTTCAACCCTTTGTTTCTGGTTTTTCCTTCTATGGCCAGATAAAATAAGTCTTTTTTATGTGACTTCCCTTCAAATACTTGAATATACCCATCATGCATTTACTGAGTGTTCTCCAGGCAAAACACCCCCAGTTCCTTAAACCAGTCTTCCCATGTCAAACCTCATATTCCCTTCGTGATCTTGGTTGCCTTATTCTGGATCCTCTCCAGCTTATCAATTTTCTTTCTTCTTACACCATGGAGCCCAGAAATGATCATGGTACTTCAGATGTAGGTGGAAGGGCTAGATCTTGAAAGGACTTTAGAGATCAGTGAGTCAAATTTCCTTATTTCAGACAGAACTGAAGTTCAGAGGACTAAGGAAACTTGACCAAGGTCATACAACAACAGAACCAGTGGAGAAATCTAGCTCCTTGAAGTCTAAATGTTCTGGGGGTCCACCCTGCCACCCCATACTAACACTTCTTATTGGGCGGATTCCCTGTTTTCTTCCCATAACTCTTTTGTATCTCCCATTATTGTCACCTTCCTCTTCAACCATTTCCCCGACGCTCTAAAGAATTCCCCCTCTTTAGACCCAGGGAAGGTGGCTTGTGGGAACGACCCCCGGCAACCAAGGCCTTCTGCGTCCTTCCTAGTCCCTGCTGCTTCCTGTTATTTTCATTTCTCTGTAATTCAAGGGGACAGGTGAGATGTGCTTCAAAACACTGTAATCATATTTTAAATGGAAATGAAATGTGTGAATTAAATGTAAATTACAGGAGAATGGAAGGACAATCACTATTAGTTAAGGTCTGACACCTATTTTTGCAGACCTTTCTCATACGCCACAACTTGTTTCCCCATACGTGTGATGAGAGGTTGTAATTACGTGGCAGCTGCTTTTGCAGTGGGTCTGATGCTGGTTACCAAATCATTTGTGGAAGAGGGTCTGGATGTGGTGCTGTGGATGTATTTTAAATAGATATGGACTGCTGTTGGTGCTATAAAATTACCCTGAAGAAATGATATTTTTATACTAAGGCTGTGCAAAGAAACCTTTATGTGTGTGTGTGTTTTCCCCTTGGAAAGGTGAGGTGTAATATAAACGGACACTTTTATATAGTCAATTTATTTACGGATTCTCCATTTGCTTTTATATTGGAAAAATATGTGCTATGCCAATGAGTTACAATTTTGTCCTCAATCTTGGCTGGCTTCTCGCCCTCCCTGTGCTGATGGTCTTGTTTGCCGTTTTCTCAGGAACCAGTGGGAAAACTTCACAAAGGGCAAGTGCCCCGTATTCATCTGCCACCATACATTGAGTAGTTTAAAAGGAAGTATCAGTTTTTTATTATAATTTATAAGATAGCTGTCATATAGCCCAACCTCTCCATTTTAATTCCAGTGCCTCTTAGATTGTGGGTCACAGCCCCATATGGGTCAGTTTAAGAAACATTGCTTAGGGGTCGCAAGTGGAAAAAGTTTAAGCCTGGTATATGGATGACCAAGGTCCAGAGAAGGGAAGTGACTTCATCCTTGCAGAGCCCAGATTTGAACTCAGACTTTCTCATTCCTTATCATTGTTCCTTCTGCTGCAGCATGTTGTCTCTGTTCAGACAGGGTTACCGTAAAAACATTTACTAAGCTCCTACTCTATCAATCAACCAACAAACATTTATTAAGCTCCTACTGTATGCCATGCACTGTGCTAAATGTTGGAGTGAGTTGTCTATTTGTGATCTTAAGAAGGCATTTAGTGAATGAAGTATTGGACTTAGCTAAGGTCAATCCCTTGGGGTACTTAATAAATGTTCATTGATCTAAGACAGCTCCAAAAGACTCGTGATGGAAAACGCTGTCCATGTCCAGAAAAAGAACTATGGAGTCTAAATGCAGATCGAAGCAGACTATTCTCTCTCTCTCTCTTTTATATTTCTTCTTTCTCATGATTCCTCCCATTGGTTCTAATTCTTCTTTACAATGTGAAAATATGTTGAATATGAATGTATGTGTAGAGCCTATAACAGATTGCATGCTGACTTGGGGAGGGGGGAGAAAATTTGTAGCTCACAATCTTATGGAAGTGAATGTTGAAAAATAAAAATAAATTAATTAATTAGTATTTTTAAAAAAAAATTTGTTGAATTGAAATGAATTACATGGAAATCCAGTCTCCAGCACTTACTTGTTAGAGAAGTCATAACTTCTCTAACCATTTTTTCCTTCATCTGTAAAATCAGGATAATAATGCTTATAGAGCTTAATTCTGTAGCCTTGGGGTTCAGATGAGCTATAAAGGACTTATTAAAAAGTGTTATACAGTGTGTTATAAATGTCTTAGTGCAGTTTTAAGCTTTAATAGCTCAAATGGCTAGGTAAGATCTGTGTAGCCAATGCAATCACAAATCATTCTGAGAAAAAAATAATATAAAGAAAATCCTTCTATTCAAATTAGTGATGACCTCAGACCAGTTATTTCATTTCTCTCAACCTTAGTTTCCTCATTTGTTTGCAGATTGGGATAGATGAGTTTTAAGGTTCTTTCTAACTCTGTGACATCTGCTAACATTAACTTATAAACAAAGTACCTAAGTGACTGTATTCTTTACCATTCATTTTTTCATTGTGTTACGGTGTAGCCATTAGAGCAAAAGGAAAACCAGGATGTCAGAAAGAATTGAGAACAATTAGAAAATTCATCAACAGGGCCTTTATTTATACTTCTCTCCTAAACTTGGGAAGTGTTTGAACTAAATTCATCTACCTTCATTCAAGCGTGTAAGTAAATAATCACGCTCTTGGATTTTCATAGGTGTTCTCAAAAGGTGAACACAATTTGGTTTCTCAAAAGGCGTGCAGGCTCAGACAATATTTTACTATTCCTGATTTTTATAATCAGGACATAAAGTCTGACTTAAGTGGCAAATGGTTTTCTTTCCCAGCTAAAATTTAAACAGAACTCTGATTTATTAATTTTCTAATTGTTCTTCCTTGCTGCAGCCTGTTTAGCCAATGTAAAAAAGCTCAGCTTTAAAGTGAATTTTATTTCTGACTGAATTACAGTTATCTCAGTTCACTCTGGCTAAGTGGACACAACTGAAAGAAATGTCACAAATTGAATAATAATGTGGATAATCCAAGGAGTATAGCTAGCTGACAAGGAGGATAACAAACACAGTGCTATCATGCATCATAAAATCTCACATTTCTTATGGCACTTACAGGTATGGAAAGTACTATCCTCACAAAGACCCTGTAAAATTGGTTGAGCAAGTATTATTATACCTACCCTACACATGTGGAAGGTGAACCTCAGAGGGGTGAAATGACTTGCCCACAGGTCTTACAGCTAGGAGGCACAGTAGGTAGAAAACCAGGTCTGGAGTCAGATAGATCTGAGTGCAAATTTGGCACCAGACACTTACTACCTATGTTACCCTGGGTAAATCACTTAACCCTGTTTGCCTCAGTTTCCTCATCTGTAAAATGATCTGGAAAAGGAAATGGCAAACAGCTCCAGTATCTTTGACAAGAAAACTCAAAATGGGGTCATGAAGAGCTGGATGTGACTGAACAATAACAACTTACAGCTAGTAGTGTCAGAACCAAGAGATCTGAATTCAGATCTTTTAACCTCTCTGCTTCATGCTGCATCTCTGATCTAGGACAGTAAAGGAATTATCATTGTGACATAATGTGGTCATTAAAGTACTAGGATGTCTGCAGATCCTTCAAATCTAATACAATCTCTTTTTATATTCAAGGCAAAAACAGAAGTATTGACAGATTAGTTCATTTGTTCAAGGTCTCAGAGTTAGTGAGGTGACAAGATCAGGACCAGAACCTGAGAGTAATCCAGATGGTAACTCATAACTCTGCATACTTTGCAGGCGTATAAGACCTTGCCCTAGCCAAACTAAGTTGTTATTTCAAAAGTTAGCATTTTTCTGCTATTTCTTAGTAGGAAGCCTGGCATCTTTTACCTTCTCCTTTCTCCCCGCCTTGGAAATAGATAACACTTTTAAATGAGTTTTCCTTCATGGTACTGCAGTGCCACAGAATGGGAATGTGGGGGAGCAGATAGCGCTGTCATTCTTCCCCTAAGAGCTAAAAGACATTTAAATACACTTAGGATCACAGAGTCATAGATTTAGAGCCAGAAAGGACCCTTAAAGTCACTGAAAAAGACCTCAGAAATAGACAAGGAAACTGAGTCTTACAGAAGTTAAATGACTTGCCCAGGTTCACGCACTTACTAAGTGTTAGAGATGGGATTTGAACCCACATTTTCCAACTCCAGTTTCTTCACATTATTTACCAGTAGGCGATGAAGAGCACAGTTGACCATCTAGTTGAGGAGTCAAGACTCACACATGAGAAATATGGAGGACAGTTCAAGACACAATCAGATTGAGGGCTATATTGTATAATATGGGCTTGTACTGTTGGGTTGAGTGAGACTTTTATTCAGTCTGATATAGGTAGAATTAAGAAGCATGTGATCTGAGAAGCATTAAGGCATGGTGAAGACAGCAATTTGCAGTTAAAGTTCTGGGTTCAAATCTCTCTAGGAGAACTCCCTTCTCAAGAGAGATGCCTTCAGTTGTGATTCCCAAGACTATCATCCATAAGCCCTCTTTAAGTGCATAGGGAGGGATACTTGGGTCACTGGAGGCAATGTGGTATAGAGGAAAAAGTTCAGAACCTAAAGAGTTAGGAGAGACTTAACTTTAATCCATGCTCTGGCTACCTACTATTTATGAGGTTGGGCAAGTTAAGTCCAAGACCTGAATTTGATTCTTCATCTGTAAAATAGAGACTGCATTCCTTCCCAGGGTTGTGATGAGAAAAATTTTATAAATGTTGCTACTATAAAATATTTATAAGCATTAGGTGTTATAGAAATGCAAGTTATTATATTATACCAAGAAAATGAAACTGACCTGGCCTTCTAGATTAGACTTGATTCAGGAGAGCTAGGCTAGAATTCTGACCCTGCTAATCACTATTGGGTAAATCACTTCCCCTCTCCAGGACTCAGTTTCATCACCTGTAAAATGAAGGAGTTTGACTAGATGATCTGGAAAGACCTCTTCCTGCTCTGAATCTCATGCTCTCATGAAAAGCTTTAACCAGGATAGGGTGAATAGGGCTTTTCACTTGGGTGTCAAATTTAGAGTGACAACCTTCACAGTCTTCAGCATCATAGAAAAAAAAACACCCCACAACTTAGTACCTGGTTATAAAAGATAATTAATTAAAATAGGAAGTTACCAGATGGCCAAGGCGAATTCTTTCCAAGCTTTTGCATATTTTTGCTCTATTCCCAATTATTCTACATTTCTGTCTCTCCTCCTTTGCCCTCTGTAAGGTGATGTCCTTCTGTTTCCTTCACTGAGCATGTATTATGTGCTACTTGCCTTGGGAATCATTTGTGTGGAGGTGAAAAAATGCCTAATTATAGCTCAGGTCATATGCTATGCCTTCTGAACAGGTGAGTTCCTGAACAGAGAACAGGTGTACGTATGATTAGAGAACAGGTGACAGAGAACACGCTGTATCATCTCCTCATGACCTGAAGTGGAAATCAAAACTGCATCCCAGAAAACCAAGTCAGTGAAACAGCTATTTTCCCTAATACAACTAGACAGTCCCTCCAAACCGGGAATTTATGCTGGTAAATCTGGTCTCCTGAGAACCTGGCTCAATTTGTGCAGAAATTCTAGCAACTATGGGGAGTTGATTTAGTATCAAAACAGGGTGTTTGACACCAGTGCGTTTTCCTTTACAGTCTTTTAACATCAAGAGAGAAATACAACTGATTGCAATTGATTTGTGTATAGGTCTCTTTGTATGAAGTGTCACAGGATGCTTTATAGGAAGAGAGAAACAATGTAGGGGAGAGAGGGGAAGAGGAGCTGCCAGTTTTGAATGAGACAAGACAGAGAGAGGAGGAGGTAGTGAGCTTGCCTTCTTGGATCTGGCACTTTTTGTTGAAAAGGAATGAACAGTATCCAGAGACATAGGCAAAGAGAACAATATCCAAAAGAGAGTGATTTTTGTTTTTTGATCAGAACTGTGGCAAAAATTTCCCTTTCATTTCTTTCTGGGGCCAGCCCTTGGGATGGGGGGAAATTGGAAGCTAGGGGATGTTTGTGCTTAGTACAGTGTAGCAGAAACTTTTCTTGATTTGATGTTCAAAGGCCTGAGTTTGAAGCCTGGTTCTGAAACTTACTAACTGTGTGTCCAGGGTTGAGTCCCTTAATGACTCTGAGCCTCTATCCTTGTCTGTGAAATAAGGATAATAAAACTTGTACTACATCTCTCATGGGGTTGTTGCCAAGAAGCAACTGTAAATGTGCTATAGCAATGCTATCCACTGTTTTCAAATATAAATAATCACCTCTCCCAACCCATCCTTCCCACCTTCACCCCACAGTGCTTCATTTCTCCAGAATCCACTCACTACTAAAACTAGTTCTAAGGAAATGATTTTATAAACATTCACACGAATGTAGAAATGACTATAAAGTCTTACCTCAAATGGGGGCATTTGCATATTAAAAGTTGACAATGATATTTAATCAAAGAAATCCATGTCTAATTGTATAATCTGAGTCATTGGTAAGCCATAGCAGAAGTATTTGGAGAGGATTCTCATTGTATAGATGATTGCCATATCTGCCTGCCCACTAAAACTGGTTGTTTTTATTTCTTTTAATTATTCCTTAACATCCTGAGTGTATCTGTAGCCTCCCTCCCAGTATCCTCTACTGTAGAATAACAGTATCTCAGAGTTGTAAGGGACCACAGAGACCATCTAGACCAACCTATAACTGGACAAGAATCTTCTCTAACACATTCTAACCTTTGCCTGATGATACTTAGAGATCAGCAATTCCCTAACTCCTCAGGAAGTCTGTGAAATTTGGATAGCCCTGAGAGTTAGGAAGATTTTTGCTTTGACACTGAGTTGAAATCTGCTTTTCTTCTTCATTGGTCTTCCATCCATTGCTTTTCCATCCATCTCTTCCATTCATTGCTCTTCCATCCATCTCTTCCCTCCATTGCTCTTTCATCTCTCTCTTGCATCTATCTCTTCCATCTGTCTCTGCTACCCATCTCTTCCATCCATTGCTTTTCCATCCATTGGTCTTAGTTCTTCCCCCAGAGGCCAATTAGAATTTCTAATCTCTCTTTCATATGACTGGCATACATATACTGAAGGTGTTTCTTATTTCTGCTTTTAGTTTTCTATCTTTTGGGCTTTCTTTAATTGATTCTCAAATGGTGTTGCTTTCAGTCCCCTCAACATACTGGTTTTCCTCTCTTAGATATGTTTTCATTTAACAGACTCCTTCCTAAAATGTACCACTACTAATTAACATTTATACAACACTTTACAAATATTATCTGATTTGGTCCTCACAAAAACCCTGGGATGTAGGTGTTATTACTATTTTCATATTATAGATAAGGAAGCTGAAGCAGACAGAGATTAAGTGACTTGCCAAGGGTCACAAATCTAGTAAGTGTCTGAAGCAAGATATGAACTTAGGTCCTCCTGACTCTAGGTCCAGTGCCCTATCCACTGTGCTATCTTGCTGGATATAATATTCTGCATGTGAAGTGACTGGGGAAGTATCCAGCAGGACCACCACTTCCCTCATTCCAGACAAAATAAATTCCAGAAACATTGCTACTTGTCCTTTGAATGTCGGCTCCAATGCCACCTCCTCCAGAGAAACCTTTCCTTATTTCCAGAATGGTGATGATTTTACCCTTTAAATCTTGCTCAGCATGTTTTAAAACCAGCCTTTTGCAATTATCACGTATATATATGGCTAGCTGTATTTGTATCTGATAACCCTCCCAGGCAATAACTCTCTGGGAATAAGGATCACCCCTTATTTAAACTTTATATTTCCCCCAGCATAGAGTACAATGATCTCTGCACACAGCAGATGCTTAATAAGTGTATGTTGTGTTGTATTCAGTGGGTCACCAGTGTAGCCTTTCCAAATCAATTGCAAACACCCCAAATAATACATTCTTCATTGAGACTAGAAGTTGTTATAAGGTTGGCTATTTCATATTCCAACAGGGATTAGTTACCAAAAAAAATCTAATTCTAAGTCTTACCTCAAAAAAGCACTTATTAAATACCTACTGTGTTCCAGGTACTATGCTAAGTGTAAGGGATGAAAAGACATAATTGCAGGTTCTCAAGGAGTTTATATTTTACGGGGAATTGGGAGATGGGATACAGCATACTCACAGATAAATAACTATAGTGTTATTTGAAGAAGAGCAAATTTTGAGTTCCAAATTCTCTCTCTCCCTATCCTCCTTGCCCCCTACTCCCCACTGAGAAGGCAAACAATTTGACATAGGTTATACTTGTGGAGTCATGTCAAACATATTTCTATGTAAGTCATGCTGTGAAAGAAAATATGGAGAAAAACCCCAAGAGAGAAAAGAAAGTAAAGCAAAAGAAAATTCAAACTGCACTTGGGCTCTACCAGTTCTTTCTCTGGAGATGGATAGCATGGATTGCTTTTCCATTTTTCTTCCATTTTTTCACTCTTTTGATTTTGTTTGATTGTTTCTTGATGTCTCATAAAGTCATTAGCTTCCACTTGCCCATTTCTAATTTTTAATGAATTATTTTCTTCAGTGAGCTTTTGTTCCTCCTTTTATATTTGTACAATTCTACTTTTAAAGGAGTTCTTTTCTTCAGTGAATTTTTGTAAATCTTGTCCCATTTGGCTAATTCTGCTTTTCAAGGCCTTCTTCTCTTCATTGGACTTTTGTGCCTCTTTTACCATTTAGTCTATTCCGTTTCTTAAGGTGTTATTTTCTTCAGTCTTTTTTTTTTTTTTTTTTGGTGTGGCTCCTTTATTAAGCTGTTGATTTTTTTCATGATTTTCTTGCATAACTTTCATTTTTGTTCCCACTTTTTCCTCTTTCACTTGATTTTTAAAATCCTTTTTGATTTCTTCAATGGCTTCGGCCAATTCATATTTTTATTTGAGGCTTTAGATGGTTTCCTTTGTTGTCTTCTTCTGAGTGTGTTTTGATCTTCCTTTTCTATAACTTTCTATACTAGGGATCTTTTTTTCTGCTGTTTGCTAATTTTCCAACCTATTTCTTGACTTTCAATTCTATGTTTAAGTGGGGCTCTGTCTCCAGAGTGTAGGGGGCACAGTCTTGAGCTTCAGATTTTTTTGTGCAGCTGTTTTCAGAGGTAATTCTGGTGATCTAAAAGTTTCTGGATCTTCCAAGGTGGTATGATTTAGGAGAGCTGTGTTTATTACTCTCCTGTACTGTGCTCTGGAATGGGAAAGACCAGGAGTACTCTTTTCCACTCTGGAACTGTGACCAGAGTCTAAGTTCCCCTGTGGTCACAAGCTGTGGGGTACTAGTGCTTCTCCTCACCCTGGGCCTGAGACCCAGGGCTGAAACTCAGGTCCAATTATAGGCTATGCAGTGGAGTCCTATCTCTGGTGCTAGTAAAGGGACCCCTCTAAATCTTTCTGACCTTACCATTTGTGGACTGAGAGGTCTGGAAACTGTCACTGCCACCACTGATTGAGTCACCCCTGAGCCTGCTCCTGGTTTTCTGGAGTCTGGTCTGTGCTTGCATGGCCTTCACTGGACTGTGCTCCACTCTTATCCTGCCACAACAGACCTTTCCTGCTGATCTTCTAAGTTGTCTTGGCCTGGAATATTGTTTCATTGCATCTTTCTTGGGTTCTGACACTCTAGAATTTTTTTAGAGTCATTTTCTAAAGGCATTTGGAGGGGTTTGAGGGAGAGCTCAGGCAACTCCCTGTCTTTACTCTGCCATTTTGGCCTTGCCCCTAGTCCCTACTCTTAAGGAGCTCATATTGTAATTGGAGTAGGTGGTAAATATAGGAAGGTTCAGCTACAATGTGGATTACCTGTCCCAGGGGTCCTTAAGGTATGTTGGAAGGTCAGATAATAATACTGAGACTACAGGTCATAAAAGTAGGGCACATGGTAAGATCTGGTTGTCCTTAGTGTCAGGGCAGATGACAAGGCCAAATAGTCTTTTTCTTCCATATTATCAAAAGAATTGTTGCTGGTAATTCCCTGTTTATCTAAGCAATATGAGTGGTGATATCTAGGGACTGAAGAAATGCTAAGAGAGCCATTGCCATTGGGAAGTGGAAAGTGCATCCAAGGTTTGGAGGCTCAAACAATTCCCTTCTCAGGACTGGAGATGGTATAGTTGGTGTTCAGCTGAGACAGGTAAAAGGGAAGAAGGCACTGGCAGGAAGGTTGTTGGGGAGAGGGCTTCTCCTGGTCCCTCTAGCTCTTATTGGGATATGGTCAGAGAGCAGGCTAAGGCAAGAGAGGGAGAGGTTTCCTCATGAATCCTGCAATAGCTGGGTCCAGGTATCTGGAAATCCTTCAAATAGGAGGTGATAACTAAGCTGAAAGTGGAGGGAAGCTGAGGCCCAACACGTGAAGGAGAGTTTACTGTAGGCCTACAGGGTAGAACATAAGAAGACCTGAAGACAAGGAGGTGGTATGTTGAATATGGGATAAAGCAGTAGGCTAATTTGTCTAGAACATAAAGGGATTGAAAGGGAGTTATAAGAAATAACTCTGGAAAGATACGTAGGAGTGAGATCACAGATGACTCTAAATACCCAGGAGCCTCCAGAGATTTTCGACTAATTGAAATGACATGGCCAGATCTGTATCTTAGGAACATTATTTTAATATCTCTGTGGATGATGCATTGGAAAGGAAAGAGACTGTAAGCAGGAAACTATTTGGCAAGTATGGTAAGAGTAGTGATCTAGGGTACGGACTATGTGAATAGAGGGAAGGGGGATACACACATACATACATGTATATATACTTATACATGTCTGTTTATGAATACATATACATATGCACATACAGATATACACATACATATATATGTATGTAGATAAATATACATATTTATGAAAGATATGTTTTGGAATGGTGCACAGTGGAGAGGGAAGAATCAAGGATGAAGTAATAAAGTGGATGTAGCAGACTTTGAATCAGGAAGACCTGAGTTTGAATTCTGCCTCAGACCTATACTAGGTGTGTGAACCTGGACAAATCATCAAACGTTTTTTGGCCTCAGTTTACTTACTCTCTAAGGATCCCTTCCAGCTCTAAATATGTATGGGAGATTACATCCTTCTAGTTGACTAGAAGGATGGCAGTGTCCTTTGTTGACACTGGGAAATTTGAAGGAGGAGTGTGTTTTCGGGCAAAAATTATGAGTTCTGTTGTAGACATGTTAAATGTGAGATATCAATGGAAAATCAAGGTAAAGATAATGTAGAACAAATGAATGAAAAACATTTATTAAGGACTGGCTATGTTCCAGGCACCATGCTAAGTGCTAGAAAAATAAATACAACAAAACATAGTTCCTGCCCTCAATGACTTTACATTCTAGTAATTACAACACCCATAAGCAGATGGTGACTATGGAAATGTTTTAGTCTGGGAAGTTATAAGGGTGATGAATGAAGTCATGGGGAAGTTGACTAATATGTCCTTTTCAATTAATTTAATTGTTCTTCTTTGAGCAAGAGTTGGCTAGAAGATGGCCAAGACAGATGGCTGGATAGGACTTAAAACATGATCTAGCCTTGGTCTGGCTGAATATAATGGGCAATGAATATTTGTGCTCAGTTACTCATCATTCAGGAGGGGGGAATTCCAAAGATAAATAGATTCACATTCTCAGGACATGTGGTCCAGAGGGTACAGTGGCAGGGCAGATGGTAATTAGATGGCTGGAGTGGACATCTGGATGGGACTTGAAACATGGCCTGGTTTGACTAGAAGATAATTGCAAATGTAAGATAGTCTTCTTCTTATGACTCCAAAGAGTAGCGTTCTTAGCAAAGCTCCAGGATAGTATTATTTCTTCTTTTAAAAATGTTTGGGAAAAGGATCGGGGGCGGAGCCAAGATGGCGGAGTAGAAAGACGCACATACACATAGCTCCGAACCCACAACCCACAGAATGGCTAGAGGGGACCAACCCACCGTGAATTCTGCACCCAGAGGCCACGGAATATTGGAGCGAGGGAGATTTCTGTTCCGGAGAGACCTGCAAACCTCTCGCGGGGGGTCCTTCGTGCTGTGGACTGGGCGCCGGGAGTGGGAGCTGAGTGCAGCCCTGCAGCGGCCGCGACACCGTGAGGAAAAGATCCGAACGGGCTACAGGGACGAGATATCCTGCGGCCACGAGGGTCCCTCCACCCACAGAGGGACCTGTAAACCTCTCGCGGAGGGTCCGTCGCGCTGTGGACGCGGAGCCCAGCCTGGACCTGCGGCGGCCGTGGCTCCAAGAGGTACAGATCCGAGCAGGCTTTAGGGACGGGATTTCCAGCGGTGGCACAAGCCCCTCCACCCACAGGTGAGAGTCAGTGAGAGAGTCTCTTTGGCGGGTCGAGAGGGGATTGGGGTGCCCCCATGGCTCGGCCCCCCCCCCCCGGGAGATAGAAGCTGAGAGGCGGCTGCAGACAGGGGCTCCCCAAGTGGGCGGGAGCCTGGATCCATTGTGGAAGGTCTGTGCATAAACCCCCTGAGGGAACTGGGCCTGAGAGGCGGCCCTGCCCCGACCTGACCATCTGAACTTAATTCTCACACGGAATAGCAGCCCTGCCCCCGCCAAAAGCCCTAAGGTAGGAAGCAGCATTTGAATCTCAGTCCCCAAATGCTGGCTGGGAGGACCAGGAGGCGAGGTGGGTGTGAGGAGAATATTCAGAGGTCAAGCCACTGGCTGGGGAGAATGCCCAGAAAAGGGAAAAGAAATAAAACTATTGAAGGGTACTTTCTCAGAGAAAAGACACCTCCTCCCTTCCTTTCTGACGAGGAAGAACAATGCTTACCATCAGGCAAAGACACAGAAATCAAGGATTCTGTGTCCCAGCCCACCCAATGGGCTCAGGCCATGGAAGAGCTCAAAAAGAATTTTGAAAATCAAGTTAGAGAGGTGGAGGAAAAACTGGGAAGAGAAATGAGAGGGATGAAAGAGAAGCATGAAAAGCAGATCAGCTCCCTGCTAAAGGAGAACCAAAAAAATGTTGAAGAAATTAACACCTTGAAAACTAGCCTAACTCAATTGGCAAAAGAGGTTCAAAAGGCCAATGAGGAGAAGAATGCTTTCAAAAGCAGAATTAGCCAAATGGAAAAGGAGATTCAAAAGCTCACTGAAGAAAATAGATCTTTCAAAACTGGAATGGTACAGATGGATGCTAAGGACTTTATGAGAAAGACAGATATCACAGAACATAGCGTGCAGATTCGAAAAATGGAAGATAATGTGAAATATCTTATTGGAAAAACAACTGACCTGGAAAATAGAATCAGGAGAGACAATGTAAAAATTCTGGGACTACCTGAAAACCATGATCAAAAGAAGAGCCTAGACATCATCTTCCATGAAATTATCAAGGAAAACTGCCCTGAGATTCTAGAACCAGAGGGCAAAATAAATATTCAAGGAATCCACAGAACACCGCATGAAAGAGATCCAAAAAGAGAAACTCCTAGGAACATTGTGGCCAAATTCCAGAACTCCCAGGTGAAAGAGAAAATATTGCAAGCAGCTAGAAAGAAACAATTCAAGTATTGTGGAAATACAATCAGGATAACACAAGATCTAGCACCCTCTACATTAAGGGATCGAAGGGAATGGAATAGGATATTCCAGAAGTCAAAGGAACTAGGACTAAAACCAAGAATCACCTACCCAGCAAAACTGAGTATAATACTTCAGGAGAAAAAATGGTCTTTCAATGAAATAGAGGATTTTCAAATTTTCTTGATGAAAAGACCAGAGCTGAAAAGAAAATTTGACTTTCTAACACAAGAATGAAGAGAACCATGAAAAGGTGAACAGCAAAGAGAAGTCATAAGGGACTTACTAAAGTTGAGCTGTTTACATTCCTACATGGAAAGACAATATTTGTAACTCTTGAAACATTTCAGTATCTGGGTACTGGGTGGGAGTACACACACACACACATGCACACATGCACAAATACATAGAGACAGAGTGCACAGAGTGAATTGAAGAGGATGGGATCATATCTTAAAAAAAAATAAATCAAGCAGTGAGAGAGAAGTATTGGGAGGAGAAAGGGAGAAGTTGAATGGGGCAAATTATCTCTCATAAAAGAGGCAAGCAAAAGACTTATTAGTGGAGGGATAAAGAGGGGAGGCAAGAGAAAAACATGAGGTCTACTCTCATCACATTCCACTAAAGGAAAGAATAAAATGCACATTCATTTTGATAGGAAAACCTATCTCATAATACAGGAGAGTGGGGGACAGGGGCACAAGCAGGGTGGGGGGGAGGATGGAGGGGAGGGCATGGGGAGGAGAATGCAATCCGAGGTCGACACTCATGGGGAGGGAAAGGATCATAAGAGAATAGAAGTAATGGGGGACAGGATAGGATGGAGGGAAATATAATTAGTCCTATATAACACAACTAGTATGGAAATCATTTGCAAAACTACACAGATTTGGCCTATATTGAATTGCTTGCCTTCCAAAGGGAAGGGGTGGGGAGGGAGGGAGCTAAAGAAGTTGGAACTCAAAGTGTTAGGATCAAAAGTAATGTTCTTACCACTGGGAAATAAGAAATACAGGGTAAGGGGTCAAGAAAGCTATCTGGCCCTACAGGACAAAAGAGAAGACGGAGACAAGGGCAGGGAGGAAGGATAGAGGAGAGAGCAGAGTGGTCACAGGGGCAATTAGAATGCTTGGGTTTGGGGGGGGAGGGGATAAAAGGGGAGAAAATTTGTAACCCAAAATTTTGTGAAAATAAATGTTAAAAGTTAAATAAAAAAAAATGTTTGATTGATATCTTTTATGCCACATACTAAAGTAATTTCTCTAAATATCTCATGCTCCCATTGTACCTTCTGTTATATCAAAGAAAGTCGGTTAATCATGATCAACTGCATCTGATGGTATCTGTCCCATTTCAAAGGTATGGCCCCCAATCTCTCTACTCAAAGTGAGGGAATATGTTTCATAATCTGTACTCTGGGAACAGTATTGGTCACTAGAATGAATTAGATTTTGATAGAAGCTGTTTTTGTTCACATTATTGTAACATCTTGTTTATTGCTCTCCTATTTCTATTTTTATCCCTCTGAATCAGTTCATGCAAACCTTTTTATGTTTCTCTCACTCCACAGAGTTACTCCTAATGGCACAATAATATTCCATTGTGTTCATCTACCAAAACTTAGCCAGACATTCCTTAATTGATACATACCCATTTTATTTCAGTTTTCCCCACCCCAACTATCCATCAGTTTTCAAATGCCTTTTCCTATCTCCCATAGCCCCCACCGCTTCTATTCCATTCTACAGCTCGCCATATCCCTGGGTTAGACAATGCAACATTTTCTTATGGCAAATACGTTATGGCCATTCTTATAAAACAACTAAATATAACACAGGTAGAAAAGTGACAAATTCAATCAACTGATTGTTTTATCTCTTGGTCACTAGACAAGACAGCTAATTGGATGGATTCTTTCTCTCTATGCATAAACTAGTCATATTAGTTTAGTTCAGGCGGAGCTTAAGTGTTGTTCTGTAAGGACAGATACTCATAAAACCAAGCACTAGGTCAAGAGAAAGGGGAAGCAAGGTGCTAGCTATATATTTTTGTCTAGCTTCCCGACTTTCCTTAGCCCTTGGTTTCCTTTTAGGGTTAGATCCTGTAGATGAGCATAGTCTTCTTTTTAGGACGTTTTGGATAATACTGACTACTTGGGGTAGCACTCTTGGAAAAGGTTGTTTTGTGATTAGTTGGGTGAGGGAAAAGTGGAGAGTTTGGTAAGAAGTTGATTCAGGCATAATGTGGAAGAAGGAACATGACAAAAGTATGGGAAAGAAACAAAAAGAGAATGTTAAATATTTTCTGAATGAAAATTGAATAAATGGGGAGCAGAAAATTAAGTTTTGAGTCTGTTGGTTATTACTGGCTTATCCAATGAAGCTATATTTAAATGAATAGTCCAACTAAATACTTAAGTTATCTTTTTCTGGGTGCCTTTTGTCTTAGTATGAAGGTTTGCTATAACCATATGTTCCTGTAGAACATTTATTAAAAGGATTTTTGTTGTCATTTTTATTAGTCAGTTCTCTGTTAGTCCATTCCTCTAGCCCTGAGAAGATCAGGTGGTTGATATTGTTTCTATTTCATCAAGGAAAAAAGTAAAGGGCTATGGAGAAGGAACTGTCCAGGGTTACTTACGAAGCCAAGAGCAGAGCTGCCATTAGGACTAGCAGCCTGAATTTCTGGTGTGCTGTGCATCCTATTCCACCAGGAGTCTCTTAATCAGTTTTGATTGGCAAGGTTTCAAGGATTGAAAAATAATGTGTCATGTTTCTGCACTGGCCGAGCTCTTTCCTTCTAGCTAAAGATACATTTCCCAGAGTTTTGTGATTCTTCCTGTACCAAATTCATAGAGTTGGACTGGACTTGAGAGTTCTAACAACTACTACTTTGAACATGAACAATGTATAACATCATTAATTCCACAAGCATTGATTAAATGCCTACTATGTGTTAGGCACCAGAAATACAAAGACAAAACACATAAAATAATTCTTGAGGAGCTTATATGCTTTCTACTGGGGAAAGCAAACATTTGCATAGAAAATACAAAATATTCATTTTTAAAAATTCATTTTTAAGATTCAAAATAATATATTATCACATCAATTTAGATGTTCCCTGCAATGATACAGAGAATAACATAACCATGCCTGGTCTTCTTGTACAACTCTTGTTCATGGCCTCCATTAATCTTCCTATAGAGGAGATGATCCATGTCCCTATCATGCTGCTGGCCTTCTTTACTTTCTCTGCCATATATATTCTCCTGGTGTTCATGTATGGAACATAACTGTAAATGAAGAATTAAATACAAAATAAATGTCAAGTAACTTCAGGGGAAGGGCATCAGTAATTGCAAGGTTCAGGCTAGGTTTTCTGTAGGAGATACTACTTGATCTGAGCTTTGGAGGAAGCCAGGAATTCTAGAAGATGGAGGTAACGTGGGACTCCTAGGGGACAGTCTGTGCAAAGGCACAGAAGGGAAATGTTATGTCATATACAGGAACAGCAAGCAGATCAGCTTGGCTGGAATATGGAGGGAGTGAAGGAGAGTAATGTGCAATAAAACTAGAAAGGTAGATAGGAGCCAGATTGTAAAAGGCTTTAAAACAAACAGAGGAGTCTGAATTTTATCCTAAAGGCAAAGGAGACTCATTGGATTTTCTAGAACAGGGGAATAACATAGCCAATATGACAATTGTATGGAGGATAGATTAGAAAAGGGAGACATGGGAGGTTGAGAGACCAATTAGGAAGCAATTACAACAGTCCAGGTAAGAAGTGATGAGGACTTGAATTAAGGTGGTGGCTGTGTGAGTGGAGGGAAGGGAACAGATGCAAAATATGTTGCAGAGGTATACTCAACATGAGTTGGCAAATGATTGGGGTGTGAGGAATAAGGGAAAGGGAAGGGAAAGAGGTCAGAATAATTCTGAAGTTGCAAACCTGGATGACTAGAAGGATGGTGTAATACCTTGCACAAAAATAGGAAAGCTGGGCATATGGGGGACATTTTTGGGAAAGTCAATGAGACCTTTTAAATTTGAGATATCAATGAGAAATTCAAGTAGAGATGTCTCTTTCCTCAACAGGAGTTGAGAAGAAATATTGGATGCATAGTTGTAGAAGTGATAGTTGAATCCGTAGGAGCTAATGAGGTCACCAAAGGAAAGAGTATATACCGAAGGAGGAAAAGAGAACTCAGGACAGAATCCTGGGGCATACCCACATCTAGGTACAAAGGAGATAATCCATCAAATGAGACTTAGGTGTGACAAGATAGGTGGGAGGAGAATCAGAGAGAGCTGTGATAAAAACACAGGGAGGAGAAAATGTGTTGAAGGAGGGGCTGGTCAACAGTGCCAAATGCTGCAGAGCTCAACAAAGAGAAGGCCTGGGGTGAGGGGAACAAAAACAACATTAAAAACCCTGTCCAATTTAACAGTTAGTAGATCACTGGCAATCTTGGAGAGAGCAATTTCAGTTGAGTGATGAGATTGGAAGCCAGATTGCAAAGGGATGAGAGATGATTAGAAGGTGAAGAAAGGTAATGTTGACAATTTGTTGTTGTTGTTGTTGTTTTATAGAAGTTCGGTTGTTAAAGGGAAGAGGAGTATGGCATGATAGCTTGAGAAGATAGTGGGTACAAGTGAAGGTTTTTTTTGTTAAGTATGTAGGAGATTTGGGATTACCTTTTATCAGTAGACATGGAACTAGTAGATAAAAAGAGGTTGAGAATTAGGGAAAGAGTTGATGGACAAAGGGCAAACATCAGGAATGAGATCAAGAGCACAAAGAGAGGCACAATAAGAAAGGGCCACTTCTGCATGGGAGGAGCAGAGTCTAGTTTTTGAATACTTGGATACTAAGGTTCTCAGTGGAAAATTTCCACAAAGTGTTACTCTGATGATGATAATGATAACAATGATGGGATCATTGCTTTTTGTCAGTGACCCATTTTGAAGATTAGGAGTATTGTTTTATTTGTTAAAGGGCAAATCTGAGACTAGAATAAAGGAGGAGAGAAAAGAAAAGGACGTTTGGATGATTTGGAGCATAGGACCCCCTTGGAGGCCATCCATCTCAAGTTCACTCTTGTCTCCAACCCTACGCTCCAAATTTGTCCAAACCAGTGTAGGTTCCAGGCAGCTAAACTGAGATTTTTCACTCCATTTCTCAACTTTCACTTGAAAATCTCCAGTGCAAAGGAATTTATTAATTTCTAAGGCATCTGATAATATTTTTAGAACATTTCTAATTTTTAGGAATATTTTCATCACATGGAGTTGGATTCTTTCTTCTTCCCTCTGAGATCATGTAGAAAAAAGTCTCATATCTTTTACTCATGAAAGCCCTTTAAATACTTGAGTTACATCCTTTCTTAATCTTTTTTTTTCTGTAGGCTAATTATATTGAGATGCATCAGCTGCTTTTCAAATGGCATGATATCCAGATTCCTTGGTATTCTGAGATAATAGAAATATAGAACTAGTGCTAGAAGAAACATGGAGATTAATCTGAAGACCTCATTTTAGAACTAACTAAAGTTATGTAAACACTAAATAACATAAGCAAGGTTGGAATTCAAGTTCTCTGACTTCATATTCTAGGGAGAGAAACATTCTTTCCTTTTATTACGTCTGCCTGGTTATTGGACAAGTTCTAGATTGCAGTCGTGCCCAGAACTAGGTAATATTCCTGATACAAAATAGTTTCAACAAGCATATCACTTCACTTATTTTGGATTCAGTTTTCTTTAATAATAGTTCGGATTATATGTGTTCTAAGTCGCCTTCTTTCTATAAATCTTATCATCCAAAAATGTCATATTAGTGTAGCCTTTGATGGGTTGTATGGGTGAACCCAGCTTATCGATCAAAAAATAATTATTTAGTACCTTTCGTGTGTGCTGTGCTAGTTATAGGAGACAAAAACAGAACATTTCCTATCCCCCTTGGGCTTACATTGTATAGGAAGAAACAGTCCATACACATGTAAGCATAAATATAATCCCAATCCTATACACGGTGAAGGCAAAATGACTTGGAGATAAGGCTATGAGGGGGAATGAGGCAGTCTCTTGTAGGATGAAGTACTTGAGTTCAACTCTAGTAGCTAGAGATGCTAAAGTACAGAGGTGAGAAAGGAGTACAATCTAGGTATGGCAGAATGCTCTTATGCGAAAGCATAGAGATGAGAGATGGAATGTTTTATAAATGGAACAGCAAATAGGCCAGTTTAGCTGAAACTTAGAGCTCATGAAGAGGAGAAATGTATAATTACTGATTTTATTGAGAATGTGACTGATTCTTCCCAATATTGAGTCTATTGTGATAGATGACAAATTGGTAACAAGATAAATGTGGAGTCAGAAATAAAATCCTGTTATTGTGCAAAGTGTTAGTACTCAGAGAGAAGCAGAGAGAATTATCTGTTATATTGTTACAAGGATAAATTAGATCACTATTTCTGATCTAAACTCATATGTCCAAGACAGCACATCCCCTTAAGATTGGGACTCTTGAGAGGAATTTCTCACCCTTCATGGAAGGATATTAGACTGGGTCTAGATTTGTTGTGTGTGTTGAATATTCAAGATTCTCCATTGAAAGTGGAAAGTCTCTATTGAATAATGCTCTGAATGATGATGATGAATGATTGCTTTTTATCTAGTCCAGTTCGGGAATGGAGAGGATAAAAGACCAAGAAATTGTTCAGCATGACTCAATAACATTCCTTTTGATGAGTCCAATTTTTCAAGGGGAAAAACATGTGTTAGCACAAATTGTGGTCATAGCTTAGCAATCAAGAAAAAGATATGTGAAAGCATTAGGAGTCTTGAGAGAAGATACTGTGCTTAAGTGACCTAGAATGCAGACCTCAACCAGTCAGTCTTGAAACTTAATTTTTTTCATATAAATTTATTTATTTTCAGTTTTCAACATTCACTTCCACAAAATTTTGAATTTCAAATTTTCTCCTCATCTCCCCCACTCCCTCCACCCCAGGAAAGCATGTATTTGATTGTCCTTTCCTTCAATCTTCTTCTTCTATTACCCTTTGCCCCATTCTGTTTTCCTGTAACGTAAGATAGATTTCTATACCCCATTGCTTATAGACCTTATTTCCTAGTTGCATGTAAAAACAACCTCTAACATTCATTTTTAAAGTTTTGAGTTCCACATTTTTTCCCTTCCTCCCTCCCCACTCATGCTCATTGAGAAGGCAAACAATTTGGTAAAAGTTATACATGTATGCTCATGCAAAACACCTCCATAACAGTGATATTGTAAAAGACTAATTGTATTTCCCTCTTTTCTGTTCCACCCTCCATTTATTCACTTCTTTCCTTTGACCTGTCCCTCTACTAAAGTGTTTTCTTCCAACCACCCTTTCACCCAATCTGTTGCCCTTTCTATTATTCTTCCTCTCTTATTCCCTTCCCCCCTGCTTTCCTGTAGGGTAAGATAAACTTCCATACCCAACTGAGTGTGTATGCTATTCCCTCCTGAAGCCAAAGCCAGTGAAAGGAAGGCTCACTTATTCCCTCTCACCTTCCCCTTCTTCCCCTCCACTGTAAAACCTTCTTCTTGCCTCTTTTATGTGAGAATATTTACTACATTCTACCTCTCCCTTTCTCTTTCTTCTAGTACATTCCCCTCAACCCTTAATTTTCTTTTTTAGACATAATCCTTTTATATTCAGCTCACCCTGTGCTCTCTCTCTCTGTCTCTGTCTCTCTCTCCATATACATACATACATACATACATACACACACATACATTTATATATTGCCTCCAACTATCTTAATATTGAGAAAAGTCTCTTGAGTTACAAATATGGTCTTTCCATGTAGGAATGTAAACAGTTCAACTTTAATAAGTCTCATAGTTTCTCTTTCCTGTTTCCTTTTGCATGTTTCTCTTGATTCTTGTATTTGAAAATCAAATTTTCTATTCATCTCTGGTCTTTTCAACAAGAACGCTTAGAAGTCCTCTATTTCATTAGAGTTCCATTTCGCCCCCCACCCTGAAGTATTATTCTCAGTTTTGTTGGGTAGGTGATTCTTGATTTTAATCCTATCTCCTTTGACCTCTAGAATATCATATTCTAAGCCCTCCAATCCCTTAGTGTAGAAGCTGCCAAGTTTTATGTTATCCAAATTGTGTTTCCACAGTACTTGAATCGTTTTTTTCTGACTGCTTGTAATATTTTCTCCTTGACCTGGGAACTTTGGAATTTGGCTACAATATTCCTAGGAATTTTCTTTTTGGGATCTCTTTCAGGAGGTGATTGGTAGATTCTTTCCATTTCTATTTTATCCCATGGTTCTAGAACATCAAGGCAGTTCTCCTTTATAATTTCTTGAAATATGTTATCTAGGCTCTTTTTTTTTTATCATGGCTTTCAGATAGTCCAATAATTTTAAATTATCTCTCCTGGATTCATTTTCCAGGTCAGTTGTATTTTTTTTTTTTTTTTGCAAACAATTTCTTTATTGCAGACATGGCTCACAGTTGAGAAGGCCTCTCTCCATGACCCTCTCAGTGAAGGCAAGGAGTCCTGGGCCATAAAGAACTACCTGGCCCTCAATCCTGGGACCTTGTGACTTCCCAGAAAATGTCCTCAGAATTCTATAGCTCCTCCCTCAGGATTCCAGGGCCCTTGTCTGCTCTTTCCCTTCCAGACACTCAAGAGTCCAGAGAAACCACCAGGGCAGGCTGGGAGAAAGGTCCCTGAAGCCCTCAAGAAAGACTAGAAATAAATAGTGAATGGCCAGGAGCTCTGAGTAGGGATCTCAATCTCCCTGGGATCAGGGCAGCCCTAAAGAAGATTCTCTGCTCCTTCCCCAGCTTCCCAGGACAGGGCTCTAAGAGTCTGCCCAGACTCAGAAAAGGGTTGGCTCAGGGTTCAATCTTAGGGAGCTGGATGAGGGAGGGAGGGAGGGAGGACTTCACTTCTCCCTGCTTGCTCACACTCCCATGGCTCTAGAATCCAGAGGTCCCTTATACTCAGCCCTAACAGGAGGGAAGCACCAGGGAGTCAGTAGTTTCCTTGGGCTTTAGCAATGGCTTTCTCCACCCGAAAGTACCAAGGCCCATTTTGAGTGTGGCACATCATGTTCTCAAAGGCCTCAGGCCCTCCATCACACATAGCATGCCATATACCGCCAAGTCAACAAGATTGGACTCCTTTCCCCCAGTGAAAAGCCTGTCTTCACCAATTGCTACCACGTACTGGTTTGCTGTCTGGTGCAGGTCCCCTTCAACATTGTCTTGAAAGTGGTGCCTATTCTTGAGTCTCTTGTTGATGATGAACATGGCTGCTGTACCTACATATTTGGCCACTGCTCCTTCCATAGCTCCAAGCTTGCCTTCATGGACAATGTAATCAAAGGAAGCCAGGGCTTCAGTGGGACTTTGGTAGACACTGGGTGACATAAGGTGCACCAGTTGGTCATCCTCCCACTGTCCCCACTTCATTCCCTCCTTTGGAGCTTCCTTCCCACTGTAGAGATGCTGGCTCTCCTTCTCATTCAGCATGGGCCAATATTTATTGCCAAACTCAGTCACTTCCTTCCCCCAGTTATTCACTGCCTTCAATGGTGGAGAATAGGAGATGATTTCCTCCAGGTTCTTCCAAGACACCAGATGTGTTATGATTGCACTAACAATCACTGACGAGTCATGAGTCCTTAAGTTGCTGTTGTAATTCTCCTTCCTGGGCAAGCAAGATAGTCACCTTTCTGTAGGAGGAGAATTTAATCTCCTGTCTCTGGACAGGATTTACCTCCACTACCTCATACGGCAAAGCATGGAAGTCCAGGAAGGCTCAGACCTTGCTGCAGAAGAGGCAAGTCTTGTACTGGTACAGGGTCAGTTGCAGATGGCCCTCAGCAAGCTGGGGGGGGGGGGTTGCCACATGTTTGACCAGCTGCTTCTGAGACTTCAGACAGCCCTGTACAGTGTGGCCAGTCTCCAAGGTGCCCCCAAGGGTCAGTGCACCCATCCCCAGCAATCTCGGGGCCCCTTTGGGCATCATCCTGGGCTGTTGCCTGGCCTCTCCAGAGAGGCCTAGATGACCTCTTAGGTCTTTGAATACTGAGAATCTGTGACACCAAGTGATCAAATGATCCACTCTATTGGCTTTGGGCATTTTCGTGGGTGATGTGGGGTGTGTTCAGAAAATCTGTCAAAAAATGTCAAATAGGCACCTGTCCCTTTCCCCGTTGTCTTCCTACCTCCACAGTCACTATATTCCCTTTCCTCATGTATGTCTTTTTTGGCCCCAGGAAAGCAAGAACAAATTGTTTTTTATGTTTCTTATCTAGAGTAACAGGGATTTTTGAAGACTCTCATCCCATTTCACTGTGGACTTCAAAATTTAATCCCTTTAATTAACCAGTTCAATTTAATCATGTCCAAAAAAAAGTATATTTCATTTTGAACCCTGAGTCTGTTACTTCTTAGTCAGAAGGTGGGTGCCATGTGTCACTATGGATTCTTTGGAATCCTGGCTGATCATTTTCTAGATCGAAGTGTGTAAATCTTTCAAAGTTGTTTGTTATATTGTCATTACAATATTGTGCTGTTGTTTAAATTATTCTCTTTACTTCACTCTGCATCAGTCCATGCAAGTCTTCCCAAATTGACAAGAATCACTGCGAGTATAAAATGCTATGAGATCCAAAAAAATGCCCTTTTTTTGGGAAGGGGCATTGTTTTGTATGTCTGCGCTCCCCACCACAGTGGCTGTGTTTATTACCTGTGTAACCTTATCTTGGTACATGGTGTGAGCTATTGGTCTATGCCCACATTCTGCTATACTACTTTCTAGTTTTCTCAACATTTTTTTTTTTTACCAAATAATTAATGCTGATCCCAAAATCTTAAGTCTTTACACAATTCCAATATAAAGTTATTATGTTTATTTGCTGATGAAAATTCTAAGTCTACTTACCTTGATCTATGCTTATTTTTCTTAATCAGCACCACATAATTACTGCCTTATAATATAGTTTAAGATCTGCTATGGCTAAACCTCCTTCCTTTATATTTTTTTCATTATTTCCTTTGATATTCTTGACTTTTTGTTTTTCCAAATAAATTATGTATTTTTTTAAATTTGGTAAATTTTTTTTGTAATTTAATTGGGATCTCATTGAATATATAAATTAATTTGGGTAAAATCATCATTTTTATTATATTGGCCCTGCCTACCCATGAATAATTAATACATCTCCAATTATTTAAATCTGATTTTATTTTTCTAAAAAGTTTTTTTTTTATAATTTTTTTATGTAGTTCCTGGGTTTGTTGTGGCAGGTGTACTCCCAAGTACTTTATGCTGTCAAGAGTTATTTTAAATGGGGTATTCTTTACTATCTTGACTACTTCTCTTAATTTCTTTGGGCCTTGCTTCCCCTATTTGTAAACTGAGGGAGCTGGACTAGTGACTTCTGAGTTCTCATTCTGCTAAATCTATGATCCTCTGATTAAATGACTGAGAATCTTGGTGTGGTGTAATGGGAAGCATCATGGTTTCAGAGTTGTTTGATTTATGACTTTGCTTTAGTTGAACAAGTCACTATGTCTTTCTTGGCCTCAGTTTCCTCATCTATTAAACAGGGAGACTAAATGATCGCTAAAGTTCCTTCCATCCCTAAATTTTATGGTCTTGTATCTTGACATGATTGTTATTTCTCCTTATCAAGTCATGTCAAAGGATCAAACACCTGTATCTCTTTGCCTAAGGCCCTCCTTAGAAATGAAGTGGGGCAGAGAACTTGGATTTGGAGTCAGGAAAACCTGAATTCAGATCCTATTTTTGATAATTCCTAGCTATGTGACATAAAGTAAGTCATTTTGCCTGTGTCTGCCCAATTTCTTCATCTGAAAAAAGAGGATACTAGTACCTATGCCACACGTTTGTGAAGACCAAGAATAACTTTGTAAAGTGCTTTGCAAACCTTAAAATCCCCTATAAAATTTAACTATTATTATTATCATTATCATTATTCCTTACCTGGAATAAGCTGTGGAGCATCTAGGCAACAACCCTTCTCATCCTCATCCCTTTTGGCCCTGAAAAGCAGCATTGCCCAAAGTGGGACTCTCCCTATAAGGCAGTGTTTATGATGGTGGGAAGGGGAAGGATTCTATGGCAGGTCACTGAACAGGGAAATGTCCCTGATGGGGGCTGCTGCTCAGCCTCTGGTGCTAGTCCTGCCCCAGGAAGACTTTGGGGGCTCAAGCCAATTGGACACAGAAAGTCATTTGGGCAATACTTTTCCCCCTAACAAACCTATCCTCTAGCAGTTTCATGCGCAGCCTCCATGATGTGGCCTTTTAAAGACAGGGAGAAGGGGGGTAGTTAGTTTGACTTTTGCTGTGCTGTCTCCATGTCTGTCCAGGCAAGCATTTTTCAACACCCAGTACCTTGGCCTGTAGGTGCCAGCAATAAGGTAGTTCAAATGATTTAAAAATCCTTTCCCTTCCCTCATCCCTCCCAAGAGCAGGGCCTTCTCCCTAGACATGGTCGGGCCAAGAACATAAACGTTTAAAGGCCTTTACTTTAGCCTTCCTTCCCACCTCCCCCACCCCACTTCCCATCACCCCTCCCACCTTGTTTCAAAGCTCTGAGTATTGTCAGAAAGAAAGGGTACCATCTGGTTAGCCTTGTTTACTGCACACCCTGCCGGTTTGAGCTTATTAATCATATTTACCCAAGTATCTTAATTACTCCCTGTCTAGCAACTTGCTTTGCACTCAGCTGTTGACCCCTCTTTTTTTACTCCTTTCTATCATTAATCATCGGAGCAGCGTGGGTAGAGGAATTCCTGCAGCTTGGATTTTGCTGGCACTGTTACCACTCCCACTGAGGAGCGGCTGGGGTTCACGGCTGGTTCCCGACAAACTTCCTAATTAATCTGCTGAAGATCAGAGGAGGACTAATAGGAGATGAAGACTGTGTGCTGGGACCCATCCCTCCTCTCTTTGTATGTGTGTGCGTGTGTGCATGTAGTGCATGCATGTATGCATGTACACGTGTACGTGCACATATGTGTATGTATGGTGTTGGGTTTGGCAGAAGAAAGATGATCCCAATCCACCATTTAGCACAACATTGCTCCTTCTGCTCCTGAGGCCAACTACTTTCTTTGTTTTGGGAGAAAGCTGATTTTTTCTCTCTCTGCCTTTGAAAAGCCCAAATACCCAACAAAGAACTAAATAGAAGAAAATTGTTCCTTTTGTTTTTGTTTCAAGTTTCCTTGGTGCCCTGTATCTGTGAAATGGAAGGTGGGGAAGGCATTAAACATTTATGAAGTACCTACCATGTGCCAGGCACTGAATAATACAATTATTACATCATTTTATCCTCCTAATAACCCTATGAGGTAGGTCCTAGTAGGATTCCCATTTTACAGTTGAGGAAGCTGAGGTGGACAGAAGTTCCTGACCTACCTAGGGTCAACATAGCTAGTAACTAAAATCCCACTTTCTACAGGAAATCCTAACCCCTCTTCCCTAATCCTTCTTAATTCCAGTCTTCCTTTTTAAAAATTTTTCCTATTAATTAATCTTGTACATAGCTTGCTTTGTACGTTAGTTTGTGTGTTGTCTCTCCAAATAGATTGTAAGTTCCTTGAGGACAAGGACTGTCCTTTGCCTCTTATTATATCCTTATTATATCCTGTATTTAGCATAAATAAATGTTTACTGATTGATTGAATTGTCTGAGGTCAGATTTGATCTTAGGTTTTTGTGACTCATGACATAGCACTATCCTCTATGCTACCTAACTGCCCCATTATCAGTATTAATTTTGAAGGGATAGGTGAATTGTAGCTGAGCTGGTCTTCTTTAGATTCGATTAAAAGCTTTTCCCCCTGTTTAGAACTCTCCTTGAGATACTTGGAGAAAAAGATGCTGCCTTTAGGGCACAGGAGGGTAAATTTAGGTCAGCAATATTTTGTGTCCTGTTGGAGGTTCTTGGCCCTCTTGGCATACTTGAATTTCCAGCAGTGTTTTGGAATTATAACTTTCTAGACTCATGTTCAAATGACTAAAAGAGGAGAGGAAATGTTAAAATGGGAAAATAAATAGTTCTTCTTCCTTGGCCCTCACTGCCATTTTGATTCCTCCAACCCACTTCATTTTTAGGGCCACCCTGGTGAGGATATGAACTACTGTGGAAAGAGTGGATTTGGAGCTGAAGAGCCCAGGGCATAGTTTTCAAACTGTAAGGGACCCTCGAAGCTTCATCCTATCACATCATCTTATAGAGGAAGAAACTAAAGCTGAGAGTGGTTAAGTAGAGAGAGGTCTTGGGTTTGACTCCCAGAATTATATCTGTGGAGCTGTATGACCTTGGACAAGTCATATCTGTTTTCTGGGCCTGTTTTCTTTTTTGTGAAATACAGAATTGGATGAAATGATCTCTAACTTCCCTGCCATCTTTTGGAGGGGTGGGAAGGTCATAAGCCTGGTTCTTGAGTGAATGAGGGCTCTGGTTGTTTTCATTCAGACTTGTCATTTAAAGGGGAAAGCCCAGGGCCTGCTTCTCCAGGCCGAGAGACACCATTAAGGGGTATAATTTGTTGATCCAGGCTCTCCTTGCGTCTCAGTGCAGAGAGTGGCATCGTTTTCTTTATGACCTCGTAAAGTCACAGCCGAGAGGCCGATTTGGAAAACAAACTGCCTCAGGTTGACAGATAATTAGATACAGGGGACATATTATATGCCTTTGCATATAAATGTGCTCCGAGGCGTGTTGGTTCATCTGAAGTTTAGGTTAAAGGAGCGCCAGGTATTCCTGACACATCAGGATATATATTTTCATACAGTCTCAGGCGTTGTGTTGGTTTTATTGCCCTTTCATCCTGGTGCTGACGGATGTTGTGTGAGTGCAACCGAACCTGCAAGAAAAGCTTGGCTTTTCTACCCATGAGCCTCCTCTTTCTTTTTTTTTTTTCCCTTCTAGTTCTCTGTGGGAAGATGATGCTCTGGGGCCTGAATACCTGGTGACAAAAGTAGAAAGGTTCTTTCTTCCTTCCTACCTTCCTTCCTTCCTTTCTTTCTTTCTTTTTCTTCCTTCCTTTCTTTCTTTCTTTCTTTCTTTCTTTCTTTTCTTTCTTTCTTTCTCTCTCTTTCTTCTTTCTCCTTCCTTCCTTCTTACCTTCTTTCTTTCTTTCTTCCTTCCTTTCTTCTTTCTTTTTTGTCTCTTTCTTTCTCTTTCTTTCTTTCCTTCTTTCTTTCTTTTCTTCCTTTCTCCTCCCCTTTGTGTATTTCATCCTTTCTCTTTCTCATCTTTCTCATTTTCCTTTCTCCCTTTCTTTCTTTCTCTTTTTTTGCTTTTCTTTCCTTCCCCCCCTCTTTCTCCTTCCTTCCTTCCTGGAAGAAGCTTTGTAAGACTGCTCTAAGCCTCAGCAGGGTTGCTCATTTGAGACAAGAGCAAGGATAAAGATGTTTTTCCCCCTCAAATGCCTTAGAGGCTGACTGTTAGCAGAGATGGCACGTGCCTGGCACTGAGAGTTTGAATACCATCGGAATGGTTGGGTCTGGCAAGGGCACCCTTAAACCATTTGTGGAAATCCCTTTTATTTGGTAGAACCTGGAGCTAAGGCAAGTTTGGGAAGTAGGTCAAGTTTGACCTCTCATTCCCCCAAGGCCAGAGTGCTCTCTCACCTAGTTTCTGCTTGTTCTAAGGTAAGCTTGGGGTCTACGTATGCACCACAGAGATTATAAAGTCTATCCCTTCCTTTAATAGATAATAACTGGTATTAAGTCATACAAGTTACAAGACACTTCATCTACATTAACTTGTTTTTCACAAAAATTCTATGATGTAGGGGATAAACTTTTGTTATCCACATTGTTTTCTCTCAAAAATGTGGATGTGACTCATTGTCACACAATGACTTGAATCTCTCTCCTGAATGCAAACCCAGCACTCTTTTAACTGCAACATAGTAAGGTGTTGTGGTTATTATTTTATGACTTCTAATATTATCAACATAGGGAGCTCCATGAGTGTCATTTCCTTCACCAGAGTAGATTGGTGTTTTTTTGTGTGACCTAGCCTCTTAGCTTGGTGGCACTGAGCAGTAAGGTGACTTGCCTATGGTCATATAGCCAATGTCACACATGAGGCTTGACTCTAGTTGAGGTCACAATACTATCATGCTTCTTAACAAATATTATCTTTGATTTATAGAAGCTAAGAAAAAGGCAATACCTTGTTCCAAATCACATAGGAACCAGGAGAGTTAGGGTTCAGACTTGGACCCTTGGCTACCAAATCTTGAGTTCTTCCCAGTATAACACAGAGGTGTCTGAGAAATTCATTCATGTCATACTAAGGTATAACGAGTATGCACAACCTGCTACTCCTTTCAAGAGTATTTATATTTTTAAAAAGACAGCATAGAGAAGGCCTTTGCTTAATGAGAAGTGGGATATCAGGAATCAGAGCGAGAGCTATCTCTGGATAGGGGAGGGGATCTCTGCAATATCATACCACAGATGACTGGTAAGGCTGACTCCTCTGGTGTCCATATAGCAAATTTTCTTGTCACATACTATAGCCATCCATCCTTCCTGGTAAGTGCCTCTTGACCCACCTTGGAGTAATCCTTTTGCCCTTCATACAGATGTGTGTTTTTTCTACCTGAAAGGCTTAGGAGATAGAAGAGTTGATTTTGGGAAACTGTCTTGAGAAGTGCTTTGATTGAGATCTGCCTCCTCCCTGCATTGGGCCATTCAGGCCATCTCTGACAAAGCCTGGGACAGTAAGAGAAGGAAAAGCAGAGAGAAAAAATAAACTTTATAGACCCAACCCTAAGGCCCATTGAAAGAGATGATATAAATAGAGTTGCTGTCACTTTGATGAATTAAATCTTTTGTTAATTAGGATGCATCGATTTAAAGGTTTTCCAAGCAGATAGTCCTCCCCTTCTTTCTGGCAAGTTGCAGCAGAGAGAGGACATAAAGAGAAAGATAGTTTTCTTGGTTCCTAGGCTGCTTAATTCTCTCTGTCACTAAGCTTTCACCCTTTATCTTCAGATTTGGGCATCTCCATTTCCCCAACATGTGCCATTCACCTTCCAGTATGTCCTGGGCTGTGGCCCAGCTCTGTATTTTCTGGAAGAGAGAGAGAGAGAGAGAGAGAGAGAGAGAGAGAGAGAGAGAGAGAGAGAGAGGGAGGGAGGGAGAGACAGAGACAGAGACACAGAGAGACACAGAGAGACAGAGAAACAGAAACAGAGAGAACATAAGAAACTGAGGAAAACACAGAGGGACAGAGAGAGAATTGACCTATACATATGTCCTGTGTCTGTAACCTTTTTTTTCCCCAGAGAATGGACCAAAATTGAGGAGGGGAGGAACAGATTGTAAGGATATATAGGCTTAGCTTTGGGCTTTAGAAACAATAGTTCCTGATAGGCCATAACATTAACTACCTGGCAAGAATTGGCTAACAATTCTTGGCTCACATTAAATTGACCCAAATCATAGAAAGTGGAAAGGATCTTAGAGGGTCATCTAGTCCAATCCTGTTATTTTTATAAATGAGAACAGTGAGGCACAGAGAGATGAAGTGATTTGTCCAAGGTTATACATTTAGCAAGGGGCAGAGCTCAAGTCAAATCCAGGTTTTCTGACTTTAGATCCAATGTTCTTCCCACTAACATTGGCTGGGGAATCAGATATCTGAGGGTCTAATAATAATGACAACAACCGTGATAAAAATAGCCAGTGGAGCACTTTATGGAGTGCTTTAAAATCTGCAAAGTTCTTAATAGGTGTTATCTTGTCTGAGACTCACAATAACTCTCTAGGTAGGTGTATAGGATCGAATGCCTACTCCAAAAGCCTAACTCATATAGGCTACATGGAACTTCAATTTAATTCTTCAATACAGAAACTACTTATTGTGTTGAATGTATATATAGAGATTAAAAAATGACACAGTTCTTGGCTTCAAAGAGTTTATATTCTGCTGGAGAGTGGAGAGTTACATCATGTGTTTAGATAAAGGTAATATAAGGTATGGATAGGACTAAAGGAGAGAGCTAGGGAAAGTGCCCCAGAAGAGGATTCTTTTAGCTGGGTGAATCAGGAGAGGCTTCACAGAATAGATGGCACCCAGGTTAAGTCTTGAAGGAAGCTAAGGATTCTGAGGACCAGAGGTGAGGGAAGAGTACCTTTCAGGCAAGAAGGGATGACATGTAAATATCTGGAGGAGAGAAATGGTATGTCATGTTTGAGGGACAGTAGTCTAATTTGACTGGACTATAACATGCATGCAGAATAGGTTGGGATGAGCTTTGTCAAGCACTTTAAATGCAAGCTTAAAGAGTCTATGTTACCCCATCAACAATGGGATCATTGAAGTTTTTTGAGTAGGGAAGTTGAGATAGCCAATTTCTGGGACTTAAAGAGGACTTCACAGAAGAATTAGATAAGCCATTCACTTCTGAAAATATTAAGCTCCCTTAATTTGGTGTACTTAAGGCAAGGCTATGGAGCTTAACTAAGGATGCCCAAGATTGGGAACATGAAGCCAGAGGCAACAAGGGAAGGAATCTAGGTCATCACTCATTCCTTCCTCACCCCCAATGGAGCATCAAGACACTTCTCCAAACTGGGATAGAATTGCCTCCCAAATGGGAGGCAGGAACCTGACCTCTCCAAAATGTGATGGAAAGTGAAATGGAGGAGAGAGAAGGGAAGGGAAGGGAAAGGAGGAGAAGTGAAAAGAAAGGAAGGGAAGGGAAGGGAAAAGCAAAGATAATCCAGGGATATCATCAATATAGCACATGGCTGTTGGCCACGGCAGGAGGAGTCCATGATAATCCTGATGTACAAGGGACTTCTCAATGAATATGGTGTAAACTCTTATAAACCTTGCTACTGAGGAGACTGAGGCTGGTTTATCCTTTCAGCTCAGAAGTTCTTAGCTACAGTGTGGGTTATATCAACTGGGTGTACCACTCATGGTATAGGAGCCAGGGTGGGTTGGTTATCAGGTTGCTTAAGGGTGAGTGAGCTGGCTCAGGTCAGAAATGGAGCAGGTTAAAGCCACTAATGGGTTTAGTCCCAAGAGTAACCTCTGTATTTATCCTGAGTAAGATAGGGAGACTCAGTCTCTAAAAATAAAAAAAAAATCTTTTAGGACTTGGTGCTATGTAACACCAAATTCTCACAAGTTTGATTGGGTGAGGTTCTTTGATTCATCATCATTCCATGTATCAGGAACACAGAAGAGGACTAGGTGTAGGAGTAGGGCCTTCCTCTGATGTGTCTGACTGATTTCTACCTCTCAGTTCACAAGCACAGAAGAGCCAGTCTGTAAGACTTTATAGGAGATAGATGTTTCTAGGATGGAAGGTTTCTATCTGATGCATAAAAGGGAGGGGTAAGAGAAGGGGGCATAGTTAGTACTAAGACAGCCTTATACAATAAAGACCAGGCACAAAATCCTGTAGGAGTGACATGACATGTCTTATGAAATCAACAAGTCAAGCTTTCAAGCATTTATTATACACTTACTATGTCTTAGGCACTGCACTAAATCTTGGGAGTACAAACACACATAACAAAATAATCTCTGTCCTCAAGGACATAATAAGGAGCTGAAATGAGGAAGGTGATGTGAGGAGAAATCTAGAGAATCAGGAGTGGAGTCTAGAAAGAAGCAGAGCAAGCCTCATTCTCATAGTGAAGGTTGGGGGAGGAAGTCAACAATTGGATGAGGCAGCCATGAGACAGAGGGATCTGCCAGGGTTAGAAAACTTGGAACATGGAGGAAAAGTCTGGCAAGAAGAGTCTTTTTTTTCTTTCAAAAATTTTTTCTTCAATTTTATCTCAGGAACTGTGGAACAAGCTATTCTAAGAGGCAGTAAGATTGGGCCAGAGGTTGGCCACTCCTCTCTGGAAAATTTATTTTTGTAGGTGCAGGTAGGATTGATTGGAGACAGGAGGCCATTGTAATACTACAGGTGAGAGGAGATAAGGGCCTGAACTAAGGGGATTGCCATGTAAATGAACAGATGCAGAAGTGCAAGCTGAATCAACAAAACTTTGGAACTTGTTGGATATCAGAAGGATGGTGATGAGAGAAAGGGTAGAGTCAGAGATGGGGCTCAAAACATGGGTAACTAGAAACATAGTGGTACTTGTAACAGAAAGTTGAGATGAGAGGTAATGTACATAGTAGGCATTTAATAAATATGTGTTGAACTGAATTGAATTGTCCCAGGAAGCTGATATTAAACTCATCATTCTTTGGGCATCAAGCATTTAGCATCATTTTTTTTTTTACTGGCTTGGCAAGTATAAATGTTAAATGTGTTAGACTACAATTCCATTATATTTATTAGTCATCACTGTGATCCCAGCACTTTATGAGAATATGCTGAAGAATAATTATGGTGATCCTGGGAGGCTGCGGGATAGCTACAATACTGTTGCTTGGGGGAGAATATTCAACTCTGCTTCAGGGAATGATGGAAGGACACCAAGGCTTGATGAAGGCATATTCTCTAGATCATTTTAAGGATGGAATCCATGGCAGTTTCTCCTCTTCAAAATCCTAAAATGGACTAATGCAGAAGCAAGCTCCAGAGAATGTAGAATAAGCTACTCATGCTTCTTCCTGGCCATCTCCTTGCCATGGCCTTGGTCTCCAACCATTTCCACTCCCATCAGAAATTTGGACTCCATTCCTGGGTTTCTTGGATATGTAGGGGAGATATTGCCCTTTTGCCAGGACTTTTCTTAGCCATCTCCTCATTATGTTTGGGTACTCTCTTCCATTCTTAGTACCCCTTTATGTGTTTTCTTCCTCTATTAGAATTTATGTTCCTTGAGGACAGGCTTGCTTCTATATCTTGGCTTGCTTATATTTGTATCACTAGAACTTAGTAAAGTGCCTGGGACATAGCCAATGCTTAACAGATGCTCTCTCCATCCATCCATCCATCCATCCATCCATCCATCATTCATCTATCCATCCACCTATCTATCTATCTGTCTGTCTGTCTATCTGTCTAGACTGTGGCAGAGGGAGCATAGTGATTCAGATTCAGAGAATATCAGAATTGGAGGAGACTTCAGAGACCCCATCTCAGCCTAACCTGAATGATAATTTCTCTACAACAGCCATAACAAATGGTCAGCTGGCCTCTGCCTGAAGACCTTCAGTGATAGGGAATTCATCACTTTCAGGCAGTGCTAATTGTTAGAAAGTTTTTTTCCCTCCTTATATGAAGCCAAACTAGGTTTCTCTGCTCTTCCCCCTTCCACTCCTGTTCTTTCCCCCTATCCATTCTGCCCTCAGAATACAAGAAGGACAAGGAAGACAAGGGAAGATGAAGAGGAGGAGAGGCAAAGTGAGGAGAGTAAAAGAGAGAGGAGGGTGAGGGAGACAGAGGAGGGGAGAGAAGGAGAGAGAGAGAAAGTGCTGTGCTATGTGGATTATTGTGTGTTTGTCATCTGGAATGGTGTAAGCTGTAGGTACAGCATCTCCTGCTCATGATTTATGGTCCCTGTCAGGCAGTGCCAGCGCTTTGTCTGCTGTAGCGTGGAGGATGAATGCATTGCTGTCATCCTGGCCAGGCCAGCCTTTCTCTCTCTCTGCTCCATACGCTCGCTACCCATTTCACGCCAGTGAACATAAACAATCTTTTGTAAACCTGACAGTCACACTTGCTTCTTTGGAAACATAAAGCAGAAATGTATGACTCGGCTTTCATTACCCAATTTCCTACGCTATATAAAAACACTCAGGAAAGACATGTAAGTGGTCACCAAACCTGGGAAATGGAGGTGTCGGAGAGGAAAAGAGGAGGGGGGGAAGAATTGAGGAGCTGGTAAAGAGAAGAGATGATGTGTCTAACCCCACCACATCCTTCCCAGAAAATGTTGGCTGATAAACTGGGCCATCTAGACACATAATTATATTACACTTCTGAATAATAGACATTTCCTGCCTGAAGAGTTGCATTTTTCCCCTCCCTTTAACCCAGAGTTCAATCATGAAATAGTCTTGAGATCAAAGCCTGGCTGATAATGTTCCTTTGTTTTTTTTCCCCTTTCTCTTTCTTTTTTCTTCTTCCCCTCCCACTGGCCCCTCTAGAAACTGCACTACATCCAAAGTCTGACCTCCCTTTTTAAAAAGGTCATTATTATTATCATCATTACCATTTTTACTCCAGAAGGTTAGAAGATTCCAGTGAAAAATCTACAGTACGTTTTGAATGTCCTTGAGCTCAATAGCCATGGAACTGCCAGAAAAACAACAACAACAAAAAAACCCTACTGAAGAAAGCTAAGAGAAATGGAGATTAAGGAAGCAGCCTACCTGCTGAGCCTCTGACCTATGTTTTGTGCCCTTCAAGACACCTCTACACACCACATACCGTACCCGTGCTTCTGTCTTGGGATGATCATATTTTTCCTCTCAGAGGGTTTCATGGTGAACATAGCCTAAACGAGAGAGTATGTGGTGGGTGTGGCCTCCCTTCCTACAATTTTCCTAGTCTTAACCACTGAAGCTAGGTCACACTGGATCGAAATTCTTCAGCTTTAGAGTGGTCTCTTCAAGGTTGGGTTCTGGACAAAAACTCAATAGGCACAGGGGTATTTGGTGGAACTTCACTGATTGTGTGTCACTGATGAAGTTGGAACAAATATCATTATAGTTATTTTTTTCCCATTGAATAACCCAAACTAGATTTTCATTTTGTTTTAATACTTAAAGTGGAGGAATGTCTCATATCTGAAAACTCTGTGAACTAAATTATGAAGTTCATTTGCATATTCCTGACCTAGCTCAGCCAATTAACTTTCCACGTAGCCCTGGGCAAGTCACTTGATTTCTTTCTACTTACGTTTAAATAGAGGGAAAATTACAATCTGTATCTGCTGGGTTATTGAAAATGACTAGTTAATTTAATAAGTACTAATTTGTGACTATCATGAGTCTCACATTGTAGTAAGGGTTATAGGGGAATATAGACGTTTAATATGTGGGTCTACATTGTGAGGAAGCTTATAGTTTATTCGAAGAGCTATTTTTGAGTGACTGGGGAGAATGACTTTCAATTTCATTGGTTCTGGGAACTCCCTGTGAGAAAACTCCTTTCACCAATATCAATCAAGCATTTTTTCAAAATGGAGGTTCTGGGAGGAAATCATCAATTACAGGAGGAGGCCTCAAAGCAGAGGAGTCATCTAGGTTAAGTTTTACAATTTATAGGCTTGGAGGGATGTGTGGGGCCTTGATTGGTTAAATGACTTGCTCAAGGTCACTGTGTCAATTTGTATCAAAGGTGGGGTTTGAACTTAGGCCTTTCTGACTCTGAGGCCAGACCCTCTATATGATATGCCATGCTCATTATTGATGAAATGGGCATGACATTTCCTTCCTTTACCCAACTTGAGAAATGCTACTCATTTGTGAAGACTCAACTGAATTTTCACCACATCTGTGAAACTTTATTAGCCTAAATCAATTCTCATTGATCTCTCCTAGCTTAACTTATAGCAGTTGTTGCCAAGTCAAAGGACTTAGAGTTGAAAGGGATCTTGGAGATTGTATAATCTCATCCCCTTATTTTATAGATTTGGAAACTAAGACCCAAATTTCCAGGCCTTGAGGCCTTGTCTATGGTCACATAGAGAGTACACAGCAGAATTTTAAAACCTAGGTTTTTAAAAAAACTTCCAAATCCACCATTTTTCCATTATTTCCCCCCCACCCCTAACCCATTTGGCGATTCATCACATATTGCTTTGTGACACCTCTTACATGGTTGCCTTGTGCAGCTATTTAAGGTTTAATGTGTTTATGTCTTATCTTTTCAAGTAGATTGTAAATTCCCTGTGGGTGGAGATGGTGACATACTTCTTTGCGTTTTCTTTGGAGCCTTACACGTAAAGGAGATTCAATATACCTGTTGATTAAAAGGCAAGTAAAATCAACATTTAAAACTATAACCTTTAATCTCCCAGAAAACCCAAACCTTCCTTCACTGTAAGATGCTGCCTTGCGTCTCTCATTCATTAGTAAACTATCTTCCCTCCTCTCCCACCCTGGCTGGTACCACGAGACCACAGCCCCTAGAAAACTAGACTTTAATGCTTTCAAGGCCTATAGCATTTAAGGACATAAACAGGAAATTCAGTGAAGGCTCTTAACAGGGATATACAGACTCTGATTTCTTCAGTGCCGGAGGAACCTTCCCTCTGTTATTGTTAGGCGGGTGCGCTGGGCAAATAAACTAAACGGGATGAATTTAATACCTGCCAGGCAGCGGAACAAATGTAGTTGATCTTGCTGATACTATATAAAAGGCAGGCGAGTAGATCCAGTTTGGTTCTACGGTGATTTATAAACATTTTTCCTTTCTAGTTAATTTTGACTGGAAAGGGCTTTTCCCTTGCTCTCAGGGGAAAGATACTCCCTTAGCAAGTCATCCCTGCCATGGCCATTAGAAGGATCTTAGGAGGTAGGGGTTTTGTTTTTGTTTGTATTGGGAAGTATGGAAAATGAATGAGAATACAGCAGAAAGGCAGGCATTTCCTCATTTAAGACAACTCAGTAAATGATAATTGGAACTTTGACCAAGGTGATCGAGATAACAGATGACTTTTATACAGTACTTGACAGTTTCAAAGTACTTTAGGCACATTAACTCATTTGAGCCTTATAATAACCCTATGAGGTAGGAAGTGGAAAGAGTCTTTTCCTAACTTTACATATGAAGAAACTTAGGCATGCAGAAACCATACCTCCACTCCATAGAAGAATCAATACATTCAACTTTGAGATTTGTCCCTGGGTCTGATCTAGTGAGTGAATGAGTATAAATTATTTTCAGCTAATACTACCTAGCAGGCCATGCTTAGTATCCCATCCAGTCGTCCACTTGGACACAAGGACCTATCTATTATGGGCATCTTGGCATTTGCCTAGTTGCTTGATAGATTTCTCTGCCTCCTTCCATCTCGTGCTCTTGTTCTCAGAACAGCAAGATCAGTTATTACCACTGCCACTGGAAAGGGTGTCAAGTTCAGTCAACAAGTATTTATTAAAAACTCACTTTGTGCCAGCCATTGTGCAAAGTCTTGGGAGTACACATGGGAAAATGCACTGGCCTCTGTCTCTGCTCACCATCCCTGTGACTGCCTACAGAAGTGTTTCTTAACCTGGAATCCAAGGGGATAGGACATGGATTTCAGGGGGTTCATGAACTTGAACGGGAAAAACTATTGCTATTTTTATTAAGCTGTAACTGAAATTTAGCATTTTATTCAATCCTGAATGCAGACAACCAAACACAATTCTGAGAAGGCATCTATTGTTAGTCCTTCATTTGTGAAGAGGACAGATAACATCATTAATGATGACGTGTGTGTGTGTGTGTGTGTGTGTGTGTGTGAATTGGATTTAAGTGAGGCAGAGTGCTCAAAGTCCTCACTTTACTCTCTCTTCTAGAGTCATTGAAGTTCAGAGACAGGACAAAAGCTAAGACAACTGGTAAGAACCTGGGATGCGGTGGATGACCTTGGCATCTTCATTTCTGACCAAGCTGTAAGTGTTGCACAGTGCTTGCTTCAGGCACTGTCATGGTAGCTGGAAAAAAAAAATTGTTCTCATCCACCCATTGCACCAAGGAAAGTCTTCACCTGCTTGGAGTGGACATCCCCTTAACTCCCTGGTACTGTTGGTCATCTTCAACCTTGTTCAGCCCATCTACTGAGATGGTTTTACCAGGGTGTGGCCACTGCGCATGCTACATCTTCTTGGAGCTGGAGATGAGAATTGAGTTCCAGGGAGACATCAAAGGTAGATGAGCAGCCAGCACTCATACCAGAAGTGCTAGTCTTCCCTGAACACCCCATGTACCCCAAGGAGTCCATAACACAAAAAAGGTTAATAACCTCTACTCTGGTGGTCCTTCTATATTTTGGTCTCATGATGCCTTTACCCTCTTCAACACTATTGAAGATCATGAAGAGTTTTTGTTGATGTCAGTCAGTAAATATTTATTAAATACCTGTTCTGTGCTAAGCATTGCTATAAGATGTTAAGGATACCAAGTGCTCTCAAGGACCTTACAGTTTAATGGGAGAGAGAGTGTAGCATGCAAACAGAGGTGAGCTCTGGATTTGAACCCACATCTTCTGACTGAGTCCAGTAGTTTCTACTATACCCATTTATACTCTCATGCCATAGTTTGAAGAGGCTGGGTACTCTAGTGTCATGATCTAATATTATAACAAGGAAGAGACCCCAGGGCTTTGGTTCAATGTTGGTAAATTAAAGGGGCTTTGAAAAAAACTTATTTTACCCAAAGGATAAAGGGTACAGCTGTAGTGACTGAGGCACCTATGACAAGATGGTGATCTCTTGTGGCTAGGGCTAGTATCCTGCTAGAGGGAGATGGTAGACTGCAGATATCCCACTGAGGGGATGGAAAGGTCAAGACTGGAAGGATTTGGGCTCTGTCCTAGTGGTGGGAAGGGAGGTACCACTCCAGCCTCGACTCTAGTCTCTCAGAGCTTTTCTATTCTCTGATGTTAGGGGTTGCTAGAGGCAGAGAATTGGAAGCAACAGGATTGGGACCTGGATAGGTAAGGATGTAGACTAAAGGAGGAAGGAAAAAATCCAAATCTTTAATTAAAAACATAGTGGTTTTCATCAGAGAGATACGTCCATGGTGCAGAAAAGGGTGAGATGAATTGTTTAGGGGGAAAAAAACCCAACTCTTTCAGATGAATGTTTTAGGGGAAAAACAACTTTCCCAGATGACTACACACTGAAATCTATGGAGGAAGATATGGGTTGCCTTCCCTGGGGCAGCTGAGTCTGGAGATGGAGAATGACTGAGGGCCTCTCTTCCCATTCAGTCACTCAAATTGAGTTAGTGCTAGTAAACCTTGGTTATATTTTAGAAGGACTGATAGAAGTATCCATCCTAATTTAAAAAGGGTTGAACTGGAAGTCGGGAGATCTGAGTTCTAATCTCTGTTCTGACACTGACAATGGACCTCTGTGCTCTCATCTGTAAAACAAATGATTCAGGCAGAGTCATTTCTAAGACCCCTTTCAGCTTTCAGAGTCAGTGAATGTATGAAAGGCAGACGAAATTTGGCTCCAGCTTAGTTCAGCCTCAGTTCAGGCTAATGAGTCTAATAAGCCTTGGCCCCATGTCTTTGGGCAAGTTCTTCCTCCTTTCTGAGATTCCAGACAAAATGATCGCTATGGTCTCTTCCAACTGTGACATTCTATTACATTTTTAAGGCATGTGTGTGGCTTTAAGCCTTCTTTCACCCCTCCCCCCAAAATATCCAAGAAGTTTGCCTAATGAAGCTGTGTAGTACAGTTGAAAGAGTGCTACATTTGGAGTCACTAGACCTGGGTTCAAATTCTGGCTCAGCTACAGCTTACCTATGTGACTTTGGGCGAGTCTTTAATCCTTTCTGGGCTTCAGATCCCTCATTCGTATAATGAGGCTAGTCAATGAGATGACTTCTAAAGTTCTTTCCAACTCTACATCTGGACTCCTAAAGGATAACTTTCCTACCTTCCTCCTATGTAATTGGACTTCTTGGATACTACATGTGAAGAAAAACTTGTCTTGGTACTTAATTCACTGGAATAATGAGTAAAAATAGGAAGCTACCAGATGGTATGTATCCCCCACAGGGTAGGGTAGGAACTTTCATAGTACTGGTCTTATGGTATCTCCAGTGTCCTGAGGTCTTTATTCCCACACCCACCACTTCCTTTCCAAAGTGAGGGTGCCATTTGCCTGGACATGGTTTTTGTTGCTTGCCCAAGGTAAACAAAATCCCTAGTTATGCTTCATATAAGAGCACTGGGTCTGATAGCACAAGACTTAGGTTTGAATATGTTGCTTGTGCACCCTTGGATTAATCAATTCATCTTATTTGGACTCAGTTTCTTTACAACTTAATTTAAGTGGGATTGAGGAGAGCATGGATTCTTAATTTTTTTGTGCCGTGTACCCCAGTCTGGTGAAGTCTGTGATCACTTTAAGAATAATATTTCTAAATGCATAAAATAAAACACACAGCATTACAAAACCCAGTTATATTGAAATACAGTTATCAAAATTAAACAACAACAGTAATGACAAAACTAGGTCAAGGGTAAGAACCCTTGTTCTAGAGGCTCCCCAAAGTTCCTTCTAGCCTCAAATCCTAGGAAACTGACAATTGTAGGCACAGATAGTTCTATCACAACTGAGTCACAGAGCACAGTAGGACAAAAGTTTCCAGGGGCCTCTTATGCCTTTGAGAGAAGGTATGTGAAGCTTTTGAGGAGCCCAGGAGAACCCTCGAAGTGTGAGAGAGATAGAGGCATCATTCCTCCTCATGAGGTTTCATTTCAGGATTAATGAAACCAAGAAATTGGGGGAAATGTTTTTTTTCCCTCAAAAAATTCACCTCACCCTTTTCTGCACCCTGAACATACCCTCTGGTGAAAACCACAGTGTTTTTAATTAAAGATTAGTTTTTTTCCCCTTTCTCCTCCTTGAGGACTGCCACTACTTTGTCTTCCCACAATTCCCTCTTTTTCCCTGCTTTCCCCCTCTCCTCTGTTTTGTCTCCTTTTCCCCTCAGTCTTTCTTTCTCCCAGGTCTATCATAAAGAGAAAACTTTGGAAACAAAGCTGGCTTTGTGGCAGCCCTAGATGTTCAATACTTGCTATAGTGAAGATGGAAATATTTTGCTTAGGGATCCCAGGAGAGGATGTATAAAGCATTGGCTTGGGAGTCTGTGGAGCTGGGTTTGAGGTCTGCTTCTGTCACTTACTTCACTTTGGGGATGTCATATCAGAGAATCTAGAGTTGAGAGGGGACCTTAGAGTCATCCAGCTGAAACCTCCCTCTTTTTACAGAAGGTCAGGAGATATGATGTGACCTGACTTTGAGAAACTGAAAGTAGAAGAAGTGAATTGATTTGTTCAGGGCCACACCACTATTGAGCATTTGTCGTAGGATTTGAGCCCCATTCCTCCAAGAAGTAACAATTCAAAACTCCTCGACTTATACTTGCCCAATCTGTAAAATGGGAATAATACTTGTCTTGCCTGCTGCAGAGAATCATTGTGAGGATTAAATTAGACATCATACAAAGTGCTTTATAACTTGTTAAGGTACCAGATGGGGAGAATATCACCTACCTTGTGGAGTTGTGAAGGTCAAATGAGAGAATATAAGCAAAGCCATTTGCTAACCTTAAAGCATTATATACATGTTCACTCTTTTCATGATATTTGATTTTATTATAGCATAATGGCGTTATTTCAGTGCAAAGAACAATGAATTCTATTCTTTTTGAATTTGCTGGGTACTTTTGAAATGACTGCAAAAGATTTGTATTACTCATTCATACCCTGCGTGTTCTTTTGTTCCCAAAAGTTGGGAGAGAGACAGAGTAATGAAATAGTTTAGCTAGTGTTTCTGTGAGAGCATCCATGGGAATGGAGCCCAAAGTCTAGCCAGGAGGGGCTGGAGACTCCCTATTGGTTGAGGTTTGACAAGGGTTACATAAGCAACCCATTGCACTCAGAAAGGGATGGTACCAAACACTACAACAAGGTGTATTAGAGAGGAGCAGAGAAGAAATCCCTAAATGACTTTCTATTTGTGACGTAGGTTAGGAAGGAGGGACCCCTAAAAACTCTAGCGAGATATTTAATCTGGTGTCATCAGAATTTTGGGCAGGTAAGGAGTGTAGTGGATAGAACACTGGGTTTAGAATCAGGAAGACTCATCTTCAAATCTGGTCTCAGACACTTACTAGCTCTGTGATCCTGGACAAGTCACTTAAGCCTGCTTGCCTTAGTTTTCTCATCTGTAAAATGAGCTGGAGAAGGAAATGGCAAACTACTCCAGTATCTTCGCCAAGAAAACCCAAATGGATCATGAAAAGTCAGACTCAGCTGAACAACATCAGAATTTTAGTAAACCAAGGAGTTCTCCAGTTCACCCTGGGCTGGTTTCAATTTTCTTTGGTCCTCAGGGCAATTTATATTATGTTTTTGCTCTTACATGTACCTGTGCTTTCATAGATATAGGGGTCTCCAGGTAAGGAACTCTGTCTATCAATGCAGATTAGCACCTGCTCTGTGGACACAGAGTGTATCAGAGATGGCACTTGAGTATAGTGCTTCCTGATTCTAAAGACAACTCTTCATCCACGACTCCTTGGTTCTGCTGGTGTTTAGGAATATCATAGAGATGAAAAACTATAAATTTGTGGCTAAATTCTACTTCTTCCCCTCCTCCCATACCTGATTTAGACTCCATATGGAACAGGAGTAAAGCCAAGAAGGAAGCTGGGACTTGGAGGTGTTAAGGTTGCATCTCCTATTTGCATCAGTTTAGGGTTTGGAGACCTAGGCATAAGGAAGTTCAAGTAGCACCTGTTAGCCAGGGTTTCAGACGCTCCAAGATCTTAGAACCACAATTACGATAATAGCTAGCGTGTATATCATACTTTAAGGCTTATAAAGCCCTTTACTTATGTTAATGAATGGAAATGGAGGTTCTTGTACCCATTCTCACTGTGGAGAAGCTACCTGACTTTAAGCAAACCTGTCAGTAAATAAATGAAAAACAAAATGACTTCCGAGCCTCTCTTCAAAAAGGGACGGTGGAACTCCCCCAGGTAGACAGAAAATACAGAACAGGGAGAAGGAGTCAAGGCAAAATAGGTTGAGAACTTTGAGTATGGGGAGAGACCAGTTCTGAGTGGGGGAGTGGTAGTGGTCAGGTAGGGAAGGTTTCATTGAGGAAAAGTTGATTTTATATGTAATGTCAAGGGGAGGATGGCATTGGGGTCCCTGAATGCCCCCTTTTCGTACCCAGAATAGCAAATTCCCAGGAATTTGATTGCAATGATAATTTTTTTTTTAAAAAGACGATTTTTCAGAAATAAAGGGACCTAAGCTATATTCTAGCTAAAGGAACCTTAGTCTTTCCCAGATAAAGACATACTTTTGTTTTCCCAGAAATCTTATGATAACTAAGAATGAGAAGTATGTATGTAATGGGGGACAGACTGCTGCTGCCTACAACTCCTTTCCTTTCCTTCAGAGATGGATAGCTTCAGGATTAACCAACAGACCACAATTGACCCCATCTGGCCTCTTTATCTAGCTTTACAGTTATAGAATTTTTGAGCCGGAAAGGACTCTAGACTCTCAGTCTAGAATTAGTTCTGGTTTTAATCAACAGACCACAACTGACCCAGTCTGGTTATACTAGCTATATAGTCATAAAATTTTAGAGTAGAAAGTACACTAGTCTTAGTCTAGTGTTGACTCTGCCTTATTATTTTTCATAGCTCCTATGTAAAATGAAATACACCTTCAACACTAAATAATTTCCATATGCAGGTACTCAAGAAATCCAGTAACCGTGGATTTCTCACCTCCTATTTCCATCACTAGTTGCCAATGAAGTGTCTCATTGACTTTTTTTTTTTTTAAGAATAAGTCTATCTAATTAGATCTCAAACTTGTCCCATTGGAGCAGGGGTTCTTAACTTGGAATAGGTGATCTCAAAAGAGATAATTGTATTTTAATATAGTGTTCCTTTAACTCTATATATTTAGTTTATGCATATAAACACATAATTTCAAGAAGGGATCCATTGGCTTTCCCAAAGGGGTCCATTACATAAAGAAAGGTGAAGAACCCCAGCTCTGGGGGGTAGCTTCCTAGCTTCCCTTTGGATCCAATGGGGAAATCTTGGTGCAGGGAAGTCTCAACCTTAGCTATTGCCTCAGTTTCCCCTACTCTTCATTGATCCTTTCCTGGATAAAGCATTGCACCCATGTGAACTTATGAGATCTTAGGTTACTTTAGGAAAAGCCCAATGGCCAGAATGCGCAAGGTAATAGTCCTGCTCTTTTGTCATGGTCAGATCATTTCTGGATGGACATTACCATCATTTTGAAGTCTGTGTGCTATATTTTGGGAAGGACATAGAGAAACTGGAGCATGTTCAGAGTAGGGCAACCAGGAGGAGGAGGAGACTAGAACCTGTGTCGTATTCAAACTAGTTGAAGGAATTACAGTTTTTTATCCTGAAAAAGAGGAGACTTAAGGGATATTGCTATCTTAAGAATACAAGATTTGGAGCTATAAGGGACCATCAGGATAGTCTAGGCCAGAGGTGTCAAACAAAGGCCAGCCTACAGCAATACTCTAGTGCAGCTAGAACCAGTTTAACAAAATAAATTAAATATGTAATGAAACATTGATAGCATTAACATATGCTTTTCTAAATCAATATGGGATCTACAGGGGTCCTTATGTATGATGGTTTATTGGTCCCCATTTCTATTTGTTTGATACCACTTCACTACACCACCCTATCTTCAATGGTGGTGTTGGGCTGTTGTACATAATAGGGATTAGGCTAATTTGCTTAAGTCCCAAAGGATGGAAAGTAGAGGGGCAGATTTCAATTTGAAATAAGAACTGACCACTTTTTAGAGATATTGACAAAGCATTTCCTATACAAGTATGGATTGGATTAGATCAGGGGTTCTTAGCCTGGGTCCCACTAATCCATATTTATATGGATTTTCCAATTTATTTGAATACATTTCTGAGAGTTGATGAACCTCTGATCTCTCTGAACCTCTTTTCAATTATAAAATGAGGGAGTTGGCAGAAATTCTTAACCTTTATTTTTAATGCTGTGGACTCAACACTTTGACAGAGTTTTGAAGCCAATGGACTTCTCAGAACAATGTTTATTGCCTACATTCATAATTGAAGGAAATGCTAAATTTCTATTGGAGGTTAGTGAAAATAAAAATGTTTTTTTCTCATTCAAGTTCACAGATACCTTGAAATTCTAATCCCTGAAGTTAAAAATATATGGATTAGATGATCTCTGTGATCCTTCTGTCTCCAACTCTTATATTCCTAGGTCTTTCCAAACCCAAGGGAGAAGTCTCAGCCATTTCCTTTGGGCTTAGAAAACTCAGAAAAAAACCTTCTAACATTTAGAGATGTCCAAAAGTGGAGTGAGCTTCGTGGAGAGGTGATGGATTCTCCCTCATCGGAAGGTTTCAAGTTGAGGTTAGATGAACTCTTGGTAGTTTTATTGGAGTAGGAATTCTTAGGTCTTCCCACCAAATGCTGGTTACATAAAAGGCCATCACAAATAGTGAATAGTGAGCAAATCTATTTGTTTAAATAAATAGCAAACTGAATCAGAGAAGCTAAAAAATTTAAGACATACCAGAAAATACACAAGAGTGAACCCTTCATCTGAGAGCTACTAGAAATTTCAGCTCAAACTCTCAAAAAAGAAGGCCCAATCTCACTCAAGAGGAAGTCCCTCCTCTAAAGTCCCTAAGGAGATAAAAGTGGAAATCAGAGGCATGTTGAAGAGCTAGTTTCCCTTAAAAGTCTGCAGCTTCCAGTTGGTCTTTCCATATATCTCTGCTGAAGAGTCAGAAACTATGTATGTCTCTCTCCCATGAAGTTCTGACACCAACTCTGTTCCTTATATGATACATAGCACTAAGCCTTCTTTCCGCCAATCCAGAGTCAAGTTTTCCTTCCTCATAAGCAGTGACATGCAAAATATCCCAGACAGTGATAATTACCTGTAATGTATTGGAAATCCAACAGATAGTTAGAGAAAGGATTGTGGGCCCAACACAGATTTAGAGAAGAAATAAATTGCTTCTTTCCCTTTCCAACTCCAATCATTCTGATACTGTTTGTTATAGAAACCCCTTCCAGAGAGAGGAAGGAGATAATTCCATTGTCCTCTCTCAGGATCTGACCACATCTGAAGAATTGTGTTCAGTTTTGGGCACCACACTTTGGGAAGTATTTCAACAATATGGAAATACACAGATGAAATGTCATTGAACTCTGCTTGCTGTGGTTGGTCATGTCAGCAAGTCAATTTCCTACATTTCACACTACTGAGTCAAATTCTTGAACTCCGAAAGGGTGGAGGGTGGAGGCAATGTGTGTGTGTGTGTGTGTGTGTGTGTGTGTGTGTGAAAGAGAGAGATTTAAAAAATTTCTCTGTTTCTCCCATTACTCTTTCCCACAAGTGAGCAAATTTAACAACAACAAAAAAAATCTCCATGCTTATCTACATAATTTGCAAAAAAAAATTCTCACATTAGCCACATCCAAGATATATGTCTCTATTCATTTTAAGTTCATCACTTTTTCTGTCAGAAGATAAGTAGGATTTTTCATCTTCATTCTTTTGGACATGTGGTTTATGACTGCATATATCTGAGTCCTAAAGTCTTTCAAAGTTTTTTTTCCTCTAATTTTGTCATCATTATATTAATTATTCTTCTAGTTTTATCACTTCACTCTGAATCAGGTCATACAGATTTTCCCATTTCCTCTGAAATTGTCCATTTCATTATTTCTTATGGCATGATATTATACTACAATTTGCTTAGCTATGACCCATTAGGAGGGCAGTCTCTTAGTTTCCAATTTTGGGCTGCCATGAAAAGAACTTCTATTAAAGAGATCCTTAATTTAAAGATAAGAACATCACCAAAGTGTATTGAAATGATTTTCCCAGTCCTAAAACTAGTTAGTGGAAGGCTTATACTATTACTGTCCTTTCTGTCTCCTGTTCTTTATCAAACATTCTCAATAATTTAGTAGGTTTAGATGAAGTGGATGCTGTATACAAATAGATGTGTAATTGAGTCTCAGAACTGGCATTGTAAATATTTATAAATACATAGTACTGTAAATATATTTTTTGATGAATCTTCTAGTAAGTTAGGAGACTTGATTTCTGGGTTACTCTTTCAGAGTCCTGCTAAGTGTCTGAGTCCCCACTACTCTCAGGGGCTAGTTGGATGGCATTGATACCTAGATAGTGATCCTTAGTCATGGCTGAGCCATGGAATTATAGTGAGACATAACAAATTGTCAACTGTGTGTTGGATCAACTTTCCCTTCAAGTCAGCAGCAAACTGTTCACACTCAGAGAAGAACTCTAATTATTTGACATTAATTCTTCTGGTAGTCCTTTTGCATTGGGGTCAGCACTTTTGATGAATGCTAATATTTGGCTTGGAAAAGATAAGTCTATGATCAGTCCAGCACTCTGTACCACACATTGCCTTTGTCACTCTCACATCTTGTCTGTCTCTTCTCCTTACAATCACGAAATCTATTAGATGCCAGTGTTTACTGTCAGGGTGCATTCATGAACTTTTATTGCATTTAGATAAGAGGAAGACAGTGTTGGTGATGAGAAGGTCATGTGATGCACAAGTCTTCAGCAGTAGGTGACCATTGCTGTTTCTGTTTCCAAGTCCGTTTCTCCCCAGGACTCCCTGCCAAGTCTGGTAGTCTGAGCCTACTCTAGCATTAAAGTCACCCAGAATTATAAGCTTGTCCTCTTTTGGCACACTGATGATAAGGGTCTCTAGGTCTTCATAAAATTTTTCTTTGACTTCATCAGGGTTTGTCATGGTGGGAGCATAGGCACTGATGATGGTGGCATGGCATTTTCCTGTGAGTGGCAATAGCATTGTCATGAGTCTGTCATTCACTCCTTTTGGCAGGCATGTCAGCTTGCTGATTAGATTGGTTTTGATTGCAAAACCCATGCCAGCTTCATGGCCCTCCCCTTCACTGTGCCCACTCCAGAAAAAGATGTATCCAGCTCCAACCTCAGCAAGCTGGCCTTCATTTGCCAACCTTGTTTCACTCAGGGCTGCTAACAGTGGAGCAGAAAATGAGTGGGCAGCATTCAGAGATTTGGTGTACAGCACTGCATTTGCTCATCTGGGTCAGAACACTCGCAAACACCAAGACTGGTTTGATGAACATGATGGAGAAATTCAGAAGTTGCTAAATGAAAAATGAGAACTCTACAGGATTTACCAGCAGGATTGTTCATCCACCTCTAAGAAGGCAGCATTTAACTCCATCAAAAGCAAAGTACAAGCAAAGCTTAGAGAGATGCAGGATTCCTGGCTTAGTAAGAAGGCAGATGAAATTCAGTTTTATGTTGATAGTAATCCAAATCTCTTTTATGAGTCCCTGAAAGCTATTTATGGACCAAAAACCTATGGTGCATCACAACTACTGAGGGCTAATGGAGCCACATTGATTAGTGATAAGGACATGATCCTAGAGAGATGGGCTGAACACTTCCATAGTGTTCTCAAAAGACCATCATCAATCAATGCTGAGGCCACTGACCATTTACCTCAGGTTGAAGTCAATCCCTCCTTAGCTGAACTTCCAACTGAAGAAGAGGCTTTGAGGGCCTTTAGGTTCCTTTCATGTGGCAAAGCACCTGGTGCTGATTCTATTCCAGTTGAGATTTACAAGGTAGGGGGACCATTGCTCATACAAAAGCTGACTGAAATTTTCCAGGTTATATGGCAAGAAGAGTTTATCCCCCAGGAGTTCAAGGACGCCTCCATTGTCCATCTCTATAAGGGTAAAGAGAATAGGTTGTCCTGAGACAATCATAGGGGGATCTCTCTCTTAGTCATTGCTGGCAAAAGTTTGCTAGAGTCCTCCTTAATAGGCTGATCCTTCACCTGGAAAATGGTCATCTACTTGAGAGCCAGTGTGGCTTCAGAAAGGTCCAAGGAACAGTCGATATGGTGTTTGCTGCCAGACAAGTCGAGGAGAAATGCCAGGAGCAGAACAGAAGTTTGTACACAACATTTGTAGATTGACCAAGGCCTTTGACACTGTTAGTCTTGAGGGCTTATGGAAAATTATGTCAAAATTTAGTTGCTTGGAGAAGTTCGTCAGTATTGTACGTCAATTTCATGATGGCATGTTTGCCTGGGTTCTGGAGAGTGGACAATGTTCTCACGCCTTCACAGTCACCAGTGGAGTGAAACAGGGCTGTGTGCTTGCTCCCATGCTTTTTAACATGATGTTTTCAGTCATGTTGTCAAATACTTTCAATGAGGATGAACATGGCATCGAGGTCAACTACTGTACTGATGGTAAGTTCTTCAATTTGAAAAGGCTACAAGCCAAGACCAAAGTGGAGGGAGTGTTGGTGCATGATTTTCTGTTTGCAGATGATTGTGCACTCAGTGCAGCCTCTGAAGCTGAGATACAACAAAGTATGGATGGATTCTCTGCTGCCTGTGCTAATTTTGGCCTAATAATTAACACCAAAAAAACACAGATGCTCCATCAGCCACCACCACACCATCCGTATGTGGAACCACTGGTTACAACGAATGAAGAAGTTCTGAATGCTTACGTTGGTAGTGTACTTTCCAGGGATGTACACATTGGCAATGAGGTTAATGAATGCATTGCCAGAGCTAGTTCAGTGTTTGGGAGGCTCCGAAGAAAAGTTTGGGAGAGAAGAAGTATTAGACTGACTACCACATTGAAGGTCTATAGAGCTGTTATGCTGACCTCATTGTTGTATGTCTGTGAAACATGAACAGTTTACCAGCTCCATGCCAGAAAACTGAATCGTTTCCATTTGAATTGTCTTAGGAAGATTCTGATGATCATTTGGCAGGATAGGGTACCAGACACTGAAGTCCTTCCCTGAGCTGAACTGCCAAGCATTCAAACTATGCTTCAGAGAGAGCAACTCCAATGGGCTGACCATGTTGTTTGAATGCAAAATGTACACATGCCAAAAAGACTATTTTACGGAGAACTTGCATGGGGCAGGGGATCACATGGTGGCCAGAAGAAACAATACAAGGACACACTTAAGGTCTCTCTCAAGAACTTTGGATTTTACTGTGCAACATGGGAGACATTGGCACAGGACTGCTCAGCATGGTGTGCCCACATAAGAAAAGGTGTTGTGCTCTTTGAGCAAAGCAGAATTGAGATAGTACAAAGTAAACACAGGATGTGCAAATCTGGAATATCCACCCCAAATATTCAAACAGACTAACTGTGCCCAACCTGTGGTAGAACATTCTGAGCTTCTATTGGTCTTATCAGCCACAGTCGGACACACTGAAATTTCACTTTACAATGGTGATGTCATTTTGGTCCTCTTCGAAGATGAAGGACAACAACCAAAAAAACAAATTGCCACATGTCTGCCTAAGCCACAGTGCTTTCCTCTGTAAGCTGGCTTTTGCCTTTGCAATTAACCTTTACAAACCTTTGCCAAGAATCTCTGTCCAATGATGGAGGGAACAATAAAGATAGAGGGGAACAATGAGAAGGAGGAATATCTTGTTATAGGTTCCAAGGACATTTCTAGAAGTGGTTCTGAGTGAGGGTTGAGCTCATTTTCTTTCTTCCATTTGGTATGGACATCTCTTTAGGTAAATGGAATGAACTCATTCATGGTATGTGACTACTGTGTGATTGCTAACTTTCTTCCTAGGTCTAGATGCTTTGATTCTACGGCATCCAAGGTGTTACCTTCAAGCAGTAGCTTTGGCAGAATCTAAAGAGCTGTCATGTCCAGGATGATCTTGGCCAGGTTCATATCTCTAAAAGTTACCTTGTTTTTAAGGGTAATGTACAATAGAGATTAGAAGGATGAACCTTTCATATACTAAGTTTAATTCTATAAAATTTTTACCTTAAAATATTTTATTGATGTTTTAAAAAATATCAATGTTACTTCCCAATATCCTGCCCTAAAAGACTTTTTTCCTTCTAACTAGGAAATATAGCTAAGGGAAATGAAGATTGGTTGAAAGAACTGGGAATGTAGAGTATTGATAAAGGAAGACTTGGAGAAATCCTATTCCTCTTGCCAAGTATTTGAAGGGTGGTCATGGAAGAAGAATGGACTCAGCTTGTTCAATCTGACTCCAAAGGGGGAGGACTAGGAGTAATGGGCAGACGTTTCAATGCAACATGTTTAGTCTTCAGGTAAGGGGAAAATATTTCTATTGAAGTTCTCAAGTTGAATAACTTCCTAGAGAGGTAGTAGGATCTCCCTCCTTGGAGTGCTTTAAGCAGAGTCTGGACAGTCACGTAGCTGGTATTTTATATTGGGGATTCCTTTCATATATAGATTGGACTTGATGGTTGTTGAGGTCCCTCCCAACTCTTTAATTCTGTGATTCTGTGAAACAAACTCTCTGAAGAACAATGTCTGATGACATCTGCCTCATGGAATCTGCCATTCTATCATGAGGAGGGAGGTGAGTTTCATAGTAATTCTCTGGAGTCGAAACTGGTAATTACATTGATCTGAATCCTAATGTCTTTTAGTTCAACAAGCATTTATGAAGTACAATGTCTGTTTTATATAGAGTATTTTGTTCAGAACTGGAGGAGATGGAATAGGGATTGTTTCTTCTTTGTATTTGTATCTGTATACAGTGCCCGGCATGTAGTAGGCACTTAATAAATACTTGTTGATTGATTAAGATTAAGCAAAGAAAACAACCATAATGACAATAATAGTAATAGTTTAAGCTGATTATTTATATCGAGTTTTATCTTCTTTTTACAGCTCATATATCTTTAGTTCCTTCAATTGCTCCTTCCAGGAGATAATTTTCAGATTACTCACCATCCTTGCTGCCCACTTCTGGATGCACTCTAGCTTGTTAATGACCCTTCTAAAATGTGACGTTCAGATGTCTGTGAGTCATGGAAAGCCACAATCTCTGAAGAATTTAAATTGAGGGTCACCCAAAGGGTAATGGAGAGGAACATGGTGGGTGTGATTAGGCTGTAATATGTCACTAGTGAAGAATTGTGCAGAAGTATTGTAAAAGGTACCATCAGAGAGATATATGACTGGAAAAGAAAGTAGACCTGTCTTCTAACAAGAGCGAGGTATAGAAAGAAGGTGGACAGCCAAAGTGCCTTTTTGTTACCCACCAAATATCAGGGGATTTAGGAAAATGTCTTTAGCATATTAGGTGGTATCTCTGTGAAGATTTATGGGAAGGCCCAGATAGGTATTCTACAGAATGAGACTACCTCAGTGGGTTATAATCTGAGATGATTCATAGAAACATCTAAAGTACCTACTCAGATATGATCTGATCAGTACTGAGTCTCATGGAGTTGTTACTTCTTGGGATTAGGACACTCTACTTCTTTTATAATTACACTAATATTTTTTAGGAACCACATCAACTGTTGACTCATTAAGTTTGTGATAAAACCAATTAAACAGATTTATGAATCACTTTTCAATTCAAACACTTATTAAAGGCCTACTATGTGCAGTATACTAGTTGATGGAGATATGGTTAATCAGTGCCAGGCACTGAGGACACAAAAGAAGGCAAAAACGTGATCCCTGCCCTCAAGGAGCATGTAACATGTATACAAGCAAGTACATGGCATATAAAAAGTAATACAAAATAATTTCAAGAAGGAAAAGAAGTCATGCTAATAACTGGGAATCAGAGGGATAATAATATTAGCTAACATTTATGTAGCTCCTTAAAGATTTACAAAGCACATATAAATGCACACATACTATACATATATACACATATATGTGTCTGTATATGTATACATGTATATGTGTATATATATATATATATATAAATATATATAAAACCTTATTTTGTCTAATTTGTTTAGAACCATGATCAAGAAGGACCTTCTATAGGAGGTGGTGTTTAAGTTGGGCCTACTATGTGCAAGATTATATTCCAGGTCCTAGAGGAAGCTACAAAAACAACAAAGTAAGCTAAAAACCTGAGAATATTAGAAGTAAGTTAACAGGAAATAGAATCACAGGATCTCAGTGTTGGAAGGGTCCTTGGAGGCTTTCAAGCTCAATTCCGTACTTGAATGAGAATTCTTTTCCCTCTACAATATACCTAGTAGGAAGATATCTATCTTTTGCATGAAGCTCTCCAGTGAAGAGGAACAACATACTTCCCAGGGAAACCTACTCATTTTTGTCATTGCCATTCTTCTAAATAATTTTTATTCTATGTGGCTTAGGATTATATAGAAAGAGTTTATGTCATAGTTTGTAATGATCACAATCTATACTGGATGAGAAAGACAGTTGTCTCAAAGTACATACATGCATGTGCATACGTTATCTCTGACTCTTTGTTACCCCATTTGGTGTGTTTTTGGCAAAGATACTGAAGCAGTTTGCTATTTCCTTCTCCAGCTCATTTTACAGACAGGGAAATGCAGGTATATATATATATATATATATATATATATATATATATATATATATATATACACACATACATACACATATATACACATATATATGTATATGATGCATATGTATATGTATGTATACATACATATATATTATATGAAATCTCATTTGATTTAATTTGGTCAGAATCATGATCAAGAAAGACCTTCTGTAAGAGGTGGTGTTTAAATTGGGCCTACTATGTGACTTGCCCAGGGTCACACAGCTAGTAAGTTTCCAAGGTCAAATTTGAACTCAGGGAGATGAGTCTTCCTGACTTTAGACTTGGTGCTCTATCCCCTGTGCCACCTAGCTACCCATGGTGCTCCACCGCCTGCTTCTTTAATGCCTGCCTGGGTATGATAAAGGAATAATTAGTGATGCCAATCAAAATGGACTGTTTTCTTCTTGGGCTGCATAACTCCTCTGTCAAAGCACATTGATAGGTGCAATGTAAACAAACGGTAGACAGTGAAAGCCTGAGAGTGTGACTGATGCTGAAATGTGTACTGAGACCCCCCTGCAAGCATCCTCTAGAATAAATGACAGGCACAGATGAATAAATTCACTGCGAACACCTCTTAAAACTGTGGAGAGATGGATTAAAAAAAGGGAAAGAAATCTAAGCCTTTGTTCACACTATTGGGGTCTCTAAATCAAGGCCATTAACATTGCTACCTTTGGCTTGAAGGTGCTCCTGGACATAGCCATTGACTCCAAAGGCCAATTGGATCTTTACTTTGTTGTTTCTGGGATATATTTTCACCATGGGAGTGAGGGGGAGGCAGTACCCTGTCATCCCTGGAAAAATTTTGAGTGAATTTCTATGTTGGGAAATAATTTCTCTTGCTTGATTAGAGATTGTGGTATCCTGATCTTTTCTAGGGTTTGCTGTGGGATCATTACGGGAAAAAGGTCTGAATCCAAGGTTCCCATTGTATCATAGTTCTGAGTCAGAGCCAGAACACAATACATATACTTGGAGCTCTGAAAGGATGAATTCTTAACAATAGACATCATGACACAGTGAATAAAAAGTCAGTTTCATGGGGTGTTCAGGGAGGACTAGTACCTCTGGGGTGAGGGCTTACTGAGCCCTTTCCAGGGATGCTAATCCCTCATTCACCTGTCACTCAACTCCTACCTGTGGCTCCAAGAAGCTGTAGGACGAGCAGTGGCCACATGCCAGTAAAAGCACCTCAGCAGACAAGCTAAACCAGGTTGAGGGTAACCAATGGGCCTCCAATCCAATGGTGAGTTAAGGATGTGAAGACATCCCCCCATTGAATGGGTAGATGAGAACAATTTGTTCCAATGGCCATGAAAGTGGCTGAAGCAGGCACTGTGGAGCACTTAGAGCTTGGTCAGACATCAGAGACACCAAGGTCATCCACTGCATCCTGGGCTATTTCAGTCATCTTGACTTTTATCTTGCTGCTGGATTTCAGTGACAAAGAGAGAGGAAGGCTGATGAGCTTGAGTAAGTTTGCCTCACTTTCATCCAATTCAAGTCTAGATGTAACTGGGTGATGTCATTGGTTCTCTTAGAAAAAGAAGGATGAACAACCACTACCACCATCTCCTCTGGACCCTGAGCAAGCTATTTAAACTCTCAGTGTTTTAGGCAACTCTCTAAGATGATAAATTACAGAGAAGAGCTAACTTACATTGGTAGAGGGAATTTCCTCACCAGGGAGTTCCCTGTACCCATGAAATCACAAGTACATACCCTGTTCTAATAATAATAATAACACCTAGGTAATACTTCAAGATGTATAAAGCACTTTACCTATGTTTTCTCATTTGGTCCTTGTGATAGAGGTGCTACTATTCCCTTCATTTTACAGATGAGGAAACTGAGACTGAGGAAGCTTAAGTGACTAGTATCTGAAGCAGAAGCCAAATTCAGCTCCCCCTGACTACATATTCAGTGCTCTATTCACTATACCACCTACCTTCCTTGAATGGTAAACCTGCATGCCCAGAATGCGGCCTGTGCTTTCTGCTTCAAGTCCAAATTGGTCCCATCAGGAAGGTCATTTGTACTTCCTCAGAGGTGCTTACCTCATTTGTCTTCTGAGCTAGTTACATGCATGCTGCATTAAGACTAACTCAGAACCAATGGGCTCTCCTTAGACCCTTCCTGCTTCTATCCAAAGAACATCTAAAGAACACCATTAATAAGCAGTTTATTCTTGTCCTTCCCTCTCTCCCATCTCCCCTTATGCAGTCTTGGTAGTAATGGAGACTCATTTACATAAAAACAGAGGTCATGGCCATGCAGTCGCCCCTCATGCTAAAGCATTTTCGAATACTAATATTTTTCACTAAATACAAAATTCCAGGTTCTAAAGGAGAGCTTAAGGTGACCCCAAATACCCCTCTAAGTTGCTTAACAATATACATAAAAAATAGATTCTACTTACTACATATTTTAATTTTTAAAATCCATATTGAAAAAACAAAAAAAAGTTAATATCTTTTATTTGTGTGTCACCTTCATTTCCTGACAAAATTCTCCATTCCTCATCCCTTATAACTAAGACTGAAAAAGAAAGAAGAGGTAAAAACACTTCAGCAAAGCCAGCCAACAGATCAACAGAGTCTAAGAGAGGCTTCATGATTAGAACACTGGTCCTGGAGTCAGGAGGACCTCAGTTCAAATCCTGTGTCATATACTAAGTCACTTAGCCCTACTTGCCAACAAAAAAGAGTATATGCAGTATTTTATACTAATGTTTTTATTCAATCATTTCAGTTGTGTCCATCTCATTGTGACCTTATTTGGGGATCTTTCTGCAAAGATCCTGGAGTGCTTTGCCATTTGCTTTTCCAGTTCATTTTACAGAAAAGGAAACTAAGGCAGAGTTAAGTGACTTGTTCAGGGTCACACAGCCAGTAAGTGTCTGAGGCCAGATTTGAACTCAGGAAGATGAGACTTCTTCACTCTAGGCTTGGCACTCTATCCATCTAGCTGCCCACTTCATGTCCATAGTCCTCCTAAACTGTATATAACTTCTTCAGAATCAAACCGGAATCATCATAATTATTCAGTGTTCAGTTTTCTGGGTTTGTTTGTTTTGCCAAGGAAGCCAAGCAGGCAAAAAATGCAAGGCCATCTACTGGAGAAGGATATTACATCATGTTGTGGTGCCAGTGGTGTGAATATAAACACTGGAGTCTAAAGCCATACCTGACAAAGGGTCCATTTCTCCCCTAAAGTTCTGTGCCTCATAGATTTAGAGCTGGTAGAGCCTCAGAGGTCATAGATCTTAGAGCATACACTGTGTGGAAATAACCTTGGGGACTATCAGATTTTACCATCTAGTCTAGTTCAATAAGTTTGTAGATTAAAAAAACCAAAAAACCAAAAACTGAGCACCAGAGAGGTGAAGAGCCTTGCCCAGGGTCCCCTCACTTAGTGAACAGTTAGAGGCTCTCCCCAGGCACACCTTTGGTTGTTCTGTTGTTATTGGCCAAAATTAGCTGATGGACATGGACATTCCCTCCCCCTTCAGTAACCTCCAGTGGCTTCCCTATTACCTCCAGGATCAAATATAAAATACTCCCTTTGGCTTTGAAAGCCCTTCATCATTTGACTCCTTCCTACTTTTCCAATCTTCATATATTTTCCTTCTTTCTGTATAGTCTCTGATCCAGTGACACTGGCTTCCTTACTGTCCTTTTGTACAGGACACTCTCTTTCTAGACACTAAGGACTTTCATTGAAGTTTACTCTCTTCTTGATTCAGCCTCCTGACTTCTTTGAAGTCTCAGTTAAAATCCTACCTTCTGCAAGAAGTGACTTTTTAATGCTAGTTCTTTCTTTTTAAGGTGACCTCCAAGTTATTCTGTAAGTATCTTCGTTGTACACAGTTGTTTGCGTATTGTCTCCCTCACTAGACACCGAGATCCTTGAGGACAGGCATTGTTTTTGCCATTCCTTTCCTTTCCTTTCCATTTCTTCTTTATATCCCCAGGGCTTAGCACAGTTCCTGACGTGTTGTTGTTGTTCAGTTGTGTCTGACTGTTTGTGACTCCATTTGGGATTTTCTTGACTCATTTTACAGATGACAAACAGAGGCGAACAAGATTAAGTGACTTGTTCAAGGTTACATAGCTAGTAAGTGTCTGAGGCAGGATTTGAACTCAGGAAGATGAATCTTTCTGACTCCAGGCCAGGTACTCTATCAACTCCACTACCTAGCTGCCCTCCTGACAATACAGTAAGTAATTACTAAATGTTTGTTGACTGATTGCTTGGACTTTAGTTTTACCTAAAGCTAAAATCAATGTTGTCATATAATGTAAGGTTAATTATGAGAATTAAAGATCTTCCCCACGCATTAATGGACCTGCCCATTAAGGGAAGTTTGATTAAGGGAGATTTGTTTTGTAGGAAGGTCCACACCTCTGTTAATTTCTAATGAGGCACTGGTTCTCAAGGGTTGTAATGCCCTCTAGCTCTGAAAAGTGTATATATACTCTGAGGTGAGGTTTTACTTTGGGGCTCACTTGTTGGAAGTGTTTGTTTGGCCAGACAAGAGTCTGAAAAGCTGCTAATGACCCTCCCTCCCCCCACCTTTGAATACCCAGATGTTGATGATTTTCTCTCTGGTCACTATATATATTGCTTATGGTCAGATGGTTGGAAGCCCTGTCTGTTGGTCTTTATTTCTCTGTTTGTATTTTCTCTGATGTTCAGGGTGCTGACTTTTTCCCCTGAACTAAGTGAATGATATATGTGCTTGATTAAAGTAGACTGTTGACCCCTCAAAAGTTGCTTTCCTTTTAGAAAAGCAGAACTAAGAACCCATACATCAGACCCTCCTGTATATGCTGGGTTCCTTGCTGTTACATACATAACCAGAAAAACTATCATTAGGACCTAAGACTGGACTATTTGGAATTGTCTAGCAATTTTTGTGTAACACTTCAGTCTTTGCTGTGGTTTATCTTTCTAGTTCTCCCTGAGACTCTCATGTCCAGTGAGTCTCCAGGGCAGCTGGGGAAGAAGAAAAGGACCCTGCTTTCTTCTTCCAATTATCCAGGCAGCACTAGGGACTTATGGGCCTTTTCATACCCAAGAAAGAAACATTATACTTAGCCTTCAAGGATAAGACATCTTACATGTAGCAGGACTAAATAATGTCTCTGCTCTATCTTTTATACCAGAATTTAAGAGCACCAGGAGCAGCTAAGTTTATTAGGACCCATAAGAACTGTACTATAAGCAGGACACCCAAAGCCATAAACCTGTACCATGAAGTTTGTAACAAATCCTAAAATGGTGATCTAGGACGGGAGCTCTTGTCTTTGTCAGCAGAAAAAAAATATATAAAACAAAAGAAAATGCAAACTTAAGCAGAAAAAGAGATGTGGAAAAGAATTGTAGGAAGAAAGGGAAACTCAGTGCCAATAATCCTAACAGTCAGGATAAGAATAATGAAGATAAGAGACAGTGTGGCATAATGCATAAGGAGGTGTCAGAAATTACAGATGAAATCTCCCAATCTGCCTCAAAGAGGGAGTTTCCATACTAGGCACTTCCTGCTCCAATTAAATCATGAGTTTAAAAAAATATGTATTCTGGCTGTAGTGAATGTTATGGATTAGAAAAGGAGGAGACTAGAGCCAGAGAGACCAGAGAGACCAGTTCTTGCCATAATCCAGGCAGAAGGCAATGAATCTTTAAGTGGCAAGGTGGCATGGTGGATAGAAGGCCAATCTTGGAGTCTTAAGAAGATTAAGGTTCAAGTTTTGTTTGTGACATCTTAGCTATGTAACCAAGGGTAGGTCACTGAATCTGTTACTGCCCCAGGCCAGTTTCAAAGACTCTAAGTTTTGTCCTAGTTCTTGATCTCTATCATTGGAAGGAGTTTTGACACCAATGAATTACCGATCCAGATAAAAAGCCATGACAACCATGATTGTGATGACAACTATGATGATGATAAAGACCACAGTGACAAAGAAAAATAAGCTAGCTTTAGATAAAGCCCTTCTAGAGGGGAGTCTGAGGAATCTTAACCCACCCCATCCTTCCACCTCTGTCAGATATATAATGATGCACTGATTATAGGAGAGGGACAATGGGAAAAACAAGAGGCTGCCTGGAAGGAAGAAAGGCAAGGAGAAAAGAAGGGATTTCTGGAGAATCTTTAAGGGTTCTCCATGGAAAGGGAAGGTCCTAACAGCAATATCTTTTATTTAACTGCCTTAAATTTATTCTACTTATATTTATTCTATTTACATATGTAGACATGTACATATATGGGTGTGTATGTATATGTGTGTATGTGTTTGTGTGTGTATATATAAACACACACAGTTTGCTTGATTGTAAACTCTTTGAGAATATAGATTGTTTAACTTTTTTCTTTCCTTCCCCAGTGCCTAGCCCAGTACATGTTTAATAAGTGCTTGTGGGTTAACTGATTTAAAAGGGCTTTTTGGAAAGATGTTGGCTGTGAATAGGCATCTTCCCATTCGGTCTTTTAGAAGCTGGTTGGATGGCAGACCTGGAGAACTGGAGGTCAACATAAGTACCTGGCTTAGTACAAAACCAAATGCTGACCCTGGGGTTCATTCTGGTTAAGAGGGTCAGAACTATCAACCCCCCTTCCAAAATAAAAGTGAGAATAGAGATGGTTGAGAAGAGCCAGTAGTAGCCCAGAGACTTTGAATATACTTAGATGTATGGCCAGGGCTGGGGAATATATACCTAGGAAAAGTAGCTTAGAAATAAACATTTATCCCCCTGGAAATTGAGAGTTATTTATTTTCCATCCAGACTCTTCCTCAGCAACTATTCTTTTCTTACATCTCCCTCTCCGCCCTCCATATAAACCTATTCCTCCTATTTTTTTCCTGGGTAGAGACAGGACTTTCCCTTTTCTCCCACCTGCTTTCTGTTTCCTTTCCATGGAAAATGAGCCATGATAGTTAAAAGATCCTTTGTTACCCACATTCCTAGGACTGAAAGACTTAATTCCTGTAGGTTGAGTCAGAATAAAAATACTGGACTCGGAACTGAGGCTTGCCAGTGCGGCATTTACCCTCTTACTACACCACCCTTCTCCCTGAGCTCACAGCAGCACACCTCCACCTTTGTCTGATTTTCTGGAGTTCCCTCCCAATATTACTCCCTTTTCTTCTCATTTGGCCTGGAGCCTTGGTTTGTTTCTTTGGCTCTTTCTCTGATCCAGAGTGGGTTAAATTTTTTTATTGATTTATTTTTCTTTTTTTTTCTTTTCAGGGGGGAAGAAGAAGGAAAATAAATTATACATCTCCCGAGATACGATCTGTAGTTAATTCTTAATTAGGACTGACAGATGCTTCCCCCATAATCCTATTCCCAACATGTTCTGTTTGCTTTGTTTGGTGCTGGAAGATATATTGTGACACAGTAATGACCTTTCTAAGCTTGTCCTGGAAGTGTTATTGGCATTCTAATGATTTATTGCGTGTTCCAGTTGATTACAGGGCCATTTGTCAACATTTTATTTCTCTCTCCATAAACCTGTCTCCTGCGTCACAGCCATTCACTAGCATGAAATTTAAACAAATACAGTATATAGCTCTTATTCAACTTCTGTTTTCACTTGGAGGCTCTGGAGCAAACCCATTCTGGCCACAAACAGGGCTTTTATCACGGCTGCTGCCATGGCTCTCATAAGGGCAGGATTAGGACTTGGTCCCATGGAGCTAGAGATGATTTCCTTCAATATTGATTTGAAATACCTTGGGTTGGCTTTTGTGTTGGGTTGTTTTGTTTTTAAACTGAATCAAATTGGTCCCTCCAATACATCTGTAGACCTTGCTGTGGGTTTTCTGCATTGGCCAGTTGATGCCATTTAGAATGCGGAGTGAAAGCTGTGCTGGAGGAGGGGAAGTCGGGAGTCGTGTGGAAACTCGATTCTACAAAGATTGCTTCTTAATCACACATATTGTCATCAGGGCTTGTTGTGATAGGAAAAGGCCTTCTCCTTGGTGAGATGGAAAGCACCTTGGCTTTGGAGTCAGTGTGCCTGGCTTCAATCACTACCAGCTCTGCCATCTGTCTGACCCTGGGCAAGCAACTTCATTTCTCTGGGCTGCAGTCTCCACTTCTGAAGATGAATGGGTTGTATTAAATGACCTTTTTAAGCCCTAACTCAATGATTCTATGGTTCTTCCAATACTACTGTCCCTACTGAAGGAACTATGGGTACAACAGGGTGGATTCTGACCTATAATATTTGTGCAGTGAGACTTCTATTCAATCATAGCACCTCTTTATGTTTTGATGGTATTTTGATTTTCTAATTTAAAAAAATCTTGTTTATTAAATGGGCTTGATAAACTCTGGCTTATTCCTGCTACACTGAGATGCTGTGAAGATGAAAAAAATATTCTGAAGGCTCATTTCGGAAGGTCTTTTTAAGTAAATATAAATGTTGGGGTGTGCTGGTAAGTGTTTAACAACTGGCTCCCAGGGGGGGAAAAAGATTGTACACATAACAGACTTTTGAGTGTAATTTGTATTATTAGCATTTTTCTCCATCAATTTTTTAAATCTAGAAATCAACAAAACAATAAATCAAGCCTCGATTTGTACTGTTTGCTGATTTCTGCTGCGTAAATGTTCACATTGAAAATTTAACTACAGACTCTAGAGAGCTGATGGGAGCTGGCTTGTGTGTATATCTCTGCTCAATGCAGCTGGGATTTTTACTTTTCTGTTGTTAGTCAACAGCCTTTATTGAACTATGTGTTGTTGTCTACAAGGCATGTGCAACTATCATATAAAAGAAGTGGGACACAAAATCCCTGACTCCAGGGAGCTTCCAGGTCAATCTGAGAAGCAGAGAGTACACACACACACACACACACACACACACACACACACACACACACACTTATAACACAACATAATACTAGCACCATTCTTTCTACGTATTTCGGCCATGATCTAGGATAGGGCTGTTGGTGTTCAGTCATTTCAGTTATTTTCAGTTCTTTGTGACCCCTTATAGGGTTTTCTTGGCAAAGATATTGGAGTGGTTTGCCATTTCCTTCTCTAGTAGACTAGGGCAAACAGAGATTAAGTGACTTGCCCAGGATCACACAGCTTATAAATGTCTGAGGTCAGATTTAATCTCAGGCTTCCTAGCCCAGTGCTCTATCCACTCAGGCACCTAGGATAGGGGGACTTTTATTTTTTTTGCAATGAAACAATAGTTTGCTCCCCATGTTCCCACTAGCCATTGAACACAGCATTTGCTGTCTCAGAGTGTGAGTGTAAGGAAAACAGCTGCTGTTGAGATCTGGGAACCAAAAGAGAACTGTTAGCCAATCTGCAGTAGACTAGAACCATAAGCAACAATTAATATCACTGAAATACCTGGATGATTGAGGTAAGTCTGTTGGTTTATAAACACTCACATGATGGTAGATGGTTAAGAAAGAATTAAAGCCTAAATCCAGGAAGGAGATAGTAAGAGAGTAGCTGGTGGTTTTTGATGAATTTTAGTTTTGGGTCCAGACAAATTGTATATAAAGAAACTGTGGAAACTTGAAGACAGGCTTGAGGAACTGTTGTTACTAATCTTTTAGAAATAGTAAAGAATGGGGGACATGGAGAAGACTGAAAACAAATGCTGTTGTTTAAGGGGGTTCCTTGAACTTGTCTTTTTGAGTTGCCATATTTTCCAGAAACACTGGACCCAGAGCATGCAGGAGGCCCTGAATGTGTCAAGGACAAAGTGTCCCCTTCCTCCACTGACATAGTTGGTTGTTTGTATCTTAAACTGGATTCCCTGCGTGTCCTTGGGAGTCAAGATGGCACCAGTCAGTCTGCACTAGACTGAGACACTGCTTATACATCTGGGAGCCATGTAGATAAGCAATCCCTCCTACCTTCATATTTTAGCAGCTCCTAAAGGAAACGAATGAGGCTTTTGCCATTGCCTTGTTCTTCCTCTTTGGGAGAGGTTTTGTCTTTTTCCCACCTTTATGGCACCTTTCCCCTTCCAATGCCATACTCCAGGTAGAGATTTGTTATCTCCTCCTTCCTTAATACTTCTGTCATAAAAATTCAGACTTCTGTATGGATTGTGAACTCATTACATTCCACATGCATGTTCATTTCTCTCATAATAAACCTAGTTATCACCTAAATTTCATGAAGTGATTGCCTGTTAACACTATCTTAATTTTTAAATTAGGGGAAAAAAACCAAAGAGGAAAGAATATCCAAAATGAAAGCATGGTTAAAAAAAGTGCAAATGCAGCAGATAGGGTAAGGATTAACATGGGAATAATACCATCAGATATGGCAATTAAGAATTAATTGGTAACTTTGGAGAGAATACTTTCAGTTGAGTGATGAGGTGGGATTCCAGATTGTATAAGGCTAAGGAGTGAGTGAGAAAAGGTAGATAGTAATTGTAGACAACTTTTTCAAAGAGTTTGGCTAAGAAAACGAGCTAGGATATAAGACTTTAGCTTATAAATAAAAACATTATAGCAAATCTAGATTTTAGCAATATATTTAGGAAAGTACTTCAGTGGTGTGTTTGTGAGCAAAATGAATAGTGACTAGATATGTGGTTCCCAACCTGTAGATAGGAGATCCCTAAATCGTGTAATATTATTATAAGAGATCTGGGAACCTATAGACTCACTTAGCAAACTATATGCAACATAATGCCTTAAGGGAAATAAACAAACACTTCTCTACACTAAATAAAGTCTCTTCCATATAGATATATCATTATTTTTCAAATGTATGCAAATGCTGTTGTGATAAGTTAAGATAAAAGATCATTTAAAAGTGTCCCTCAATTAACTCTTTGTCATGATATATTCTCCATCAGTACGCACCAAGTGGTGTTGTAGATAGAGAACTGGGTCTGACTTATGGAAGGACAGAGTTCAAATCCATCCTCAGACACTTATTGACTGTGCAATCTCAGCTTAGTCACTTAACCCATGAGTTTCCTCATTGGTACGATAGGAGTACTAGTAGCACTTTCCTCTCAAGACTGTTGTGAAAATAAAATGAGATAATATTTTTAAAGTACTTTGTAAATGTAAAAGTACTATATAAATGCTAGCTATTATTTTTGAGTATCTTTGACATTTTTGATAGTAAAAAGAAATTCTTCATATTTAAAAAGGCTGGGGACTCATTTGATGTTACAATTGGGTAGACTGATACTGGCTGGAATGATTTATACCTAGGATATTGATCAAATTGATCAGTGTCAACCTGAAGGGAAGTTTTTAGTGGTAGCCTTTTTCATCATTTTTATTAAAGGCTTATATAAAGACATGAACAAAATGCTTATTAAATTTGTAGAAAACAAAATGTAGAGAGAAATACATTATATGGCAGAACTTGCATCTCAAAAGATCTTGTTAAGATAGAATGACATGAGGGCAGCTAGATGGAGCAATGGATAGAGCACCAGCCCTGGAGTCAGGATGACTTGAATTCAGATCTGACTTCAGATACTTATTAGCTCTGTCTTCTTAGGCAAGTCACTTAAACCTGATTTTCCTTCTCTCTCCCCCGTAAAAAAAGAATGACATGCTGAATCTATGTTTTAATACTGAAGGGATACATGATTTCTTTGGTGAGAATATTCCCTGCATTGGTACAAATTGAGAATTTTTATTAATAAATGCTCTTTAGTAGTTGGCTGTGGCCAAAAAGAAATCCACTTACTCTGAAGTCAACCTAGTAATGAGTCTCTCTGAACTCAGCTAGTCTGAGTTGCATATAGTAGATACTGAAGTTTCTTACTGGGCTCTACTTACAGACTTTACAGCTTGGTAAGACATTCCAAAGGTGGGATTCTGCTAACATGGTCTTTAAGAAACCAAATTCACCTTCATGCCATGATGAAACATTGGAAGAGGAAGATAGTAGAGAGGCAGAATTAAACCAAATTCACCTTCATGCCATGATGAAACATTGGAAGAGGAAGATAGTAGAGAGGCAGAATTCAGCATATTTTTGGGTCTCCGTTAGCAAGGTGTTGACCCACTTTTCATGCTTTTCTTGCATCTCTCTCATTTCTCTTCCCAGTTTTTCCTCCACCTCTCTTACTTGATTTTCAAAATCCTTTTTGAGCTCTTCCATGGCCTGAGACCATTGAATATTTATTTTGGATGTTTGGGATACAGAAGCCTTGACTTTTATGTCTTTCCCTGATGGTAAGCATTGTTCTTCCTCATCTGAAAGGATGGGAGAAGATATCTGTTCACTAAGAAAGTAACCTTCCATAGTCTTATTTTTTTTCCTTTTTTTGGGCATTTTCCCAACCAGTTACTTGACTTTTGGGTCCTTTGTCAAGAGTAGGGTGTACTCTGGGGATCTGTAAGATCTGATTTCCTCCAAGGTGGCACAATCAAGCATGTACACTGATCTGGAAGCAGGTACAGATTTTTGTGTCCAGAATCTTAGCAGTTTTCTCTCCACAGTCACCTGGTCTCCAGTTCTGCCAAGTCAGCACTGGGTGCTGATTTTCAGATAAACTGGATGGGCAGGGCTGCCATTCAGTGTGAGACAAAGACCAGCTCCCTCAGGGCCTCTACACAGGGTTGAGGCAATATTCAGCTCCTCAGTGCCCCCAGGGGCTTTTATGATCCAACAACAGATGCGGGCTGCTGTAGGGGCTGCTGTGAGAACTGCTGCTGCCTGCCAATGTGGCCTCTGCAGCTGCTGCCTGAGGCCAGAGCTATGGGAAGGCCCTTCGCCCTTCTTGGCCAGCTGAAAAAACCCTGTCACTGACCTTTGACGCCTGTGGGTTGAGGGATCTGCGAACCCGCTGCTGCTGTGACTGGAGATTCCACCCCCTGTGTCCTTCTCCCAGAGTCGCTCCACTCAGTGTGGCCAAAGCTGGGCTGGGCTCCTCTCTGCATCTGGTGCAACCAACGTTTCCTGTGGGCCTTTCAGGTTACCCAGGGCTGGAAATCTCCTCCACTCTGTTGTTCTCCACTGCTGCTGCTCCAAAATTTGGTGAGAGTCCCTCTCTACAGGTATTTTATGGGCTGTGTGGGGAGACCCTGCGTATGTGTGTCTTTCTACTCTGCCATCTTGGCTTTGATAACAAGATGAAATTTAATGGAGATAACTATCAAGTCTTGAGACAATTAAAAAAATCTTTATCAATATACGATAGAGGAGTAGAAGAAAGAGGGAAGTGATTGGGGGTGAGTGGGTGGGAACCTAGCTCAACAGCATTAATATACAAAAGATTTAGGGCTTTTCGTATATTTCCTCTGTGAAATAAGGAGATTTAGATGTATAAGGCTCCTTTTAGCTCTAAATTTATGATTCTATGATAGTCCAAATGCATTCTTCATTGGCTATACCCTGTCTATGCTATTATATTCTGTTTACCACATTTTAGAAAGATTGCTGAAGTTGGAACACAACTAGAGCAGGTCACCCAAGATGGCCAGGTATCTCAAAATCTCTTTCCTAGAAAAAAAATGAAGATTCATGGGAAGTATGATCTCTGCCTTCAAACTCTGAAGAGCTGTAATCAGTAAGAGGGATTATGTAGTTTCTGTATCTCTCCAGAAGGCAGAATTAGGGCCCATTAGATGGAAGTTGCAGAAAGATTTTTAAGGAAAGAAAAAAAAACTTTCTAACAATTAGAGCTGTCCAACAAGGAGACAGGCTGCCTTGTAAAAGAGTTTGTTCCCTGTCACCAGAGGTGTTCAAGTAGTATTTGGATAACCAACCTCTCAGGGGTGCTATAAAGGAGATCTATGCCAGCAAGAGGGTGAGTACTGAGGGAGAGGAGGGTTTGGCTTTGGTGATTCTATGTACATAGCAGAGCCTCTGGACATTAGATAGAACAGGTAAGAACCATAAATGGCAGAGCAATTTGTGCAATGGGAAGCAAATGAGTGTTTTTCCTCATGCCCCTCTGGCATTGTACATTGTCTCAGCTCTGTAAAGTGGACGAAGGTGGGTGGGTGGGGGGAATCAGGCTGGCTGAGCTTTTCTTTTTAGGGAGACAACTGTCTCTCTTCAATATTAGTGTTTTCCCCCCAAAAGCTGGGAAAATTTAATTTTTGTCCAGCCTAGTTTTCATTTTTGATTTCTTAAAATACAACTCTGGAAAACAAGCTTTTGAAAGCTTCTTGTGTCTTAAATGAAGCTACTTGACTTAACCTTAAAATCCAATCACTCTGGCTTTCACTGAATGGTTATTTAAAGCATCATCTCAAGACTCTGTGGCTGCTCATTGTTTAAGTTTTGATGTCTTGGAATGGGTGTAAATAGTTATTGTTTTTTATTCTGGTCAGAAACTCTGAGAGTCTCCTCCTCCCAGATATCTTTGTGATGGTGAATTGAACCATCTTTTGTCTCAGCTCTTACCTAGAAGTCCATTGAAAGGGAGTAGTTTCAGACAAACATACCTGGGAAAGACCTTAATTTAGAAAGGCCAAGATCACCCACTGAATCTTGGATCATCACCAGTCATCTTGACCTTTGTCTTACCATTGGACTCTGATGACTCCGGAGGAGAAAATAAGGCTGATGACTTTGCCCCACTCATATCCAATTCATGTGCAAGTCAAGACATCACCTTAGTGATATCATTGGTCCTCTTGGAGAATGAGAGATGAACAACTGCAACATATCTGCTCTGAAGATGGAGTGAAGTAAGATCTGAAATGTATGAGGAAGTGTACAGAGCGATGGGGTACAAGCCCAAGCTGAGACCTTTGTCCCTTGGACTGGGAGAGTTTTGGTCTCGTTTGTCTGAAAACCCCCTCACCAAAACCTGGCCTTGGGGGGGGGGGGGTGGGAGGCTCCTTGGGTTCCCCTTATTTGATTTAGCATTCTTTTGATATTCCTACCTTTGATCCTAATATCCGCCACTACTAAGCTTTCTCTTGAAGTCCAAATCTCCTAGCCTGGATTGTGGGTTGTCTGGACTACTGGTCACTTCCATCAGGATCCTCCCTGGGTTTGAGCTACATTCCAGGATGGCCTCCCCTATCAAGACCATCTCTGGGATCTAAGACTGCTTGGTGACACCTGGATTTGTCCCTCAGTCTTTTTTTGTATTTAAATTCCATCTCATCTCCATGAAGGCACTCAGATTCAATCCAGCTCAGACTCTGTCTAGCTGAGATTCTATCTGGTTCGCTTGTCAATTACAAGTGTCACAAAAAGTTAGGCTCCTGAAGAGTCAACCCAATATGGTGAATCTTTAATAAACTTTGTTTTTCTTTGGCTTTAAGAAGTCTTGTGTCAAATTCATTCTAGTAGGATCTGGTGTGTCGGTATTTTGGTGTCCCCAGCACCCCAAACCTCAAAAGTACTATAGGTGGTTAACCATCACTGGACTCTGGAAGTTGGGAGATGAGGATTCTAATCATAATTCTGCTATTTACTTCCCATGTGACTTAAGAGAAATCCTTTCCCCTCTCTGGATCTCAGCCTCTTCATCCTGTAAAATGAGAATATTGGAGTAGTTGCTCCCTAAGCCTCTCTCAGCTCTGAAGTTGAATGCGTCTCTGAGCTGACAAGCACTTATTAGGCATCTACAATAGTGCCTGATAGGCACTGTGCTAAGCCCTAAGGATACAAAGAAAGACAAAAACTCGCATAACAAAACAAAACAAAAAACCCAGTTCATGTTCTTCGGGAGCTCATAATCTAATGGGAATAACTATTCTAAAGCAAGAAACTATGTATAAAAATATACGTATGGATGAACTGTAGCTAATCTGAGAGAGATGGCACTAGCAAGACTGGGAAAGACTTCTTAAAGAAGGTGGGACATTAGCTGAGACTTGAAGAAAACCAGGGAAACCAGAAGGTAGAGATGAGGAAGGAAAGCAGTCAGGTTATGGGACTGGGGGAATGACAGTGAAAATGCTGGGACGGGAGAAAGGGTATCTTATTGGAAAAACAGCAAAGAGAGCCTTGTATCACTGGGTTACTTGGGTATATTGAGGGGGGTAAGAAGACTGGAATATGGTAGGATGGAACCAGGTTATAAAGGGCTTTAAAAGTCAAACAGAGGATTTAATATTTGATGCTATGGGTAATACAGAGCCACTGGAATTTATTAATTTGGGGTGGGGGTGGGGTGGGGAATGACATATTCAGACCTAAGCTTTAGGAAGATCAATTTGATAAATGAGTGGAAGATGAACTGGCACTAGCTACTATTTCAAGGAAGGCTTTCCTGGCTGTCTGGAGGCAATAATACCAGTTAAGCCATTATTTCATTGGTGACATCTGTGTACACTATAAGACTTGCACTTTATTAAAGGCATTGTGACATTTGAGTATGTATACATATACAAACATCCACACATTGTATTTGAAGGGATGTCAACAGAGTATTTCCTGGGTAGGGGAAAGGATTAAAACTGACCCTATTCTTGGTAGAAAAGGGTAGAGTGAGCAAGAGAAGAGTCCCTGGAAACCTTAGAGGCTGAGGAGCGCCCAACTCTGGGTGCTAAGCTGCATGTAACATATGGTTTAATTTCCTCTCAAATTAGACACTTGATAAAAAAAGTTATTATATCTGTCAAATTGCCAGGGCATTTTATGGGCATGATAAACTAAGAACCACTGCTTTACAAACCTTGATGGGATGTTTCAGTACCTGGAAAACAATTTTATAGCCGCCCAGGCTACTAACAAATTGCAAATACTGATTAAGCCATAAAGTTACAACAACATTAAAAAATAATGAGAGGTTATTGCACGCAGGGAAGGCTCTTAAGCAACAGCCACAGCTGCATGTATCCCAGCAAGAGGGGTTTGCATTCTCCCAGGGAACAGCTGGGAGGGGCCAGATTCATTCCCTCTGGGACCAGGACCTTACATTGGAGGACACCTGTTTATGTATGACATCTCCTTAAGGGTGTAAAGGAACATGGAGAATAGTAATCCAGCTTTGGGGAGAAAGGGCATCGAATTATATGAACAGGAGTTTGAAGGGTCCCTGGGAGTCATCTAGTTCAACACATGTCCGAATAATATACTCTTCTACAACTTAGCCTAAACATGCCACAATGACATTTCTTTGAGGACCAAGAAGCAGTTATAGGTAGATGCAGGGATCATGATGCCCAGAGCAATGCAACTCTATGCTCTTTAGGAGTAAGTATAGGAACTTCCACTTTTCTATTCTCCATTCTCTACTTCCTCTACCCAATTTAGGGCCCTATACTGGATTCTCTAGAGACGGTATAAAGGAAGCTGAAACCATCATGACCACCCACCCCCATCATTAATGAGTGCCTGTCACAAGCAGGCACTAAACTACTGGGTGCTATGAGGGAGACACAGAGGCATAAGATATAGTGGTCATTTTCCATCAAGGTTTCTATCATTTCTTCCTCAGAAACCATATTAGTGAAAATGAAGCCCCAAAGAGAAGTTTCTATCAATGATTCCTCCACCTTTTGAAAGATGAAATTATCATTAAGGGAAGTCAAGAAATGATTCACGGCCTTGCTTTGATGAGAGAGACAGAGAGAAAGAGAGAGAGAAAAAGAGAGTAAGGGAGGGAAGGAGGGAGAGGACAGAGATAAAGGGAAAGGAGAGGAAGAGACAGTGAGGGGAAGAAGGAGGGAAAGAGACAGAAAGGCAGAGGCAGAAAAGAAAGATGGACAGAGAAGAGCTCCACTGGGTACCCAGAAAATTGAAGTTCCCCATCAGTACCATATCATGACTCCATAGTAAGACAGGTGATTTTTTTTCTGAACTCCCTTTCCACTTTCTTTTTTCTCTCTAGTTAAGTACCATTGGGGGCATAATTCCAAATTGCTTTCCAGAATTGCTGACCTAATTCACAGATCCACCAATACTGTTACAATGTGTCTATTTTTCCTACAGTTTCTCCAAATATCACATCGAAGCATTCTCCAAATTCAGAGTTACTTTAATTTGCATTTCTCTAATTATTAGTGATTGGTAGCATTTTAAAAAAATATGGCTACTGATAGCTTAGATCTCTTGTTGCAAAACTATCTGTTCATATTTGTTGCCATTTATCAAGTGGAGAATGGCTCATCATCTTAGGCAACTGTTTATTTCCCAAACCTACTTTTCTCTTCAAAAACCTCTGTTTTCAATAGGCAGCAGTGATTAAAACAAAACAAAACAAAAACCCCACCTCTTCTTCTCAGGTCTTGATTTCTTGTCTAAGACTTAATAAACCTTAGTCATTCTTTTCAGAATGACTAATTCTTCTACGTTATCATTTTCTCCCACATGAATCACTAGAAGCGGTTAGTAGACACAGGGTTTATTTAATTTTGGGAGGTTTTTCATCTCGTCTAGGGAACATGCCTAGTCAACAAATAACTTTCTCTGTATTGCTCAGAAAAGATTCACCAACCACTACATTGTTTCTTCTTCTCTTTCACATTAGATGTAGATGGTCTCATTATCATTTTTTGTAGAATCTTCTACATGATTTTCTAGAGAATATCTGTTTCTTTCTCAAAAGGTTTAGCTCCATCCTCTTCAGGAAAAATCTCCCATTTTCCTTCAATTGCTCTCTGACCTCTTCCTTTTATTCTCCTGGGTCACATTCTTCAATCACCCAAACTCTTGACTTAGGTTAAATTTTCCCTTTTTCTCTTAAGATCTTTTTTTTTTCTTGTTTTCACAAGAAGTCTTTTTTTTCTTTAAAAAGAAGAAAAAGGTTATCTGGAGAGTGAAAAGGAAGTCTTGAAATAACTTTACCTTTTCTTCTCAGAGGGAGACTAGTTTGCACTTTGAACATAAATAATTACTTGTCCACTGAAGATAGACATTTCACATTCTATACAGTTCCTACAGCATCCTTTCTGACGTCCTTACTTTCTGCAAATGACATAAACAGTCCAGCAACTCAACTCCGGTTGAACCCCCAGGGCCAATGATAGATTAGGATACTTAGGATAGAATCAGTTAATTGGTATCTCTCCATCATAAGCTCCACCCTTCAGACCACAACTTACTGCCCCATAGGGTCATAGTTTGAATGATCAGGATGACTATGTATCTTCTCTATTCAGCATCTGTAAGAATGGTTCATATTTTAAAGTCCAGTTGGCTCATAGAGACATCCTGATATGAGGGTCAACTGATTTTTGTTCCTGTCTTATTCCTGATACTTATTCCTGGCCTGACTGAGGACAGAATTACTGGCTTGTAGTCTGAATTGTGGGCAGCTAGGTGGCACAGTGGATAGAGTGTTGAACCTAGACTCAGGAAGACTCATTTTCCTGAATTCAAATCTGGTCTCAGATACTTACTAGCTATGTGACCCTGGGCAAGTCACTTTACCCTGTTTGTCTTAGTTCCTCATTTGTAAAATGAGCTGGAATGGCAAACCATTCCAGTATCTCTGCCAAGAAAATCCCAGATGGGGTCACATAGAGTCAGACATAAAACTAAACTGTCTACTTTCCAATGAGTTTCTTCCTTTGGTCTGATGGGAATGAAGAAGGTGGGGTTGCGCCATGACCTTGCATTGTAATCACAGGGGAAGGCTCCTGTGAATCAGGGAACCACAGATGCCACTCATGTTCTACCCCTTGTTCAGTAAGGAAAGTCTGCAGACAACCATTTTGAATAAGACTTGCCTGATGCCCCTCAGGAGAGAGCCTACCCAGTTGGGTTCCAAGGACCTGGAGCTGTTGGGATCCAGGGTAGTATAAAGGAAAGTGGGGGCAGCGTGTGATGGGAGAACCGTGTTCCTCCTTCGCTGCCAAAGAAGATCATGCCATCAGAGAAATAATGACATGACTTGACTTTGTTTTGAGTGAGGGAGGGCTGTGCAGGTCACCAACCTCACTTCTCCTCCAGAGCCATCTGAATCCAGTGACCAGATATTCATCAGGATGACTGGAGATGACCCAGGATGCACCAATGGGAGAATATAAGGACACACAAGGAGTAAGTGCTGGGAGAAGGAGTTCACTCAAACAGCGATAATGCTAGGGTAGAAACAATCTAGCAGCCATTTGTGCTAATCGGTCAAAGCCCCATCATGGCCCAGCTGGGTTCAGACACAAACAAAGTAACTTTTTCCAAGCTAGCAAGAGTGGAAATAAGATGTGTCAGCAAGACAAAACCTTTCCTTGAGGCACCATTGTAGCATCTATTAGAAGTGAAGTCATGAGACTGTGTGTGACCATGGGGAGTCTGTGGTTAAGGAAAGGGTAATATTAGCACCATCACACTGGGCCATAATGGAAAATGTCACCATTTTCAATTCCCATGAAATAGTCACCTGTGAAGTGTTTTCTGATATTGTCATTCTTTTACTTTTATCCAGTTCATTCTTCCTTTCAGGAACTTTGGAGGGAGAGACAGGGATTACAACTGAGGGGGGAGAATGGAGCATAAATCTTGGATCTTGACCACCATGTTCTAGAACCCAAGGTATTCAGTGCTGTCTGACAAGGGTAAAAATCAGAGAATTTTATTCTCACCCTCCTCCTTGAATGTTATCTCATAAATTCAACTTATTTTTCATCTCTTGTCCTATAGCATGTGTGACGAAATGTATAACCATTGAACAATTGATTCAGCTCAGAGGTGGATGTGATGGATATAGGACAAACACCTCTGAGTAAGCAGTGGCATTCTCAGGAGAAGCTAGCACATGGACTTTGTGGAATATTCTCCCCTTTTTAACATCATGGCTACTCTTTAGAGCCTTGGTTACTGTGACTGTGCACAATAATTCTCATTCATGTTCATGTTGTTATATGATTCAGACTATGAGCTCCTAGTGGACCAGGGCTCTGTCTGAAGAATTCTTTTTCTTCAGTGCCTAAATGCAAGAATTAATGCACTCAGACACCCGGAAGAAAGATTCTTGATGGTTATAATTATCACAGTTTCCTGACTTTGATTCAGTCCAGGAGTTGGAGAAGTTTGTTGTGGGTTTCTTTTGCTTTGCTTTGCTTATTTCCTCTTTCCTTTCTTTCTTTTCCCTCCCTCTCAGTCACTCCTTTTTGTCCTTACCTCCCCTATCTTTCCCTCTCCTCACCTTTCCTCATTGTCAAGGAAGATAATAAAATGAAATGAAATTAATTGAAGCAGTCAAGGCCACAAAACTAGTCAGTGGCAGAAATGGAGAGGAGGTGGTAGGACTGGTTTGTGGCTTTCCAGCTTAGAACTCCCCACCCTGGTTTGTACCACAGCTGCCTTCCTCTGTGGGAAGCCCTATGGAAGTCTAAGGCTTATTAAAAGACCAGATATTGTTTGGGTCCTAATTGGCTCAAAGTGAATGTAAATAGCAATTGTTTCTGTTTTGTCCAGAAACCCGGAAGAGGTCATTCATTCGCCATCTCATTTTTTTCCTCGCCTTAATCACTGAATGGACACTGCTTCTATCAAACTGAGCCGTGGTAAAGACCTTAGCTTAAAAGGTGAAGGTCTCCCACTACATCCAGGGCCACCTCCAGTTGTCTTGATCTATATTTGGCCACTGGACCCAGTTGGCTCCAGAGGAGAAAGGGAGTCTGGTGACTTTGCCCAACCCTCTCTCACTTAAATCTAATTCACTTGCATGTCAAGGCATCACCTCCCTGACGTCAGGGTCTTCTTTGAGAATGAAGGCCAAGCAACAACAGTCAGACTGTAGTAGGGAAGATGAGGGAAAAGAGGCAAAGACAATGTCATATGATTTCCATGTTCATGGCAGGGCCCACTTCTCAGGCATGGGGGTATGGGTTTAGCTAAGGCAGATCTAGGCTGAATTTGGGACCCTAGTCATTGTTGCCCAGCTCTTCTAGTAGTGAGATCATATGATCACAGTATCATAAATCACGTGCTCATAGATATGAAACTTGAAAGGATGCAGAGATTATTCAGTGAAACCCTTCATTTTGGAGGTAAGGAAACTGAAGGAAGGGTAGTTAAGTGAGTTTCCTAAAGTAGCACAGATAGTAAGCAAGCATCAGTGAGGTCTGAACCAGGTCCTTTGACCCAAGAGCCAAGTGGCTAGGTATGAAATCTAGCCAAGAATAGATAGCTTTCTCTCCATGGTTGCTCTTTTCCTCCTGGGGCTAGTTTTTTCAGCAAGCTTACATCATGGTGAACTTCTCTTTTTCACTTGTCACTCTGCGAATTATATTTCTGCTTCCATAACTATTTACTGCCAATTAAATAAAAAATATTGGAATCAAAGGACTTTCGTATATTTGCAAAACATTTCCAAAACTTTTTTCATTAACTCCCCTTCATGTTCTTTAGCTCAGACTCACTCTTCTACAAATCTAGTACTTTCCTATAGCTGTGCCTTTTCTCAAGTCCTTCCTTGTGTACTCTATAAGGAAAGCGAGAAGTGAGCCCCATGTGTACCGAGGTTCACATATTGTGAGGGCCATCCTTGTGTGGATTGAAGGGAGGCAGAATAGGCATCTCTAGGCTCTTCTCCCCCCATCTTTTTCCAAGAGAGACTTTCATTCCCTCCAGGAGTGGAAGCAGATGGTCAGGGCCAGAGGCTGCACTGATCTCCTCAGAGAGGGGATACTGAAGTAGGAGTAAATCTATCTGCTCCCTTAAATATTATTAATCTAGGGGGCATGATTTGGTTCAATGTAAATTCTGATCACTTTTTCATTTTTTTGTGGGAAGGAAGACACTAACCTCTATATACAAGGCTTTATCGCATTCTTATCAAACACTACCAGTTCCACAATGAATACACATAGTGATTAGCAAAGAAACCCATTTATCCAAATTACAGCAAAATAGAGATCAGAGAAAGTATACATAGGAGGATAGATATCAGACAACATCTTGAAGCAGAGCTAGCCTCTTCCATCTTCTTTCTTGAAGCTGGAGGTCAGAAGTGTCCAAAACAATTCAAGTCAATGTTTGATGACTCTCAAAGGGGATTGGCCTTGAAGAGATCTCCCTCTCACCAACTTTACCCTTCTTCTTATGCATATCAACCAATATTGAGAGAGTCCCATACCAGTGGGTGTTGGGATAGTGGTTACTATGGAATAAATCTTCATGCATCATCTGCATATTTTGAAATTCTATCTACCTTTCTAACTGAACTGAAGTGTCACAACTTCCAGAAAACTTTCCCTTATCTCCTCCAATCAGAAATATATCTTTCCTTTTTAATTTTATTGATCTCATATAGAAAGTATATGGTACTGCCCTCATGCACCTATCCTGTTCTCTTCTGTTATCACTGCTGCATATTTATCATGAGGACTATATGTCTGCATATGTATATCCCTCTGACAAATTATGGGCTCTACTATGACAGGGGCTGTGCATTCTTTGTGGATCTCTCCAAGTATCCCACACAATGCTTGGCACATAGTGTGTGCTAGTTAAGTGGCTAGTGATTGAATGATTCTTTAAGACTTGGCTCACTGGAGAGCTAATACAAGGAGCCAAATCTGATGAGATAAGGATAAAGGTAGCAGGGACATGTAGCTGTTGTTCAGTTGTTTCAGTCATGTCTGACTCTTCATAATCCCACTTCAGATTTTCTTGTCAAAGATGCTGGAATATTTTGCCATTTCCTGTTCCAACTCATTTTACAGATGAAGAGCTGAGGCAAACAGGATTAAGGGACTTGCCCAGGGTCACACAGCTAGTAAGTGTCTGAGGCTAGATTTGAACTCAGGAAGATGAGATCCTATTTTTCCTTCAGGCCTATCACTGCACCCTGTAGCTGCTCATATATAACTATATATCATGTACATATCCATGTATGCATGTATATATGAATATGTGCATGTATGTGTGTATGTGCATACATATTAGCTATTATCTCTTATCACCATCATCACTAATAATAAATATACCAGTGATTATTATAATAATGGAAGTTGTTTAGGACACCTCTGATTGATGGATTCCTCCATCCTCTGGCCCAGTTTATGAAATCAGAGAGACATAAGGTATAACAAAGACATAAGGCATTAGTGGCATAAACAAAGTGCATACATTTCTGTTTTATTGCTTCTTTACAAAGTATGAGGAATATTTCCCTGATATAATTGGGGGGATAGTTTTCAATTGGCCAGCAAAGTATTAGCTATTCTCCTTATGGTCTTTAAAAAGCTAGTGTCCTAACTCGAGGGAGAATTGAAGCAGGAGAGCTTTTTTTTTGCATCACCTCTGGAAATCTAGAGGAGAGACAGTTCTGGAGGAAAAACCTAGATTTTGAAAGAATATCACGCTTTGACTTTCTCACTTGAATTTCCACTAGAGCATTATAGTGAAAGTGATATCCCTCTATGCCACCATACACAATTATTCCTGGTGATTTGCATCAGGTTTACCGGTCCCATAGATGTGCCACATCCAGAAGGAAGTGGAGAATCATTGGCAGCAGCTCTGAGGAATGGGACCCCTGGCAGCTGAGAAGTGAGCCAGTCATGAACTCAAAGTAAATTGGTCCAAGTAGTCAGAAGTTGAGCTTTGGAAAGGAGCAGGCCCAAGGAGCTTAACTGAACCACATGCATAGCAGACCCCCAAACCCAGAGGGAGAACAATGTGAGAATATCGCAAGAAGAAAAAGGACATAGGCCCATGTGTGACTCACTGTCAGTATATATGGGGCTCACTTTTCCCATTGATGCTACAGGTGTTTGTGGGAAGTATATTCCAGTTTTATGGAGGGATGTTTTCTAGCTACTGTTTTACTAAAACATCTCAATAAATGCCTTTGCTTTGAGCTTATTGTCTTTTTGTTTTAGTTCAGTCATGTTTAACTGTGACCTCATATGGGGTTTTCTTGGCAAATATGCTGGAGTGGTTTGCTATTTCCTTCTCCAGCTCATTTTACAGATGAGAAAACTGAGGCAAACAGGGTGAAGTGACTTGCCCAGGGTCACACACTGTTGAGTTTCTAAGGCTGGATTTGAACTCAGGTCTTCCTGATTCTGAGCCTGGCGCTCTAGTCAATGTGCCACTTAGCTGCCCTCATTATATCAACTGACTGTCTATTAAAGGTAAGCATGCCAGTATGGACTTGGGAGATACAGTTTTAGGAATATGGCCGCAAAGAGTTTCTTTGAACCCAAAGTAGCAGCCATTCCTTAGGAGGACTTGAATATGAGTTGGGGATAGAGAGGATGCTTTATTATCACTACTACTGTTGTTATTGATTATTATTGTTACAAATATAGAGTGCAATCTGCCGACAGGGGGCAGCTTCATTTAGTGGGCATAAAGTCTTGCCAGGGAGAAGACTGGGTAGGGTCTCATTAAAAAGAAGGTGTAGGATTTTTTACGACACTTCATGAGTTTGACTGCTTTTTAGTGTTATTATCATTTCTAGGATTGTAATCACTGTATAAGTAGTAGTATTCTATTCTCTTTATTCTACTTTCTTCCTAATGAATCCTTTATAAAAAGTCTTCTCATATTTCTATGAATTCTTCATGTTTCATTTTTTATGGAATGATAAGATTTGTTTAAATTCACATACCGTAATTTGTTCATTCAATCCGCACTGAATGGCGATCTAATTTGTTTCCAAATTTTTTAAAATTAATTTATTTATTTTTAGTTTTCAACATTCATTTCTACAAGATTTTGAGTTACAAATTTTCTCCCCATCTCTCCCCTCTGCCCACCTCAAGACATTGTGCATTCTGATTACCCCTTCCCCCAATCTGCCCTCTCTTCTATAACACCCCCCCTTTCCTTATCCTCATCTTCTTTATTTCCTTGTAGAGAAAGATAGACTTCTATACCCCATTACCTGTATTTCTTATTTCCCAGTTGCATGAAAAAACAATTTTTAACATTGATTTTTAAAACTTTGAGTTCCAACTTCTCTCTCTTCCTCCCTCCCCATCCATCTTCACTGAGAAGGCAAGCAATTCAACATAGGTTATACAAGTGTAGTTATGCAAAAGACTTCCATAAAAGTCATATTGTGAAAGACTAACTATATTTCACTCCATCCTATCCTGCCCCCTATTTATTCTATTCTCTATTTTGACCTTATCCTTCCCCAAAAGTGTTTACTTCTAATTATCCCCTCCTTCCATTTGCCCTCCCTTCTATCATACCCCCCACCCCACTTATCCCTTTCTCCCCTACTTTTCTGTAGTGTAAGATAGATTTTCATACCAAATTGAGCGTGCATGTTATTCCCTTCTTAAGCCAAATGTGATGAGAATAAGCTGCACTTTTTCCCTCTCCCCTCTCCCCTCTCCCCTTTTCCCCTCCACTGAAAAAGTTTCTCTTGCCTTTTTCATGAGAGATAATTTGCCCCATTCTATTTCTTCCTTTTTCTTTCCAATATATTCCTCTCTCAGTCCTTAATTTTATTTTTTTATCATCTCATCCTATTCAACTCATCCTGTGTCCTCTGTCTATATGTATATAATCCCTCCAACTACCCAAACACTGAGAAGTCTCAAGAGTTGCAAATATTATCTCTCCATGTAGGAATGTAAACAGTTCAACTTTAGTAAGTCTCTTATGATTTCTCTTCCCTGTTTACCTTTTCATGTTTCTCTTGATTCTTGTGTTTGAAAGTCAAATTTTCTATTCAGCTCTGGTCTTTTCATCAAGAATGCTTGAAAATCTTCTATTTCATTGAATGACCATTTTTTGCCCCTGAAGTATTATATTCAGTTTTGCTGGCTAGTTGATTCTTGGTTTTACTCCTAGCTCCTTTGACTTCTAGAATATCATATTCCAAGCCCTTCAATCCCTTAATGTAGAAGATGCTAGATCTTGTGTTATCCTGATTGTATTTCCACAATCCTTGAATTGTTTCTTTCTGGCTGCTTGCAATATTTTCTCCTTGACTAGGGAACTCTGGAATTTGGCTACAATATTCCTAGGAATTTTCCTTTTGGGATCTCTTTCAGGAAGTGTTCTGTGGATTCTTTCAATATTTATTTTACCCTCTGGTTCTAGAATATCAGGGCACTTTTCATTGATAATTTCATTAACAATGATGTCTAGGCTCTTTTTTCATCATGACTTTCAGGTAGTCCCCTAATTTTTAAATTGTCACTCCTGGATCTATTTTCCAGGTCAGTTGTTTTTCCAATGAGATATTTCACATTGTCTGCTATTTTTTCATTCCTTTGGTTTTGCTTTATAATTCCTTGATTTTTCATAAAGTCATTAGCGTCTGTCTGCTTCATTCTAATCTTTAAGGAATTATTTTCTTCAGTGAGCTTTTGGATCTCCTTTTCCATCTGGCCAATTCTGCTTTTAGGGCATTCTTCTCCTCATTGGCTTTTTGGATCTCTTTTGCCACTTGGGTTAGTCTATTTTTTAAAGTGTTATTTTCTTCAGCATTTTTTTGGGTCTCCTTTAGCAAGCAGTTGACTCGTTTTTCATGATTTTCTTGCATCACTTTAATTTCTCTTCCCAATTTTTGCTCTATTTCTCTTACTTGATTTTCAAAATCCTTTTTGAGCTCTTCCATGGCCTGAGACTAATTCATATTTTTCTTGGAGACGTCGTATGGAGAAACTTTGACTTTATTTTCTTTCATTGGCATGCTTTGGTCTTCCTTGTCACCAAAGTAAGATCCTGTAGTCTGATTCTATTTCCAATTTTCACTCATTTCCCCAGTCATTTATTTGACTTTTGATCTCTTTGTCAAGGTAGTTCTCTGCTTCCATTGGAGGTGAGGTGGTGTACTGTCAGTCCTTTGACCCCCCCACAATATGTGGGCCTAGAGCTCCAGAGACAGTGGCTCCAGCTGCTCCCGCTGCTGCTGTGGCTGCTGCAAGTTCCTCTGCCCCCCTACCTCCTCTTCCACCCTGGGGCTGGGGCCTGATCACTCCACTCTCCGGCACTGATCCCATAGGATTTTTCTCAGTGACCTTCCAATTTATCCTCAGCGTTTTGGGGTCATGAAGTCTGGAAACCACTACAGGTGTGAGAGATTCAGTCTCCCCAAGGCCTGATCAGGTCTCCTCTGTGCACTTTTGACCCACACTGGACTGTGCTCTGCTCCCAGTGTGGCATGATAGACACTGCCCATTGACCGTCCAGGCTGTCTTGGGCTGGAGGTTTGCTTCACTCCATCATTCTGTGGGTTCTGCAGCTCCAGAATTTATTTAGAGCCATTTTTAACAGATATTTGGCTGGGCTTGGCAGGAGCACTCTAGAAAGTCCATGCTGTTACTCTGCCATCTTGACCCTGCCTGATTATTGTTATTTTCTTATAGATGAGGTCTTCTTTTTTTTTTGTTTGTTTTGATCTGTCATGGACCTTCTTGGGACATATACCCTATAGTGGGATTATTGAGTCAAAAGGTATCAACAATTTAGTGACTCTACTCTCTTAGTTCCAAATTGTTGTCCAAACAATCATATCTCTAACAGCAGCATATTAGTGTTCCTGACTTCCCAGAGTTCACCTGACAATGCTTGCATTTTTTATCATCTTTGACATTTTAATGGATGTGAGTTGAAAATTGTTTCAGTTTATATTTCTCTTATTATTAGTAATTTGAAGAAATCTTACATATTATTGTTGATAATTCTACTTCTGAAAACTATTTGGTCATATCCTTTGAAGTTTGTTAGTTAATGCAAAATGATTCATATCCATTTTAAGGCCTCTTGCTTTGTAGAGGAATCTGCACCAATAAGAGCCCTGATGTGATATTGCTACCCCATCATACATAGCTCCTAAGCATGATGGGAAATGTAGTTCAGCAAATCTTTCAATTAGTGATATGCACTTGCTCTCAAAAGCACTGTGGGAAATGACATCTTATAGTCAATTCTTACCTGCTGGAATCCTTATGTGAGCAGTTAGTTCTTCAATAGGAGTACCAGTTCAGGAAACACCATCCTGGACTCTCTCTTTCTCTCTCTCTCTGCATATGTATGTATATATATATATGTAAGTATGTATATATACATGCATGTATACATGCATGTATATATACACATATGTATATATACATACACACGTGTACACATACAGAGACTATATGTGTGTGTATGTATATGTATGTGCATATATACATACATACATACACATATTAGTGATCTGTCTGCTGGCAGTTTTAGGGTAGGAAAGAGGTTGATAATCTTGTTAGGACTATTGAGAACAATGTCTTTCTGACTACAGATGTACAATTTTAATTATTTTCTAATTGTAATAAGACTATGGGTCCTGGTATTCTATCATTGGAATCTTTAGAATCATTATTAGAATTATCATTAGAATCTCTGACATCAAGGCACTGAGTCTCTAGATTTGCCTTTAAAATGCCTACACCTCAGCAGCAGACTCACTTCCTAGGGTTTTTATAATCACTTATATAGCGAGTCTTAGTGGGAATGATACTCACAGTAGGTAGCGTCTAGTGGGGAAGAAGGAGAGTAAGGTTCTGCAGTATAGAGTACTGACTGGGGACTGAATGCCCCCAGCAAATTTCAGCAATGGAAGGAATTGGGCTGAAAGGGCATAAGGATCATCTCTCATCCAGTACGCATAATAATTCCCTCTGCCTCCTAAACCTAGGTAGGACCTCACAAAAAGAAGATGTGTTATCAAAGACAATCCTTGTTTATGCCAGGGACTCTCCCTACCATACTCCTCACATATGCCTGAATTTGCTGAGAAGAGGGAAGGCTTTAAAAGAAAGAGTCCAGCTCTCAAGAATCCAGCTGTGGCTGGACTTGTGACCCAGCTTCAACACTCCATTATCCTTTTGGTTTCTTCAATTCCCCACTATCTCAGGCAGCTTGGCGGCAAAGTCTGGAATGCAACTCCCCAGGGAGCACACACACCAATAGACACACAGGGAAAGATACCTACCGACACTTAAACCTTTAAGCTGCATTGCTCTGCAGAAATTTTCCACCTGTCTCCTTTCTCCTTCCTATTAGAGTCTGTAAAAGCAGTATGATGAAGGTCAGACTCCAAGATGTCAGCAGTGAAAGCTTTGCTTCTCTCTAATCCTATCTACTACCTGCAGGCAGCCCCATGTGGGAGAGTCTGATATACTTGAGTTATTGACTATAGCTTCTGCCTTGCCATTCTGACAACTCAACTATCCTGCTTTCCTTGTCCTCAGACTGCATGTTTTTGCCTAGGGTTTGTCCATGGATAATACAATTTTTAAAAATTGATGGTATATTTCACGCTGAAATTCAGTCAGGAACATTGACAGGCAAATGTGTACACGTATATAACCTTCTATACCCACACATTTATATACATATACATATATTACATATACACATGGATTTTGTCACTCACCTTTACTTAGTGAGGGAGGTATATGTGAGGTTTCTATGTTATTAAATGAAAGGGATATAAGAAAGTTCATCAGGTTGCAGCATGTGAGAAAGTCTACACCTTTTATAGCTATTGTGAGACTGCAAACAATAGAAGTGGTAAAAATATCTCTGGATGCTTTCAGAGAGCAAAGCTGAAGGAAGTAGTGGGGACATAGCCCAAGAGGGTGAAGAGAACTGGAGGAGAATAATGACTGAAGAAGTCACTTATAGATGACTTGAGAGTTGGCTGCATTTGAGAATTTACTTAACACTTGTAATTGAAGGGCAGCTAGGTGAGGCAGTGGATGGAATGTCTGGCTTGGAGTTAGGAAGACTCATCTTTTTGAGTTCAAATCTGATCTCAGATACATACTGGCTGTGTGACCATGGACAAGTTACTTAATCCTGAATGCCTCTGTTTCTTCATCTGTAAAATGAGCTGGAGAAGGAAATAGCAAACTGCTCCGGTATCTTTGCCAAGAAAACACCAAATGGGGTCCCAAAGAGTTGGACACAGCTGAACAGCAACACTTGTATTTATATAATATCTTAAGGTAGGAGTTCTTTACCTGGAATCTATGGAAGAGGTTTATGGATAGGTTTTGGGAATTCTATGAACTTGGATGGGAGAAAATTACATCTGTTTCAATATAATTGGTTTTTTTTGTAATACTAAATTTTGTTTTATACGTTTAAAACATAATTTTAAGAAGGGGTCTGTAGGCTTCATCAGACACTGTCAAAGGGTTCCACCATACAAAAAAATGCTTAGAACTCTTGCTTTAGGAGATTTGCAAAGTGCTTCCCCCACAACAACCTACATTTTTACCATTTTATAAGCTGCATTTTACCTCTGAGAGGTTTAGTGATTGGCCCAATGTGAGATTTGAACCCTAGTGTCCTGACTCCAGGTCTAAGACTCTTTCTAGAGATCTAAGACTACCTTTCCTCTGGTACGTGGAGAGTTGTCCACACCCATTTCCAGACACATGATCTTCAAAACATTTTCTTGAAGTTGGCAAGCAAGGGACACTATTGTACCTACTCTATCGAAAAGGAGAGTGAGACCCATAAGTCTCTGAGGACTTATCTAAGTTCACGGGGCAGCTAGGTGGTACAGTAGATAGAGCACCAGTGCAGGAGTCAGGAAGACCTGAGCTCAAATCTCACCTCAGACACTTGACACTCACTAGCTGTGTGACCTTGGGCAAGTCACTTAACCCCAATTGCCTCTTCCTAGGTCATCTCCAGTCATCCTGATGAATATCTGGTCACTGGATTCAGATGGCTCTGGAGGAGAAGTGAGGCTGGTGGCCTACACAGCCCTCCCTCACTCAAAACAAAGTCAAGTGCAAGTCATATCATCATTTCTCTGATGGCATGGTCTTCTTCAGCAACGAAGGATGAACACACCTAAACTCACACAGTGAATCAGAGGTGGATCAGCCCACTCTAGGCCCTCAACCCTCCTCTCTGTGCAGGGCTGCTACTTGGATTAAAGATATTTGCTTTCTCCCTTCTCCACTCCCGTGATACTGTAGTTATATAAAACCTTGGCTACCTGAGCAGAGTGAGAGGATTAACATCCTGAAAGAGACCTGAGATGGGAGGGCCCTTACTACATCCTTCACCTCACATCTGATGAGCATTTGGCTTGCACAGGGCTTGCAGATCCCTGAGGGTGGCAGGTGCTACAGATTAACATAATATCAACTCTTTTGTCAGGTAGAGTGCTTGCTCCCGGTGGGTTGCCTGGCTCCCTAAAGTTTAGAAATATGCAAAAATGACTCACTGGGGTCTTTACACCTGGCCGAACCTCTTAATGACATTACTTTCCTCCGCCTTGGGTTTGCCCATCAGCCCATGTTCTGCAGCACGAGCTCTCTTACCTGTTCTTTCCTTTCTACCTCCCTGTCCTCCCCTTCTCACAACAGCTCCTTCCTCAAAGGCTCTCATGCAGCAAGCAAGCCATTTTTCTGTGGTTGTCATTGGCTGCTTCTCCACACTGCTACAGGGATGTGGAGTCGAACTAATGATGCAGCAATTAAAAGCGATTAGGGTTATTGCTAATAAAGAGACTTCATAAAGTTGATTAAATGTATTCATTAATGAAAGTGTTGAAGGGGGTTAGAGGAAGAGAGGAAAAGAAAAAGAAGGAAGCTCACCCAATAAACACATGTACTGAAATCTGAGAGTGACCAACACCTAAGTGCTTGGCAGTGAGATCAGGCATCCATGGCAGCCAGAGCCGGGTGAGATTGCTACAAAATTGCTTCCCTGGGCACATAATTCAGTTCTGCTCAAGCCTAAGTGGTAATAGGACAGAGGACAGAAAATGCTGAAGCAAAAAAATAAAAGGACCCAAGTATCTCCTGGAATTTCCCTGGGCTGAGATACATTTTGGTCTTCCCCTTTCCTTTAGCTGGATGGTGTGGGTCATTATTAATTAACATGAAGAAATCTCTTTCACCTCCCTTCCTCTGCCAACTCTGGTTCATGGGAATAAGATAGAGCTGTAAGGGGAGACAATGTGTTAATGTTCCTTTGATCATCTCCTTGCTGGCTGAGGATAATATTGCCACATTAATCATCACCCTCTCTGCTTGTTCTTTTGGCACGAGACTTGGAAGCAGGCAGCATGTGATGGGAGATAGGGGGATAGGGCAACTTCTCCACCATTGGATCCAGGGTTTCCAAAGAGAGAGTCTCTTTAGCCTATCTAATTCATTCAACAAATATTTAATAAGTGCCTGCTTAAGAGCATTGTAGTAGGTGTCAAGGTAGATTTTCAATGTCTACTTAAAGACATGGTCCTTGCCTGCATGGAGCTTCTAGTCTACTTGGTGCATAAGGCATAAAAAGATAACTATCAGATGCACACACATGCACACACACACACATACACACACAGACACACGCACACACTAAGCAATAGCAACTGAATACTACATAAGGTTAGAGAGAAGCTGTTACTTGAGGGGGAGAAAGCTTTGTGGGAGAAGTGATATTGGAACTACGTATTTGGGTAGCTAAATACTCAATGACTAATATAATCGACAAATTCAATAGTGAGGAATTCAGTCTTTGGCCAGAGCAGTTTGGTGTGAGTAGAGGCTTCTTGTATTAAAGTAGAAGGAGATACAGCAGCAACATTCCAATCCATTATAGCAAAATTTCATTCAATTTAACAGATTAAGCCTATGTTTAAAGCAATGTTCTAGGCACTGGGGATTTGAAGGCAGATAGGACAGATTTTATTCTCAAGGAATTCACAGTTTAAGGCAGATAGTTATTCACAAATGAAACTCAAAGAATTTTTTTAAGAAGGCTTCTTTAAACTAGTCCAATCCATTCTTGAATCATGAATTCCTCCAGAACAAACATTTCCACTCCCCCACCTCCCTTTCCCCTCAGTTTTGGCTTAAATACTTGTCTGGGATGGGGAGCTCACTACCACTCTGTGCAGTCCATTTTACTGTTGTTGAGATAAGAGTGTTAGGAATTGTTTCCTTTACAGTGAGCTGAAATTTGCCCTCCCCCAAACCCCTTAACTTCTGCCCTTTCCAATCTGCTTTTGGGGATTAAATAGAACAAATGTATGTGATCCCTATTCCACATAACAACTATTCTAGCACAGCAAGGTCCTTCCTTCTGAAACTTGCCATAAGAGCACTAGCCAGAAGATTCAAGGTGTTCCTAGTTTTATATGCTGTCTTTGGGCAGACAGAAGAAAAGAGGGGCTGGTGCCCTCTTCAAGATTTTGGTAATTGCTGCTGCCTTTCTGCCCCATAGCTTATCTGCTCAAGTTTCCCAATTGAGGACAACTATGTGCAGATCACTGTTCTAGAGGATGTGAACCTAGATGGATTAATATTGATCCTTACTTTCAAGGGACTGAAAACTTAGAGGAAATCACAAATGATCATAATAAAAAAATAAAACATAAAAAAAATAGAGAAGCACTGACAAAAGACTTTGTGAGTTCCAAGCAAGATTGTTGTTAATTTTGGGTTATAGTTCAAATGCTATGAAATTTTGATAGGAATGTGATGGAGGGAACTTTTGCTTAGTAAACCCTTGCTTCAGAATTTATACTGTATCCTAAGCAAACTGGAGAATTGAAAGGAATTTAACAAATGTTTCCTCAACTCCTTTTATTGTGAGGAAAAATATTTAGAATACATTTTATACACATTATCAGTTTAATCTAGAAAAAGCCATTTGCTTACAAACAAGTGGTACTGTATAGCAATGATTCTTATCTTTTCATTCTACCTGGCTCTCTAGGGACCTCAACTAGGCAACACATTGTTACTCCTGTTCCAGTTACATTAGGTACTTAAAGGTAATAAAACTGTATTTCTTTTAATACAATCTGTAATACAATGCTTTCTATTAATTTTGGACTCCCCCTATTCTCTTCCTTATCCCCTCTACCTCTTCATGCCAGCCCACCCTCCACCCACACCCCCATACCTCATGGTATGGGGTTGATCTATTGACTTTAAAATGTGGCCCATTCGCATTGTGTACATCATTTCCTAGTGCCCTTTCTCTACTGGGGCACTCCTGGAAGAAGTAGACATAGCAGCCATCTCTGTCATGAAACATGGAAATGGTTTGAAAAGATTTACAAGACCACAATGTAACTGAGGAAGTGAGGAGAGAGTAAGCTCGAAGCTGAAGCTTTGACTTGTAAACACTGATCATCTATCTATCTCAGCCATCCCACTCTCCTCCCTCCATGAGACAGACAGTCTATCTTTCAGTCAATGAAGAGTGCTTACAGAACACACACACTTGGTATTGAATTCTGTGCTGCTGTCTTAACTGCTATGGGAAGTAACAGAAATACCCTGGAGCCTAATGGTTATACTTAAATATTAAGGTTTGGTAAGAATTATACAGATAACTCCTTTTATGTGAGATCATTTTGTAAGGATAAAAAGTGTTGGTATACACTGAAGAAATTACACAAAATAATGTATAAGCTACATATTTACTATGAAATTTGCTCTCTTTCCTTGGCTTCAGTGATGTCACACTCCCCAATTTTTTGAAATTTGAATTACTTCTTATGTGTTTCCCATTCTCTTCCTTTTTCCTGAAATCTTAAAGTGGATATTTCCTCAAGTTTCATCTTCAACCACCCTCTTTTCTCTCAATGCACTTTCTCTTGGCAATCTTATCTATTCCCAAAGTTATCACATCTATGCAGATATGACTTTGGACAAATCACTCATCCTCTATCTGCCTCAGTTTTCCCTCCTGTAAAATGAGGTTAAATATAAACACAGCTCTACCACTCTCTCAGGGTTAGTATGAGGACTAAATTTAAAATGTATCTCTCTCTAGTGTAGGTTAGGGCTAGCTTTCTATTCTATCGCCTCTAATACTCCTTGTCCCCTGCTCCCCAATCCAAAGACACCTCATAGATTCCCACCTTTGTAGCTTGGCTTATTACAACTGATTTATTATATTCATATACTCCATGATGTTCTTCCCCACCCTGTCTATCTTCATGAATTCTACCCATCCTTCCAAGTTCTACTCAGGTACTGTCTCCTCCACAAAGCTTCCCTTGATATCCCTAGTCTATATTAATTGGTGCTGCTCTGAATATCTATTGTATTTATTATATAGAATATTTGTTTGGTTCTTGTAAGACAATGCCTCATCTCTTTAGATCATCCTGCCTTTTCTCCTGCAGATTTGTGCCTTTATTTCCTAACTATATAATACATTTTTTTGAAGACAGGATGGTATAGTGGAAAGAGCAGAGGCTTGGGTTCAAACCCATGCTGTGCTACTTCCTATCTGTGTGATCTTGGATATGTTACTTTATCTCCGGACCTCATTTTCCTCATTGGTAAAAAGGATAGGCTTGGACTAGATGACCTTTGAAGTCTTTTCAAGATCTGGTTTCTGGAACAGAGATTACTTGGGGGTCAGAGTCATAACTCATCAGGGCAACTGGGATTTTGACTCATAGAGGCGCTGACATCACTTGTATCCTTCAGTAATGCAGAAACAGCTCAACTGAGCTCCTAGTTAAGCAAGAATAGTTAGTAAGAAAATAGGAAACTACCAGATGGTGCAGTAGAGATCATACTAGTCTAAGTGGACTCTTCCCTAGCTGTTATAACCTCATTCTCATCCCCTGTGCAACAGCCTCCCCAGCACGTTTTCATGATGTGTTTTTAGGCTGCTTGTTCCAGGTACAAAATTTTGTAGTTACAACTCTGGGGACTTGAACTCAGCTCTTCAGACTCCAAATGCAGTGTTCTCTCCAAGACCCCCATCAGACTTCCACTTACTTTCTGTTGGAGCTAGGACAAGTACTCATCCTTACTTTCCTGTCTGTAAAATGAGACTGGGAATACTTGTATGATTTTCCTTGCAGGATAGCTCTGAGGATAGTACTTTATAAGCTGTGAAATGATGAGGAAATGGAATTTGTTCATATTATTTCTTCCTGTCTCCCACAGCTTTTTGCCAAGTGCCTTGCTCATAGTAGGCTTTAAAAAAAAGTCGTTGATTGATTGATTAACTTCTGAATGGAGTCTGACTAATGTCCAGGCACCAGCTGCTCTTCTAGTAGAAGTACAAGGAATGGAGAGTGTTTTAGGTTTTCTCCCTCAGGGAAAGCCTCCAGCCAGGACCTAGTGATAATATCTAGAGCCTGATGTTCTATGATGAGTTTGCTCTAAAAGCATTTTCTTATGCATACGTGGAGTGCTGGCATTTTGCTCAATATAGAGAAGCCAGTGAGGCGTTATTTGTCTATGGAGGCTTGGCACCTCCGGCAATTATGTCTACAGTCTGGAAAACAACAGCAGCCAGCCTGCAGTGGGGAAAGAGAGAGGGAGAGAGCGAGAGAAAGGGAAAAAAAAATTCTATCATGTCAGAATAATGAGATCTGTGATTTCAGCACTTACTGGGTCAAAGACACACACAATGTGTTATCTGTAATGCTTTCCTTCTGACATTTGGGGAAATTGCATTTATGCAGAGGACATAGGATACTGGAACTCGGTACTTCACTGATGCCACTCAGTCTTGACAGGCCATAGTCCTCCCTCCCCATCCCCCACAATCCTTGCATGGGTCTGCATGGGCCTGGAAGCCTACAGGCTGGCCCCAGTGGCATTTACCTGAGGCACGCTGAGGCGTGACCAAGCGTGGGTGGAAGTGCATGTGGTGGAGGAGGAGAGGGGCAGAAATCCCTTTTACTGAGGAATGTATTTTGCTGTTTTAAATAAAATATAAACAAAAACCAACCAACCGGTAACCAACACATGTGTGCACACACACGCAAATGAACATACAACAACGAGATGAGTAGGATCCTATTAGACTGGAGGGTAAAGAGGTGGATCTTCTCTGCATTTTGGGGCTCTAGGAGGGGGTTACAAAGGGCCTCTCAACCATAGCCAGAGGCCCTCCTTTCCTAAGTTTAAGTCAATTTGCTCACTTATTAGGTGAATAGATTAGAATTCTCTGCCAGGCAATCTCTTTGGACAAGCCAGGTTCCAATTCTGGACCCCCCACCTACCACCCTTTTCCATTTTTAAAAATGTTCACTCTTACCGTCAACTAATTCCTACCTACTAGTTCTTGGAAGCACTAGAGACAAGTAACCCTTTGATTTCTGAGGCTGCTCTAGACTCATGGAGTCCACCTCTTTTTGTCTCATGCTTTTCCCTTCCCTTCATCTCTCCTTCCCTCAGTTCCCTTTATCAGCAGGAGTGGTGATGAAGTGATTGATTATCTCAGATGTCTCATGAAGTTTTAAATTTCATCCTGCCACATCACAGGCAGATTGAAAGCCAGGAAATTCCCTCTCTCTCTCTCTCTCTGTCTCTCTTTCTCCCTCCTTTTCTCGCTGTCTCCCTCTCTCTCTTTCTCTCTCTCTCTGTCTCTCTCTCTCATACAAACCCCAACAGAGAACATACAGAGAGTAATGTGACTAACATGAAAAGAGTACAGGACTTGGGGCAGGGTGTCCACATCCTAATCTCAGCTTTGCCACCAACGACTAGCTGTACGATTTTGGTTAGGCTTTGCCAATCCAAAGGCCTTTTCTCAGTCTTCATCCTCCTTGACCTCATCGCAATATCTGACACTCTGAACCATGGTCTTTTCCATGATAACCTCTCCTCCCTTGGCTTCAGTGATGTCACACTCCCTGGTTTCTTCTCTTACCTTTTGGGTTCCTTCTTACGTGCTTACTGTTCCATTTCTTGTACCTATCTCTTAAACTGCAGATTTTCCCAAGTTTTGTCCTGAGCCACCTTCTTTTCTTTCTCAATACACTTTCCCTTGGCAATCTTATCCATTCCCAAGGTTATCACATCTATGCTGATAGCTGTGTGACCTGGCCAAGTCACTTAGCTTCTGTCTGCCTCATTTTCCAATGGGGTTAATATTAGCACTTACCCTGCCCCCCCAGGGCTGTTGTGAAGATCAAATGAGACTATTTGTAAACCTTAAAGGACCATTTAAATGCGAGTTTATTGCTATTATTAATTACTATTTCTCCAGCCTTTGCCTCTCAAGCTTCAGACCCATACTCCTACCGTCCACTTTGGTTTCAAACCTCAAATCTGCTCTTCTGTATGACTTTATTATTGCTGGTAGATGTTACCATCTCTCTTTTTCCCCTCTCTCCCCCTCCAAGAACCTTTTCCTGTACCTCTTATATTCAGTCAGTTGCCAAGGTCTGAGCATTCTATATTCTCAAAACCTTTTCCATCATTCTGTCCTATTCACATCCATGCTACCATACTAGTACAATCCCTTTTTACCACCTACCTTTGCTATCACAGGAATTGGTCTCCTCACCTCCATTTTCTCTCCATTTGTTATCTCTCTAGGCTTCATTCAGTTTTTTCACTTGTAAAATAAGAGGAGTTGTCCTACCTGGTCTCTAAGGTCTCTCTCAGTTCTAATTCTATGAGCCTAGAAGCTCTCTGGGCATCCTTTTTGTAAAAGGAGAAATATGGATCCAATAATCTCTAAGGTCCTTTCCAAGTTAAAGAAATTCAATGTCCACATGCATCCTCCTTCCCCTCTGAGAGAAATGATTATTAATAACCAATGATTTGGTTTCCCTCTTTTTCCTAAAATCCTAATTTTGAAAGTTCAGTCTCTTGAAGACATTTCTGAGAATGAGATTGTTCAGACCCCACCCAGATAGGGTAGCTATTGTGTTCTACTCAGGCTTGGGTGGGACATAAATTCTTTGAATAGATTGTCTAAGGGTGGGATTGCCTTAAGAAGGAAATGACTTAAAGTTCAGGTCCAATCCCTCATTGTAATATTCATTCTCTCATTAATTATTAACCAATCAGGGTTGATTCCCACCCTGGGGGAACACCTGCACTTAGAAAGGTATGTAAACTGTGAGCCTGGCCACAATTATTGTCTTTGGTCTGAGAGATGACCAATGACCATCCTTTCATTAATAAATGTGCTGACCTTATTAATAAAATGATTAAATTACCCAGAACTTATGTCTCTCGTGCCTTTTTAATTGCTACACCTCCCTATTCTAGGACACCATCATTTATAGTGGTACAGTCTTTTCCCTGAATGTTCTGTTTCTCTAGATTTCCCTTCCTCCCCTCAATTCCAAAGCTGGTTGACTCCCTTTTTCTTTTAGTTATATCAATGACAATTTTTTTCAAAGGTTTGTTGAATAGGCATGGCAGAATATCATTTAGAATCACTGATCATTAGAATTAGAAGAGGCAGCTCAGATCAAATGGTCCAACTACTTCGTTTTGCAGAGAAAGAAGCTGAGAGGTCCACTGAGGGAAAGGGACTTGTCCAACATTGCATGCTGCATTAGTGGCAGAAGCTTGAAGCTGGGTCTCCTGACTGCCTTTCCAACGTCCTTTCTGTCTTACTGTGAGATTATGGAATGAATCATTTTGCATTCTCCTTGGTGAAGAAAGCAGTATTATTGTTGTTCAGTCATGCCGACTCTTGGCAGAAGTACTGGAGTGGTTTACCATTTCTTTCTCTAATTCATTTCACAGATAAGGAAACTGAGGCAAACCGAGCTAAGTGACTTTCACTGGGTCACACAGATAGTAAGTGTCTGAGGTCAAATTTGAACTCAGAAACATCAGTCTTTCTAACTCTAAGCCTATCCACTCTACCACTTAGCTCCCTGAAGAAAGTGTAACTTCTTGTTATTATCTAGCTACCAAACAAAGGCAACATGTTCTCCCATGGGGGAAATGTTGATACATGATGGCCTCTTCCTTTTTTTAACAACTTCTTTCAACTCCCACAGCCCTTTGAGGGATCAACTCTATGATAAGGACGTCAAAGTCATGGTCTTTGACCTCAATGGATTTACAGGCTAGAGAGAAGATGCACAAGAAATAGAATAAAATCTAAGCCAGAATCAGGTATGAGATATAATTGAGTATCATCATATGTAGTATAAACAGTAAGGATTTGGATAATCAGGGAAGGAAAGTCTTCTAAGAAAGGAATAAGACCTGAGTTGGATATTCTTTTGTCCCTTTTTTCCAGACCCCTTATAGCTGATCCTCTGGAGTTAAAGGAAGTGACATAATATAGTAGAGAGAATATTGTATTTGGAGGCAGAGGACTGGGTTTCAAGTTCTAGTCCAGTTTGTGGCTTTAGATAAGACACACTTCTCTGGTCTTCAGGTTCCTCATCTGTAAAATGAGGAGATCAGACCAGATAATCACTAAGATCTCTTCTAGGTCTAACATATATTCTAAGATAATTTTCAGCCCTGGCATTCTGTGTCTTAAAGGTTCTTCTGGCCCCAAAGATCAATGATCCTGGGAATTTGTCCTTAGCATGGTGCCTGATACACAGTAGGCAATTCATAAATATTTATCAATTGATTGACATGACCTTTCCTCCAAAGACCTGCTCGATCAGCAGGAAGTCAGGAATCCCACCACTGGTTCTGCATCTTTCTTTTTGGTAAATAATAATAAACTGTATGAGGGCAAGGAGTACCTGCTCCCAAGTAACCACATTCAGGGATGAGAATGTAAGGAGAACTTAGTACAATGAATGCAAGAGGGTGTTTAATGATGATGACAAATGCCATCCCGTAGAATGTTGCTCAGTAGAGCTTTTACCATAGGGAGGAAGGGGGCCCCTGCTGACTGTGCAAACCTTGGAGACAAGGCAAGGCTAAGTCTTTCTTGCTTCCCAAATCAGCTCCAAGAGGACTTGGTTGATGATGATGAAATTGACTTGTGGTGATGTAAAATGTGTAGCCCCATCCGGTGGCTGATCTTTTCGGGCAATTATTTGGAAGTAATGAAAGTGAATGCATGACATTTAAAAAGAAACTCCTCCGTCAGCAGGAAAGCTGCCACATTCCTCTTATGCCTCTGAGAATACGCTTAGCTTGAAATAATGTTCATTTTAGCCGAGTTGTAAATTACAAGTGTGTTAGGGTCCTGGGGGATTTATTACCTTTTGGAGGGAGGTTATGGGGCCGTGTGCATTGGCTGCTGCATCTGGTACGTGTTACAAAGTGGCTGCGTAGCAAAGTTTGGAATTGAGTATCTTTTCTTTCTTGCTTTCGCTCTCCTTTCTCCCCCCACCCCAATCCCCCTTTTACAGCTTGTCTCTAGTGATTTCATTGCCACAGAAACTTCAGTAATAAAGAGCACAGTGTCGCAATCTGTTTTCCCAATCGCTGCTTGGAATCGATCCGACATCATTAATGAAAAATGACAATAGGCCCAGCCATGTGTAGTCTGGACCTGTGCCCTGGCTCCCTTGGGTGAGGGGAGAAGAAGAGGGCTGGGTAGCACCCAAGACTCCAGGTCTTTCCTTGGAATGTGGCAACATGTGATCATCTCATCCATGAGTGCTGTGTTCTGCCATGAAGAACGAGTTCCCTGGCCAACAGAAAGAGGAAGGCAGCCGCAAGGGTTCTACCGCGTGGGTGAAGAGATTGACACTAGCATGAGCCCTCTGTATGCCCAGGCATGTGGGGTTGTCTCGTACTTGCCCTGTTCTTGGCAGAAACAGAGATATTTGAGGATCCCAAGATGGAGGGAAATTTAGAGATCATCTGGTTGAACCTCCTCATTTATAGATAAAGAAAATTAAGTCTCAGAGATGCCCTAGGATTCAGAGCTGGGAGTGAGCATAGTCCATCCCCCTTATTTTACAGATAGGGTGACCCCGATGTGATCTGAACATGCAGTCTTCTGAGGCTGGTGACCTTGCACAGCCCTCCCTCACTCAAAACCAAGTCAAGTACAAGTCATGTCATCATTTCTCTGATGTCATGGTCTTCTTTGAGAGCAAAGGGACCAACACAACCTGTGAGTAGACCTAGCTGCCTGAATGGGTAACTCAGCTCAACCTCTCCTGTCTGTCTCCCCCTCCCCTTCCTTCTCCTCTCCAAAGGAAGGTAAATTTAGATGGCCAGAGGATGCCCAGTTAACTTGAGGTTTACTAGATTTCTTCCTCTCCTCTCTTCCTCTTCTCTCCTCTTTAGTTTCCCAAAACCATAAACCTAATGCACTCTGAAGCCCATAAATTGGACAACAATAGGTCCCTGCCCAAGCTCCACTTAAGGGCTGTTTTCTGAACCCTCCTGGCTTAAGAGTGATTATCAGTAATTACTGTTGCTCTTTCCCTTCCAGCTTGATCTAATCATTTTTCTCATTAAAGGGGCCATCCCCTGACTACTTCTTAAACAGGCCTGTTCACTGAATGGGTATCACCTTAGCCTAAGTGAGTACCTGAATAGACCTTAGACTAAAGGGTTCAAGGTCTCTCATTGCATCCTGGGTTACCTCTAATCATTTTGATGAATATCTAGTCACTGGATCCAGATGGCTCTGGAGGAGAAGTGAGGCTGGTGACCTGCACAGCCCTCCCTCACTCAAAACAAAGTCAAGTGCAAGTCATGTCATCGTTTCTCTGGTAGCATGATCTTCTTCAAGAACAAAAGACAAACAACAGATAGGGAAACTGAGGCCCAAATAAATTGGTGTACCCAAGAACAAGGTCATAGAGCTGGCCAAGGTCCTTTCTTCCAACTCCATTGTTCTTATTGCTTTACCATGTCATCCCTTGAACACAATCATAAAAAATTATGTATTATTGTAATTATACACTAATATATACATTATATTAATATGATTGCATATAGCAGTATATACTGTCTACCAATATATTTAGCATATACACCTTATATCCTAGTTATATATGCTATATAATATACTATTACATATTATATACTGCACAATTACTACATATAATATATGATAGTGTATATAAATAAAATAAAGTATGATATACATTACATATGTACATATTTAAAACTAGTTCTTCTATTTCCAAGTCCATTACATTCAGTATTGTGCTGGCATATGTTTAACAACTGGCTCTCCAGAAGAAAAAATATATATTCATACTACATTTTAAAGTTCAGTCTGTGTTACTAACATTTGCTCTATCACTCTCTTAAGGTTCTAGACCCGGCAGGGGTGGGGAATCTGCAGCCTCGAGACCAGGCCCCCTAGGTCCTCAAGTGGGGCCCTTTGAATCCAAACTTCACAGAAAAATTCCTGTTAATGAAAGGATTTGTTCTGTAAAACTTGAACTCAGGCAAAGGACTGTACCCAAGGACTTAGAAGGTTACGTGTGACCTCTAGGCCACAGGTTCCCAACCCTGCTCTAGATAATCCACAATATAAATAGACAGATATGTAGATAGATAGATAGACAGACAAAAATAAATGAATAAATCGAGCTACAATCTGTAGTATTGGCTGATCTCTGAGGTATAAATGCTCCCACAGCAAATTTGACAATTAGGAGTTTATAGGAGTTGGATCCAGCACACCCCTGATTATATGGCAAGCTTTCACTCTGGAACCATAATCTTATTGTCATCTCTTTCTTCATGCAGGGTGCCATTAGGCATTTTTCATGATACTGCTAGTCCAAAATCTTTATAATATGATAGAAAGATTTTTGTAAGCACTTTGAGAATCAGTGAGTTATTGAAATGAGAATAAAAAATAGTGACATATGATCATTCAGGAGGCCCTCCATTCCGGAAGAGTTTCCAGGCTTCTCTCCCTTTAAGAAACTGGTGGCCTCAGTATATAGTAGTAGAAAAAGTAATGAACTTGGAGCCAGGAGACAAGGCTTTGGTCCTATCATGGCCATTAACCAGCAACATTACCGGATTCCATCATGGCCGTTAACCGGGGATGAGACTTTCAGTGAGACACATAAACTCTTTAGGTTTCAGCATCCTCACTGGTAAAATGAAATGAGTCTTCACAGGTGATCTCTAGCATCTCTTCCTACCACTAAAATTCTGATTTTTCTCACTGCTTTGACAGTGGGCTCTTTGGGGCCTGCTATAATCTCTTTCTTGGCAGACTTAGCATTTTACAGTGAGGAGAGACCTCCGAGATCATGTAATCTGCCACCCTCAGTTTGCAGAAAAGGAAATTGGAGTGTGGAGAGATTGTGACTCAGTTTCCTCATGTGGAAAATGAGGAGGTTGGACCCAGTTAATCTCCAAGTTCCCTTCTAGTTCTATCATTCTATTACTTTGAGAGATGGGGGTGGTACAGTGGGAAGAAGGCTAGATTTGCAGTCAAAGGCCTGGGGTCCCATCCTGGCTTTGATAATTATTTCTGCTGTGATTTGGGGCAACTTACTTAACCTCTCTTGGTTTTGTTAAAACTCTCTGGGACTTGGTAAAATGAGGGGTTGAACTGGAGGACCTTTTGAGATCCCTTCTGTCTCTAAGGGTATATTTCCAAATTGCATACCTCTAGGAGGTGCAGAAGTCTCTTCTCCCCTATGTAAGAGCACTTGAATGTAATAAAACTCACTTCATGTCTGTGGCCCAAGAGTATATCTTTTAGCAGTCCTACAGAAGATTTTCTAGCTTTTTCTGCAGTTACTGATGCTGGGCCTGAAGGGATTTGCCATAGCCTCTCAGGCTCCATCTGAAGCCAGTTCTCAGGGGAAAGGAGACAAGAGGCCTTGCTAGTTTCACCTCTGCTGTGTCATTGAGAATCTCCCAAATCTTGCTGTGTTGCCTCTCTCGTCACATCCGGAGTGGTGTGCGGGGCCAAATTGAGTTGTAGATGTGAATTATTTAGAGGTACCAGTGGAATATGGTTGTATCCGTAACACAGACTCTCAGTTTGTGGCCTTGGGGCGGTCTCCCTTGTACACTCCATCACTATTTTCTCTCATGAATAATGGAGGAGCAGAATTACTCTCCGTGTAGAGGATTCATACCCTGAGAAAACAAGGTTGCTCTGAAATTAATTTTCTGTACTAAAAGAGTGACAGAAAATCAATTAATCGCATATTATTCTATATGGAGGCAAAGTAAAAGGAACAGTGCAAATGGTTGTAGCTGAATAGAAAGAAGCAAATGCCCACAGAGGCCAAGAACTTTGGAGGGTGCTCAGCTCAAGTTGCAATAATGGAAGATAATATACTGCTACATAAAGGGACATGGGGAGGTGATGATCTCTGCAGGGCAGCCAATGGAATCCTTGCTCTCTCCCTTCACTCTCCCTGGCTGCAAAGCTAATATCTCTTTGTCCCCTTGTTATTTGGGGGGGGGGGGTGTGATGAATGAGGTTAGAACTTTGCTTCAATGCATTTAATAAGCTTTGCACACCTTAAAAGCCTGATCCAAATGTTCATTATCAATTAATCAATGCACATTTATTAAGCACCTCCTATGTGTCAGGCACTGTGCTAAATGCTGGGGATACAGAAAGAGGCAAGAGACAGTCCCTGCCCTCAAGAAGCTTATAATCTGTGTGTTAGTCCTTCGTTGCTGAAGAAGACCGTGCCATCTGAGAAGTGATGACTTGACTTGCACTTGATTTTGTTTTAAGTGAGGTAGGGCTGTGCAGGTCACCAGGCTCAGTTCTCCTCCAGAGCTATCTGAATCCAGTGACCAGATATTCGTCAGGATGACTGGAGATGACCCAGGATGTGGCAATTGGGATTAAGTGACTTGACCAAGGTCACACAGCTAGTGAGTGCCAAGTGTCTGAGGTGAGATTTTTAACTCAGGTCCTCCCGACTCCTGCACTGGTACTCTATCCACTGCACCACCTAGCTGCCCGCTTATAATTTAATGGGAAAAAGAACATGAAAACAAATGGATATAAAACAAGTTATATACCAGATAAGTAGGAAATGATTAACAGAGAGAGAGCACTGGAATTAAGAGGGGTTAACAAAATCTTTCTGTGGAAGGCGGGATTATAGTTAGGAATAAAGCCACGAGGGTCAGTCATCTGACTGGAGGAGGGACAATATACCAGAAATACAACCAGAGAAAATTCCTGGCACTGAGAGGAGTGTTTTGCTCAGGAAGCCAGGAGGCCAGTGTCACTAGTTAATGTTGGGGAGTAAAGTGTAAGAAGACTGGAAAGGTAAGAGGGTTATGAAGGACTTTGAATGCCAAATAGAACATTTTGTATTTGCTTCTGGAGGCAATAAGAAGACACACTGGAGTTTATTGATTAAGAGAGTGACATAAAGTTTGACCTGTGCTTTAGGAAAATCACTTTACTGGTAGAATGGAGGATGGATTGGAGTAGGAAGAGACCTGAGGCAGGCAGAACCACTTGCAGACTATTGCAATAGTCCAGGTGTGAGGTGATGAGGGCCTGTACAAGACTGGTGGCAGTGTGAGAAGAGAGAAGGGGGCATAAGCAAGAGATGTTGCAGAGGAACATCTGAATGGACTGAGCTTAAAGTCCTTTTCTCCCTCCCTCACTCCCTCCCTCCCTCCCTCCCTCCCTCCCTCCCTTCCTTCTTTCCTTCTTTCCTTCCTTCTGGAAGAGAAAGTATTTCATTATCAGTTGAGATTGTGTATGATTACCAAATGAGATAATGTAAGTAAAGTACATTGCTTTACATCTCATCTTATTACTTGACCAATTTTGCTATTATTTTGTTTTTCTAAGCAACATGCTCCCAGTCTCCATGAGAAGTAATTGTATTAGCTGGGGAACTCTTACACTAGGGCTGTCTCAGTTTTTGAGAGGATAAGTAAAAACTCATTTACTCCACTTTTATCTAACCGAAATCCAGACCAAATGATGCTTCACATCCCACCTGGGCCATCTTGCCATTTGCCTTGTCCTTACACTAATTCCACCCCTACTAAATTAATACTACCCTACCATACCTTATGGATCAACTTAGCATTTCTCTGACTCCCTAGACTAGAGTGTCTTTCCCTGGTTACCTAATCCACCAAATGTGTGGTCTCCCTCCATTTCCATGTAAGTTCCTAGACAGCAGGAACTTTCTTGCCCTTGTGTTTTTGATCACAGAGCAAGTACAAAGCTAGACATATTCTCTCATCTGTTATTCGAAAGGGGGTCTGAGTAGGTCCTAAAATGTTTCTTTTCAAGTAATAGCCACTCTCTGTTTCACTTATCTCTCCTGGTATGAACCCAATAGTTCTAACAGACAAAGATTCCATTGAAGCTAGGCTTCGGGATTGATTCCTCAAGTTGATGAAACCATTAATAACTCTAGCCCATGTCTTTTTTAAGTAATCAGTTTGGATTAAGTTTTCTATCAGTAGTCACTGAACCACTTTGGGAGTTGCTGTCATTGCCATATTTTTTAAGATATTAAACTACACTAAGACTTTTGGGGTGTATAAGACTGAACTACAAAGAGCTAGTGTAAAATAGAGTGATAGAATGAGAACTGATGGAAGGGTCAGGAAGACGGATGGACAAGAATTACACAGTATGATGAAGGATAGTTTCGCATCTACACCCCTGGAAGGAATGACATTAATGAGATTATTGGTTCATTGACATTAGAAATAATAATAAAGATAATAGCACTGCATTTGAAGTCAGATGAGGAAACTGAGGCCCAGAGAGCTTCACTGACTTGTCTTTATATATTAATCCCATTGTGCTCTTTATAGTCTAATGAAACCGATTTTCTTCCATATATACCACACTCTAGCTTTTATCTTTCTTCTCTATGCCTTTTTTGGAGTCTGTACTCCATGCTTGGAATGTATTTCCTTGTGAACTCCATCTCTTACATGCCCTGGTTACCTTCAGTTAAATCAGTTCAAGTGCTACTTTCTACGCAGAGCCTGACCTGAGTCCTCTCAGGAGGGACCTCATCCCTCCTAAATGACTTTGAGATCTATACCCATATCTGTATATACACATACACTTATATTTATATTATATATAATATATTTGTATTATATAATTATTATATTATATATGCACACCACCTATACATGTATACATATATGTATATATTTCAGAGGCAGTGTGGATAGAAAACTGTCCTTGGAGCCAGAAAGACTTGGTTTACAAGTTCTGCCTCGGACACACATACTATGTGAATGACTTCTTGGTACACTTGCTACCTTGGTAGAGGGAAATATTTTCTACTAACGAAATCGCAGGCTTAGTATCTATTTGTGTATGTACATACTCATGCACGCACATTTTATCACCTCCTTGATTGAGTAGAATCTTTTCTGAGGTCAGGGACTGTTTCATTTTTGCTTTTGTACTTCCAGTACCAGGCACATAGGACTGCTCAGTAAATGCTTGGTTGCTTAAGGTCACACAGATACTCATTGGCAGACTTGGGATTTGAACCTCTAACTCCAGAGGATTCAGTCCACTACGTTTTGTTACCTCTCATTTCCTCACCAACTCTAAGGAGGAGGGAGAAGCTTCTGAAGCTTGGTCAACGTTCTTTCATCAAATCTTACTTTGTATCGAATTTATGAGTTGAAGTTGATGGTGGTTTTGAAAGACTTCCTTGCTGTCTTAAACTTCATGTTTGATGCTTTGCCACATCCGCCTTCTCCATTATAATCAAACAAATCACTTGGTTTATCAGTTGCCCGCATCCTGACATGCAGACCTATCATGTCCTAGCTGCTGACATGCAGACAGATGTCCTATGTCCTGGTATTCTGATACATGGCCACATCAAACCCTGGGCATCTTGATTGGCAGGTGTGTTGCCCTCCTAATATTGGCTGCTATGACACTGAGTGCCCCAGCTATAGTCTACCTGACTGATGTGTATGCCTATTGAAATCCTGTGACAGGAAAGGGTAACCCTATCATTTTGTAGTTATAACCAGGCACAGACTGGCCCTGCAACCCCAATAAATTATATGATTTATAAAAACAGGTTTTGTGAATTGAATGTTCAATTGAATGTTCAATGTTCAATGCTTGAGGAAAGTTTAGCTCCATTAAAGACTCCTATGGCTTCATCCTGGAGTGGAGGTAGGTGTCCCTGGGTCCTGAGGACTATTCCAGTAGATAACAGCCTCTGGAAGGTCCTGCCAGGTGGGAAAGTTTTTGGATCAGTGATGGACAAGGACCAGCCAGCTAAATTCAGCTAGGGTCATTCCCCAGAGCTGTGTCACTGTGTGATGAGCTGTTGTTGGTCTTAGAAACTCATGAATACAAATTCTAAGGTATGGAGGAAGGTTTATGATCTGTATTGATGGAGATCATCTTGTTTTTTAAAAGTAAATCTGGAGGCAGGAAAACTTATTATTTTGGGGAATATCATGTGAAAAAGAAAGTAATTTTTATATGTGTGCATTTTTAATAATCTTCCTTAATGTATCTTTCTTATATATTTGGCTTATTATTTATTGAACCATTAAGGGGGCCGTGTCTGCGCTGCTTTTTTGCTATCTGATACTGATAAACAACAAATATTTATATAGCACTTTATAAACATTATTTCTTTTTATCCTCACAAAAGTCATAGGAGGTACCATTATTGACCCATTTTTCATATGAGGAAACAGACTGAAGAAGGTTAAGTGATTCACCTAGGCTCACTCAGCTAGTGAGTGCTATGTTCCACACTCCGTCTACAAGGCCACTTAGCTATAGTGTTTCTTGAGGCAACAAGTTCTTGTGTTCTCAGATTCATTCATAGGCTACTGCTTTTGCTTGCTTCCTACTTCTGATGCTAAGTGAAGAGAAGGAAATACCTCAGAGGTCACTTTCAGATTTGTGCTAACCAACACATCCCGGGGATGAATTTCCTCATAGGCAAATTACCAAAGAGATTTATGTAACCCTGCATAAAATTTTTAGCTTACTCCTATAATTTCTCAGGCTCATAAAGACAAGTGAAGTCTCCCTAGAGATCTTCATTACCCCTGCAGAACACACAAATAGGACTCTACTCCTCCAGATAATTATGGGGAGTCACACAAGCAGACAGTAGAAAGGAGAATGGATCTCATTATCACTAAGGATATATCTTAACCTCTCATTCATGGCATGTATGCCAAAGGCAAGAACAATCACAGAAATGAAGATGATGATCATGAAGATGATGATGATAACAGATGTGTTAAGTGTCTTCTATGGATCAGGCACAGTGCTAAGTGTTTCACAAATCATGAACTGAATTGCATTCCAAGCTCTAGGAAAGCTTAGCTCCATTAAAGACTCTGTGGCTTCATCCTGATGCTGGGTTGTCCCTGGTTTCCTAAGAGCTATTCCAGGAGATAACAGCCTCTGGAAGAAGTTTTGGACCAGTGATGAACAAGGATCAAACTCTTTTGATCCTCACAACAACCTGTGATGTTAATTATGAAATTTAAAGATCTTTCCCACTCATTAATGGGCCTTCCCATTAAGGGAAGTTTGATTAAGGGAGATTTATTTTGTAGGAAGGCCCATACCTTTTGTTAATTTCTAATGAGGCACTGGTTCTCAAGGGTTGTGATGCCCTCTGGCTCTGAAAAGTGTATAAATACTCTGAGATGAGGTTTTACTTTGGGGCTTACTCATTGAAAGTGTTCATCTGATCAGATAAGACTCTGGATAGCTGTTAAGGAGCTCTCCTGGCTTTGAAAACTGAGATGTTGGTGCTTCTCTCTCTGGTAATTATATATGTATGGCCAGACAGTTGGATCTGTCTGTTGATCTGTGATGTATGTACGGCTTATGGTTGGAGTTGGAAGCACTGTCTGTTGGTTTTTTATTTTTCTGTATTTTCTCTGAAGTTCAGAGTGCTGACTTTTCCCCTTGAACTAAGTGGATGATATATGTGCTTGATTAAAGTAGATTATTGACCTCTCAAACGTTGCTTTCTTTTTAGAAAAGCAGATCTAAGAACCTGTGCAGCAGGTCTTCTTGTGTATATTGGGGTCCTTGCTTTTACACAACCCTGGGAGATAGATGATAGTATTATCCCATTTTATAGATGAGAACACTGAGGCAGAGATTACGCAACTTGCCTAGGGTCATACAATTAGCACCTATCTGAGAGGCAACCTGAGCTTAAGTCTTCCTAGCTTCAGACCCAGGGATCTAGTCACCATACTACCATGTTGCTTTAAGCCTTCTGGCATTTCTAGAAGCAACATGGCTGTTTTTGGTAATTGTCAGTAAAGGTGAATTTCTGGTAATTTTTGTTTATTTGTTTGTTAGTTTTGTCGAGGCAAATGAGGTTAAATGACTTGCCTAGGATTACACAACTAGTAAATGTCAAGTGTCTGAGGCTGAATTTGAACTCAGGCCCTCTTGACTCCCCATCTACTGTGCCACCTAGCTGCCCCATCTAGTAGTTTTTGATGTGTGATTATAGTTACCCCCTTTAGGGCAAAGCAACTGTCAGCTATGCCTATTTACTGCTTTTGAAGACCTCCCTTTTATTGAGTTGGCCATGTGTATGGTCTCCAGTATATATCTTCATTTATGTTTACTGACCCCGCTTGGGGCAGCTAAGTGGTGCAGTGGATAGAGCACCAGTGCAGGAATCAGGAAGACCTGAGTTCAAATCTCACCTCAGATACTTGACACTCACTAGCTGTGTGACCTTGGGCAAGTCACTTAACCCCAATTGCCTCATCCTGGGTCATCTCCAGTCATCCTGATGAATATCTGGTCACTGGATTCAGATGACTCTGGAGGAGAAGTGAGGCTGGTGACCTGCACAGCCCTCTCTCACTCAAAACAAAGTCAAGTGCAAGTCATGTCATCATTTCTCTGATGGCATGGTCTTCTTCAGCAACGAAGGACGAACACACACTGACCCCCTAGGTCACCATCAGACACACATGCAGAGTGGCATGGGGTGGTGGGTTTGCAAGGAGCCCAAAATCTCTGGTGAGGAGGGTAGAAACTAGCAATAATAACAATGAGAATGTGAAACCAAACCTTGTGTCATGTACCAGGGCCATTAGATCACTTCTAGAAACTCTCTCCTTGAGTACCTTGGGCAGGTTGACCTGCCTCCATTCTCAGGAATACCTAAGTAGAATCTTACCTATTCTTGACTAGCCACCTCCTCCTGTCCCCCACATATACTCATTCCAGTGAGTGCCAGGGGCTAATCAGAGAAGCCAAAGCACTTGGCTGGAGTGATTTATTGTGTGCCAAGCAAACCCCAAAGTTAAGGCAGCAAGATGGTTTGAAACAGGCATCCTCTGACTTGAAGCCCAATGATGACTGTTAAGATGAATAGTGCTACATGGGGGGAGGAGGGGAGAAGAGATTTATCACAGCTTGGAGTCAGCCACTTTGCCTTTGCTGCATGTGCTGTTTTTAACCACCCAGCCCCCTTCCCTCCTAAGTCCCAACCCTCTACTGCAAATTGCCAGATGTGGAGAAAAAGAAGATTCATTCCAGAGGGTGCAGTTCAGATACTGAGCCCTCAATCTGCAAATGTTTATTGACTTATAAATCCAGTCTCTTTAGCAGCTCATTAGAAAGGTATAGCACTATGACTATTGCCTGGTTCTCTCTCTGCTTCTTTTTCTGTCTCTCTCTGTTTCTTTCTCTCCTCCCTCTCTTCCTCTTCATCTCTTTTCCTCTTTCTCTTTCTGTTTATTTCTCAGTCACCACCTCTGTTTCTCTTTTTCCCCCCTCTCTACTCCCCCGTGAGTGTCTGTCTATATCTCTTTCTCTGTGCTGTGTCCATAGAATGCCTTTGTTTTGTGACTTGAGGGTTTTGGTCACAATTCCTGGGGCCTATGAAATGCCCACTCAGAGTCTTTTCATTAAATAGCAGGGCCAGGGACAAGGAAGAGAGGATTATGGATTACTCTATCACAGAACCCTCTTTGACTTGTTTTTTTTTCCCCTTGGCTTTTTGCCCTACTTAGTCTTTCATGTGTGGGGACTGCTTATAGTGGTAGGGAGGGATGAACTCCCTCCGGCTGCTGATTGATAAAATGACTACAGCCAGAGTGAGGGCCTCTCTGTTATTAACTAATCCTGGTGGGAACATTGGGAAGGGGAACTCCTGGTACTGAGCATCCCAGCCAAATAACTAGGTGTCAAGACTTTTAGCTAAGCTCAGCTTATGCCTCAATTTGCCACTGAGGATGAGGTGGGTGATACATTCTACTGCTATGGGCTTTAAATGAGAATTCTTTAATGGCATAGAGTCTACAGTAGACATTGTCACTCTGCTTAGCTCAATCTGTCTAATCACCTGTCAAGACCCAGCTATTGTGCACCATGAGGTGAAAGGGTTAATCTGGTCTCCAACCTCCTGAGAGGCAGTCACAAAACAGGTGAGTCTTGGCTGACTGAGGACTCAACATGGATTTTTAGAGTGATTGGGTTTTGTGCATGGTGGGGAGGGCAGGGTGTGAAACACTGAACTCATGGGGAGTTTTCTAGTTCCCTTGTGTTCTGAAGATTCTGGCCAACGGCAGGGAAGCCAGGGTGGAGATACTCAGGCATCTCATCTAGAGTTAGGCAATGAAAATAACAAACTCCCTGAAATGGCATTCATGAAAACATAAGCATGGTACTGATGTGAAAAACAGGATACATTATAGGGAAGATCAGAAATGGAAGGTGGCCTGGGATAGAATTACAGGAGATTCTAGACGGACAAGAACTAGAGGGGTGGGTCCCTACTGAGAGGAGTAGTCTGGCGCCAAAGAAGGGAAATCTGTAGCTTCATTGGTCTGGGTGCCTTGGTACAGCAGCCCTACCCATTCAAATGCCTCAAAGGATCCACGACTATTCAAGCCTGACGCCTGACATGATTCAGTTTTTCTATTTTTTTTTTTTTGGCATGGGGAAGATACTGTCTTTCTGATTCAGTGGGCTTGGCAAAAGATAACAGAAGAGGGTATTACAACCGGGCTATGTATACACATACATGGGAGCACCCTGTGATTGTATTTTTCTTTTTCTTTTTTTAATTTTGTACACTTTCTTTTTAAATTAATTAATTAATTTTTTAAAATTTATGGAATAAAGCGAGCATTTCCATAACATAGCACAATAAAAAAGATGATTGTGCATGAAACCACAAATACATGATGTTCAACTTGCTCTTCCTATTATTTTCCCAATCAGGAGCTTCCCTAGATAACTTGATATCATGTACAACTTACTTCTTGAAGAGCCTTGCAGTTCACTCGCAGGCTGGTTTCTAGTTGTGGAGAGGGTATATCTTGTCCACATAGCATCTTAAATGGAATACACAACCTTTTAAAATAGAGATAGATTTTGGCTTCTGCACAGTTAACTACTGACTTTCAAGTCTAGGTGGCACCCCGCTTTTGGTGATGTGGGATGGAGGGACCCCTACCCACTTCAGAGCAGTCAAAGATATATTTGACAGTATTCTTTCAGTTATGATGACACTTGTAATTGGCGGTTTGGAACTTGAGATCCCCCACAGATCCTATGGAGCTCAGAAATTCATCCTTACACTTCAGGGCTGGTAGGAAAATGAAAATACCGAGGGGGTGGATTTAGATTGTTTTTGTAGTATAGCCATGAAATTTGGTCTCAGTAGCCAATTAAAATTATTGTTGCAGACCACAGGAAACTATCAGAGAATACCTGTATCTGCTCTGAAGTGGGTAGAGAGCCCCTCCCTCACATATCCCCAACTTGTATTTGTTACCTTGGTTCCTCCCCTCAAAACGGGGAGACTGTTCCTTTTCTCCTTCTTGTAAACTTTTTCTGTGTTATTGTGAAAAATAAGGGATATTCCTGAAGGGCCAAGTCTTTGTATAAATGAAGAAGCCTGTGGCAGGGGTCATCCTAAGTGGCATTTACTGGCCAATAGCTTGCACCTGATTTCAGTCTATTACATGGCATCTACCAGCAAACCATAGTATCAGCTACCATTTTCAGAGCCCTTTAAAGTTTACGATTCAAGAGGCAGAATGGAATGGTAAAGAACTGGCTTCGGAGTCAGGAAAATCCAGATTCAAATAATCTAACCTCTCAGAGCTGCAGGCAGCTGTCTAAGACTTTCAGAAAAGGTGCTAGCTACTCTGTAGTGGAAGAGAGAATTCCTCACCTGTAGCCTCCAAGCCGATGGAACCATAGTTGTAGTCTCCACCCTCCCACCTAAAAAAAAAGTTTATAAAACTTTCCTTAAGAGCACTCCCCAAGGTGGGCAATGAAATATCATCTCCATTTTACAGATTTGGAAACTGAGACTTGAGAGAGGTTAAATGACGTTTTTAGAAAATCTCGAAGCCAAGACTTGAACTGGTGTTTCTTGACTTCAAGAGTATCATTCTTTCTCCTAGGCTGCATTGTCTATGCTAGACCTAAGGATAAAGAACCCCCAAAATGAATATTCATGTGAGAAGGTAGGGCAAGACAGCAAATAGCTAATCAGAGTGGTGTGCTACCCAGTGTAAAAGATGCCTTAGTGGGCACAACTGTGAGCGACTCTCAGTGTTTCCTCTGTGGGCTACTTGGTTCTGTCTCACTTTTCCTATCTAAGGTCCATCATCCTGCTGTGATTGCTGTTCAGTTATTTCACACTTCCTTCATGATCCCATTTGGAGTTTTCTAGGCAAAGATACTGGAGAGGTTTGACATTTCCTTCTCCAGCTCATTTTACAGATGAGGAAACTGAGGCAAATAGGGTTAAGTGACTTGCCCAGGGTCACACAGCTCGTTAAGTGTCTGAGGCCAAATTTGAACTCAGGTCTTCTTGATTCCAGGCAGGGTACTCTATCCACCATGCCACTTAGCTGCCCTATCCAGGCGATTCTACTGTTTTCACTATACTGCTGTTTGCCTGGCTCTAGAATAAGGCATATTCCTGTCTTTTTGACTACAGTGAAAACTTGACTTTGCTTCTCATTCATTCTTCTTTCTGCCTGTATTGCTATGAGAACAAAGTGAGGCTTTTGTTTGCGCTGTCTATCTTTTGTATGTATGTAATTGTTTGCCCAGTGTCTCCCCAACTGGAATGTGAGCTCCTTGAGGACTGGGACTGTGTAGAGGCAGTTAGATGAAGCAGTGGATAGAAGGCTGGACCAGAAGTCAGAAAGACCTGAATTCAAATCCAGCATCAGATACTTACTAGCAGTGTGACCCTGGGCAAATTACTTAACCCCTGTTTGCCTCAGTTTCCTCAATTGTAAAATGAGGATAATACTAGCTCCCAAGATTGTCATGAGGATCAAATGACAAAACATTTGTAGAGTGTGTAGCATAGTGCTAGGCACACAGTAGGTACTAAATAAACCCTTATTTCCTTTCTTCCTTTTGCTTTTCTTTGTGTGCCAATGTTTAGTACATGTACTTTGTGACACAGTGAGTGCTTAATGAATGTTTATGGCCTGAATGACTCAAGGTGATATCAGAAAGCATCAGTGAAGCTGAAGCAGCAAAGAGTCTGCCCTGAGGAGATTCCCTGTTTCATGCCTTTTGAATGTGGCTTCCATGAAGTTGACTTAACAATGACCTTGGCACCTCTGTCCAGGAATACTGCAGCCAAACCTGCTCATTTCATTTCAACAGGTATTCACTAAAGACTTACTGTGTGCAAGATATGGTGCCAGATGCTTCAGAAACAAAGCTAAAACATGACCTAGCTACTGCCTTAAGAATCTTACATTGTCCTGATGATGATGGGGCATAGGGGGACAGAAGGGTCATGAATATAGAGAAACATCAGACCTGTTAAGGGGTGAAGGGGAAAAAGGAAAGTTCAAGGCAAAGTACTCTGGGAAGAGATGAGAAGGGAGGGAGAGAACATTTTCCCAGGGGTGGGGTAGGGAGAGGAAGAGAGGATCAGAGACAGCTTCCTTGAGGATCTTTAGCTGAGTCCTGAAGAAAGAGAAGAATTCTAAAAGTTAGAGATGAGTTGGGAGTACAACAAAGGCATAGTAGTTGTCCTGAACACATTTATAGAAGTAGGAAACATTGCTAAACATGGAGACTAGCTGGTAGTCCAGTTTGAGTGTGTGATGTGGGGATGGAGACAGCAGGGGATAGTGGTTAGAGAGCTGGCAGTAGAGCCAAGAAGATGGGTTCAAGTCACTCCCAATATTTACTGGTTATGGGACCCTCAGCAAGTCGTTTACAAGGGATCTAGGCAACTCTTCAAGACTGTAAGTTGTGGTGAAGATGTTCACCTGCTATGATAGGAGTTTCATCATCTGGCACAGGGTTGGGGAACCTGAAACCTCAAGGTGACAAGTGGTCTTCTAGGTCCTCTGGTGTGGTCTTTTTACTAAGTTCAAGTTTTACAGAGCAGATCCTTTTATTACGGGAATTTGTTCTGTGAAGTTTGGATTCAAAGTACCACACTTGAGGACCAAGAGGACCACATGTGGCCTCGAGGTTCCCTACTCTTGATCTGGGAGCTCCTTACATCAGTGAAATCATAGGTAAAATGCCTATCCTGCAGTTTATATTTTATTTATAGGGAGCTAGGTGGCATTGTACATAGAATACTAGACTTTGAGTCAGGAAGAACTATGTTCAAATTCAGCTTCAGATACTTCCTAACTGTTCAGTCCTAGGCACGTCAGTTAACTTCTCTGTGACTCAGTTGCCTCATCTACAAAAAAGGAGATAACAGTAACATCTGCCTTCCTGGTTGTTTGTTGTTTGTTATTGTTTCTCCTTTGTTCTGGAAGAAGACCAATGATGTCAGGAGGTTGATGTCTTAACTTGCAAGTGAATTGGATTTAAGTGAGGCAGAACTGTGCAGTCATCAGCCTCACTCTGTCCTCCAGATTCATAGGAGTCCAGTGGCAAAACATAGGTCAGGATGACTGGAGACGGATGCAAGGGGAGACCTTGGCCATCTGGTTGTTGTGAGAATTAAGTGAAATCATATTCATAAAGTGCTTTGCAAACCATAAAATGCTATATAAATGCTGTTATTATTATTTATTATCCTATAAGCAACTGTGCTTGTGGGAAAGCAGAGAGTGAAAGCAGTTGATGCTCTGTGGAATAGCAGACTTTGTCTTTGAGGACAGAGCTAAGGTGGAGCCAAACAAGGTTTGTGGGCATGACTGGGAAGCTGAGAATCAGCAGGGAGGGCTCTTGGGCATGTCCTTCAAGTTTAGCCTCTTTGAGTTCTTTTGGCTGTTCTTTTGAGTGTGGCATTGATGAAATTGAGGTTCCTGCATGTAGTTTTCTGGGTCTGTGCTGTCTGTTTTTAGGGAGCTGAAATATCTCTCTTCACCTGAGGGAGTGAGATTCTAAGGTAAAAAAGACTTTCCCTCCTCTTCCCCCTCCCCCTATCATTTGTCTCTTCTTTCCTGAGATGTTATGGAGCTATTGCTGCCTAATGCTAGGAGCATTATGTGGGAGTGACTGTGGAATCTTTGGGATCAGAAGTCATAGGTAATATGCTCCTTTTGGGCAGAATTGCTATTATTTTGTGATATATGACAGGAATGAAATGATTATACTCTTCCAACTTAAGTAAATGCAGCAGGAATGAATTAGTCAAAGGGCAATTTTGACAGTGTCTATTTTTTTCTTTTCTTTTTTCCAAATTTAGTAATATATTTGTTTTACATTTTCAACAATCACTTTCAAAAGTTCCAGATTTCCTCCCCCTTTCCTCCCCTCTCTCTCCCCAAGACGGTATATAATCTTACATGGGTTCTATACATACATTCCTATTAAACACATTTTCACATTAGTCATGTTGCACAGAAGAATTAAAATGAATGGAAGAAACCATGAGAAAAAAATAGAACAAAAGAAAACACAACAAAAGAGAAAACAGTTTGCTTCATTCTGCATTGTGACTCCATAGTTCTTTCTCTGGATGTGGATGGCATATTGCTTCAAGAGTCCTTTGGCAATGTTTTAAGTCCTTACATTGCTGTGAAGGGCTTAGTCTATCAGAAACAGTCCTCGCACACTGTAGCTGTTACTGTGTATAATGTTCTCTTGACTCTGCTCACTTCACTCAGCATCAGTTCATATAAGTCTTTCCAGGTTTTTCTGAAGTCTACCTGCTCTTCATTTCTTATTAGCACAATAGTATTCCATTGCATTCATATACCACAACTTGCTCAGTTATTCCCCAATTGATGGCCATCCCCTCAAATTCTAGTTCTTGGCCACCACAAAAAGGGTTGCTATAAATATTTTTGTACATGTAGGTCCTTTTCCCATTATTATGATCTCTTTGGAATACAACCCTAGAAGTGGCATTGCTGGGTCAAAAGATATGCACATTTTTATAGTCCTTTGGATGTAGTTCCAAATTGCTCTCCAGCATGGTTGAATCAGCTCACAGCTCCACCAACAAAGAATGTGTTCCAACTCTTCCATATCTTCTACAGCATTTATCATTTTCCTGTTTTGTCATGTTAGCCAATCTGACAGATGTGATGTAGTACCTCAGAGTTATTTTGATCTGTGTGTCCCTAATCAATAGTGATTTAGAGTATTTTTTCATATGACTGTAGGTAGCTTCAATTTCTTTCTCTGAAAACTGCTTGTTCTTATCCTTTGACCATTTATCAGTTGGGGAATGGTTTATATTTTTGTAAATTTGACTCAGTTCTCTATATATTTTAGAAATGAGGACTTTATCACAGATACTAGCTGTAAAAATTCTTTCCCAGTTTTCTACTTCCCTTCTAATCTTGGTTGCATTGGTTTTGTTTGTGCAAAAACTTCAATTTGATATAACCAAAGTTATCCATTTTGCATTTCGTGATGTTTTCTGTATCTTGTTTGGTCATCAATTCTTCCATTCTCCATAAATCTGACAAATAAACTATTGCTTGTTCCCCAAGTTTGCTTATAGTATCAGTCTTTATACCTAGATCATATACCCATTTGGACTTTATTCTGGTACATGGTATCAGGCATTGGTCTATGCCCAGTTTCTGCCACACTATTTTCCAGTTTTCCCAGTAGTTTTTGTCAAACAGTGAGTTCTTATCACAGAAGCTGGGGTCCTTGGGTTCATCAAACAGTAGACTGTTATAGTCACTGACTTGTGGACCTAATGTGGACCTATTCCGATGATCCACCCCTCTCTTTGTTAGCCAGTACCAAGTGGTTTCGATGCTAGTTGCTTTATAATATAATTTAAAATCTGATTTGGCTAGGTCACCTTCTCTAGCATTGCTTTTCGCTAATTCCTTTGATATTCTGGACACTTTTTTCTTCCAGATGAATTTTGATATTATTTTTTCTAGCTCTATAAAATAATTTTTTGTTAGTTTAACTGGTATGGCACTGAATAAGTAAATTAATTTAGATGGGATTGTCATTTTTATTATATTAGCTCGACCTACCCACGAGCAAGAGATATTTTTCCAATTATTTAGATCTGACTTCATTTGTGTGAAAAGTGTTTTGTAATTGTGTTCCCTGGGTTGGTTTTGGCATGTAGGCTCCCAAATATTTTATAGTGTCTACAGTAACTTTAATTGGGATTTCTATCTTTTACTGTTGAGCTTTGTTAGTAATACATAGAAATGCAGATGATTTATGTGGAGATGGTTTATGTGCAGATGAGTTATACATTTATCTTGCAACTTTGCTGAAGTTGTTAATTATTTCAAGTAGTTTTTTACTTGATTCTCTAGTTTCTCTATATCATCATATCATCTGCAAAGAGTGATAACTTAGTTTCTTCTTTGCCTAATCTAATTCCTTCTATTTCTTTTTCTTTATCTTTTAACACCTACTTTTTTCAGAACAGGGTCTTGTTCTAACCTTCATCTTTCTTTGATTTTCTTTGCCCCCCAGATATTCACTGCCTGGACTTTGGTCACTAACTGTTGGCTTACTCTTGAAGATTATGCCTGAGCCTACTTATCTCCCTTCTGAAAGGACCCTTGACTCCCTGTATGCTGGTCTTGTTGCCCAGTAGAAACTGTACTTGGTGCATAATCAGAAGGTGTAGGCTTCTGATACACACTAGTTGTATGTCTGTTTGCAAATCACCTTAATTTTCTTGAACCTCAGTTTGTTCATCTATAAAATGGGATCATAATACTCAAACAAACTACTTCACATGGTAATTATCAGGCAACAAATTTCTAAGCCTACTGTAAGTCCTACAGAAGTATGAAGAATTGTGTTGCAGTGGGACTAGTGTTGAATTTGGATTCAGGGCTTTAAATGAAGGTTCAAATCCTGCCTGTGCCACCTACTATGTGACTCTGGGCAAAACATTTAAATTCTTTGGGCTTCAAATTCCTCATCTATAAAATCAAGAGTTTGGAATATATCAGGGCTTCTTAAATTTTTTTTCCATTTGTGACCTCATTTCATATTTTGCAGTATTAGGCATTATGCAGCCCGAGGGCATGCACAGGGCAAAGTGCACTTGCTTTGTGTTCAGAACCAAGGCTACAGTGAGGTTGTGTGATGCAACATAGGCAAGCACTGTTAGAAACACCTCAGATTCATTACAAGTTTGATTTTTATTAACTTTTGGGCACTACACATTTAGAAACCTTTTACTGTTGCCAATTTTTTTTTCAGTTTCATGTGGAGTCCTGAACCATAGTTTAAGAAGTGCTGGACTAGATGCCCTCTACACTTCCTTCTACTTCCCAATCCCTCTCTGTGTTTTGATAGGTTTTGAGATGTAGGAGGACTTAGCACAGTTCAAAACCCTCATTTTACAGATGAGGAAACTAATGGCCAGAGAAGTTAGTGCCTATTCAAGGCTACCTAGGGAGTATGTAGCAGATTTACCAGCTCTTCTCATCTGAAGTCCAGCATTGTTTATACTAGAGCATCCTACTTCATTAGAATTTCCTTTCACTGGAACATTTCTGACTTGAATCTAGGCAGTTGCTTTGGTCTTCCTGGTTTTTCTGCAGGTGACCTACCCCAGTGCTACCTGGCCTTTCCCTTCCTTGTCTGCACTAACTTGTTTCCCAGTCTCCAGTCCTGCACTGTTGTTGTTGTTGAGTCATTTTTCAACCATGTTTGACTCTTCATGACCCCATCTGGGGTTTTCTTGGCAAAGATATTGCAGTAGTTTGCTTTTTCCTTCCAAAGCTCATTTTACAGATGAGGAAACTGAGGCAAATAGGGTTAAGTGACTTCCCCAGGGTCATACAGCTAGTAAGTGTCTGAGGCTGCACTTGAACTCAGGTCTTCTTGATTCCAGGCCAGGTGCTCTACCCACCATGCCAATTAGTAGCCCCACATTACCAACTGCCTATTGGCTATTTCTAGCCAGATGTTCCATGGGAATCCTATGAGCTGGTCTTGTGAGGTTGAACACATCTCCAAAATAGAACTCATAGTCTTTCCCTCTCAAAACTCAAACATCTTCCATACTTCCTTATTTCTATTGAGTTCATTACTCCTTTCCAGTCATCCAGGTTTACAAGCTTAGAGTCATCATCAGCTCTCTAGTCACTCTCATCCCACATATTCAATCAATCATGGAGCCTTGTCAGTTCCACCTTCATGGCATCTCTCACAATTGGTCTACTTTTCCCCACTCACATTGCTGCTGACATTAGCTTCTCTCCTGAATCATTGCACTAGATCACTAACTGATCTCCCTGCCTCAACTCTCCCTGCTCTCCAGTCTGTTCTCTCTACAGGCACTGAAAATAATTGCCTAAAAACACAGTTTTGACCATGTCATTCTGCTCAGTAAGCATCAGTGCTCCCTGTTACCTTGAGTATTAAATATAAGCACCTCTGTTTAAAGCTCTTTACAACCTGGCTCAAACTCACTCTTTACACGCTGTACAATCCAGCCAAAATGACTTCCTTGCTGTTCCTCAAACACAACATTTGTCTCCTATCTTTGTCTTTGAACAGGTGGTCTAATTTGCCTTGATTGATCTCCCTCCTTATTTCCATCACATTGAATCTCATAGAATCTCTATTTTTTTCCTTGAAATCTCACTCTAAAGCTGAGTCTTCCCCCTAATTGCTCATGTTGCCTCCAAATTACATTGCTACTTATTGTATATGTGTTGTTTGTCCCTATAGGATGTGAACTCCTTGGGGATAGGGCTATTTCATTTCTGTCTTTGTATTCTCATTGCCTAGGACATATTAGGTCCTTAACATGCTTGTGGATCAATTTCCCAACTCCACCAAGCCTTGAGCTGATTCCACCTGCTTTGGGTAGGATACAATTCAACCAAGGACATACATGCTGGAACCGACTGACTGCCCATCACTCTTCTCTGACCCAGACTCTGGCCCTTCAAAAGCCAGAAGAGATGAAGCAATGACCATCTTGGGTATAAAAAAACTGTTGGGCCTGACCTAAGGGGAACTGTTTATTATGATTCTAGTAAGTGAAATCCATTTGGTCTGGCAGAAACACAGCAAAAGTTGAGATTTGTCATCTGTTTATGGGGGAGGATGGGAGGCATTCAGCTTACTTCTTTGCCAGTTTAAGGTTATTATTCCCTCTGCACCTGCCTGGGGCAGTCTCTGTCATTACATCCATTTTCCAGGGAAACCTGTTGAACTTTTCCATGCTTTTTGTGTGGTTTGGCAAAGGGATGGTATCTCTGGTGCACGATGAGGTGTTTTCACTTACATGATCAGGCAAGGAATCTAAAGGAATAGCCAACTCCCAGAGAAAGGGTCACTATTAACATGGGTGGCTCCCAGTAACAGTCTTGGGGAGGGATAATTTTCTCAGTCTGCTGACAGATAACTATGGAGAACCAGGAATTTGCAGTTGACTTTTGAGCTGAAGAAGCAGTTGGGGCTGGTGGTTAGGAAGGGGAAAGCAAAGGAATGGTGAAAGAAGGAGGGGGAGAGATTGCCCCAGAAGTTAGGAGTGTATGTGTGTGTGGGGGGGGAGGGGGGCGTATCGGCCCATTATAAAAGCACAGGGACCTCGCCCTTCACTTGCTTCTCAGTTTTGGTCATACGATGATACATACAGGATGAGAAGAGACCTTAGAAATAACTCAATCTAACATCCTCATTTTACAGTTGAGGAAACTGAGGTCCAGAGAGGTTAAAGGTCTAGCTTGAAGTTACATAGTTAGCAAGTAGTAGAGATGGAATGTGAATGCAGTCCATGACTCTGGGTCCAGCTCCTTTATTATTGCTGTGTTATTCAACAGTTTGAAACTTCTCTAATCATCTCATCAATGTGGACATGGCCTCCAGTGGTGCAGAGCATACCCTATCTGCTACTACTAGTGCCATGGACATGTGACCATGCCCTTCTAGAAGGTCTCAGTGACAGTTCTAATCAGTGCCCTGGAAATCTTCCTTTATTTCAGAGATTCTTTACCTGGGGTCACTGAATTTACTTACATATATATATGTACATGCATACATATCTGCAATGTATTTGCATATACACAATACAAGTATGCATGTGATGGACATACATGCATACATGTACATACGATAAGTATGCACACCACAAGTCTGCAGATGTGACATATATGCATGTATGCAGCACACAATGCACACATGTATACACACAGAAAACATGCATGTGTACATGCCAACATGACAAATGCAATTACACACATGTGTACACATGATGAGTACACATGCATACACCCACATGTGTACACACATAGACGTAGACAGTGTACACCCATATCTGTGCGTGTCTAGAAACAACACATGCCCAATTTGTAATTTGTATACATTTGTGCATAATAGGCAGCACGTACATACATGCACACAATGCATAATCCACACATGAATGCTTATATACAACACATGCTCACACATGTATATATACATGCATATGCACACATACATATATGTAAGCAATCTCTAGTGTGTAGTTGCACCAAGTGCATGTATATGACAAGTACGTATTCACATTCATATGTAAACACACATGTTTTATGTGATCCATAGAATTGGTTTCCTTTGGAACCTTATGTATCTTTATATATTTAAAATATAAATCTGCGAAGGGGTCTCTAGTATTCCTCAGACTGCTGAAGAATTTGTGACACAAAAAGGTTAAGGAACCCTGTTTTATTGCTACTTTTATTGTAGGGCAACTGAGGTGGAAGAATTCATCGTGTAAAGAAAGGAAGCCTTTGGACCAGTCCCTCTGGTCCTAGCTGTTCTGGCTAAAAAAGCGCCTGAAGGCTCACCTACATTCAAAGCTCAGAGCAAGTCTTTCTGGGCTCAGCAGTGGTGAGGAAGACAAGGGCTTCATGTTTGGGAGACTAGGCAATAGATGAAAAGGAAAATGGAGCCAGCAGTGAAACAGACAACAGCTGCTGGGGAGATGCTGAGAATTTCGAGAGCCAAGCTAGGAATGAAGGCTTGGTATAAACAAGAATAAAAGTCTTCCAGTGTCATGAGATGTGAAGGTGCTAGAAAAAAGAGGAAGCCACAGGAAGCTGCTGGCCCCCTGCCATAGACACACCAGAAACTAAGGAAGGAGGTGACTTGAAGGCAGAAACTCTGGACCTGTACCAGGACCCACAATTCCACTAACATTACTGGAGTCTTTCTAAGTGCAGTACTCCAAATTTCTGGTGAGTGTGTAAACCTTGAAGAGAAAGAAGGAAAACTGAGTTTATTGGCTGGGATATGTGTGTCTAAAACGAGTGTTTTGATAAATGGATTTAGGTATGTGTTCCTTCTCTGTTTCTTCTATGAGCAGTGGAGTCAGAGTTCACATTCAGGCTTTTTCCATTTACTTGCCTTGGGGATCTCGATCTATTTAGGTCTTAGTCTCTTCATCTATTAAATGAAATAGTTTGATTAGATGACCTTTAGTCTCCTTTGCAGTCCTAAATCTATGATCCCACTATTTTTAATAAACATGTTTTTTGTTAATGTTTTAAGAACCTTGTGCTTTCAGAGGTTGTGGAGACATCTTTTATTTTATTTTTTTTTTAATACTACCACTACTTTCCTTCCCTGACAATGGAAAAGTAAAAATAATTTCTACATTGATCATATAAAAACAAAACAAAACAAAATGTGTTTTCAGTCTTCAGCCTGAGTTTATCTACTATCTATTAATTGGTGGATTATATGTCTCATCACAGATCCTCTGGAATTGTGGTTGGCCATGGCATTGATCAGAGTTCCTAAATTTTTCATAGCTGTTTTCATATTGTTGTTGTTAATGTAAAAAAAAAAACAAACCATCTTTCTGGTTCTGCTCCTTTCATTCTGCATCAATTCATACAAATCTTCCTGCTTTTCTCTGAAATTATCCCTTTTACTCCTTCACTATTTCTTATAGCACAATTGTATTCTGTTACATTAATATAATCATAATTTGTTCCACCACTCCTCACTTTATAGGTCCCCTCTTAGTGTTCAGTTCTTTGTCCCCATACAAAGAGGAGCTATACGTATTTATGTGCATAAAGGTCTTTTTCTTCTTTCTTTGATTTCTTCTAGTTATAGACCTGGTAGTGATAATAATGGGTCAAAGGTTATGCACAGTGTTGTAACTTTTTGCACATAGTTCCAAGTTGCTTTTCAGAATGGCTGTACCATTTCACACCTTCACCAGAAATGCATTAATGTACCTATTTTCTGTGTGGACATTGTAGAAACATGAGCCTGATTTTGCTATTTCCACATGAGATTTCTGGGCAGGAGCAATAAGTTACAGAGGTTATTATCACAAAAATTTACCTAATATTGAATCCATCCCGTTAGAGAAGAAGGATCTAAAGCCCCTATAACATATATGGACTGAATCTATGATTTCTTTGGTCTAGGGAATTCAAACTCCTGCTACCAGTCCAGGTAGAAGCTTTCTTTGACTTGCCAGTATGTGACAGATGTGGGACTTTAACTCAGGTCTTCCTGGTTCTGAGGCTGGCTTTCTCTCCACTACACCACATTGCCTTTCACATAGGTTAGATTATGATAATTGTTGTGGTTACTAAGGTGTGCAGCTTTGGCCAGGCCTCAGTTCAAAATCAGTCAGTCTTAACTAAACATGTAACTTCAACTTCTTCTTTAAGCCATCTTAACAAATATTAAATAAGAGGAATCAGTAAAATTGCATATAAAGTAAGAGAAAGAGTGCTAGATATGCACTCAGAAGACTTGGGTTGGAAGCTAGCTTTTCTGCTTGCTAGATGTGACTTCTCTTAGCCTCATTTTCCTCATTCGTAAAAAGAAAGTTAGATCAGATGGCGCCTCTTAGTTCTACCTCTATTATCCTGTGATATTAAATCAAACCACATTCCTGTTCCTTCTCTTGTCCCTTCTCCTCTGACTTATGCATCCCTTCTCTGTTTTGAATCATTTTTTAACTTTTTACTTGTCAGTGCCAGCAATCACTACAGCCCCTACTCCTCCTGTAGCCCAAGGGGAAAGCCAGCAGCCCTTGGGTGTGCAAACCACTCAAAATGGTTTTTGTCTGTTTCTGGAAACCTCCTTGACCTCACACCTCAGTTTGGGAAGCAGTGAGGGTCACAGAACACTTTTCTCTTTGAATCAATTATTCCTTCAAGTACCTTTCTCCAGACCCATAGCTGCATGGATTCTGCTGAAGAAGAAAGGAATGAATGTATCATCACCAAAATAAGACTTCATTTCAGACTACCACCTTACATGGACAAGACTCAGTGGGATAAGTATTTCTCCCTCTGTGGTGTTTCCCCAGGGATGTGCTGGTAAAACACAAGCATTTAAAAAAATGTATGTGTGACACCCTTTTAATCTTATCACCTCCATTTTCTCAATCATTTTAACTGTAATCTTCATTATTAGCATCACTCTATTAAGTCTAGAAAATCAACAAAACAATAAATCAAACTCTGATTGCTAGCATTTGCCAATTTTCAAGGCATAAATGCTCACACTGAAAATTTAACAGTTGGTTGAGCTGGGGTTTGAGATGGCTCCAGGAACGCCTATGATTCCCTTAACTTCTGATGAATATCTGATCCCTGGATTCAGATGGCTCTGGAGGAGAAGTGAGGCTGGTGACCTGCACAACTCTCCCTCACTCAAAATAAAATCAAGTGCAAGTCATGTCATCATTTCTCGGATGGCATGGTCTTCTTTGGCAACGAAGGACAAACACACACATACGCTTGTAGTTAGACCTGTCCTTCATCCTGAACTTCTTTTCTTTTTCTCCTCCACTTGAATGAAGTTTGACTGATATGAGTCAATCTTGGGCATCAAACACTTGATATCCTTGCCAAGTGAAGACACCAGAGCAGTCAAGGACAACCGTAGTTGAGATAGTAGACATTTATAAATATATTGAGGAGGATGGAATCTTACAAAACAATGAGAAGCATCTAAAAATTCTTAGTTTGAGATCCAACCAAGCCATATCGTCCTAAGAGCATTTATAGATGAAAGTGAAAGGACACCAAAGAGATGGAAAAGCAAACAGATTTGCCAGTATTTTTATAACATTATTTTATTGTTCTCTTGTCATTATCAGAAACATTGGAACTTTGTCATTGGAATGTTAACACCTAAGTACTTGATATATTATGTAAAGAAATACAGGTATGCCTTGTTTTATTGAAATTCTTATTGTGCTTTTCAAAAATTTATTACTATTATTACAAACTGAAGGTTTGTGGCATCCCTGTATCCTGTATTTTTACTGCCACCATTTTTTTTCAACAGTATGTGCCCACATAGTATATTTGCCACATTTTGGCCATTCCCACAATATTTACAACTTTTTCATTATTTTTATCTCTTTCATAGTGATCTATGATCTTTGATGTTACTACTGTAATTGTTTGGGGGTGCCAGGAACTATGCCCAAATAAGATAGTGAACTCAATAAATGTTGTACCTCTCCTCCAGCCCTCCTATTCCTTGAGACACAGCAATGTTGAAATCAGGCCAATTAATAACCCTACAGTGGCCTCTAAATGTTCAAGTGAAAAGAAGAGTCAATAGATGGGACAAACTTTGTTATCTTATTTAAGAAATTGCCATAGCCACCATGACTTTTACCAATCACTGCCCTTAGCAGTCAGAAGTAACCAGTATGGAGAGAAGACCCTCAACCAACAATAACATTCCAACTCACTGAAGGATTATGTGATAGTTAGCATTTTTTAGCAATAAAAGTATTTTTAATTAAGGTATGCACATTGTTTTTTTAAAGACATAATACTATTACATACTTAATAGACCATAGTATAGTGTAAACATAACTTTTATGTGCACTGGGAAACCAAAAAGTTCATGTGCCTCCCTTTGTCATTAAGAGATGATGGTTTCTCTCTTATATTAATAATCAACTATTGAATTAGGACCAGGATTCTTTTTATCTTCTTATTTCCTCATTCAGAAATCAACCCTTGTAGGTCATTCAGCCTGCATCTGAAGGACATTGCTGATAATGAGCCCAGGTTAACTTTCTCCTCAGTCTTGCTCAGATCCCACTCAAGGGAGGAAACCCATTCAGGCTTGGGTGCAGGATAAATCCTTTGTCTAGATCGCCTGAGTCTGGGGATGGTCTGGGAGTAAAAGTGACATAATCAATATCATGTCCCCCAGCCCCTCATTAGAATAGGTCCACCTCTCATTATAATATTCATTCTTCTCATTAATTGTTAACCAATCAGAGTTGATTGCTGCCTGTCAGGAACACTCACTCTTTCAAGGTTATGTAAGCATCAAGGAGTTACTGTGATCCATCTTTGGTTCATGAGAGATGGCCAAAAGACCAATTGTTTTATTAATTATACACTAGCCATAATTAGCAAAATGATTAATTACCCAGAAATTATGTCTCAAATTTTTCATTTCTCACACTGTGATATTTGCTTTATTATAATGGTCTGGAACTAAACCTGTAATATCTCTGAGGTATGCCTGTATAAAATATCACCAAAAAACCCAAAAAAACCAAAAACAATGAAGTAAAGAAGAGGATGAGGGCCTAAGCACTTACTCCTGGAAGAAATCTATGCCTGAGGAAAAACAATTTGAAATCAGTAAGGGATTGTTTTTTTAGGAAATCTCTAAGACTCAAGTCAGCCAGCATTTATTAAGTTTCTACGATGCTAAACACTGTGCTAGACACTGGGGATACAAAGAAAGGCAAATATAGTGTCTGCCCACAAGGCGCTTACAATCTAAAGTGAGGAGACTCTGTAGAGGGGGACTCCACCAAATGATTATATAAACTTATGAATGGAAATACCAAAAAAAGTTATGTGTGGAGTGGTATGTGTGTGTGTGTGTGTGTGTGTGTGTGTGTGTGTGTGTGTGGTGTGGGGTGTGTGTGTGTGCATGTGTGTGCGCGTATGTGTGTATGGGGGACTTTAAAGAGCAGACTCTACCAAAATCATGGACAAAAATAATACCCACAAATATTTACTGAGAGGACACCTGTCACATCTAACCCGTGAGCCTACTTTCTCTTCTCTATAAAAACTTTGTGAGAATGATATAGTCAGAGAATCTGGGTTCAGATTCCACTTTTACTACTTGCTACCTCTGTGACTTTGAGTAAGTCCCTTGAAGTCTTTGGGTTTTGGTTTTCCTGGTCAATAAAACAAGGTAGTTGGATTAAATGACCTCTAAGTTCTCTTCCAGGGTACCTTGGTGACACATTGAATAGAGTGCTGGATCTGAAGTCAGAAGATTCATCTTCTTGAGTTCCAATCTGGCCTCAGACACTTACTAGCTGTGTGATCCTGGGCAAGTCCCTTAACTCTGTTTGCCAGTTTCCTCATCTATAAAATGAGCGAGAGAAGTAAATATTAAACTATGTCAATATTTCTGCCAAGAAAACCCCAAATGGGGTGTCAAAGAGTTGGACACAACTGAAAATGACTGAACAACAAGGTGGCTTCCAACACTAAATGTGTGTTTTTTTTTTTTAAAATCAAAGGTATCTGATGAAAATGTGAGGATAGACAGACTTGCATGAATGATTTTTATATAGCGGGTGATATCTTCATAGTCATAGAAAGGTTCAGATAACACAACATCCTTCAATGTTTATCATTTGTGATTTATAAAACAGCATTTGACTCACTAGAGAAAATTCAGCCTTAAACAAAATATTGTCTAGAGGAGAATCTTGTATTTGTTTTCAAAGGATCTCCAGCCTCTGACACTAGCTGTGTGACCTTGGGCCAATCACAGAATTTCTCTGGGCCTCAGCTTCCTTGCCCACAAAGTAAGGGTACTGGATTAATTGACCTCTAAATTTTTTTTCCTAGCTAAGCCTATGAACCTATGATCTCAATTAGGGCTCTCCTCTGACAACGCATCTCTCATCCATATGTTAAGAGCATACAAGATTCCTTGTTAAATATAATCATGGAGATTACTCTGTTCAGTGACTCTCTGATTATTAATGTCAAGTGAGGCAGAAAACCAAGAGACGTATGCTTGCCAAGGGATTTCTTTACTGCCATGAAGAATGTCTTGCAAAGAGTTCAAATGGATGAAGGATTCCCTATAAAATGGTCTAAGACCTTCCAGATGTTCATTTATAGATTGCGTAATACTCATCACATCAAGTCCCCAAATATTACAGGTCTGCCTCTAGAAGGTCCGTGACTATCCAATGGATCAGCCTAACAGTCCATAAAGGAAAACAAAAGATAAGAAAGCTATTGATTATTCAGATTAAAACATGCTTGTGAATGGTCAGTCTATGGAGTTAGTATATCAATATGCCCATTTGTATTGGTTTTAATGTATCAATACACACCTTTGTATTGGTTTTAGTGTTTCAATACATCTATCAATGCTGTGGGAGTAGGAGAGAAAGGAACAAATATTAAATATTCACTATGTGTCCAGGTATTGTGCTAAGTACTTTATCTCTTTGGATACTTGCTACAACACTGTATTATGATCCCCATTTTTTCAGTTGAAAAAATCCAGGCAGACAGAAGTCAAGTGACTTTTCCAGGGTCACACAGCCAGCAAGTATCTTAAGCCACATTTGAACCTTCCAGACTCCAAGCCCAGCATTTTTTCCACTTTTCCAGCTAACTGATAGGCAGAGTTAAGCTTGACATTGAACAAGGAGGCAGTGAGCTATATAACATTTGTGTTCTCCACCATGCCAAGGGGGTCCTTGACATGACTTCCCCCTCTGTTTTTGGCTCCAATATTCTCTTAGTGATGCTTTATAACCCTGAAATACGAAGCATCATAGTCTCCAAAGAATCAAAATTATAGGAGATGTGAATGACAATGAAGAAACATATGCATAATGGGTATTATTGACTGATCCAAATCACTAGGGATGACTTGCATGCAGGCAGTAGCCTTCAGGATATCATTTGGGAAAAGTGTGATCAGAAAAGGAGATGGACCTGTCAAAAATCAAGGTCAAGGGGCAATATAGGGACAGTTTGAGTGCTCAGTCAGCATTCGTAGATTGTTAGGCTTCCAATGTTCAGCTTTATGAGAGGATGTGGGAAAGAATCATGCAAGATAAGACAGCATGGACAAGTTGGGATACATACCTTTGGTGTCAGTATCTACACTGATGAAATTCTATGGAATGTCAGCCCCTCACAGGCCCAGTTTTCTTAGTTCCTTTTGGTTTAAGCCTATGACTTCATCAGGGTAAGGAACTCATGATGTGAAAACTCCTTTCCCCTATGCATTCATCTTGGATTAGTAGTAGTTCTTCTGTAACTTGTCTTTTTCCTGGTATTCTATCTCCTTCTATTATTTCTCTTCCTAGTTCTTCTGGCATTAACCTCAGGAGGGCATTGTTTTAACTATCTGAAATTTCTTTTGGGAACCATATCCTTCCCCATCCTGGACCTGTTAGCTGCTGGCAGCCAGCTGTTCTATTCTTCTGCCTCATTTCCACTGCCCACTATAGAGTTCAGCTCCTACTTCTCATTGCTGTAAACTACATGTCTCAAGATACCTAAGCAGACAGCTGAGTTAGCTACCTAACCCAACCAAGGGCCTACCTTCAGACTTCTTCCACTCTGCTTACCCAGAACCACTCCACTGCTCCCAGCCGAGTTACTACATTGAAGCTTTTTGGAGGGCTGCTGATGAAGTTGGAGTTTCTCACACATATGAATATAGCATGAGTGTCTCTGTGTTTTACTCTGTGTTTTTCTGTTTGAGAACAGTGTGTTTAGCATCCAAGCTGCACAAATGTTTTTTAAAAGTGAGAGAAACATGGCTGGCTTTGCCAAGCCCCAAAGCACCACACTCAGAAATGTAAACTGTTTGGTAACAGGACAGTTTCCATGTTCCATACACATCAAGAAAGGCCCAAGGGCCCAGGAAATAGCTTTAAGACTGCAGCTAACTGAGTATTTCTGTGGTACATCTCTCACCTCCATGTACACAATTAGAGTTATATAAATGAACATACATAAGCCAGTATATGTTATTATGAAATGTGGGTGAGTAGGAAGATGTTTCTGTTGCCGGGTAATTCAATATTCATTGCTTAGCATTTTTCTTGTTCTCTAGACTGATATTCTCCAAAGTGGGGGGGCTGAGGTCTGACTCTGAATGATGTATGATCAGCCAATTGGAGGACAGGAGGATCGGTTGCATCCCACTTGTCTGCAACAGTCAATTATGTGACTTGTCCTTGACATCACCAGACCATATCTTTCACCCCAACCCTCCTTCATTGTGCAAATTTCCAACTTCGCTTTTCTGAGGAAGGCCCAAGGCAGCAGCACATGTTAATTTATCTCTTTGTAAATTTGCATTTTCAAATGATGAGTCTTAATTAAAGTGTACACTTGTATACCACCTAGAGTACCTTTCTCTTTAACTGACCACACTGGTGACTGTTTTCTAGTGGACCTGGAAGCCCTTAAGAATTCCATTCTGTTCCTTACACCTAAGTTGTAACACTTTCCACCTGTGCTTCCATGTCTGAGGGTTGGAGGTGGGATCCAAGACTTTTCTGATTACCCTTAAAAGGATTGAGTTATACTAGCAAATATTGATCAATTCCCACAATGCCTTGTGTATAGCATGTACATGCATAGTTTGCCCCTATCAGAATGTAATTTTATTAAGGGTGGGGATTGTCTTTTGCCTCACATTGTATTCCCAGTGATCGGCACAGTTCTTGGCACATAGGAAGGACCCAATAAGTGTCTTTGACTGTTTCTTGTTGACACAGCAGGTGTATACTAATTACTGACTGAATTTCTCAAATTAGTGTTGTTGTCTAAGTCTACTGGCTCCTGATGCTAATGCAGTCCCAGTGTCATGAAGAAAGCTAAGACAAATCCTGGTGAGCCAGCAATCTCTACTAGTGGCTTCGAAATCTTACTTTGGAGCCTCTTCCCCCACTTTGCTCATCCTTTCGTGATTGCTTCTTTTATTTTTATTATTAATAATAACTTGCATTTATATAGCCCTTTATAGTGCTTCCAGTATCTCATGTGATTTTCACAATAATGGCATACATTTACATCATGCTTTAAGGGTTTGTAAAATACTTTCCTCACAACAACCTTTTGAAGTATGAAACACAAATTTTTTTTTAATCCACATTTTAAAGTAGAAACTCAGGTTCAGTGAGATTAAGTGACTTGTTCAAAGACAGCTGATTAAGGATAGCCCCTGACCTTTGCATCCTCCTCCTCCTCCTCCTCCTCATAGCTGTTAGCATTTATATAGTACCTACTATGTGCCAGGCACTATATGCTTGGCACTTCACAAAAATTATCTCATTTGATCTTCACAGTAACCCTGGGAGGTAGGGATTATTATTATCCCCATTTTACAAATGAGGAAACTGAGACAAACAGCGTCTTGTCCAAGATCCCACTGCTTATGTGTCAGGCTGGATTTCAGTTCAGGTATTTCAAACTCCAAGTTTGGGAACTTATCAACTATTGACTTCACTTGTACAAGACAGGTAGGGAGGCAGTTCCTCTTGGTGACTTTGCAAAATCAGAATTTTTAAAAATCCCCTTGAACAAGGGCTCCAAATTTTCTCTGATACTAAACATGTAGGTACCTGACTTGTGTCCAACCAACTCTGTAAAGTAAGGTGGTTTTCTTACCTAATGGTAATCACTGGTACTCTAATGGCTACATGACTGGGTCATCTCAACTGGGATGAAGTGAATCTTTTAGTTGCATGTTCTTTCCCAACCCTGCTATGGGATGAAAGAGCAGAGATGGTCCAAAACAGAAGACTCTTCTTGTTTGCCACTGGTCTTCACCAGTTCTACAATTCAACTGATAAAAGATGACGATGGTGTCATGCGTCTTCTTCAAACTTTCTGCCCTTGAGAACACAGCATCTTTCAACCAGAGTGAATTATGCTCAAAGATTATGCTCAACTAGCTTTATTGATAAGGGGAAAATCTCCATCATTCCAGTATTAGGACTTCTAGTACATTCAATCAATAAAACACCTACTATGTGCCAGGAACAGACTCTATAATATTAATGTCACATCTCTAAAGTCCTTGGTTGTTTACGAGATCATACATTTAGAGCTGGAAGGAGCCTTAGAGGAAAGTAGGGCATAGAGAGGTTAAAAACTTGTCCAAGACTACACAGCTAGTAAATGTCTGAGGTAAGATTTGAACCCAAGCCTTACTGACTCCAAGTCTAGTGCCCTATCTAGTGCTTAGTACAGTGACTACCATGTAGTGGGAGCTTAATAAATGTTTTGTTTTTGATTGACTACCCTCTACACCATACTGTTTCTTATAATGGACTTTTCCTTGTATCAGTACTATTATAGGTACACCAATATTATTATCTATATTTAACAGATTAGGAAACTAAATAGTAATGGGGCAAAAGGATTTTACCTGTCCATCTGATTTGCAGAAATCCCCTTTATGTGTTGTCCTGTGTTAGAAGATGAGGTTCTGAAGAGCAGGACTGTGGTGCTTTTCTATTTATATCCAGACTGCTTAACACAAAGTTTTTTATGTAATAAGTGCTTAATAAATGCTTTTTGTTCATTCATTCATTCATTCAAGGCCCCATATCTAGTAAATGTTGAAAATGGGACTTGAACCTGGGTCACCTAACACTGTCTTTCCATGACATCGTCCTTTCTCTACAGCGTAAGAGTAGGGTCCAGCATTATCCAATTTCACAGAGACATGCAATTCTTCCTCTTAAACCAGTTAGAGGGTTTGAGGTGGGGGTGGGAGTGGTAGGAGTGGCATGAAGCGTGGTGGCACCATCTCTCTTAGGTCTCTGGCTGAAATAGTTTCTACGAGCAAGGCAGTGCTCCAGGATCATTGCTGCAGTCTTCCATCCTGACTCAGCTTAACCATGGCTAATAACAATTAGCATTTATATAACGCTTTCATATTTGCCAAGTCCTTTATAAATATGACTTTATTTTACCCTCACAAAAACTCTGAGAGATAGATCCTATTATTATCCTCATTTTACAGACGAGGGAACTGAGGCAGACAGGTTAAGTGACATGCCTATGCTCACAAAGCTAGCAATTGCCTAAGGCTGAATTTGAACTCTGGTCTTTCTGACTTCAGATACAGCATTCTTTCCAATGTGTCTCCTAACTTCTCTTAGATTAGACTCTGCCTAGTTTAATTTGAAAAATCTGTTTTTCACTTTCTTGAGTCTTCCCTACCTTCCCTACCTTCGTTAAGGACACATGCGAACTTTCTACCCTTCTCTGATTTGCCTCCCCTTCAAGATACCCTACATTCCAACTGAACTGTGCTTCTTACTTCTCTGTGATAACTTCCTGTATTTTCTTGGTTCCATACCTCTGCTTATACAGTTCCCTCTGCCTGGAATGACCTCTACTCCTTTCCTTGTATTACTCATTGTTTAAAGTCCAAATCAAATGCCAACTCATCCAGGAAGACTTCTCCAATTCCATCCTCTCCCTTACAGGAACTAATCATCCTGCTTTGGATCTCACATAGTATTTTGTTTTTTATAACTTTCTAATATACCTATTATATTTTAACTAGATTATAGTTATCTCTGTGTTCCTTATTCCTCTCTTAACCTGCTAAACTCCATGAGGGCAGGGATCCTGTTTTATTTAAATTTTACATCTCACTGGGTTTAGAGCATAGGGCTCTTCCTAGCATAGATACTCAAGTTGAATTGAGTTAATTTCATTTTGCTCATACTTAGTCCCTTGGAGCTACATCAACGTTAGTTTGCCTGTCTGCTCCTCTATTGTTCTGTTTCCTGTCACTCAGATTCCAGCTCATCGCAGCATTAGCATTTACAAGGTTTTCTGTTGGCATTTAACATACGTAAGAGCTTTTGTCCACAGAAAGAAGTACATTTATTATATGCATAGATTTGGAGATGAGGATTATTTATCAATGCTGAAACAAGGCTCTGTAGGAGGCAGATTAGCCCTTAGAGTACTATCTGTTGTAGACAGATATCCCCTGTCCAAAATAGGAAGGCCACAGTCCCTCTCTGACACTTGTTTATTAGGGTGGCTAATCAATGCTTCATTAGCTATCGTCTCTGCAAGTAGAGACCAGGGATAAGATTAATAAATGAAGTGGTTGTGTAAATACAATTACAGGCATTTACATGGTTTTCCTCCATTGGTTGATGTCTGTCCCCTCCTTTTTTGTTCAGCATAGGAGAAATGATGTTGGCCCAGAATCTTCTGGGAGAGAACTCCAGGAACGAATGAATGAATGAATGAAAAAGCATTTATTAAGTGCTTATTATGTGCAAAGAACTCTGCTGGAGATATAAATACAAGTAAGCCATTCCATTTGTTCCTTCCAGGAGCTTACATTCCAATAGGAAATGATAATACATTACAGGACAGTAGTGGTGAAGGAGGGATATTTTGGACAGAAAAGTCAGAACGAATGGTGACTAAAGTAATGGAGATATTGATTAATGTGTCCTTTTAAGGAATGGTAGTATGGATCTGATTATTTTTTTCAGAACTAAATTTGGAAAGGGAGTGGGGTATATGGTTATGGCATGCGGTGGGGATTGTGGGGAAGGAGGGGTTTCTCTGCCAAGACAAAGAACCCTGATGAAATGAGGAAGGCTTAGTGAGTTAGAAAATCTTTAAATCACTTAAATGTATACAAGAAAAGAGCCTAACTACCTTCAAAATTTTAAACCATCAGAAATATCATGTAACCATATACCAGTGCTTATAACTATCATATACCTTGAATTTATCATTAAATGATCTGGATTCAAGTCTTAGAACTGCCACTTAGCTGAATAACAGTGGGCAAGTCATTTAAACTCTATGAACCTCAGTTTTCTTATCTACAAAATGAGCAAGTTGGACTAGATAATCATTGGTTCAAAGTTTTGGAGTTGGAAAATTCCTTGGAGGCAGAGATGCACTGGAGCCAACTTATATGGGCTCTGGAGAACTTATTGTTAAATTTTCAGTAGGAATATTTTTACCTTGGAAATCAGTAAACACTACATGTATTTATTTATTATTATATAGACTTAAGAAACTGTTGAGAGGAAATATTAATAACAGATTAAACTGAAAATGTATGCTGTGTGTACTATTTTTTTTCTCTCCTAGGGTTGGTTGTTAAAGATTTACCCACATCCCCCTGCTTAAAGGTTATCTAGTCCAATTCTCTTGCTTTGATTAATAAGCATTGACTTACAGGCAAGGTCCACAGAGTTTGAATGGCTTGCCTATGGTCACACAGGTAGTAAGTGGCAGAAATCTCTGAGATTCCTTTGACCTTGAATAGTCTTGCATTCTATGGACCTTAAATTCCATGATTTGGAACAGGAAGAGCACTGGATGCTGTACTAGTTATATTCTAGGTTCTAAATTATAAGTAAAAGCAGAGACTGCGTTATTTTTCTTTCTTCCATTCCTTGCACCTAGCCCAAGACTTTGCAAGCAATGGGTGTCCAGTGTATGCTTGTTGAACTGAGTAGAATTGGGTTTCAGGTGAATGAGTTCTAGTTCTGCCATAAATTCACTATGTGACTTTGGATAGGCGAGTCACTTAATTTCTTTGGACTTCAGCTTCTTCATCTGTAAAATGGGGATGATAATACCTTACTCTTATAATGTAGGAGGCTAGATCAGATACTCTCTTTTGGTTCCTTCTAGTCTTAAACCTATGATTCTATGTTTTTGTCCAGACCATTGCAAAAGCTTTGCAATTGCCTGAAAGGTTTCCATGTACTGGCTTTGTTGCCCTTCTAGTCAACCAATGGAAGGGTTACCCTTTCCCACAAGGGGGAAAGGACCAGCCTATTGCTGTCTTATATGCTTCCTGAGCTTTACTTGAGGACTTGGTATTCACATCCAAGGAAAAACAGAAAACTATATCCTCCTGCCAAGAGACAGAGTGAGGAACATGCAGAGGATATATATCTAGGATGTATATGTTTGGGGTATTATTTTGAGTTCTGAGTGCCAGTTTAGGAGAGGCAGCATAATTCAGAGGCAAGAACACTGGATTTAGAAAGAGAGGATTTGAAATGAAAGGAACAAGGTTCAAATCTCAACTTTGCCACTTGATGCAAGTGAACCAGCAATTAATGCCTTGGGTGATCTTGGACAAATCACTAAATGCTCTAAACCTGTTTTTTCTTTAGTAAAATGAGACTAGATACCTTCTAAGGTCCCTTTCAGCTATAAATCTATAACCCTATGATCTAGGATCTTAAACTGGAAGATATGCAGAGGAAGGCAAGCAGGATGGTGAAAAGCCTTGAGCTCATGCCAAGTAGAAATAATAATAACCAGCATTTATATAGAGCTTTAAGGTTTTGTAAGACACTTAATATGAGTTATGAAGGAACTGAGGATGTTTAGTCTTGGAATAAGAAGAATGAGGGGCTATAATATGGGAAAAAAAGATTGGTCTAATTCTGTTTGAGCCTAGAAGGCAAAATTAGGAATAAGGAGAAGGAGTTATGGAGGCAAACTTTAGCTAAATGGAAAGGAAAATCTTTCTAACAATCAGATCACCCCCCAAAGCAAAGGGCTCCTGTGGGGAGCAGGCTCCTCCTCACTAGACGTCTTAGAGCAAGGGCTGGATGGCCATGTGTCAAGTATGTGGCAGAGAGGTATGGTAGAGGAGTCAGATGTGTAGTAGTAGAACTAGAGAGTTTCTGAGATCACTTCCAATTTGGAAAGCCTGTAATTCCGCATAGATCTAGACATAGTTTCTCTGTTAATGTTAATAATAACAACTCACATTTTTACAGTGCTTAATGACTTCCTTTGTATACCTCATATGATCTTCCCAATAATGCTTTGAGGTGGTTAGCAGAAACATCATTATTCTCATTTTATAGATGAGAAAACTAAGATCTTGACAAATAAAGTGGCTTCCCCAAGGTCACAGAGCTAACAAGTAAGTTCTGAGGAAACTTTCACAACATTGCAAAGAGCTTGGGTTCAAACCCTGACCTTCTGACTTGCAAATGGAGATTCTGACTCGAACCATAATTATGACTTTTCCCACTGTCTTAGAAGAGGAAACCTGGAAGTTTTGCATGCTAGGGTTTATACTTTCATAGTTTGAAAATGATGGAAATAACCAACTAACTTACTCCATCTTTCTCTCTTCTTATAAAAGCAAAGCAAATAAGAATTTACTGAAAGCACTGTCCTACCAGTAAGGGCAAATGACCAACCTAAGACTACTTGCAAGACTGTGTTACATGAAGGGATTCTGGGGGATAGCAGTGAAATGAAATAAAAACACTTCATTCATCAGGGAAAGGGGCAGATGGTGGAGAACAGGAAGGCTTTAAATCAAGTATTGTTTTAATAGAGTCATTGGGAGGTGACCTTTTGTTGCCCAGGATAAATCCTTTACACCAGCTCCAGGGAGATTCATATACCAAGACTGAGGATGAGGGACTTTGCATGTTGGAAATTGAGGACTGGAAGGGATCTTGGGGACCCTTTAATCCAACTCCTTCCTTTTGAAATCCAAAACAAGGAATGACTTATGGACCAAGAATCTGAGCTAAAGTGTTTTAGGATCACACAGTTAGAAGTCAATGAATAACTGAACTTTCAGAAACACCTGGGTTTGAATCCTGCCTCAGATACATCTTAACTGTATTTAATGGCCTTGAGCCTGATTTTCCTCATCTGTAAAATGGGGTTCATATTAGCACCTACCTCATAGGGTTTTTGTGATGAACAAATGAGAATGTGTGTAAATAACTTTGTAAACCTTGAAGTTTATATAAATGTCAGTTATTATTAGTCAGTGGCACAGCTGGAATGAAAACCCGGGTCTCTGATATGGTTTTCACTCTTTTTTCTTTTTTTCTCATACTTATTTTAATTATTCCATGCTCTTCTCCTCCTCCTTGCTCTCCCTTCTCCTCAAAGATGCACATGTGAGCACATACACGTACACACTCACATATATTTTGGCATCAATAAGAGACAGAGGGCAGTAATAATGCATTCTCTCTCTGGAGTGACTAACTATATCGTTCCAGAAACGGCTTAGGCCAAGACACTGAGAAGTTTCCTTCTGGGCCACCCAGTGTGCCTTTGAGAGTTATGCATGAGACCAGGCCTTAGAGACTTCCTTCCCCCGCTAGCTAGCACATGCTAACAGCTTGTACTCCCTCATGCATTTTCCAGTTAGCACAACTATTAACTCCTGGATGCCATCAATCTGTACCCACATACAACTTCCCCACAGACTTCCAGCAACCCTGCCACCTGCCTGCCCTTCCTGATCCGGCACCCCACTCTGTTAGCAGTGACACCCTTTCCTTTCCCCCTCCTCACTGCGTCTGACACTAACTCACTCAGAAACTTGCCGCTGGGGCTGGAATTTTGTCGTTGCTATGGAAGTGGGAACTGGTTCAGCCTTCCAAACTTGCAAAGTGTCCAAAAACACACACAGCGTCTTGAGCTGACATGCCACTGACAACCTGTGATGACGGGGATGTACGTTTGAGTGTCATCTTGACAAGGAGCAGGAGACTCTATCTGCTGGCCCATCAGCCTGGCCATCTGTCTCCCGAGATTATCTGCACTTGACTGGCGAGAATCTGATGCTTCCCTTCTCTCTTACTTTCTCTCTCTCTCTCTCTCTCTCTCTCTCTCTCTCTCTCTCTCTCTCTCTCTCTCTCTCTCTCTCTCTCTCTCTCTGCATGGCTGCTGTCTCCTGAGGGTGGAGGTCAGCACCTTGGTTAGGCCTGTTCTGCTGGAGGAAGAGGGGAGTGGTAAGAATGTGGGTGAGGGCTGTGGCCAATAGCCAGGCTTTGACAGCTGCAAGGCCAGAAGCAGGCATTTTGACTGGGTGGCACAGGGAATGAAAGAGGTAAAGGGAGGCAAGCCAACCCTTCCTTCCCTATTTGGGGCCTGAAACCACAGAATTCAGGATTTCTTCCCTTCTTGGAAAGTGATTCTTGTACATTGGGGTGGTGCCGGCATTTCCAGGTGGTGTTGGGAGTGATGCCCATGAGATGTGGATTCCATGGTGTTTCCCAGACCTGGCTTTCCTCAGTGGAAATAAGTAGATGTAAGGGCCACTCTGGACATACAAAACTGCTTTTGGCAGGAAAGTAACTCATCCCTTAAGGTCCAAACTGGAGGTGAAAGGAAAGGTCATGAATTCACGAATCACAAAATCAGATGTTAGAGTAAATGAATTGGAATGAGAGGTAAGGTTACTGAAGTTATCTTGAAGTCAGCTGGAGGGGGTTTCTGAAATCCTTTTGCACCAGTGGCCTGTGCCACTCTCATGGTATTTAAATACTGCCTCGTAGTGTAGTTGTTTCTTTAGATCTTTTTTCTTCTCACCTAGACTATAAGCTCATTGAAGTCAGGGGCTAAATCATAAGGGGATACATCTTTGTACCCAGTAGTACTCAATACAATGCCTTATGCATGATAGATACTCACTAAATACTGAATAAATGAATGATCTATATTTCAAAAATCCCCTCATTTTCAGATCACAAAACCATCTATGTTCTACATTCGGAAGTATACTAGTCTTAGATTCAAAGGACGTGAGTTCAAGTCTTTATCATTTATTGGATGTGACCAGGGAGAGATTATTTTGGCATCACTCTACTTCAATTTACACATCTACAAAATGGGAATAATTATGCCATGTCACAAAACTATTGTGAGGAAAGTGGTTTTTTTCAACTTTAAAACTATATACATGTATACATATACATATCTATGTATGTATAATTAGTCAGTAGTAGTAGTTTTTGTGGCTAAAAAAGTTAATCACCTTGACTTTAGTATATCTAATTCCATATTTATTCAGCACCTACTATGTTTAAGGCATTCTGCTAAGAGTAATCAATACAAAGACAAAAATTAAATAATTTCTACCCTCAAGGAGCTTATTATCTGCTGGGGCAAAATGCCAGACAAAGCAGTCTAAAATCCTCATTTGTAAAATGGGAATTCGGAGGTGTCTTCCAAATATAAATCTATTCTCCTTTATCCCATTTGGGAAGCTAGGTGACTCAGTGGGTAGAGCACTAGGCTTGAAATCAGGAGAACTCTCTCTTTGTGAATTCAAATCCAGCCTCAGACAGTTACTAGCTATGTGACCCTGGGCAAGTCACTTTAACTACTTGCCTCAGTCCCTCATCTACAAAATGAGCAGAAAAAAGAAATACCAAAGCACTCTAGTACCTTTGCTAAGAAAACCCCAAATGAGGTAATGAAAAATCAGACATGACTGAACAACAACACAATCCCATTGCCCAAAGCTCTCTCATTTGATTTCCATTCCCTTCCTAGTTCTCTCATTTGATTTCCATTTCCTCCCTAGTTCTTGAACCAGTTAAATTCATTTCCCTTTTGAAATAGAAGTTAAAGACACTTTAAAGACCCTGCATTACAACAAGGCCAGGCCACTTTGTTCAGAATGATTTCTTTCTCCATACTCTGGTACTAAAAGCATACAGTCCTTCCCATCTGACTCCTGGAAAAGCAATAGATTCAGAAGCCCCACTAGTGTCTGGTTCATCAGAGGCCTTGGCTGAGCCCATTCGATCACTTCTACAATATGGTGACTGTTTGACCACTGGGTAGGTATCTTCCTTCTGGCCTTAGGTCAGAGACTGGAAGGGCAGCAAGGTAGCAGCTTTGTCAAGATGACAGCTTTCCTCCTGCTGCTGGGAGGCTACTGGCTTCCCAGCAGTTAAATCAGCTGATAAATATTTGGCTTGCATCTCCAGTTAAAATAAGCCTCACACCCGGTGGTAACTGTCAGGCCCAGCATTGGTGTCTAATTTGAGCCTGTTTGTCTACAGCTGGCGCCAAGATGCTCATGTGACTGGACAGCCTTGCAGATTAGAACTTAGAAATGTGGTTAAAACCCAAAGTCAAGTCATTTTTCTGGGGAAAAATGACAAATGCAACGTGGGTGGAGGGCCTGTGGAAAATATGGCCAGTGCAAACCATTGTTTGCGCCTGCCTGCGGTATCTTTATCGTCTGCCCTAATGATGATAAAATGATGAAGAGGCACTAGAAAAACCAGATTTCAGACCTCTCAGTGTGAACTAAAGGGAAAAACAAAAAATAGAAACTCTGTAAGAAGGCAGTCATCAACTCTTCTCGGTAGCTATGATTCCTGCAAAATGGTCCTCCAAATTTGGTCCATAAGGTTTCTGCAGGTGGTTTGTATAGTGTTAATCAATCAATCAATTAACAATCATTTATTAATAAATTGCCATAGTCCAGGTGCTGTACTAGGTATTGAGACTACAAAGATAAAAATGAAATGGTCCCTGCCCTCAAGGAGTTTATTTTCTACTGGAGGGTGGGGTTTATATTATTAATGTCTACCACAAGATATCAATATTGGAAATAACACCCTCTCACAAGCATTTTTAGCGGCATGAGGAAGGCCAGATATTGTTGCTCACTAGCAGTACCCTGCTTCTCACATCTAGGGAATAGAAAAACTAGGCATATCCCTTTTCACAAATGGCCAATCTCTGGTCTTTACATATGTTTTTGTCAGTAGGGTATAGTGGATGAAGCTGGGGTCATCTAGGTGTGGTGGTGCATACCTATAGTCCCTGTTACTGGAAGAAGGCTGGTGGATTTCAGGAGTTCTGATCTCCAGTAAGGCTAAAGCTAGTTGGATGTCTGCAGTGTTAGGTACTAGTCTGGTGCACAACCAGGAGAAAAGGTCCACCAGGTTGCCTAAAGAGGGGTAAACTAGCTCAGGTTGGAAAAATGGAAAAGGTGAAAGCTTCTGTGCTGATCAGTACTGGTATCAAGCCTATGAGTGACCACTGAACTTCTAGCCCAGCTGAGATAGGAAAATCCACTCTCAAAAAAAAAAATGATTTCCAGGTCTGAGGTCTGATTCTAGCACTAATTAGCTATATGGCCAGTTCACTAAACTTCTGAAGTGTTCAGTTTCTACATACATAAAGTGAGGGTGATGATATTCACCTGGTTTACTGTATTGTTATGCAGAAACCTTGAAGTGCTGTAGAATTATGGGCTATTCCATTAGCAGACATTTTCATGATTAATTCAAACAAGGGTTTTCTCTTTGTCCTGTTCAGAGGCAGTAGGAAGACCTATCACTACAGGGGATGGATCCAAGTGCCCCTTATCTACTCTCTTTTCCCTTTTTTCTGCCTTGGGTGACCCAGAACCCATCAAATCTGTTTGATCTCTCACATGGTTTTGGATGCTATGAGAATTACTAACTATTCTTTCCAATGAGCTAGAGGACCATCAGACCTTACTATCCAACCTGTCACTGCTTCCTAAGGTCCTCCATATGCCCTGCCTATACACAATGAAGACTACGCTCCTTATCTCCAATTATTACCTGACCTCTGGGCCTGTCTTTTTCATGAGTCCTGCAGCTGAAATTTGTTTTATGTGTTGTCTCTCCTTATTAAAGTGTGAGCACTTTGAGAGCTAGGACTATCTTAGCTTTTTCTATTTGTAGTTCCAGGGCTTATCACAGTACTTGGCACATAGTTAAATGCTTAAGAGATCCTTTTTCAGTTCATTCATTCTTTCTTTCATCCATTCAGGTGGCTCACAGACATCTTGCCCTCATTAGAAAAGCCAGCCCTGAAGTTCTCAAACTGCCCCAGGCTGTCTTCCATGTCTGCTCTTATTCCAGCTTGATATGCACTATTATTGACTTCTTTCAGTGCCATTCCAGGGAGCTGGTGAGAATCCTGGAAAACTGCCCAGTTCCTGTCTAGCAGAACCTTATTCAAGAAATAGGAAATGGAATTGACGTGGAGTTCTAAAAGCCCAGGTGAATGGAGAAGCCCAAGTTGACTGGCCTCCATTTTGTAGAAATTCTATTATCACACTGTGATAAAGTCCCTAGACTTTACTACTTGTAGAATGCTGGATGTTTGAGATCAATCAGTTAATCAGCAAGCATTTATCAAGCTAGAGATATAGAGACAACAATGAAATGGCCCTTGCCCCCAAGGGGCTAATATTTGGGTGATCAATTACCTGTGATGGTTCTTTTCTTGAACGTATGTTTCTCTTCATCTGGCTTGCTACTTACTATTTCTCTTCTTTTGGACATAGAGGTTTCATTTTTAAAATAAGGGAGTTAGACTACATGATCTAAGGTCTGTCCTTTTGACCTTCCAATCTTGTGAAATGATATGCTTTTAATAAGGAAAGGTACTGAAACGTATACTGATGGCCTAGAATTAAAGATCCACCTAAAAGATAGTAGGGGAAAGGAATATAGCTTCTCATATAGTGCTAAGAATATTAGTTGGTATTCAATTCTCTTCAAATTAAACTTCATTGAAAAATAAATGATTTTTATTCACCAACATCTTCCCACTGTACACCAAGGATCAGCTAAGGGGAGTTAAATTGATAAGTCTGGCCAGGCTTTGAGGTCCCCACAAGACATAATTTAAAAAAAAAATCTTCAGTGGATAGATTTAAGGAACTCTTATGATGTGAGGTTTTGTATGGGATGGAGAGAATTTTATTCATTGGCAACCACCTGGCAGAGATGGGTTCTCAGTTTAAAAGGCACCTCTCTATAATGTGAATTTGCAGGATGATATTGGCCATGAACCATTGGGGCAAATAATGCTCAAAGAAAATATCCTTTTATAGAAACCTTGATGTTCTGAGTTGTGAGGGAGCTCAGAGGAATATATTTCTGGACACAAACAGGAAGGAGTTCCCTCCATAACATCCTTGCCAAGGGGTTATCCTGTCTTTATTTGAAGAGCCTCAGTGAGAGAGTTCTTATTTTCTTGAGTCAGCACATTCCAGTTGTAGACAGTTCTAATTGTCAAGTTTTTCCTTACATGGAGCAAAGAAATCTTCCTTTTTGCAACTTCTTATCATTGTTCCTAATTTTGCTTCTGGGGCCCAAACAGAATGTATTCCACTTACTATTCTTTTCCAAATGATATCCCTTACAATAATTGTGGATAGATACAATATTTTCTCTTTAGTCTTCCCTGTTCCAGGTTAAACCACTCAGTTCCTTCATTGAGAGTCTGGTGTGTTTTCTAGTCCCGTCTTACCCTATATCCATCTTGGACCTCTGCATTGATGGAGACATAACATTTTAGAAGAAAGTAGATGAAACATTTCATTGGCAGTAATCTTAAGACTCAGGGTTTACCTCACACTCTTTTCACCTTCTCTGAATGTTGACTTGTCATACTTGGTAATATCAGAAAAACTTCTGGCCTAGGGATCATTGTCTCTCCCAACCTGGGTGACCCCCTGGCCACCATGTCCCTGCTTCCAGCTGCCCTGAGCTGTCTTCAGTCCTTTGCTTGGTGCTTTGATTTCTGCAGCTTTGCTGAGAATCTCTACTGCAGCTTGTTGACTTATCACTCATCCCAATAAGTTCCCATTCTCTCTCCTCCTGACAGCTTTGCCTAATGTACTTATTCATTCAATTTAAATAAATCGAACATGGACCTATGACAGCCGATAAGTGAGTCACACAAGAGCAAACAGAAAGGGAAGCTTTGTAAATAGTCAAATGTCAAGTCAGAATGGAAAACTGTCCCCACAGCTTCAACGAACCTTGGATGTCTAATATTTATGGCCAATTGATGTCATTAGAAAGTAAATAAGCCCTCTTATGCTGCATTACATAAGATTAACTGCAAGCAATGGAGTTTAAATAGCACAGATAAGTGCAGATGGAAATAAACCTGTTTAAAGCTGGAAATATTTGCTGGGCCTTCATGCTGCTTTTAAGATAATTGATCTGTATATCTGTATTGAACCTCACCATAAAAGCTTTGAGGCAACTTGTGGCAAAGGCAATTTTGGGTCTCTAAACCAGCTTGCTTTAGGGCCACCTATCCAAAGGGGCAGCTTGTCCATTTCTGAAAATAATGCTTCCTTCAGTGGTTGGGGGAATTGACTTTAGCTGAGGTATATGTGTATGATCAGGGTAGAGGCAGGGAAAGCCTTTTTATGAGTACCCACATCCATATACCAAAGGTGCCTAACGGAACTCAATGGCTCTGGAATAGTTGAGGCAAAATAACCCATGAGAAGAATCAAACAAAAGAAGTTTAAATTTGATTCCAACTCACCATACTTAGGCTAGTTTGTTCCTGGCCTACGAATATGATATATGATGAAAAGATTGTTTGCTTCAGATTTATAAAGCTGGTGTTTAAATCCTGGCACTAACACTCAATAGTTGTGTGAACTTGGGCAAATTATTTAAACTCTCTGAGCTTCAGTTTCCTAATCTGTATGATGAGGATGATAACTCCGCCATTTACATGATAAAGTTGTAAGAGAAAAACTTTACAAGTCTCACAGCACTATAGAAACAGGAGCATTTATGAACTATTACTCTTTCAGAATCTGAAAGATGGATGGGATCTCAGCACCCATCTAATCCAACTCTTATGTGAAACAATGTGCCACTATAACATTCCCAACAAGTGGTTCCCAAATAAGCTTTTGCCTGAAAACTTCCAAGGAAGGAACCCACCATCTCTTAATGAGAGTCATTCCATTTTTTGATAGTTCAAAATTTTAGGATGTTTTTCCTGATAATCAAGCTTGCACTGGTCTCGTTGTAACTTCTACCTATTGTTTTTCTTTCTGTTCTTTAGGGTCAAACACAGTGAATCTAATCCTTCTTCCAGGTGAAAGTTCTTTAGGTACTTGAAGGCAGCTGCCATGTACCCTTGTCTACTTCCTTCAATCAGTTCTCATGTCACGAACTCAACACCTTTCACTATCCCACTTGCTCTCCCTTGGTCGCTCTCCAGCTTATCCAATGGTGTCCAGAACTCATTACTACAGATAATGACTGATGCAAGGGGAGTACATTGGGGCTATCACCTCTCTGTTCCTGAAAGCCATGCATCTCCTGATGTAGCCAAGATCACATTTTAGCCTCTTCTATGCCAACTAGTATGCATAGTATGATGATGTATGATTGCTTCCCTGCCCATACTGAGGTAAAAGCATGACCTACATTCTATGAGGCTCTCTTTCCTCCTCAGGCTTTCGGAATTAAATAATCACCTTGACTACATCATTGTAGTCTTTCCTTTTATGTGAGATTCCTAGTTAGGATGGACTGGGTCTTGTGTCATTGAAGTCCCTGTACAGTGATAAACATTTGATATTAATCAATGATGAAGGTGTTAAGAGGCTTCTTATGAGGTTGGCTGCAGGGTGATGACATTTTCTTCCACAGGGATTCTGGAAAGACTCTCTAGTAAGTTGCCGAGAAGTTTCAATGTGGGTCAATGGAAGGAGGATTCACATTTTTGATATTCCATATCCTTGAAGGATTAAAATATTTTTCTACTTTTTAAGTTTTTTCCTCAATAGATTTTGATGCATTTTGTTTTAATGTTACCTAGGTTCCCCATTCTCCTCCACACCTGTTCCAGAGAGCAGAGAATTTTTTTAAAAAGAAAGAGCCACAGGAGAAAAAAATAGCTAAAACTTATACCTATGTATATATACGCAATTTTATGCTTCTATATCTACTATACATAATGTATAGATTAATATTAGATGGGATATTCCCTCCCATCCCTAAACACATACACTGCTTCAAAGAACTTGGAGAAGATTTTTATGTCTCTCCTTTGTGGAAACACTTTTTCTTTCAGTTTTCTCAGCATTTAATTTTGATTATTTTTGTGGCGCTTGTTTACCCCATTTACAGGTTGTATTTGTCATTGTGGAGAGTGTGTTTCTGGTTCTGTGGATTTCACTCTACATAAGTTCATGGAAGGACTAAAGTGTTGGAAAGAGTAAACAAATGAAAGAGATCAGAGGCTTTTCTTCATGGAATTGTCTAGACCAACAGACCCATCAAAATAGTATTATTGACTTCCCCTCCTGGTATGACAGTGATTGCATAATTAGTATTGGCTGGCTAAGAAAATATACTCTTAGGTGGAGGCTTTTTGCAGTAACTCTATACCTTCCCACAAACTGGGTCTGAAATCCACAGACCGGCAATCCGTGAAACAAGCATTTGCTAAGCACCTACCACATCCCAGGAATCATCATCGCTAAAGTTAGAGTACTCTCTGCCCTCCATGAGATAATATTCTATCAGTCAACAGGAGAGCCAGCAGGTACACACGCAAGTATATTTAGAATAAACAGAAAATGGACTCAGCATAGTTTGGAAAGGAGAGAGCTAGGAGCTGGGGATATCAGGACAGGCTTCCTGTAGAAGGGTAGTCCTGGGGAAAGTAAGGATTCTACGAGGCAGAGACATTCCCCTCGTCTATGTCTTGTGGTGCTTAGTAGGGCAAGCTTGCGTTGCTAATTCTCTTTTTATACCTATGTCCCGCTGCTCCAGTGAAATCACGAGACCTTTGGGCCCAGGGATCACATGCATTTCTTTGTATCTTCACTCAATAAAGATAGAGTATAATTGCAATGCACAAGTTAGAGTAATACTAACCTAGCATTTATATGGTACTTAAAGGTTTGCAAAATATTTTACAAATATTAATTCAATTTTTTCCTCACGCCAGCCTTTGGAGGTAAGTGCTGTTATTGAGGCAGACAGAAGTTAAGTGACTTGCCCAGAGTTATATAGCTAGTCAGTATCTGAGCCTGCAGTTAGGTGGCATAATGGATAGAGTGCCGGACCTAGAGTCAGAAAGACTCATCTTCCTGATTTTCAATCTGGACTCAGATACTTCTTAGTTGTATGACCCCGGGCAAGTCACTACCCAGTGTGCCTCAGTTTCCTCATCTACAAAATGAGTTGGAGAAGGAAATGGCAAACCACTCCAGCATCTTTGCCTAGAAAATCTCAGTGGGGTCATGAAGAGTCACTCATGACTAAAACTATTGAACAACAACTTCCTGACTCCAGGGACAGTGCTCTATCCACTATGGCACCTAGTCAGATGGCCTCTGAAGTCACTTTCAACTGTGAGAGCCTGTGATTCTGCAAAGAGAGTGATTTCTTATGTGACTAGTAGAATTCAATGAATTACTTGTTAAACAGGGAATTGTACATTTGTCAAAAGTGTTTGCTAATGTCCTGAGATAGGTTGTCTGCCAATAGGAATTTTTGGAGAATGTTATCATCAGTGAAGCTCTCTTTTCTTAGGACTTTATATGACACCATTATAATAATCTTGGGCCACTAAATACCACAAAATTTTCTCATTGTAATATACAATGAGGTATGTATAGCCTACGTACACTAGAAGAAGAAAGTGGATGAAAAGGTATACTGTCCAGATTGGGACAGCTGCTAGGGAGGACCCATTGAAGTGGTATATCAATATGTTCGTCTTGGACGATGTTGAAGCTAGATAATGAGTAAGGCCCAGAATTGAGAGGTAGCAAGAAGATTGAGCAGGACTCCCTTGGGAGAAATGGCCAGTACTTTTTCTGATCTCAAACTATTTGCCATTCTTAGTCAGAGAAGTGATTTTGGATAAGGTGACTGGGGCTTTGCCGCCAGAACTGCCATGGGGAGGATACATGTTTTATTAACTTTTTCCCTATGTAGACTGCAGAGGGAGGGGGTGGAAGCAGGGGAGAGAGAAAGAGAGAGAGAGAGAGAGAGAGAGAGAGAGAGAGAGAGAGAGAGAGAGAGAGAGAGAGAGAGACAGAGACAGAGACAGAGACAGAGACAGAGAGACAGAGAGAGACAGAGAGAGACAGAGACAGAGACAGAGACAGAGAGGGAGAGGGAGAAAGACAGAGAGGGACAGAGAGACAGAGACAGACACAGAGAGACACAGAGACACAGAAAGAGATAGAGACAGAGACAGAGAGATTCACAGACAGAGACACACACACAGAGAAACAGAGACAAATAGGGAGGGACAGAGAGAGAGAGAGAGAGAGAGAGAGAGAGAGAGAGAGAGAGAGAGAGAGAGAGAGCTGGTAGAGGATGAAGGAAAAAGAGAAGGTGGGAGTGCCTGTAGAGATGGTCAGACTAGATTCCATGCACACTCCACCCCCTCCAACGCCTTCTTGGTAGACCACGGACTACATTTTCTTCCACACTGTCTTGTGTCTCACTGCCAAATACCTATTTTGCCCAATTAGAAAAATTACTAAGCTTGCCTTCGTTGAAAAACTTATGTCTTGGTTTTTTTGTTTGCAAACCTTAGGACAACATGATTTCCATTCAATTTAACAGATATTTATTAGGTACATTGATTACGTGTAATACACTGTGCTGTGGGGCTCAGGCTACAAAGGTGAAACAAAGTAATGGTGTTTGCCTTGAAGGAGCTTACAATCCATAGGAGGAATAACATGACAACAAGAGGACAATGGGAACATTCATAGTGGTTATAAACCAGGTATATAGTGTGTTACCCATGATGATTTGAAGGCAAGGAAATGAGTATAAATATTATTAAGGACTATATGTGACTGGATAATTAGGACAGCCAATGATATAGCAAATCATACAGATGAGAAGTGGACAACCCAAGTGATATGAGATAGATACCCTAACAGAATCATGGGAAGGCCTCTAGAAGGTTTGTAGATGCTCTATGGAGGACGTATGAGAAAATACAGACAAGGAAGGCATAGGATGCCAAGGGGTAGAGGAGCTGCTATCTGAATTTAGTGGAGGGAATATCTAATTTAACAAACTGAAAGATCTTTTTTCATCAGTAGTTAAAGACTTAGGGGATTCATATACAGCTGGAGAAAGTCATACCTACGCAAAATAGAATCTCCAGCAAGTATCTAGCAATAGGTCTGGCCAAAGGGAAGGCTTTGGGCAGAAAATGAGTTTAGAAATTTGTGTATACCACATGAAAATACATTGTGATATATCCATGCAAGTACAAAATTGATATGTCAATATATATTTGCATAATAATGGCATGGTGTTGTGAATAGTAGGCTGTTCTTGGAATCAAGGAGACTTGGGTTCAAATCCAGATGGATTGTGTGACTGGACAAATCACTTAACCGTCTCAGTGTTTCAGACAGCTAAGACTGTAAGTTATAGAGGAGTTTCTGCATTGAGAGAAGGACTTTCCACTCCAGGAGTTACCTACACTGATAAAAGTACAGATCAAAATAAAAAACTGAACCAAATCAGAGAAAACAAGAATTGACCTAGGCAGGTGAATCACATCACCTATTGCTTCCTTCAAGAGCTGTGTGTGTATATGTATATTATCTATCTATCCATCTATCTGTCTATCTATCTATCTATCTATCTATCTATCTATCTATCTATCTATCTATCTATCTATCTATCTGTCTGTCTGTCTGTCTATCCATCTGCCTATCTGTTTATGCATGTATGTAGGCTGCCTACCTACCTATCATCCATCCATCTCTATCTGTTTGTCCATCCATTCTAATCTATCTGATACTGGGCATTAGATGCCCAATCTATCTATCCATCTGTCTGTCTATCTCTGTCTTTCTGTCTATGCATGTATGTAGCTGCCAACCTACCTATCATTCATCCATCTCTCGGCCTCTGTCTCTCTGTTTTTCTCTCTCTGTCTGTGCATATATGTAGCTATCTATTGTTTATCTGTCTGTCTGTCCATCCATCTGCCTCTCTATCTTTCTGATATTGGGCATTAACTGCACATTATAAATATGTGGGGATAATTCTCATTTGAAGTGTCACTATTGGGAATGGAAATGCTTCATAAATAACTTAAAAAATCTTGGCACATTTTTCTTTCCTAAACACCCCAATATGTTTTCTGGTTGAGGCATGTCTTTAAATAGATGTCTCCCAGGCCTTGAAAGAATCTTCTTCTTTCTACCATGCTCGTGTTTCACTTGGGTAGTGTGTGTCAGGATGGAGATGCACACATTCAAACTGCACATCTGGGTGAGTTTTTAAAGACTGTTTTATGGCATGTTGGTAATATTGCACTCGCCTGTCTTCTGATGAATTGGTGGCTTTGAAGGCATGGATTCTTGTGCAGAGAGGTGAGTTCTTCCAGTAAGTTGCATGATGAGAATTTTTTCTGAGTGTATGTCTGGAGGATGTCTGCCTTGCTATTCATTCTGCAACCAAAGACAACTGTTGGAGCCACACCCTGGTCCCAATGCCATTCTCGGCATGCCCACCGGGCACCATCTGCAGGAGAAACACATGCCAAAGCAGCACCATTACCACTATTGCCACTGCAGAAACATTTATTTGATCTTCCAGCGCTGCTTTCAAGATGATTAATCTTTGCACGGCTGCTGTGTTTCGGCTCTCCATAAAGGCAGGTGCATGTGTTGGTGTGCGGCTGCTGTCAGGACTGCTAATGTAAGCGTCTGTTTTACAGCCCAATTGACAGCTGTATTGTACTGGCAGGGTTACAACTCTGACATGTGGAATCAATCTTTTTAACCTGTCAATTAATCAGCGGGCAGCTGTCAGCCCAGCTGAAAGGCCTGAAGGACAGCGCCCTTTCAATGGATTATACTGGGGGCCATGGTGAAGTAAAATTGAACACTTCAAGCTTCAGGGAACTCTTGTTGCATTCAAAGCCAGGCTTCACTCTCACTGAAGGGGACAGGCTGAGGCCTGGGCTCTGGCCCCATAGAAGAAGGCTTGATTAATACAGTGAGAGGAGGAGTATAGGGAAGGGAGGGAGAGCCCCCTCCCCTAGCCCCTTTGTGGGCTCCTGGAATCTTAGAAGTAAGTTTCATAGAAACTAGTATATTTATGTGTGTATATGGGGGGAAAGATTGGACTATTTTGGACAAATGACTTATTTCCTATTTCTCCCCATTATTCTCTACATTGAAACCAAAATTGTTTTTACAGAGCATTTTTATCTCCCACCACCAGGCTTTTGCACAGGCTGTGTCCCATACCTAAGTTCTCCCTAGTTCCTTCCATATCTCGAGTCCTTAGCCTTTTTCCAAATGTTATCTCTCACTTGAGGCCTTTCCCAATCCTCTCACAGTAAGTACCTAAGAAATGCTTTTTTATTCTTTCCTTCCAATTGTTAGTCCTCTCTCAAAATTATTTCCCCTTAACTCCAATAGAAATGTAAGATCCTTGAAGGCAGGGACTGTTTTCATTTTTGATTTTTATCTCCTATGCCTAGCCCTTAGCAGGTATTTAGTAAATGCATGTCAGATTGAAGTGAATTGGTGGTGCTCATCATCTCTGATAAATAATTTTGGGCCAGCTGGTTTCTGGTGTCCTGGTTGAAGAAAAGACCAATGAGATTTTACCTCATTGTACTTAGCTTTATCCATTACCCACTTGATATAGTACACTTCTTCAATTGCAGTGAGGGAAACAAAGAAGAATAGTGTCTTTGCCCTGAAAGAACTTCTAGTTTAGTTGAGGAATCAGGAAATACAGACATATGAAAAGATAACTAACGATTCAAGATGTTGCCCAGTTGGTACATGAGAGGTATGGACAGTCAGAACTTAGAGAGACTAAATTCCTCTTGGTTGTGTAAACCAATGCCATATAATGGCAAGAGCACTGGGTTGAAAGTCAGGAAACCCCATATTAAATCCCAGTTTGGTCACTTGTCCAAAGCCAGACCAAAATTTCCTCATTTTTACTATAAGAGAGTGGGATTAAATAGCTAATATTTTAAGGTCTGAAAGCACCTTACAAATACAATATCATTTTATCCTCACAACAATCCTGGGAGAATGGTGCACTTGTTATCTGTATTTTACAGATGAGGAAACTGAGGCACAGAGAGATTTAAGTGACTTACTTAAGGTCAGACAGCTAGTAAGTATCTGAGGATAGAGTTGAACTCAGGTCTTCCTTAATCTAAGTCCATCATTTTATCTATTGAGCCATCTTGCTGCCTAGAAAATGAGCTTTATTGTCCTTCCCAGGTCATAATCCTTTGATCCTTTGGTTTGCAAAGGTCTCATAGAAAAACTGGAATATAAGTCATTTGCTACACTGAATTCTGTTTTATTCTCTTTTGTTGTTCTTTGAATAAGTTTAGTCAAATATTAAGCTCTGGCCTTTCCCTTTCCTCATTCCAGGGAGGCCTCAATGCCTCCTTCCCCTTAAGGCTGTGTAGCTACCAAGAAGTATGCACAACATAGTGTTGGAAGTGTGCTAGCTTTAGAACTAAATGACCTAGGTTCAAATCTTAAATCTGCTATTAACTGCTTTGGGCAAGTCATAGAAACTTTTGGGGCCTCAGTTTCCTAATATGTAAAATAGGGATGTTGATACTTCCTTATCTATATCATCAGGTTGCCATGGGGGAAATGCCTTACAAATCCTAGACACTTTGTAAGGATGCTCTTTCCTTATTATATTATTCAATCTCCCACTGTCCTCAGTGCTAGGCCACCCATTTTTTCCTCTTCTTGACCCTTCTCCTGAGTCACGAGTACTTGTTGGCTTTTGTGGGCACGTGCCACTGTGAACTGTTGAATTGGTCTTCTCACTTAGATTATAAGCTCTTTATCAGCATGCACCACATTTTCTAATTTTAGCTATTTCTCACAGAATTCAGCCCGGTGCATGATGGATAGTTGACACTAAAAGAATGCTCATTTGACTGACTGCTGGAGTCTCAGTCCCTTAGGTTATGTCCTCTTTGGTCTATTACATTTGCATTCAAAGAATGGACATAGCAGATGGGGCCCTTCAGCTGACCAGAGTGCTGTGCAGAGAACAATACATCAATCTTACAAAAGATCTGTGATTTCTTGAGTATGGGAATTCCCTCCACCAGCATTATTTCATCCTGTCTATAGTTTTCTAGACACATCTTAGGGAGCTGCCTAAATATCAGAAAGGTCAATTGATTTACTCATGATGGTCACATAGTTAATAAATCTAAGATAGGATTTGAACCCACGTCTTCCTGAGTTCAAGTTCAGCATTCTATCCACTATGCTACTTATTATTATATGTAAGAGAGGGCATCTCTTGGAAGATGAGTCTGCTCTCCAGCTACTTCCAGGGTGACACATGTTTTTGGTCCCTTGAGAAAGCCAATGGTTCTTGGCTGCTTTTCAATAAAGAAGCTCCTTGGAAGAAACTGGCAACCACCTTTCAGCCTTTGAAAAAAAGTCAGACTTTCAGTCCTCAAATTAGGCTGTTCTTCCCAGCTTGGTCACCATTCCTCTCTGACATACCATCCTTGCCAGTGTCAAAGGTATCAAGGAATTGATCAAGGGCCTGGGGCAGGGGTGGGCAACCCGTGACCTTGCGGCCATGTGTGGTACTCTAGGTCCTCAAGGGCAGCCCTTTAACTGAATCCAAACTCCACAGAACAAATCCCCTTAATAAAAGGATTTGTTTGGTAAAACTTGGACTCAGTCAAAAGGCCACACCCAAGGACCTAGAAGGCCACATGTGGCCTAGAAGTCACAGGTTCCCCACCCTTGGTCCCATGGCTAGACTGTTGATCTTGGAGTCAGGAAGATCTGAAGTTCAGATCTTTTCTTAGACACTAACTATGTGACTCTGGAGAAATCACATAGCCTCCCTCAGCCTCACTTTCCTCCCCTAAGAAATGAGAATAACATCACCTATCTCCTAGAGTGGTTGTGAGGATCAAATGGATGACAAGCAAAGTGTTTTTCAAACCTTAAAGTTCTCTATAAGTGCTCTCACTGTTGCTATTGCTGATTATTACCGAAGGTCCAGAGCTTCCATGGCCCACCCAAAGGGGCTAAGGCAAAGACCATCCCCATCTGCTCCATGGGACAACTCCTGCTACATATAATAGTGGAATGTATAATATGATCATATAATGTAACAAGTTATATTCCCATGACAGTTAAAAGCTTCCAAATAAGTTTTTATCATAACAGCTTGGTGAGATTGGTTTTATAAGTATTATTATTTCCATTTATAGGTAAATAAACTGAGGCTTAGTGAGTTTCTATTATTTTGTATCTAATAGCATAGAAGCCACTATTTTCTCATGCAGTGTTTAGATGGAGGAGCAGCCTACCAGTGTGGGTTCAAGATGACTGAATTGTGACTGGATCCCAGGAAATCACCAGCCCAGGCCCTCACTCTTTCTCTCCCCTTGTCTCTGCTATACAATTTATAACATCTGTTCCAAGCAAATGCACCCATGGGGGTTAGAACTGGCTTCTCAAGGTTGGTGATGCACACATCTGCAGAGCCCATCCAGAATGGAGTCAGGAAGAGTCTTCTATCTTACTTGTCAACTCCTAACCAACTTGTATATCCATGAGCACACTCTTAGTTTCTGAGATAAAGTGGAAGGCAATCTAAAGAGGTGTGAAGAGGCTGGAGAAAAGAAGAATGTGATACAGAAAAGGAGAAGAGGGAACTCTGAGCCCCTGGGGCTCCAGAGTAAGGATGAGCAGTGTTGTTGATCATGGTCACCATGTGCACAATGGCAAACAACGAATACTAGAAACAAGCATTGCCAGTTCCCCATCTGCCAGAACATTGTGTGCTAAAACCCCAAAGGGGTTTGAAGGGCTGTGTGATTGGGGGGTGAGGGTAGGCGAGGGAAACAATTTTGAAATGCCCTATTTCAAAGTTTCCTTAGGAGTTAAGAAGCAAATTTAGAGCTGGGAGGAAAGCCATCTGAATCAACCTCACCATTTTACAGATGAGGATACTGAGGCCCAGAGAAGTTAAGTAATGCTATCAAGGTCACAAAGTTCACAGCAGGGACTAGAATTTGAACTCAAGTCACTTGAGTCCAAATGGAACCATTTTGACAGTACTCCACACTGCCTTCAAATATCTGAAAAAAAAAGCACATTATTTTCCAGTTCAGGATAGTTACTGGAAACAGGAAATACTGATGAAACCATGAAATCAAGAGAAACTTAAAAAAATGTATAGGATGTTGTTATATCACTGAATATCCACCAGCTTCTGATGAAAAGAATTGATAGTGGGGGGCGGGGAGGGGTTGTTAAGTCATTTCAGTTGTGTCCAACTCTTTGTGATTACATTTGGGTATTTCATGGCAAAGAGAGTGGAGTATCTGGCCAGTCAGAACCTTAAATGAGGCAAACAGTGACACAGCCAATAAGTATCTGAGGCCAGAATTGAACTCATGAAGGGGAGTCTTCCTTGCTTTAGGCCCAGCACTCTATCCACTACCTCACTTAGCTCCCTAAAGTAAGTATGCCTTGTTATTATTTATCTAGCTATCCAATCTATCTGCAGGGCAAACATTTTCTCATCTCTTCTCCCTCTGTACTACTTTGCATGGTGATCTCATCAACTCCCATGAATTTAATTATCATTTCTATGTTTCACAATTCTAGATTCACAAATCTACCTATCCAGCCATAACCTGAATGCTGACCTCCGCTCTCAGTATATTCAGCTGCTTTTTAGACATCTTGAACTGGATCACTAGTAGTCATCTTAAACTCAATATGTCCAATAGTAAATTTATCTTCCCCCTCAAGCCCTACCATCTTCCAAACTTCCCTATTACTGGGGAGGGCACCATGGTCCTTCTAGTCTCCCAGACTCCCATCCTAGGCACCATCTTCAACACCTATCTTTCACCCTTCTTATCCAATTTGTTGCCCAGCCCTGTGAATTTCACCTTTGTAAAATTTCTTGTATATATCCCTTTCTCTCCTCTGAGTCTGCCACCACTTTGGTGCAAGCCCCCATTACCTCATCCCTGACGATTGCAGTGGCCTGCTGGTAAGTCTAATTGCCTCAAGTCTTTTTCTACTCCAATTTATCCTCCATTCAGCCACCAAATTGATTTTCTTAAAGCACAGACCAGACCATGTCATCCCCCACTAAATAAACTTTAGTGGCTACTTATTACCTCTAGGCAGGTGGTATAGTGCATAGAGTGCCAGGCCCAGAGCCAGTAGGACTCATCTTCCCAAAATCAAATCTGGTCTCAGACACTTACTACCTGTGTTTCCCCAGGTAAGTTGCTTAACCCTGTTTGTTTCAGTCTTCTCATCTCTAAAATGAGTTGGAGAAGGAAATGGCAAACCACTCCAGTACCTTGCCAAGAAAACCCCAAATGGCATCACAAAGAGTTGGATATGACTGAAAAACAACTGAAAATCACCTCTAGGATCAAATTCAAAGTTCTGTATTTGGCATTTAAAGCTCTTTATAATAACCTACACCTCTCCTACCTACCCAATCTTCTTATGCCTTACTCCCAAGAGACATACTCTTCCTGGCCTCCTTCTTAGTCTCAAACAAGACATTCCAACTCTTGACTGTAGGAATTTTCCTCTGTCTTCCATGCCTGGAATGCTCTCTCTGTCTGTGTCTTTCTCTCTCTTTTTCTCCCCATCTCTGCCTCCTGGTTTTCTTGACTGCCTTTAAACTCCAGTGAGAATCCCACTTTGCACAGAAAGTTTTTTCCCAATTATTCTTAATTATATCAATTTCACTTGTAATAATTTCCTGCTTATCCTGTATATAGCTTATTCATTTGTATTTCTTTGCTTATTGTCTCTCACATTAGATTGTGAGCTCCTTGAGGGCAGAGACTATTTTATGCTTTCTGTTGTAACCCCAGCACTTTGTACAATGCCTGGCATACAGTCGGCATTTAATAAATGCTTATTGACTGACCTTCAGTAGATCCTCATATGTCATACTCCTAGAAAAATCTAGTACTTTGCCATCTTTATACCTTTGCTTTCTTACTGCCTATGCCTAATCACTGAATGGGTGCTGCCTCAGACAAACTGAGACCTGGGAAAGATCTTAGCTTAAAAGAGCTAAAATCTTCCATTGCATCCAGAACCCTCTCCAGTCATTCTGATCTATATCTTACCACTGGACCCATATAGCTCCACAGGAGAGAGTGAGGCCTGTGACCTTGCACAGCCCTGCCTCACTTAAATCCAGTTTGTTTGCAAGTCAAGGCACTACCTTCTTGAAGTCGTTAGTCCTCTGAGACTAATGGGGGCAGCTGGATGGTGCAGTGGATAGAGCACCAGTGCAGGAGTCAGGAAGACCTGAGTTCAAATCTCACCTCAGACACTTGACACTTACTAGCTGTGTGACCTTGGGCAAATCACTTATCCCCAATTGCCTCATCCTGGGTCATCTCCAGTCATCCTGATGAATATCTGTTCACTGAATTCAGATGGCTCTGGAGGAGAAGCGAGGTTGGTGACCAGCACAGCCCTCCCTCACTCAAAACAAAGTCAAGTGCAAGTCATGTCATCATTTCTCTGATGGCATGATCTTCTTCAGCAACGAAGGACAAACACACAGTCCTCTGAGAACAAAAGGCAAACAACCCTGCTTTTCCTTCTCAACTCCACCCTTATCGCCTTGTGGAATTTTTACTCAGTCTAGCTTAGTGTTCAGTATACTATAGGGGATGGATAAATTCTAGCTTAATTGAATTGAACAGAAGTGGAAAGTTCTTGACCACAAAAGCAATTAAGAGAGAAAAATGTAAAAGAAATGAGGTGGTAGGAGGAGGCAAGAATGTAGGGGCAGAAACAGGATTACTGTCTTTCTTTCTTTTGGGAGGGGGGAAGGCAAGGCAATTGGGCTTAAGTGACTTGCCCAAAGTCACACAGCTAGTAAGTGTGTCAAGGATCTTAGGTCGGACTTGAATTCAGGTCCTCCTGACTCCAGGGCCGGTGCTCTACTCACTGGGCCACCTAACTCATTTGGAAAGTATTATCTCTGACTCAGCCTCTCTAAGCCTTAGTTTCTTCATCTGTAAAATTAAGATAATTATACTTGTCTCACATGGCTTTTGGGAGGAGAGCCCCAAATAGCTGTGAGCTTTTATATTACAGATGAAGATCATATGATAAGTGCTATGTAAAAATTGGTTGACTTTTGCCATTGGACTCCAGACTTAAGATATGAAGTCATGGTGATGATACTCAGCAGCAGGAGATATGAGAACAGGTCTGGTTGCTATTATAACTGCTGCTTGGTCTTCTTGCTAAAAATCTCTCCTCACTCCAGTCCATCCTCCCCTCAAGTCAAAGTGATATTCCTTAAACATATGTCTGACATGTCACCCCCTTACTCACTAAACACCATTGCCTCCAGGATCAAATGTAAGAGTCTCTGTCAAAACCTACATCCTCCCACCTTTTCGGTGTCTACTTTATACCACCCCCTCCCCATATATTGTAAAACACAGTGGCACTGGCCTCCCTCCTGTTCCTGGAACAAAACATTCCATCTCTAGACTCTGGACATTTTCTTTGACGTTCCCCAATGCCTAGAAAGCTCTTTCTCCTCATCTCTACCTCCAGGCTTCCTTGGCTTCCTTCAAGTTCTAGCTAAAATCCCACCTTCTACAGGAAATCTTTTCCCAAGCTGTCTTACTTTTTGGTGCCTTTCATCTTTTGATTATTTACAGTTTAACTTGTTTATCTTTTGTATGTATGTAGTTGTTTTCATGTTATCTCCCCAGCTAGACTGTGAGATCCTTGAGGACAGGGATTTTTTGCCTTTCTTTGTTTCCCTAGTGCTTAGTACAGTATCTGGCACATTGTTAGTGTCTAATAAAGGTTCATTGACTGACAAAAGCTGCTTTTATTCTCTGTACTTGCTCTACTCTGCTACATAGGAGCTTGAGTTAGGGTTTATTTGGAAATCAGACTCCAGTAAAGCTAGGTTGCTTTCTTCTCCCAGGTCTACCCTTTTTGTCTGCGACACAAACAGAATGGCTACTCTAAGAGAAGAAATAAAAAAGAATATGGAGCATATATTAGATTTGGAGTCAAAAAGTCTGCATTTTAAAATGCTAGTTTCTCTGTAGACCAAGTTGCTTTGCCTCTCTGAGACTCAGTTTCCTTTTCTGTAAAAGATGATGACCCCCTCCAGTCCTAAAATACTGTGATTTACTGGGTTAGGTAAATGAAGTCTCTCCAACCTTATGTCATCCTGGAAGACAGTATTAATTTAAAATAAAATCTTTAGATTTGCTCATCTGTCAGATAAAAAAAATATATATATTAAGGGAAAAATGGAAATCACCTTCTTGTGACAAGATAACAAGATATGCTCGTTTTAATTTATTAACTTTTCTCTTCTAATAAGTTGGGAAGATGTTATAACTTGTCAAGAGATAACATTTTTATCTTTTACTTTATTTTCCCCTTCTCTTTCTTGGCTAGAGTCAGGAGGAAAGTGGACTGGGACTTTCACAGCTTTATTCTGGGTTATGTTCATTATTTGGGAATCTTATTTTCCTTCCTCATGCTACCATGGGTCTCTATCTCCCTGTCCTGTCTCCCTCTCTCCCTCCCCCCCAACCTCTGCCTCCCACTCTGACCTTAACCAGCTTTCCACTTAAAATGCTGGAATAGGGATAGAGTAGAAAGTAGAAATTGCCAGGTTAAGAAATTCCCTCTATCAGTGGAAGTCAGAATTTCTCTGAAATATGTAGTCTTTTAGGGAGTTGCCTGGGGTATCAAAAGGTAAGTGACTTATCCACAGTCATATAACCAATATGTGTCAGAGGTGAGATTTAAACCCAAGTCTTCCTGGCATTGAGGTCAACTCAATCCATTATGCCATACTGCCTCTGAGAATTCAACTCTATGCTGTCATTTGGGAAAAGGATAAATCAAATAATTTACCATTACAAATAATAACCTCACTCACTTCTCCTGTGATATTTCTGACCATAACGCCCTCACCATACCTTTTCTTTTTGTCTTTGGTGATTATAATGTAAACTCCTCAGGGATGGAACCAAAATGGTGGAGTAAAATCAGGGACTTGCCTAAGTTCTATCAAATTCCTCTCCAAAAAACTTTTAAATAATGCCTCCAAACAAATTCTGGAGCAATAGAAACAACAAAAGAATAGGGTGAAACAATTTTCCAGCCTAAGAAAATTTGGAAGGTCAACATGAAAGGTATTTCTCAGTGGGGTGAGAATGGAGCAAGGTATATCTAAACTAAGAGGAGTAAAAACATAGAAAACTATAGATCAATTTCCTTAATGAATTGATGCAAAAATTTTAAACTAAATACTAGGAAGGAGATTACAGCAATATATCACAAAAGTAATACACTATGACCAGGTGAGATTTATACCAGGAATGCAGGACTAGTTCAATATTAGGAAATTATCAATATAATTGACCATATCAATAACGAAACCAACAAAAATCATATAATTATCTTAATAAATACAAAAAAAGCTTTTGACAAAATACAGCACTCATTCCTATTAGAATAGAAAGCATAGGAATAAGAGAGCTTTTCTTAGAATAAGTAGTATTTATCTAAAACCATCAGCAAGCATTATCTGTAATGAGGATAAGCTAGAAGCCTTCCCAATAAAATCAGGGATAAAGCAAAGATGTCCCTTATCACTATTATTGCATAAAATTATACTGGTAATGAACCCATATCTTTCCAGTACACCCTCTGAGATAAAGCTGAAAGCTAAACTGAAGACAGATTGTAAAGAATGCCTTAGGAGTTGATATTTTATTTGGTAAGCAATAGCTATGTGTACTGAGGATTGAGTTGGGGTTAGGCTCAGGGTACCTCACTGAGCTATGGCTATCCAAGAAAAGCACATTGTGTTTTATTGGAAAGAGTGCTGGGTTTGGAGTCAAAGGATCTGGTTCTGAAAACTGCCTTTGCTATTTTTTACCTGTATGACCTTCATAAACTTAGTTGCCTCTTCTGTAAAATAAGGGGTCTAAATTTGGAACTATGTACAAAGGGTAATAAAACTTCATAGTCTTTGACCCAGAAATACCACTACTAGCTTTGTTTCCTAAAGAGATCAAAGAAAGGGGGAAAGAACTTATTTCTATAAAAATATTTATGTAAGTTCTTTTTGTGGTGGCAAAGAATTGGAAATTGAGGGGCTGCCTATCAACTGGGGAATGGCTGAAGAAGCTGATGTATATGATTTGTGATGGAATACTATTGGGCTGAAAAAAATGACAAGCACGATAGTTTCAGAAAAACCAAAGAAGACTTTTAGGAACTGATGCAAAATGAAGTGAGCAGAATCAGGAGAACATTATTCATGGTAGCATTAATATTATAACCATTATCAACTGTGAAAGACTGAGCTACTTTGATCAAGACAATGATCTAAGATAATTCTAAGGGACCCATGATGAAAAATGCTATCTCCTTCCAGAGATAAACTCTTAGTGCAAATTGAAGCACACTTTTTAAAAACTTTCTTTTTCTTTTGTGTGTTTTCTTTTTCAATGTCTAATAGGGAAATATGTTTCACATGTATATGATATATATATCAATTGATATCATATTACTAGCCTCCTCAAGGGATGGTGGAAAGGTGAGAAGGTATGTTTGTCTTTCGTTGCTGAAGAAGACCGTGCCATCAGAGAAATAATGACATGACTTGCACTTGATTTTGTTTTGAGTGAGGGAGGGCTGTGCAGGTCACCAGCCTCACTTCTCCTCCAGAGCCATCTGAATCCAGTGACCAGATATTCAGCAGGATGACTGGAGATGACCCAGATGAGGCAGTTGGGATTAAGTGACTTGCCCAAGGTCACACAGCTAGTGAGTGTCAAGTGTCTGAAGTGAGATTTGAACTCAGATCCTCCTGACTCCTGCACTGGCGCTATATCCACTGCACCACCTAGCTGCCCCTGAGAGGGAGGGACACAATCTGTACCTCCAAATTAAAAAAAAAAATGAATGTTAAATTTTTGTTACAAGTAATTAAGAAATATTTAATGAAATAAATAAAATATATAAAAATAAAATGAAAGGTGTAGACTGAATGCTCTCTAAGGTCCTTCCCAGTTCTAAATTCCACTCTCTTGAAGTCAATATGCCACTGTAGAAAGGGTATTCATCCTACAGTCAGAAGATAAAATTTTAGTATTGGTTAAGATGAATATATTTATTTGGCTGTGCCTCAGTTTCCTCTTCAATGATTGGGAATAATAGAGTTATCCCAAATCTGAATATATCCTATAAATGTGTCATCATTATTGCCAATGTGGTTAATAGTCATTGCCATCATCTTCACCATCATTATTCTTCCCAGTCCCAAAGCAGTGCAATAAATTTGGGACTTACTCCCCATACATCTCCGGGTTGCTTTATTCTATACTCTCTCTTTCACAAGCAAAATATAAGTTTAACCATGATGTCAGTGGATCTAGAGACCCACTGCTTGTGTCCTCTGCACCTCCTTTGCAGACTGTTTGCAAATCCATTTCTGTGAGGCAGTAAGTTTTTTGTAGACATTTATGTCTTGTTTTCTCTCTCCTTTACCACTACAAGGAAAAGAGGGAGTAAAGCCTTCAGAGCTTACTAGTTCTTGGCAGCCCACTGCATACCAACAGTCTCAAAATATTTGCAAATATCTTTTCTTAGATAAGGACAGACTTCGTAATGGACTCCTTTTGGCAAATGCCTTCTTACTGTTTGGATTTGTGGATCTGGGATAAAATGATGCTGGGGTGGATGTTACTGCAAAGGCAGAGAAGACTCTGTAAAGCAGAACATCTGAGCTCAGAGAATCTTGCATTCTGATGGTTTCTGTGATCACTCTGAGCAGAAGAATGGACCTGAGACATACAGGTGACAAATTCAGCCTTCAAGTCTACTAGGCAATCACAGGGATAGAACAAGGAGCTGATGTCTGTATCAATTCCACAAATCTTTATGCCCATGTGGTGGATAGTGGGGAGATTTATGTAATATCCAGTCTGTACCCTCAAGGAATACAAGGGTGAGATAAAAAATATATATTCTTAGAAACCTCTCCATAGAACGCAGAAGAGAAACAAAAATGTAAATCAACATATGTACATGTGTTTTAAAATTTTATTACCAAAAACAGTATTCTCCAGATTAATCATCAACTGAAATTCGTTTTATTTGGCTCCATTCAGATTTAGGTTGCTTCCAAAAATTAAACACCTTCCAAGACTGAAAAATTTGCCAGCAGTGAAGACAGGAACTATTTGACCCTTGGAAAGTTTCTCCCTCTCTCTGTCTCTCTGTCTCTGTCTCTGTCTCTCTGTCTCTCTGTCTCTCTCTGTCTCTCTGTCTCTGTCTCTGTCTCTCTCTCTCTCTCTCTCTCTCTCTCTCTCTCTCTCTCTCTCTCACACACACACACACACGACTTTTATAGTTTCATTTCATATGTAGAGTAAAGATTTGTGAAAATCAAATCAGTTAATTTTGTAAGTTGATTCAATTCAATGCATTTATTAAGTACCTGTAATGTTCAGGACCTAGGCTAGGTAATTGGAATAAAAAGGTTAAAATAAAGCAGTTCTTGCCCTCAAGAAGTTTAAATTCTACTGAGTGTGGATGGGATGGGGTGGGGGGAAGTAAATAGGATAAGTAAATACAAAGTAATTTCAAGAAGAAATGAGTATAATAATTTTGAGAGAGTGTGGGAATGGAGACCAGAAAAAAACATATGTAGGCATTAATACCTGAACTGGAAGTGAGAAGGGAGGTGAGAAGACAGAGTGAAGGGCAGTTTCATGAAATGGAAATGTCATGAAAGGGAGTAATAAAATAAAGCTAGAAACAGAGGTAGGACAATAGATTGGGGAAGGCTTTAAATAATAGGTTGAAACATTTGCATTTTATCTAAGAGGCAATAGGGAACTGTTGAAGATTTATAAAGTGATGGTTATTTGGTCAGACATGTGCTTTAGTAATATTGATTTGGCAACTGCTTGAAGATGATTGGTGAAAGAGGTTAAAGGCAGGGAAATCAATTAGGAGCTGCTGTAATAGTTCAGGTGAGAGATGATGAGGGTCTAAATTAGATCTACATCATCTGAACTAGAGTGCTGTTCAAATGTGTCCAACTCTTTGTGATCCCATTTGGGGTTTTCTTGGGAAAGATACTGGAGTGGTTTGCCATTTCCTTCTTACTTTACAGATGAGGAAACTAAAGAAAACAGGGTTAATTTCTGCCCATGGTCATGCAGCTACGTGTCTGGAGGGAAGATTTGAACACACGAAGATGAGTTTTCCTGACTCCCAGTCTAGCACTCTATCCACTGTGCCACTTAGCTGCCCTGAACTAGAGTAGAAGTATGTAAATGGAGATATAAGAGATTATAGAGGTAGATGTGACAAGACTTAATAACTGATTCAACATGGTGGTCAAGGTTGAGGGTTAGATTGTGAACCTAGGTGATTAGAAGGGTGATATTCTATTAAGAGAACTGAAGAAGCCCTGGTAGAGATTTTTTAATGGGTAGAAAAGATATTCAACTCTGATTTGGATGTGCTGAGTGTGAGATACCCACAGGACATCCAAGGGAAGATGTCTAGTAAGCAGTTGATAATATGGATCTGAAATTCATGAGGAAGATTGGGCTAGATGAGTTTGGGAATCATGTGTATAGAGATCGTAAGTAGATCTGGGGAAGATATTAAGATCACCAAGAGAAAGAATATGGAAAGAGAAAAAAAAGAAGACCTTGGACAGAGCCTTAGGGGACATCCATAGTGAGTGGGTAGAAGTAAGATGCTAAGTACTTTGCAAACATTAAAACACTATATGACACTAGCTATTACTATTACTTCATTCATTTCATTTTTTGATGGGATTGATATAGTCCTTATAAAGGTTGCTTTTTGGCTATTATTCTTTTATGTTTTATGTTCTGTATACTATCACACAAGTGGATAAAATTACTGCTTTTTGAATGAAAGCATTAGAATATAAACTCATCCTCTGTAGACTCACATAAGACATTTGCTGCACACATCCAGGAGAAGACAGGACAACAGGGAAGCTCTACTCCTCACCTAGTTCCCAAATGAGATTTTGTCATCACGGTTTCTATATTTTGAAAGCTTCTTGTTTGATGTAGAACTTTATTATTTTGTCAGGCAGAAACTATTAAAAATACCATGTTAAAAATTTTGTAGATCAGTATTATGTTCAAGTTGTTATGGGCAGCAGTTAAGTTTGTATTAATGGTCTGCTTCCAGTACACTTTATTCAGTGAGTTCTCCAGAATATTTTGAGTACTATATTTGTAGTATAAAAAGCTATTGTGTATAAGACCATGAAAGAGAATGAATCTGATTTATACTTCTAATCACATGGTCATGTCTTATTAAGTATTCTGTAGGTGTTAATTTTAATAGCCAACAAATAATGTCATATAATTTCTACTGTATCCTTTCGTAATCTACATTGGTCACTAAATCTGAACTCCTTACTCATAATCCTTCTGTAATTTCTGTTGGTATTGACCTGGTCCTGAATTGCCAAAATAAACCCTTCTGTTTCCACAAACAAATTGGTGTGAACCAGCCATGCTTGTTTGTCAACATATTGTTGGCTGAGTTCACCTGGATATTGCTTATGGGATGGTGTTCTGATGTCACTCTTGCAACTCTGCTGCTTCATAAGCTCGTGAAGAGATAAATCACCCTCAGTTATATTTTATGAATTCAAAGGCATGTATGTGTTATCAGTCTTAGTGAAATGATTTTTATAAATATAAATATATGCTTTATATACTTGCATAAATAAGTAATATGCATAAATAAATATGTATATAGATGATATACACACATATTTATGTATATATGTATCTATTTCTGTAAGCTGACGTGTTTATCATGTGCTTTAAGAATATCTACAATTCTCACCTTTTTTTTTTTTTGTCAAGCAAGGGTTAATCTTTCTATTGCTGCATTAGGGTAATTAACCCTGACTTTCATTAATATTGCATTAGCAAACTTTCCAAATCTTGTATGGCTTATTTTACATTTATGAGAACAAACACCAAGACTGGTATTGCATAGGTATTAATTGATTTAAATGTGTTCTTCCTATTTAGCTTTGATTTTAGGATGCCAGTAAGTCTCTTATCATATTTTATCATTCTCTTCTCCTTGATAATGTTATGCTTTCTGTGTCTTACCTGGAGAACAAAGTATCACTTTCCTTCACTGGCTTAGCATGATATCCAGATTAAAGACTGAGACATCCAGTCTTCCACTTTCCTTGGCATACATTAGAATTTTGACATTTATTGAGTTCAAATAGTATTTTAATATAGTTGAAGAATATAGCAGAACCATATAGTTTGATATTCATTTATGGACATTAAGTGATTTATATAATATCTTGGTTTAGTTCATACTTTGATTTATACATCATGCTTAGTTCTATTTAGGAGCGGTGATGATAAATTTAAGGATAGGATGAATCACAATGGGTTTTAATCTACTTCTTTCAAAAAATTCATTTTTATATAATTTTTTTCTTGATGTATTGGTAGAATGTTTTGAACTAAGAACAATTTTCTATGTAGACGTAAAATCCTTGAGTTTATTTTATATACCTATAATACATGTATAAACCATGATTATGGAATGAAATCTAAGCCTTTGTAGTGATCAGCAAAGTCAGCATAAATATTAAGGTCCATCAGGAGGGTTATTAATAATTTCCAAATGGATAATAAACTGATCTTCATATCACTGAAACTTTTTGGAACATTCTTTTAGATCCTAGGCCAATATACTGTTTTCTTGTGTTTATAGTGCTTTTTGGTTTTGTTTTTGTCATACAATCATAGGTGTCTTCATATTTGGCAATAGTTTTATGGTGCCTTTTGTTGAAAATAAAAGATAGGATCAGGTTTTCACATAAGAAGAAGCTGTAACATCCTCGCCTATGCTGATTCATGTACCACTGAGAAGCATTTAAGCCAATGGCTATGTATCTTATCTGGTTGTGCCATTTTCCTGTTTGCAAAGAAGCTAGAGTTTCAGTTACCTCAAGTGATAAACTTGTATGTCATTTATTAAATTAAAAAATGTGCAAACTTTCTGTTTCTTGTTTGATAAAATGTTAATATTCATTGTGTTGACTTCTTGTGATCATAGAAATAACCAGAGGTTGTCTATATCCTTCTTTGGGAACTCTTTCTTACATCTTACTTATTTCTCAAGCTTCTGAAGTAAAGTTTCTGATTGAATTTTAATTGTTCATTTAGTAGGCAGCCAGATGGAGGAGATAATAGTGTAGGACTTGGAGTCAGGAAGACTTGAACTCAAATCCACCCTCAGACACCAGCTAATCTTGGGCAAGTCACTTAATTGCTTTATGTCTCAATTTCCTCATCTGTAAAATATGGATAATAATAGCATTTACTTCCCAGGATTGTTTGTGCAGATTAAATGAGATAATATTTGTGAACTGCTTTGCAAATTTTAACGTGCATTATTTTGTTATCTCATTCTTATCTTTTTATATGGAATTCTTCTTATTAGGGATAGGCTTAGGTAATGGATCTATGATTTCATTGGTATAGGAACTCCCTGGTGAGAACACTCCATCTCCTCATTCAAGTCAGCACCTTCTCTGCACCTTACCACCTACAAAGCTACCTAGAGTACTGAAAAATGAAGCCCCTTCCTAGGGTCACACAATCAGTGTGTGTCAGAAGCTGAGCTTGAACCCAGGTCGCTTTGATTTTAAGGCCAACTTTTATCCACTATCCCATGCTTCCTTTTACTCTGACATTATTCTTTCTATGAATTGTTGAACGAGTAGAAGAATGGTTGCTTTTCTTGGAATTGAATAAAAGCATTGGTTATGATTATCATTCTACTACTGCTGACATTTATATAGCATTTTATAATTTACAAAACCCTTTTATGAGAGGTAAGCAGTATAAGAATCGTTATCCATATCTTAGAGATCAGGAGATTTTGTTTAATGGTCAAGTCAAATGGAGCAATTCAGTTCAATGGTCAAGTCAGGACTCAAGTTGAGGTGTTCCAACTCTGAACTGCCATGAATCCAAGCTGAGGTTCTTTCCATTCTGCCATAGTAAGATGAACCAAGGAAGCCTCCCTGAAAAGGATGTATTTTGTGATTAGTCCTAAAGCATAAGATATAGCTAGGAAATTAGAGGTTCAGGCCCAAATGGTGGGGGTCTTGATGTCCAGAAATGAGAATTCAGCTGATTAAGTCAGAAGGCACCAACATACTTTTTGAAGGCATCAACTTCAAATATATAGTACCTATTTTTATACAGTGGAAGAGCTGTATGGTGGGACTTTCTTAGATAAGGAACATGCATTCATCCATTCATTCCATAAATATGGCTTGAATGCCTAATATGCTCAAAGCAAGGGAAAGCCTTCTTGGTATAATAGAGTTATATCCAAAGCATTAGAGTAGATATTGGGCATATAAAAAGGAAATAGTCATAGAATTTGTAGTCTTCTGTTTTAATGATCTGTAATGTCATTAAAAGATGGAAGCAAATTTACGGAAGGAAAATTGCCTGACAAGAATTCTTGGAGATGAAGTCAGAATTTCAGCAGTATTTTTTGGAAGCACTTTTATGCTTATCACTTTTGGATTTGCCTATGTATTTATTTTCTCCAGCTTCAAGTATTCCTTGAAGGTTTTGCTTACATGATTGTTACTCACGTGTGAACTTGATGAGAGGAGGAACATGACTATTTAGACTTTGGTTTGTATCATTCAGGATGTCAACAAGTCAGTGTACAACAATAATTTTTAAGTACTTACTATGTGCCAGGCATGGTGTTAAGTGCTGTCGATACAAAGAAAGGCAAAAAAGTCCCTTCATTCAAGCCTCTCACCTTCTAAGGGGGAGATAAATAAATAATAACTAGGCCCATACAAGATATATAAATAGTAGATAGAAGGGAAGCTGTGCAGAGGGGAAGTCACTCACTTTCCAGGTACCAAGAAAGGCCTCTTGCAGAAGGGGATTTTTGAGCAGAAGCTTTTTAAAAAAATATTTTATTTTAAATTTAATATAAAATAAGAAAAGAAAAAAGAAAAACTTAAAAACTAAAACTAAAAAAATACAAAATAAGAAAAGAAAAAAAAGACATTTCCATGTGCACAGCAGAACATTACAAAGGATTCAAGATGTACAGCAATAAATTTCCATTTCAAGAAAGCCTATATGATAGATACTTGAACAGAATTTCAAAGGAAGTCAGAGAAGCTACAGGGTAGAGATGAAAGAACAGAACATCCCAGGTATGGGGACAGAGAAGGCAAAGGCATGGAGTTGAGTGATAGAATGTTGGGTGTGAAGAACATTCAGGTAGGCCATTGTAGTTGGATTGTAGAGTAAAATGTGTGTGTGTGTGTGTGTGTGTGTGTGTGTGTGTGTGTGTGTGTTCATCCTTCGTTGCTGAAGTAGACCAAGCCATGAGAGAAATAATGCCATGACTTGCACTTGACTTTGTTTTGAGTGAGGGAGGGCTGTGCAGGTCACCAGCCTCACTTCTCCTCCAGAGTCATCTGAATCCAGTGACCAGATATTCATCAGGATGACTGGAGATGACCCAGCCTGAGGCAACTGGGGTTAAGTGACTTCCCCAAGGTCACACATCTAGTGAATGTTAAGTGTCTGAAGTGAGATTTGAACTCAGGTCATCCTGACTCCTGCACTGGTGCTCTATCCACTGCACCACCTAGCTGCCCCAGATTATAGAGTAAGTGAGGATACCAAAGAGGGAAGTTTATATTTGATCTTGCAGGTAATTGTGAGTCATTGGAAGTCATTAAGCAAGGTGAAAGAAATCACATTGGCAGCTGAATGGAAGATGGGTTGGACTGGAGGTGAGAGGTGATGAGAGGTCTGAACTAGGGTGGCTGCTGTGTGAATAAGGAGTAGGGGATATGTGTAAGAGCTGTTGTGAAGGTAGAAACAACAAGATGTTGCAACAGATTGGATATATGGGATGAGTGACAGTGAGGAGGCAAGGATGATTTCAAAGTTGTGAACCTAGTTGCTCAGTGATTAGTGTTGCCCTTGGCAATAATAGTGAAGTTCACAAGGGGAGAGGGTGTGTGGAGTATGTTTGGGATGTCAGCACATTCAGTTTGAGATATTTAAAAGGCAATTGGTAATATGAGACCATAGCTAAGGAAGAGAGTAGGGCTGGATAGAAGCATGTGGGAATTACAGTCAGTCCCCAACATTCACAGCATTTAACTTTAACAACTTCAAGATTTTATGTGATTTTATTAGCAACTTCATTTTTACATTTGCATTGGCAACTGTGCACATTTGAGACTGTGTACAATTAAAAAAATGAGGGGAGGGCTAGCAAGGGGATGCAAGCCTCTGACACTGGGCTCTTGAACATCCCAGAGGGCTTGGTGTGCAACAGCAGATGAACACAGCCCACTGTTGTGAACTAGGGTCTGGCCTACTGAGAACCCTGCAGGGCTGGGACCTGCTAAACCAACCCCAGGCCGAGTTCTGAACTATGATCACATGGGAAACTCACCCCAAGGCGTGCATATGCTTTTCCTGTGAGAACAGTTCAAGGGAGAGTAGAGATGGTAGGTTCCTCCTTTCCCTTTTTTACCTTGAGTTCTTCTGTCATTCCTACCTCTGCCCCAAGATCATTTGCTTGTCCTCTCCCCTGCATCTTATCAGATTGTTTCATGGTTACTGTGTCAGAAAAAGCACCCATTATTAGAATTAATGCTTTGTTATAAAGCATTGTATGCAGAAAAGTGTATTTTTAGCAATCTCTAGTGAAAGATTACAGTTTTAGGTGCCTGTGGAAATCTAACCCCCTATTTCCCATAGCTTCAATGTATTAAATTTGCATTTTTGACTTTCTCAACAGTTTTCTAGAAAGTTACTCCAGCAAAAGCTGAGGATTAACTGTCCTTGCAAAGAGATGTTAAGTGAACCTGTAACAGCTTATGAAGTCATCAAGTGAGAGAGTATATAGAAAGCAAAAAGAAGAGAACCCCAGATAGAGCTTTGAGGGATATTTACCACAAGTGGAAGAAGAACCAGCAAAAGGAGACCAAGAAGAATCAGTCAGACAGATAGGATGAAAACCATGAGAAAACCTGTGACAAAGACATGAAGAAAGAGTATCCAAGAAGATGGAATCATTAGTGTGAAATACTATGGAGACCTTGAGAAGAATGAGAATTGAGAAAAAGCCACTGTATTTGGCAGTTGAGATCACTGGTAACTTGGAAGAAAACATTTTCAGGTGAATGATGAGGTTGGAAGTCAGATTATGGAACACTTAGAAAAGAGTGAGAGGATAGGAAATGGAGGCACCAAGTATAGACAGCTTTCTCAAGTAATTAAGTCAAAAAGAGCAGATGGATGGTACACTAGGCCTAGAGTCACAAAGATCCTGAGTTCAAATTCATCCTAGATACTTTTTAGTTGTGTGACTTTGGGCAATTTACTTAGCCTCTTTTCGCCTTAGTTTCCTCAATTATAAAATGGGGACAAAAATAGCACTTTACCTCCAAGGCTTGTTGTGACAACCAAATGCAATAATATTGGTAAAGTGCTCAGCATATAATAGGTGCTATGTAAATCCTAGCTATTTTTATTATTATTATTATGAGGAGAAGGAAGGTGAGGAAGAAACATGATAAGCTAGCAGGCATACATAGGATCAAGTGATTTTTTTTTAAGGCTGTTAAGACATGAGGACATTTACAGGCACCAGGGAAGGAGCTAGTAAGAAGGCGAATGTTATAGACAGAGATACAGATGATGATGATGATGATGGTGGTGATGATGATGATGATGATGATGACGACGATGATGACAATCTACTGGAGAAGATTGAGGAGAATAGGATCATTCTGTGAAATGTACGTGTAGAGGGCTTGGCTTTAGCAAGGAAAGGGCTATTTATTATCTGAGACAGGAGGAAGGAAAGATATCTGAGTGCTAAGAGATGATGAGGAGAGAAGGGAAAGTTCTTAGTGAATGGTTTTTCAAATTGTCAAGTCAATTGGCATTTGCTAAGAAACTTCTATGTGCCAGGCACTGTGCTAAGCATTATGGATGCAAAGAAAAGTAAGACCAACAGTGAAGTATGAGAGGATTAAAGAGAGATAAGAATGTCTAGAAGAACCTTTCACTGTGGAAAGTGGGATAGTGAACCAAGTAAAGGGGAATAAAATGCTGACTTTGTAGTAGTGAGGACCCAGTTGGGATTAGATAATACATTTATAGCGGATCTAGGCAACATGGTTTGGTGAAAGCAGATGGTGGGTATAATCCAGGGTTTGGGTTTGTCAAGATGTTATTGGTTATATGAGAAGGGGGCAAGTGATTCTGAAATTGAGGGTAGTATAGAGTTAAGTTGATTTAAACAGTGGTCAAGATAGGAAGAATGTAGTCACTGAAGGAGCTATGGATGAGAAAAGAACTGAGGGATAGAGGGAGTAGAGATCATTGTGAAAAAGAACAAGCTTGGGGAGGGGGTCACAAACTGTAGGGAAGGACAAAAATAATAAAATATCATGATAAGATAAAGTGGAATACTTGTTGCAAGACCAAGAGCATAGTTATCTCTTTGTGGAGCTTAGGGGGAGTGGGGAATTTAGTTATGGGAATTGACTAGATAGAATGAGGACCTAGGAGGTTAGGGCATTTGAGGGAGCTTCAATATGTATGTAGAAGTCTCTAAGTATGAGAACAAGAGAAAGGGAGGAGATAAATGTTGTTAGCTTGGCACTGAAGTCTTTGAAGACAAAAGAGGAATGTCCTAGGGTCAATAGATAATATTAACCCTCAATTGGATTGGGTGATAGATAGTGTGAACTTCAAAGGAGATACCCAGAGATGAATACAGTACTGAGGCCTTGATCTGACCAGGGATGAATACAACAGGGCTATCAATCACCTCATTCATTCTGCACATTAAACCTCTATTAACAACTTTCATTTTATGTTCTGTCATGTCACACTGTCGACTCATGTTAAGCTTGAATTTATTTTAATCAATCATATTTTAAATGTATTTGTGATCTAGCTATTTAAAGGAACCCTGTGGTGCCTCTGTCTGTCTTTTTTTTTTAAAGTAAATAATCAGCCTTCATTTATCTTTTTTGTAAATTTATTTTAATATGTATCACATTTGCTTAAAGTAAAGCACATCTTGCATTTGTTCAAAGTGAATTGTCTGTACCACATGGTCTAGTGTTTTATCACTCGTGGTTATATAACACATTAAAATTTGTAAAGTACTTTCCTCACAACAGCCCTGTAAGGCAGGTGGAATAAATAGACGGGAAAGAAAGAAATAAGCATTTATTAAGCACCCAAATATTCTCTCTTTTGATCTTCACAACACCCTTGTAAAACAGGAGCTATTATTATCTATACTTACAGTTATAAAATTGAGTCAGAGAGAGGTTAAGTGCCGTGCTCAAGGTATCACAGTAAGTATCAACATCTGGATTTGAACTCAGGTCTTCCTGACTTCAGACCCAGCACTCTATACACTGTGCCACCTAGGTAGTATAAATATGTCTAACCTCACTTAAAAGATAAAGGGACTATGGCTCATAATGTCTTACTGAGGCTTGTTAAACTTAAGGGATTCATATTGCTAGAGCTAGGTCTTAATTCCTGTGCCTGCCCAATGTTCATCATTTCCTTTTTATCCTGTACATACTTTCTATGCGTTTGTTTGTTTGTTGTCTCCTCCTCCACCAAATTGTGAGCTCCTTAATGACAGGGACTGTCTTCTGCCTATTTTTGTACCTCCAGCACTTAGCACAGTGACTTGCACCTAGTAGGTACTTAAATGTTTATTAATTGACTGAATTGGCATGCTATGGATGGTCACGACTTCATTACGTTTGCTGCTTTCCCTAGGTTCAACTCGGTGGACAAGATAGCTCTCCTGGGACAAAGTCAAAACTTTTAATCTCACCACTATGCTGCTAACTCAAGTTTTGACTGATACCACCTCTCTCAGCCTCCTCTTTCTTGTGACTGGAGGGCTGAGAACTCCTCCTGAAGTTTTTCTTTGGAGAGGACAGAAACTGGATTCTCAACTCCCCCTGCTTTGCTTCTGTTGCCAGGCCTGGTTTCAACTCCATAGAACAAGATACTCTCTGGTTTACCCCCTCCCTGCCTTCTTCCTTTTGTGTGTTGCCTTCCCCTTTAGATTGTAAGGTCCTTGAGGGCAGGAATTGTCTTTCTTTTTATTAATTAATTAATTATTGATTAATTTTTATTAATTGTATCCCCAGTGAAGCACAGTTTGCTAACTCTTTGTGACTCTGTGGACCATAGCATACCAATACCATCCATGTGTTTTTCTTGGCAAAGCTACTGCAGTGGTTCGCCATTTTCTTCTCCAATGGATTAAGGCAAATAGAGGGGCACATAGCTAGTAAGTGTCTGAGGCTGGATTTAAACTCAGGTCTTCCTGACTCTAGGCCCAGCACTTTATCCACTGAGCCATCTAGCTTCCTAGAGTGTACCTAATAGGCACTACTAAATATTTATTAGTTTGGACTGGTCCAAAGGCCAAGTCTGACCCATTACTTGTTTTTGTGTGGTCTAAGAGCTAAGAATGATTCATTATTAATAAAAATAGACTGTGACTTGCAGACCCAGGTCTAGAGGACTTAAATACTCTCATGTGCAGATGAGGAAACTGAAACCCAGAGAACAGTAGCTTGCTGTGAGTTATACACCTAGGAAGGGGTAAAACTTGGAAGCCAACCCAGACCTTTTCACTCTAAGACCAAGACTCCTCCCATTAAGTTTTTGTTTTCAGTTGAAAACAGGTTTCCAATTTCCCACTTCTGAAATCCAGCTTGTATAAAACCTAAATGTAGTCTTAATTGGTATCACTGTTTGGTGTATGCCTACACATATGCTTTATTTTTCCTTTCAGAGTGGCTTGATTTTATGGGTATAATCAAGAGTGTAGAACATATTTCCATCTGGTGAAGAATGAAAGATGGCCACAAGGTGATCTCAGAAGAACTTGAGCCTTGACTTTCCAAATAATATTTCTCTATGAGACATATCACATATGAAAATCTAGGCCTCCTCAGCCTTGCTCTAATGACAGCTAAAGACTACATCCTACATTTTCTGAATTCTAGCTTCTGTTGGATCTTAAACTCAGTGGAGGTATATCCCTTTTTCTAAGAGAAGGGTCAGTTTTTAATCAGATTCTTTTGCTCTACATGATAAAAAAAAGATATAGTACTTTAAGGTTGGCAAAGTGCTTAACGTATTATCCCATTTGATTCTTACAGTAGCCCTGTGAGGATAATAGCCCCAGGTGCTATTATTATCCCTTTTTTGATGAAGTAATAGAGACTAAGGACTGTTATGACTTGCCTGGTGTTACTCAGGCAGTAAATGTCTGAGGCAGGATTCAAACTCAGTCTTCCTGATTCCATGTCCAGTGCTCTAGCCATTATGTCAACTAAAGACAGAAAACTGTTCCTTCCACCCAGTGGACGTCAACTAACTAACTCAATCAATCAATTGCATTTAATAAACACTAAATATGTGCCAGGCAGTGAGGTTACAAAATTAAGAAAATGAAACTATCCCTACTCCTGAGGAATAATGGAGAGGCCACAAGTACCTACATGAATATTTTCTGAATAAACATAAAAAGATCAAACACAAATAAATATAGGGTAATTTGGTGTGACAGCACGGCTTATTGAAGACCAACGCCATTCTGGATGGATTGGGTAAAGGAAATTTATTCTGCTACACATTTCAAACAGCTAGAAGATTCCTTGGTTTCCTGTTATGATCCTAATATTGACAAGAATGGATAAGACAATGGACTCCTAGCATGTCTCCCAAGTCACATTTTACACATGAAGACTGAGAACAAGAGGAAGATAAGTAGATTACTCAAGATGACACAGTGTATGAGTGTCAGTGACAGGATCCAAACCCAGCTCATCCAACTCCAGCATCAGAATTCTCTCTGCTCTGCCATGCATACTGCTTTGAACATTTTGAGAAAACTTGCTTGGTTTGCCTTTCTTCATTTCTGTGAACAAAGTCTATCCCCCTTCATTTTTGTTTCCGTTTCCTTAAAATGATGGGAAGTATCAACCAGGCTCTTCCTTGCAAAAAGACTAGGGCTGTCTTCAGGAGCAACAAATAGATTGTCTAAGAGAAGAAAAAGGAGGAGGAGGAGGAAAAGAATTAGGAAGAGAAAAATAGAGGAGAGGAGAAAGACTATGGGAAGGAGGAAGATGAGGAGGAGGAGGAGGAAGGAGATGTTAGAAGAGGAAGAAAGAGACACCACTTTGAGAAACTCAACATTGGAAATAGATGTGTTTTCCTCATCCCTGCAGTCTCATGCACTGTAGTTGTAGCTGAATGCCCACTAATTTGATTCAACTGAGAGATTTGACCCTATTGCACCAAATGTTTTCCAGACTGAATTTCTCTAACTGCATGTTTATAGAGAGTATATGGAGCTTTTACTATTTTTTCAGCTGTTTAGTTGCTCAGATTTTCCCCCTTTTTTTGGTCCCTGGAGGTCAGAGTACGGACCACAGAGGTTTGCCCAACACCAAGCTGCCTCATCTGTTAGTGCGCTAGTGCTGGCAGGGGACAGAGGGCCAGGGGTCAGTCGTTTGATTGCTGTATCGTTTATTATGGGGATGCGACTTTCAGTGCTATTATCTTTGTTTGGCAGAAACAGAGAGCAGTTAATGCTGCTGGTAATCTATCTTAGAATCAAAAAGCTATGGAGACAGAGACAGACTCCTCTCCCAGCCTTTATCTCTCACCACCATCATTTTCTCAGCAGGGAGCAGGCAGCGCCCCTGGTTCCAATATGCTGCTCAATGATTTTAGATGATTGATCTTTCTAAAGTGCTTTTCCGTTTCTTACCACACAGACGGGGATAGATTAAACAATTATGGATTATTTCAGCATCAGATGCCCTGAGATAATTAGTCACAGGAGATGTGTAGAAGTCACCCCACCCCAATCTTTCAATAAAGGGGAGTCCTTGGGGGAGAGGAGGGTGGGGTGGGGCAGAGGTGCAGATTGAGATATGAAATGAAGGTTGGAGCTAAACAGTGAGGAGGACACAAAGTTAGGAGAGGCCGGATGTGTCAGGGTGAGGAAGGAAACATTCTGTATTGATGGTTTAGAGACCCTGAGAGCTGAGCAGGATCTGGATCTTAGCATCACAGATGCTTAGGACCATAGAGCCAGGTTTGGAAGGAACTCTAGAAGTCATGCAGTCTGAGGCCTAGAGTGGGCAAATTTACTATCTCTGAGATACAATTCTATGGATTTTCACATCCTACATCTCAGTAGTCAATAAATGTTTATCAAACATCCACTACTGTGTGCCAAACACTGTGCTAAGTTCTGTGGATACAAAGAATAGTCCCTGCTTCAAGGAGCTCAGAATCTAAGGGGAGGGAGGAAGACAATCCCTAAAAAGAATTTGAAAAGGGAGAAGGGAAAGGGTATGAGGAAGACCTTCAGCTTGGTAGGAGATGTTGAGGTGTCTGCAGTGAGCCAACTCTTTAAATGGAAGATCTGGGAGGAACTCTTCCAAGTTCACCCTTATATCTTCTAATCAGAGGGAGGGAGGGAGGCTTCCCAGGGCCAATTAGTACTGAGTTTCAGAATTGACGTAATCTTGCAGGAAGATAAGTTACTAGAGATAATGATGAAGTCAGGCAGGACGGGAAATGACATTTAACAATTGCTCCCTATGTGTCCTTGGGTTAAGTCACTCAATCTCCCTGGGCTTCATCAATAAAATTAGAGACTGAACTAGACAGCCTGAGGTCCCTTCTAACTTAAGACCTATGGTCCGAAGTTGCTTGCTGAAGGTTTCATGAGTGGTATATAGCACAGATGGGATTTGAATTCAGGTCTTTTAACATGAAATTCAGCTCTCTGTCTCTTACCCTGGCATCATAGATATTTAATTCAACCCACTCATTTTACAGATGAAGACACTTAAAGACACTTAAAGCTTAAGTGACTTAGTCGAAGTTACACACCTAGTAAATGGAAGAAGCAAGGCTTGAACCTGGTTCTTCAGATTCCAGAGTTAGTGCATTTACCATAGTTTTCTGCCTTGTGCCCTTTTCTGCCTTCCCCATCTATCATGCTCCTGACACAAAGGCAAAACCCTAGTATTTGAATCAAACTAACACTCCCTACTGGAATCTTTGTAAGGAAGATTTGATTGCTGGTCATTTTTCGAGAGAAAGTTGGGAGAGACAGAAACAGAGACAGAAAGAAAGACCATGAGATAGAGAGACAGAGAGAAATGTGAGATAAATAGAAAGACTAAGAGATAGAAAGAGAGACACAGAAACAGAGGCAGAAATAGAGATAGAAGGACCAAGAGATAGAGAGACAGAGAGAGAGAGACACATACAGAGACAGAGACAGAAATAGAGATAGAAGGACCAAGAGATAGAGAGACAGAGAGAGAGAGACACATACAGAGACAGAGACAGAAATAGAGATAGAAGGACCAAGAGACAGAGAAAGAGACAGAAACAAAGCAGAGATAGATAAAAAGACCAAGGGATAAAGAGATAGAGAGAGACACACGGAGACAGAGAGAAAGCTAGATCAAGAGATAGAGAGAGAGCAAAGATGCAGACACATACAGAGAGATACTCTGGGGAGTGCATGTAATAAAAGACAATAGATTAGATAGTCTCTAACTGAATGTAGCCCCTAAATCACTCCCTGGGCCCTGCTGCCAAGATGCAGACTTCCTGAGCGAGGCCCTCATGCTTTATGGTGTCCTCAGCGCTCCTGGGAGTGAGTTACAACCTTGCAGTCAGTAGGCGGCTATCTGTTATGCTACATGTAAACAGGTATTCAAATCCTAGCTCCAGAGCCTTCACTTTGGTATTTAATCATGCTGGTAATCTAACCCTCGTCCCTGCCAAGGTCGCCATCATTTGGATTGTGTGACTTTCAGATTCTTCTTTAGCACTGAAGGCTAGAACAGCCTGACTAATAGTCACCCAACCCCTCAAACTGACTGATGGTATCAAAAATTAAGTTTGATATCTTATGTGAAATAATTCATTGGCAATTGGACCAGAAGATGTTCTGTAACCTAAATTCAATTTCCATCCTGGTAGGACTATAGTAGAACTCGTTGTTGGAATGGCAAAGAGTGCCTAAGAATGTAGCATACACACACACACATACACATGCAAATATATACACATATGTGTATGCATATACATACATACATGATATATGTATATATGTGTACACATTTGCCCACATGTGCATGCTGCTGGGGTGAGAGTTCATGTGCTTAAACAACCATCATTTATGTTAGTCTGTGCATATTTGTAAAAGTGATTATCAGTTATTCAAAGTCCTGTACTCCTTCCTCTCATTGCTGGAGTTGAACCTTCTCCCTTGTGGTGCAGGGAAGAAGGAAGAGCTGAGGAAATGTTAAAAGGATGATGTGAGGTGCTGTAGAAATATGTTCTTGGGTTTAAATGCCAGCTGTGGCACTTGCTCACTGTTTGACTTTGGGCAAATCATCTAGCCTCTCCAAGCCTCAGTTTCCCCATTTATAAGTTGGGAGATTTGGACCTGATGGATTCTGTGGTCCTTTTCTTCTCTCAGTCTGTGATCCTATGACCTTCAGGGTGGGAAGGGGGTGAGCACAAAAGAAATATGAGCCAACAGTTGAGTTTGGGGATCTTTTGTGAGTTTTGTGTTTGATTGAATAGAAAAGTATTTATAAAGGGATTATTGTGTGCCAACACTGTTCTCAGCACTGAGCATACAAATAGAAACAAATAAAAATTTTCTGCCTTCAAAGGGAATCACATTCTAATGAGCAAGGCAACACATGCAGGGGAAATAGGAAAGTGGTGACCCAAGAGAAGAGTTTTCACAGGGCTGATTAGATTTTTCAGAACCAGAGAGAAGAAAGAAAGGAGGTTGTACATGGATATGGTGTCCTGGCATGAAGATGACTGGAAAAGGTATAGTGGGTCTGAGTCCAGTCTATATATGCTCACCACTAAGAAGTCCAGGGTCTAGGGTGGGCACTTGGAGTACCTGGACAGCAGCAGAGTTCAGAATACAAGAACATGGGAAGGTTAAAATGATGCTGTGTTCCTTATGCTCTCTTATTAGCCCAAATATGGTATTTATGAGTAGAATACATCTTAGTCACTTTAGGAAGACTTTCTAATCTCCCACTGATCTTAGCTTTGGGATAGACATAAATCCATGAAGAACAGTCCTTGCTAATAATCTTCTGCTGATCTCAGTCTACTGGGTAGACACTGATGTCCTTACTGAAAGACAGAAGATAGTGAAGCTAGCCTTTTGAGAGCCTAAACATTGATCATTTTTCTGTTATGCAGAACTGAACTGTGTGGTGTATAGCTCCTGCTCTGTCTGTGGTGTTCTTGGGGTTAGCTGCCCCCCGTAGGTGAGTCTGTTTTGTTTCAATCTCCTTTTGATATTTCTCCAATCTCACCCTCCTTGGAGATAGTCTAAGAAAGATCTGACAAATGTATTTCTGTTTTATGGAGCAAACAACTCTACTAGAAAGATTCTATTTACCTTTACCTTCACCTATGGGCCTTTCCCATTCACAGCAGATTTCCAGTTGAAGGGGACCATAGGAATCTGTCCTCTCTTCTTATTTTTCAGGTGAGAAAACAGACCTACTGAAGTGACTTGTTGATCATACAATATCACAGAACTTTAGTGTTGATTGGGACCTCAAACTAGTTGGAACTTTCCCTGACTGAAAGATCCCCTAGTCAACATTCTCAGTTTGTGATCATCCAACCTTTGCTTAAAGATCTCAGGTGAGAGCAAATCTCCTATCCTTCCTGTAGCAGAGCTAGAATTCAAATTCAGGTCAATTAAATTTCTACCTAATCCTTTGAGACTCAACTCAGAATGGGCATGGTGGTACATCCCTATAAACCATTACCCAGGAGACTGAGACTGGTGGATGTTTTGAACTCAGGAGTTCTGACCTTTAGAGAGCTGAGGTGACTGTCTTCTAAGTCTGGAATCAATACTTGGAGCCTCTCAGATTGTGAGGAGGGACACCAGATTGCCTAAGGAGGAGCAAACCAGCCCAGGTTGCAAATGGAGAAGGTCACAGTGATGATCAATAGTGGGACTGGGCCTGTGAGTTGCCCCTATATTTCCATCCTGGATGAGAAAGGGATACTTGGTTAAAAAAAAAGCAGGTCACATGATACTATATTTTTTTAAATACTAAAAGCAGTAATAGCTAACATTTTTATAATTCTTTAAGGTTTGAAAAGTATGTTACATGTATAATCTAATTTGGTCCTCACAATAAATCTGGGAGATAGGTGTTATCCCCATTTTACAAATGAGGAAACTGAGGCAGGCTGAGGTTAGGCAGTTTTCAAAGATATTTATGCATGTTAATTCATGAACATTATGATAACCCTATAATGTAGGTACTATAAGTATTACTAACCTCATTTTACAGATGAGGAAACTTAGACTCAGGAATTAAATGGTTTATCATGGTTATGTATCAAAGTATCAAAGGTAGGATCTGCATCTAGGTCTTCTTGATTCCAAGTCATGAAATTACGATGCTATCTTATCTTAGCCTATACGATCCTTGAGGACAGGACCTGCGTCTTATATAAGGTTTCTATCTTTCCTAGCAAAATTCATAATTTACTGTGCACAGAATATGCCTGACAAAAGTTTATTGGATTATATAGGATTGTCCAATATTCTTTCACCATACTACACTGCCTGTACAGATTTTGCTTGTGGGTGGAAGATTTTTATTCCCGGTAGTGGGGGCATGAGGTATGGGGTATGGGGAAGAAGGAGACAGAAGGGAAGGATAGTACTATGACTAGTCTCCTGAAGCTTATAGTCAATGGCAGAACTGGAATTTGAAAATAGAAATCAAATAGAATATTAGCTGTTCTTTAGATGGCTAAGCTTCTACTTGTATAGATGACCACTAAGAAGTCTTGGTTTCTAACATTGAAATCTCTCTAAATGTAAGTTACTTGCAGGTTTATGTAGCTTTCTGGCCATCTTTGGGTTTTGTTAGGGATCAGTTCATTAATTCATGAAGTCATGGTCATTAGTTACCATTTCTTTTTTGAGTAAGACCTGAAAATCAAGGCCTTTTTGATGGACCTTAGAGAAACTAAAAACTATGGAGAATGGAGTGGAATGAACTCTCATCAGTTAGCTAAGGCTTGGTAGAAAGCCTAGGCCTCCCTTCATCCTGTAACTCTTCCCAGGACATACCCTACATTTAAATATGGACTTGTCCACTCCTGGTAGGGGCAGATATATATTTTTTCTTTTAATAGAAATACCACATCTATGTTATTTTCATTTAAAAGGAAAGCTCAGGGATTCTCTATCATATATAAAATAATCCTTGGTTCATTCCTGGCTCTAAGCAAGTTCAGTATACATCACCTCGTTTAATTCAGCAATATCATCAATGTCAGTGCGTATCCACTGGCTGTTGGCTATTGGTCATCCGGACCTGACACAAACTCAATAAATACTCCATAACCCCTGACAGCCGCTAGCAGATTAGCCTGAAATGAGCGATTGCCCAGCCAACACCTGCTGAACCAAATCAGCTCAGTGACGGATGGTCCTGTACTGAGCTCTGACCACAAGTGAGATCAGTGGAAGAATGATTTTATACTTTAAGAAAAGAATTAGAGATGGTGTTTGCTGGAGTGATTGGAAAGCTTTCAGAAGAGGCTGTTTTTCTTCTTTCTTCTTCTCCCTCAGCAATTTTCCAGCGTTCACCCTACCTTCCTGGTTTCTTCATCTCCTCCCCCTTGGCTTCTATTGTTCTCGTTATAATTAAGATTCCTTGACTAAGAAAGAGTACTGAGATAGACTAGCCCAGTGTGACACCTGGCTCAGTGAAGTTAAGGCCTGGTGAATGAAACTTTGCCTTACCACGTGATAGGATCTCTAAAAAGCATGCTGGACTTGGAGTAAGGAGTATCCCTGCCACTCATTTATGGACAAGTAACCTTGGGCAAGTTGCTTAACTTTTCAGAGCCTCAGTTTTCTCATCTATAAAATGAGAGTAATGATGCCTATAAGCCTTAGCTCATGGTTGTTGTGAGACACAGATGAAGCAATATATAAAGAGTCAGTCAAAGCATTTCATAACTACTATGTAAATCTTAAATTGCTGTATACATGTCAATTACCACCACCACAATAACTCTTCTTTCTCTCCCTCCTCCCCCCTCCTCCTCTACCTTTACCACAACTACAAATGCTCTGGACTTAGAGTCAGGAAGACTTTAGTTCAAATCTAGCTTTAGACACTGGTTGTGTGACCCTGGGCAAGTCACTTAACCTATTCTGCCAAAGTTTCCTCATTTGTAAATTCAGGATAATAATAGCTATTCCTCCTATGCTGATTTTGAGGATCAGATGAGATTGTGTAAAATGCCTTGAAACCTTATAACACTATATAAATACTATTATTATTATTTATTATAATAAAAATAATAAAAATTGTTGGGACTGGAAGCTCAATTCCGTGTGGACAGTCTCGGGCAGGTAAAAGTGGGACTTCTAAATCTTAGAGTCTTACGAGGCCCTCCATGAACAGCGGGGGTTCGAGAAGGTCAGACCGAGCTAGCTCGGCTAGCTCGGGTATTTCCGCCTCTCCCCCGGAGATACCTGATGGGTGGAGTCTCCCTGCCCTCGAGGTTGTCCCGGATTGGAGCACACCTAGTTACCTAACAGCATGGTATTGAGATGCAAACTGTGTGGCTGAAGATTGAGTAGGATTGAGGAAGCCAGAAAGCTCTTAGCACGTGTGGAGCCAAAGAGAAAAGTAGGGCTCCGCTTCTTTTCTTTCCTCTCTCCCCTCCCCCTCTCTCCCCCGCTTGTACTTCTACTTCCATTCCCTTAAGCTTAGCCTTCTTAGGAAATCTCCCCCTCTTCGTCCTAAGAAAGAAGAGCCCCTGCACTTGTAACCGAAACCCTGTAATAAAGCTCAACCCCTGTTTGACTCTGGAACGTCCTTTCTCTCATATGTGCATCCGGCGTGGCCAGCCGAAGACCTGGACAGGTAAGAAAGACTCGGGTAGCCCAATACAGGCCTCTAGGCTTGGCAGTTGTCGCCCCAACAGGGATTGGGAGCGTAGATAATCCTGGGTGCTTTTGGGGTACACCCGGAAGGGGCTGTGAAAGAAGCGAGTCCCGAATCCTAGATTCGGAAGGAGAGAAAGGGGAGAGAAGCTTCCCAAACCCCTGGGAAAAGGGCAGGGATGAGGAATCAATTGCCAGTAATAAAGCCAGAGGAACAGGAGGTCTGGGCTGAGAAACTTCACAGGGAAGGCAGGGAGGCGGGGGTCACAATAGAGTTAAACGACCTCCGAGAATTTTGTAAGGAAGGGCCGGAGAGGCCAGGGCGGGATTGGAATAAGAGTGGAAGCGGAGAGAGGGGAGGGGAGGACCTTGGCGAGCAGAACCCTGGCGAGCAGAAAGTTAAGGAGTGTAGAGAAAAAATAGGTTCGGAGCTCCATCTAGAGGATGGGAAAGGCGAGGCAGGGGAGAATACGCCGTGCCTTCCCTCCGCGCCTCCTTATAACCTGCTCCATTGGTCAGACAGTTCAGGGCCACAGTCCAGTTTGGAAAAAGGAATAAGAAAGGCTATAGAGAATGGAGAAGATGTAGGGACATTTCCTGTGTTAGAAATAGCGGACCCCAGTGTCCCCGGTGGGGTTCGGAGGAGCCACATACCCATAGAGTGGAAGAGAGTGGCGACTCTTAAAGAGGCTTGTACCAAGCATGGCCCTAATTCACCCTTTGTTATAGCCATGCTTGAAACTCTCAGCGGTCAGTTCGTTCTGACTCCTAATGACTGGAAAAGCTTAGCCAGAGCCTGCCTTACCCCTGGGCAGAAAGAAATAAGTACAGGGAGGGGCCAGGATCAGCTTCCCATAGCTATTGCCCTTCCCTTAAGGCACTGGAAGCTCAAAGAAAGCCAGAGACCAGTGTGGGGAATAGGAGGGTGCCAAAATACCTTAGAGACAATGCACCCAGTAAAGTGGGAGGCAGAGGATCGCCAAAGGACCGTATGGCCGTTGGTGATTCCAGGACTTAGTTTTAACATCTGGGGCAGGGACATTATGAGCCGCCTCGGGATGAAGCTATCAAATTTTTAGTAAGGGCCATTGCAGTTGCACTGGAGTCCCCACCCTTGAATTGGAAGTCAGACACCCCGATTTGGGCTTTGACTCCAGAAAAACTCCAGGCACTACTACTATTGGTTAAGGAGCAATTAGCACCCTGGAATGCTCCTGTGTTTGTTAAAAAGAAAAAATTCTGGGAAAGTCAGGTTCCTTACAGATGTTAATGAAGCATTTGTAAGCACCTGGCAGCAGCTATACCTAAGTAAAGAGCCACTATGCATTCTTATCATCTTTACCTTAAAGGCGATCCTCGCTAAACAAAGAAGGGGAAAAGGTCGCCTAATACAATCAGAGCTAAGATCAAGAGGCCTAATACAATCAGAGCTAAGATCAAGAGGCCTAATACAATCAGAGCTTGATACAGCTGTCTCAAAAAACTCACATAATACTCCAGCTATGAGACATTTTAAGATACTAATAGGGGGTCCAGGGTATGTTTGTGTCTCCACAGGAAAAGGTGATGCGTGGATTCCCATTAGAAGGATCCGTAGGTGGGAACCGAGGTCGGAGACGACGGAGACGCAGGAGGCGGAGACCCCGGAGAGCCCAGAGACCCCGGAGAAGGATCATACACCACCTGAGCCTGCTGCTGACAGCTTTAACCTTGCTGCCCAGAGAGGAAGCAGCCCTCATCACAACCGCAGACACTGCTGCTGACAGCTTCCCATCTAGGCATCCTTTTTTCGCCAGCTGAATGAGGACTTTGATATCACAAACCCAGGACACTTGGGTGGGGAGGAGGTGACCAATTTTCCACCTGTATAGATCCATTTGCAAGATTAAGGGAGTGGTGACGTGTAAGGCGCCTACACCAGCTGCTTCTCTTAAAATATGCTTTGGGATTTTAGTTGATTGCACTTCCCCTGTTGTAACTCAGCCATTTAGTTTCATCTTTGTTTTATTTGATGCCTCCCTTTGTCAGTTGTGCTAGCTGCAGATTTCTGTGTGAATGAAGTCTTGTTGTAAGGTACTCATATGCTAAAGGCCTTCCTAATCCACTCAGCCTCCAGCCACTGTTTGCTCTAGAGCCAGGTGCGCTCCGCGCATAACAAAGAAGGGGATATGTTGGGACTGGAAGCTCAATTCCGTGTGGACAGTCTCGGGCAGGTAAAAGTGGGACTTCTAAATCTTAGAGTCTTACGAGGCCCTCCATGAACAGCGGGGGTTCGAGAAGGTCAGACCGAGCTAGCTCGGCTAGCTCGGGTATTTCCGCCTCTCCCCCGGAGATACCTGATGGGTGGAGTCTCCCTGCCCTCGAGGTTGTCCCGGATTGGAGCACACCTAGTTACCTAACAGCATGGTATTGAGATGCAAACTGTGTGGCTGAAGATTGAGTAGGATTGAGGAAGCCAGAAAGCTCTTAGCACGTGTGGAGCCAAAGAGAAAAGTAGGGCTCCGCTTCTTTTCTTTCCTCTCTCCCCTCCCCCTCTCTCCCCCGCTTGTACTTCTACTTCCATTCCCTTAAGCTTAGCCTTCTTAGGAAATCTCCCCCTCTTCGTCCTAAGAAAGAAGAGCCCCTGCACTTGTAACCGAAACCCTGTAATAAAGCTCAACCCCTGTTTGACTCTGGAACGTCCTTTCTCTCATATGTGCATCCGGCGTGGCCAGCCGAAGACCTGGACAGGTAAGAAAGACTCGGGTAGCCCAATACAGGCCTCTAGGCTTGGCAGTTGTCGCCCCAACAGGGATTGGGAGCGTAGATAATCCTGGGTGCTTTTGGGGTACACCCGGAAGGGGCTGTGAAAGAAGCGAGTCCCGAATCCTAGATTCGGAAGGAGAGAAAGGGGAGAGAAGCTTCCCAAACCCCTGGGAAAAGGGCAGGGATGAGGAATCAATTGCCAGTAATAAAGCCAGAGGAACAGGAGGTCTGGGCTGAGAAACTTCACAGGGAAGGCAGGGAGGCGGGGGTCACAATAGAGTTAAACGACCTCCGAGAATTTTGTAAGGAAGGGCCGGAGAGGCCAGGGCGGGATTGGAATAAGAGTGGAAGCGGAGAGAGGGGAGGGGAGGACCTTGGCGAGCAGAACCCTGGCGAGCAGAAAGTTAAGGAGTGTAGAGAAAAAATAGGTTCGGAGCTCCATCTAGAGGATGGGAAAGGCGAGGCAGGGGAGAATACGCCGTGCCTTCCCTCCGCGCCTCCTTATAACCTGCTCCATTGGTCAGACAGTTCAGGGCCACAGTCCAGTTTGGAAAAAGGAATAAGAAAGGCTATAGAGAATGGAGAAGATGTAGGGACATTTCCTGTGTTAGAAATAGCGGACCCCAGTGTCCCCGGTGGGGTTCGGAGGAGCCACATACCCATAGAGTGGAAGAGAGTGGCGACTCTTAAAGAGGCTTGTACCAAGCATGGCCCTAATTCACCCTTTGTTATAGCCATGCTTGAAACTCTCAGCGGTCAGTTCGTTCTGACTCCTAATGACTGGAAAAGCTTAGCCAGAGCCTGCCTTACCCCTGGGCAGAAAGAAATAAGTACAGGGAGGGGCCAGGATCAGCTTCCCATAGCTATTGCCCTTCCCTTAAGGCACTGGAAGCTCAAAGAAAGCCAGAGACCAGTGTGGGGAATAGGAGGGTGCCAAAATACCTTAGAGACAATGCACCCAGTAAAGTGGGAGGCAGAGGATCGCCAAAGGACCGTATGGCCGTTGGTGATTCCAGGACTTAGTTTTAACATCTGGGGCAGGGACATTATGAGCCGCCTCGGGATGAAGCTATCAAATTTTTAGTAAGGGCCATTGCAGTTGCACTGGAGTCCCCACCCTTGAATTGGAAGTCAGACACCCCGATTTGGGCTTTGACTCCAGAAAAACTCCAGGCACTACTACTATTGGTTAAGGAGCAATTAGCACCCTGGAATGCTCCTGTGTTTGTTAAAAAGAAAAAATTCTGGGAAAGTCAGGTTCCTTACAGATGTTAATGAAGCATTTGTAAGCACCTGGCAGCAGCTATACCTAAGTAAAGAGCCACTATGCATTCTTATCATCTTTACCTTAAAGGCGATCCTCGCTAAACAAAGAAGGGGAAAAGGTCGCCTAATACAATCAGAGCTAAGATCAAGAGGCCTAATACAATCAGAGCTAAGATCAAGAGGCCTAATACAATCAGAGCTTGATACAGCTGTCTCAAAAAACTCACATAATACTCCAGCTATGAGACATTTTAAGATACTAATAGGGGGTCCAGGGTATGTTTGTGTCTCCACAGGAAAAGGTGATGCGTGGATTCCCATTAGAAGGATCCGTAGGTGGGAACCGAGGTCGGAGACGACGGAGACGCAGGAGGCGGAGACCCCGGAGAGCCCAGAGACCCCGGAGAAGGATCATACACCACCTGAGCCTGCTGCTGACAGCTTTAACCTTGCTGCCCAGAGAGGAAGCAGCCCTCATCACAACCGCAGACACTGCTGCTGACAGCTTCCCATCTAGGCATCCTTTTTTCGCCAGCTGAATGAGGACTTTGATATCACAAACCCAGGACACTTGGGTGGGGAGGAGGTGACCAATTTTCCACCTGTATAGATCCATTTGCAAGATTAAGGGAGTGGTGACGTGTAAGGCGCCTACACCAGCTGCTTCTCTTAAAATATGCTTTGGGATTTTAGTTGATTGCACTTCCCCTGTTGTAACTCAGCCATTTAGTTTCATCTTTGTTTTATTTGATGCCTCCCTTTGTCAGTTGTGCTAGCTGCAGATTTCTGTGTGAATGAAGTCTTGTTGTAAGGTACTCATATGCTAAAGGCCTTCCTAATCCACTCAGCCTCCAGCCACTGTTTGCTCTAGAGCCAGGTGCGCTCCGCGCATAACAAAGAAGGGGATATGTTGGGACTGGAAGCTCAATTCCGTGTGGACAGTCTCGGGCAGGTAAAAGTGGGACTTCTAAATCTTAGAGTCTTACGAGGCCCTCCATGAACAGCGGGGGTTCGAGAAGGTCAGACCGAGCTAGCTCGGCTAGCTCGGGTATTTCCGCCTCTCCCCCGGAGATACCTGATGGGTGGAGTCTCCCTGCCCTCGAGGTTGTCCCGGATTGGAGCACACCTAGTTACCTAACAGCATGGTATTGAGATGCAAACTGTGTGGCTGAAGATTGAGTAGGATTGAGGAAGCCAGAAAGCTCTTAGCACGTGTGGAGCCAAAGAGAAAAGTAGGGCTCCGCTTCTTTTCTTTCCTCTCTCCCCTCCCCCTCTCTCCCCCGCTTGTACTTCTACTTCCATTCCCTTAAGCTTAGCCTTCTTAGGAAATCTCCCCCTCTTCGTCCTAAGAAAGAAGAGCCCCTGCACTTGTAACCGAAACCCTGTAATAAAGCTCAACCCCTGTTTGACTCTGGAACGTCCTTTCTCTCATATGTGCATCCGGCGTGGCCAGCCGAAGACCTGGACAGGTAAGAAAGACTCGGGTAGCCCAATACAGGCCTCTAGGCTTGGCAGTTGTCGCCCCAACAGGGATTGGGAGCGTAGATAATCCTGGGTGCTTTTGGGGTACACCCGGAAGGGGCTGTGAAAGAAGCGAGTCCCGAATCCTAGATTCGGAAGGAGAGAAAGGGGAGAGAAGCTTCCCAAACCCCTGGGAAAAGGGCAGGGATGAGGAATCAATTGCCAGTAATAAAGCCAGAGGAACAGGAGGTCTGGGCTGAGAAACTTCACAGGGAAGGCAGGGAGGCGGGGGTCACAATAGAGTTAAACGACCTCCGAGAATTTTGTAAGGAAGGGCCGGAGAGGCCAGGGCGGGATTGGAATAAGAGTGGAAGCGGAGAGAGGGGAGGGGAGGACCTTGGCGAGCAGAACCCTGGCGAGCAGAAAGTTAAGGAGTGTAGAGAAAAAATAGGTTCGGAGCTCCATCTAGAGGATGGGAAAGGCGAGGCAGGGGAGAATACGCCGTGCCTTCCCTCCGCGCCTCCTTATAACCTGCTCCATTGGTCAGACAGTTCAGGGCCACAGTCCAGTTTGGAAAAAGGAATAAGAAAGGCTATAGAGAATGGAGAAGATGTAGGGACATTTCCTGTGTTAGAAATAGCGGACCCCAGTGTCCCCGGTGGGGTTCGGAGGAGCCACATACCCATAGAGTGGAAGAGAGTGGCGACTCTTAAAGAGGCTTGTACCAAGCATGGCCCTAATTCACCCTTTGTTATAGCCATGCTTGAAACTCTCAGCGGTCAGTTCGTTCTGACTCCTAATGACTGGAAAAGCTTAGCCAGAGCCTGCCTTACCCCTGGGCAGAAAGAAATAAGTACAGGGAGGGGCCAGGATCAGCTTCCCATAGCTATTGCCCTTCCCTTAAGGCACTGGAAGCTCAAAGAAAGCCAGAGACCAGTGTGGGGAATAGGAGGGTGCCAAAATACCTTAGAGACAATGCACCCAGTAAAGTGGGAGGCAGAGGATCGCCAAAGGACCGTATGGCCGTTGGTGATTCCAGGACTTAGTTTTAACATCTGGGGCAGGGACATTATGAGCCGCCTCGGGATGAAGCTATCAAATTTTTAGTAAGGGCCATTGCAGTTGCACTGGAGTCCCCACCCTTGAATTGGAAGTCAGACACCCCGATTTGGGCTTTGACTCCAGAAAAACTCCAGGCACTACTACTATTGGTTAAGGAGCAATTAGCACCCTGGAATGCTCCTGTGTTTGTTAAAAAGAAAAAATTCTGGGAAAGTCAGGTTCCTTACAGATGTTAATGAAGCATTTGTAAGCACCTGGCAGCAGCTATACCTAAGTAAAGAGCCACTATGCATTCTTATCATCTTTACCTTAAAGGCGATCCTCGCTAAACAAAGAAGGGGAAAAGGTCGCCTAATACAATCAGAGCTAAGATCAAGAGGCCTAATACAATCAGAGCTAAGATCAAGAGGCCTAATACAATCAGAGCTTGATACAGCTGTCTCAAAAAACTCACATAATACTCCAGCTATGAGACATTTTAAGATACTAATAGGGGGTCCAGGGTATGTTTGTGTCTCCACAGGAAAAGGTGATGCGTGGATTCCCATTAGAAGGATCCGTAGGTGGGAACCGAGGTCGGAGACGACGGAGACGCAGGAGGCGGAGACCCCGGAGAGCCCAGAGACCCCGGAGAAGGATCATACACCACCTGAGCCTGCTGCTGACAGCTTTAACCTTGCTGCCCAGAGAGGAAGCAGCCCTCATCACAACCGCAGACACTGCTGCTGACAGCTTCCCATCTAGGCATCCTTTTTTCGCCAGCTGAATGAGGACTTTGATATCACAAACCCAGGACACTTGGGTGGGGAGGAGGTGACCAATTTTCCACCTGTATAGATCCATTTGCAAGATTAAGGGAGTGGTGACGTGTAAGGCGCCTACACCAGCTGCTTCTCTTAAAATATGCTTTGGGATTTTAGTTGATTGCACTTCCCCTGTTGTAACTCAGCCATTTAGTTTCATCTTTGTTTTATTTGATGCCTCCCTTTGTCAGTTGTGCTAGCTGCAGATTTCTGTGTGAATGAAGTCTTGTTGTAAGGTACTCATATGCTAAAGGCCTTCCTAATCCACTCAGCCTCCAGCCACTGTTTGCTCTAGAGCCAGGTGCGCTCCGCGCATAACAAAGAAGGGGATATGTTGGGACTGGAAGCTCAATTCCGTGTGGACAGTCTCGGGCAGGTAAAAGTGGGACTTCTAAATCTTAGAGTCTTACGAGGCCCTCCATGAACAGCGGGGGTTCGAGAAGGTCAGACCGAGCTAGCTCGGCTAGCTCGGGTATTTCCGCCTCTCCCCCGGAGATACCTGATGGGTGGAGTCTCCCTGCCCTCGAGGTTGTCCCGGATTGGAGCACACCTAGTTACCTAACAGCATGGTATTGAGATGCAAACTGTGTGGCTGAAGATTGAGTAGGATTGAGGAAGCCAGAAAGCTCTTAGCACGTGTGGAGCCAAAGAGAAAAGTAGGGCTCCGCTTCTTTTCTTTCCTCTCTCCCCTCCCCCTCTCTCCCCCGCTTGTACTTCTACTTCCATTCCCTTAAGCTTAGCCTTCTTAGGAAATCTCCCCCTCTTCGTCCTAAGAAAGAAGAGCCCCTGCACTTGTAACCGAAACCCTGTAATAAAGCTCAACCCCTGTTTGACTCTGGAACGTCCTTTCTCTCATATGTGCATCCGGCGTGGCCAGCCGAAGACCTGGACAGGTAAGAAAGACTCGGGTAGCCCAATACAGGCCTCTAGGCTTGGCAAAAAATGAAATAGTCTTTCACTCAGGGAGCTTAGATTTCATTAGAAGGTGGCCATCCCAGTAGGACCTAAGCTCTGGAAGCTCCTGGCAAACTAGAAAAGTTTGAGTATGGGAAATAGCAATGAATGCTGTAACATTTGGAGATTAGCCTAACTAAACTCTGAGATGCTTATCACTATGTTCTTGGCCATCAATGACTTTTTTCCAACCACAGCAACTCATGATAATGTCTACTGAGGTGGGAAGAGGTTGTAATCTTCAGGTGAATGAATACTCTTCTGGATAAAATCTTTAGCTAGGCACTGGGTAAGGTGGAGAGGGTGATACTTCAATTCTCCAATGGATCTGAGATCGTATCAATGTAGGTATGTCTTCCATGAGTATATATCAGAGTCCATCCATGCCCACTCATCCCGTATAGGTCTTGTCTGTTTCCTTCCACAAATCCTTTGTAGAGGAGCTATCCAACGTGCTGGACTTTCCTCTGAATCTTTTTCATATTTCATGGCTACCAGTGCAATCCTAGGGATTTCTTTGTTATTTCTCACTCCTATTTTATGACCACTTCACTCCCTTTTTCAGTCCCAAGCACCCCTAATGTTGTATTTTAAGGCAGTTCTTCATGGATTACATGATGATGTACAGTTTAAATCAAGACCCAGCCACGTCCCAGCCTTGTTCGCTCACAGTCTAGTAAGGAGATGCTGATGGGTCATGGAAAAATCACCTGACAGCAAAAGAGAGAGAGAAAGAGAGAGAGAGAGAGAGAGAGAGGATGTGTGTGTGTGTGTGTGTGTGTGTGTGTGTGTGTGTGTGAAGATGTATTATTCTTATTCCTAAATTCTGGCTCTTGCCCTATGAAGGGAAATTCACTTTCTCTGGGGTATCTGGCATAATGTTACTTCTCTAGAATTGTCCATGGAACATTCCGTTGTAGCTTAGGGTCATAGGGGAGAGTAGTTCGGTTATAAGACAAACTTTAACTTGGGAGGGGTAGGGTACTGTGTGCCTGGGGAAATAACATATTTCACTCTTCTGTCTTGAGGATTTCTTCTTGTTTGGTGCAAAAAAGACCAGGAAGTTAAAATTAAATCTCTTCCAGTTCTGCTTTTCCATCAAATACTTTCACTCCTCCTAACCATCTATCATCCTCATCCTCCCCAGGATCACCAATTCTGCCAAACAATCAGGGTTGCTGAGTACTCCAGACCTTTTCCTCCCTGTTCCTCTCCAAAACTAATAGAGGAATGCAGAATGGCATAATGGAAATCATGTTTTCCATCAAGTCAGAGGACCTAGGTACAAATTCCATATCTATCATTTATATCTGGATGACCTTGGACATGTCACTTAATCCAAGATTGGTTCTCAATTCCTAAATATATAAATCGATCACCTCTATGGTCATTTCCAACTCTAACTTTATGATCCTATTCTGTGTCTCATTCTTTAAGGGCCTAGATAATTTGATTAAATTGATTTTGAGCTTATGTATTTATGTTACTTCCCTCTTTCCCTCAAATAACACTTTTTCATAGCAGTCTTCAGTGACTAAATTCAAGCGAATGAAACATGTGGCTATTTAAGGTTCATCGTTAGGGGTCATGGGGGGGAAAAAAATTTTGGGTTATGTAGTCTTTTCTAGGACTCTTTGAACCACACTTTTATTTCTGCCATCTATCTGTATGTATAGTAGGACAGCTTATCTGGGAATACAGACCTCAGGATCAGCTCACAGCCAGTGTATTCAGGCTTATCTGAGATTCTGTGCTGTTGGGTGTGTGGAGAGCCAGGAAAAGAGAATGGGAATATGTCTTATACTCATAGGATTTGAAGTAGGAAGAAACATTGGAAACACTGTTTAAACCTCATTTTACACATGAAGAAACTAAAACTTAAAGAGAAGGGATGGGACTACCTTGAGTTTACCAAGTTAGAGTGTCTCAGAACCAGAACTTAAAGCTAGACCTTCTGAGCACTTTTTCTATGGTGCCAGTTTGACTCTTGGTACAGATGAGCAGAGAGAAATATTTAGAGAGAGGCTTATTTGATGGCAGGAATCTTAAGGTCCCCTGGCTAATACCAGTACTCTAAGGTACAGTGACAAAACTATCCTCAGGTGTTCTTTGAGTTATCATCTGAAACAGCTGGGAAAAAGATTGCTTCATTCTTGGCACTTGTAGCCCTAATGCCCAGCACAGTGCCTGGCACATAGGCACTAAATAAATGCTTGTTGATTGTCTAAGTTATTGAGTGAAAGGGTATCAAAGTGGGAACTAGGCTCAGCCTTTAAGATTTGTGTCCAAGAGGCCCTGATCAGGGATTTCAAGAGGGGCTTAAAGGGAAGTCTACCTTCTGCTCTTCTAGGCTCTGTATATAGCAGTGGGAGCCACCAAGATCACTTCAAGAACTATAGAAGGAATCAAAAGCATTAAGTACTACTGAAAATTTTATCAGATCTGTGTGGTGTATCGTATAGAAACAAAATTGTATCTGGAGACAGGAGACCTGGGTTCAAAACTTGGCTGCATGTGGCCTTACTACCTATTTGACCAAAGCTAACTAAGTTACCTTGCTGGTAAAAAGAACAAGTTGGACTAGCTACTTGTGGCAACTAGGGGGTACAATGGTTGAAATGTCAAGCTCGGAGTCAAGAAGACTCATCTTTTTGAGTTCAAATCTGTTCTCAGAGACTTACAAGTTGTGTGACCCTGGGCAAGTCATTTAACCCTGTTTGGCTCAGTTTCCTTATTAATAAACTGAGCTAGAGAAAGAAATGGCAAACCACTCCAGTATCTTTGCCAAGAAAACCCCAAATGGGGTCATGAAGCATCTGAAAAGACTGACCAGCAACAACCTCTAAATTCTCTTCTAATTCTAAACCCCATGATATTTCCTTAGTCTATGGAAATGGAGCCCTTTCAAGTAGTTTTGTTTAAACCAGGTTTATATGCATCTCTGAAGAATGAATCCAAATGTGAATTCAATAAGCACTCACTAAGTGCCTACTGTGAGAAGACATGTGAGTTATCCTTCTATGAATGTGCTCTGACTACATATCTTCCCTATGTGTATATGTCCCATGCATGATTCCTTTCCATGTTCACTTGTGCCACTGAAAATATGTGTATTTGAGGGAAAGTGAACTCCAGGCTTATGAGGAGGAATTTCATTTTTACTTTTATTACTACACTATCTAATTAAATGCCTTTTTAATATAAGTGTATTTATTTTCAGTTTTCAACATTCCCTTCCACAAAATTTTGAATTTCAAATTTTCTCCCCATCTTCTCCCTACCCCCACCCCAAGACAGTGTGTATTCTGATTGCCCTTTCCTACAATCTGCCCTCCCTTCTATCACTCCCCTCCCCTTATCTCCTTCCCTTCTATTTTTCTGTAGGGTAAGAGATTTCTATACCTCATTGCTTATATATCTTATTTGCTAGTTGCATGGAAAAACAACCTTTAACATTCATTTTTAAAGCTTTGAGTTCCACATTCTCTCCCTTTCTTCCTCGCTATCCACCCTCATTGAAAAGGAAAGCAATTTGATAAAGGTTATACATATCTGGTCAGGCAAAACCCTTCCATAACAGTGATGTTGTGAAAGACTAACTATATTTCCTTCTATCCTGTCCCACTCTCCATTTATTCAGTTTTCTCCTTTGACCTGTTCCTCTTCCAAAGTGTTTGCTTCTGATTACCCCTTCCCCAAATCTGCCATCCCTTCTATTATCCCCCCTCCCCCCATCCCCTTCCCCCCTGCTTTCCTGTAGGGTAAGATAAACTTCCATACCCAATTGAGTGTGTGTGGTATTTCCTCCTGAAGCCAAATCTGATGACAGGAAGGTTTGCTTATTCCTTCTCACCTTCCCCTTCTTCCCCTCCATTGTAAAAGCTTTTTCTTGCCTCTTTTGTGTGAGATAATTTACTATGTTCTACTTCTCCCTTTCTCTTTCTCCTAGTACATTCCTCTCAACCCTGAATTTTCTTTTTGAGATGTCTTCCCTTCATATTCAGCTCTCCCTGTGCCCCCCCTCTGTATACATACATGTAAATACACATACAAATATACATATATATATATTCTCTCCAACTATCCTAATACTGAGAAAGGTCTCATGAACTATAAATATCATCTTTCCATGTAGAAATATAAACAGTTCAACTTTAATAAGTTCCTTAGGGTTTCTTTTTCCTGTTTACCTTTTCATGCTTCTCCTGATTCTTGTATTTGAAAGTCAAATTTTCTATAGAGCTCTGGTCTTTTCAACAAGAATGTTTGAAAGTCCTCTATTTCATTGAAGTTCCATTTTTTTCCCCTGAAGTATTATACTCAGTTTTTTTGAGTAGGTGATTCTTGGTTTTAATCCTATCTCTTTTAACTTCTGGAATATCATATTCCAAGCCCTCCAATCTTTTAGTGTAGAAGCTGCTAAGTCTTGTGCTATCCTGATTGTGTTTCCACATTACTTGAATTGCTTCTTTCTGGTTGCTTGTAATATTTTCTCCTTGACCTGGGAACTCTGGAATTTGGCTACAATATTCCTAGGAGTTTTCCTTTTGGATCTCTTTCAGGAGGTGATCAGTAGATTCTTCTTATTTCTACTTTATCCTCTGGTTCTAGAATATCAGGGCAGTTCTCCTTGATAATTTCTTGAAACATGATATTTAGGCTCTTTTTTTTATCATGGTTTTCAGGTAGTCTAATAATTTTAAAGTTATCTCTCCTGGATTAATTTTCCAGGTCAGTTGTTTTTCCAATGAGATCCTTCACATTATCCTCTATATTTTCATTGGTTTTGTTTTTTTTTATAATTTCCTGATTTCTCATAAAGTCATTAGCTTCCATTTGCTACATTCTAATTTTTAAAGAATTATTTTCTTCAGTGAGCTTTTAGATCTTTTTCCATTTGACTCTTTCTGCTTTTTAAGGCATTCTACTCTTCATTGGCTTTTTGGACCTCTTTTGCCATTTGGGTTAGTCTAATTTTAAAGATGTTATTTTCTTCAGCATTTTTTTGGGTTTCCTTTAGCAAGCTGTTGACTCATTTTTCATGATTTTCTTACATCACTCTCATTTCTCTTCCCAATTTTCACTCTACTTTTCTTACTTTATTTTCAAAATTCTTTTTGAGTTCTTTCGTGGCCTGTGACCAATTCATATTTTCCTTAGGGGCTTTGGATGCAAGGGCTTTGGTTTTGTCGTGTATTTGTGGTTGTACGTTTTGATCTTCCTTGCCACCAATGATGTAAGAAAATATTTCTTCAACCAGAAAATAAGAATCTATAGTCTGTTTCTTTTCCCCCCATTTGCTCATTTTCCCAGCCAATTACTTGACTTTTGAGCTTTGTTAAGTGGAGGTTCAAGAAGCAGTCTCTGCTTCAGCAGTGGCTGCAGATGCCCTGGGGTTAGCACAAGGGCCAGGGCTGGACCAGGTTCCTCTCTCAGCCAGGTGAGAGACCCTTTCCACTGACCTTTGAAGTTATCTTTAGCATTTGTGGGTTGAGAAACCTGGAAACCACTGCAGCTGTCAGTGATTCAATCCCCTAAAGCCTGTTCTTGCTCAGTCCTTATCAAGGTTTCATGTTTTCTTGATGATCCAGGGTTATTGTAATGAGTAAGCATGTTGTAGCATTGCAAGAATAATGCACCACACAGTTCTGTTTCTGCTTTTGAGTTTTCTGTCTCCTGCTTCCCTTCTCCTTCACTGCTTCTAGTGAGTGGTCAATTGAGAATGCCGATAAACTAAACTTAAGATTTTGAGCTCAAAAAAAGATAAAATGATTCTGAATGATGGTGTACAGGTTTTTTCTAAATAATAAAACTATATCCTGGGGGCTACATGAGAACTACTTGGGTGCTCAGAGGTATTTTGGACTCCTTTCTGACTGTGTTCTAGAATGTAAAGATTGCTACAAATTTGACTCCCACATAAATAGAATGTTACAGTACCTGCTTTGAAGGATACTATAAGACTCTTTCTTGGACATTTCATAATTAGGGGTGTCATATGTCATTAATGTCCCAGGTCCTAGGTTTGAATCCTAGATCTGTGATGTACAAAAGGCTCATCATTGTGTGAGTCATTTTTGCTTCTTTGGAGGAGCCTTAGGCTCCCCGACTGTATAATGAAGGTGTTGGAGAAGATCTCTAAGAGTCCTTTCAGCTCTTAATTCTATGATCCTGTATGTCTCATCTAACTAGCTGGTTCTTCGAATTGGATCTGTCATTGTTTTCACTTGCCAGACGACCTGTCACTAGGTTTTCTGCTTGCCAACTTCTTGTGTCTGGACTTTGTCCGAAGCAGGATCCTCCCACAGAGAATGCAATATAGATTGAAAATGCCTACAGGAATATGCCTGACTCCTCCAGCTCAGAGGGATGGCCCCAGGTTTGAAGAGCTGTTGGGTTCAGACAGATACCGAGGCATTTGGAAAGTAATTTGACTTGCTAGAGGCTGCAGATAGCTGCTGGTCAGCAGAAATCTCTCCCCCGCTCCTTCTGTCCACTCTAATCAACATCTAGCTGCCTAACCCCAGGGAGCAGGGTCTCCCCCTCCTGAGTTTTGGCCTCATATTGAGTTACATCACTTATGTTGGCAGCCTGGGAGCATTACAGGCAGGCAGGGAGACATGTAAGGTTCCTCAGTGGCATCTGCAGGGCTTCCCCAAGGGAAAGGTCCATGGGTTCAGCGAAATCCAGCTCTCGCATTTTGTTATTTGCAACCAGGGAACTCCTTCTCACCCTAATAAAAATCGGGGTATTTTCTCATGAACCACAGATCTCTTGGCTATTAGATTTGTTTGTAGCAATATGTCACCCTCTCAGGCCCCTCAGTTCCCTCTTCAGGCCCTTTGTTTGAAAGCCTGGGAGAGTTATAGCAGGATAGATAGATAACCAGCAAACTCTGTCTGATTGTGAATGAGAGAGCTGTCCTTACTAGTAGATAAAATCAGTGACTATAATTTCAGGTAATAGGAAGGTATGAGAATCTGACCCTCAACTCCTTATTACTGAAATTCTACATTTAGAGATTCATTGCTTTGGCTTTGGACAACTAGCTCCTAGTACAGCATAGTTTGGTATTTAATAAATGTAAGATGAATGGAATAAGAACAATATATGTAGTGACTACATCGTGTTTTTAAGGTAACACTATTTTTTAAGTCCATAGGCAGATTTAGAATGTGACAAAACAAATTATTTTTGCTATCATTCTTTCAAAATTTTCATCATTATTTTTCTAATCAAAATGTAAGCAGTTTGAATTGTTGTGGTTTTATCTGGAGTGTTATTACATTTACTGCTTATATGTGTATACAAATATGCATATATATATTGATTTATACACTCACATACATACAATTTCATTTTGCTGAATTATCTAATCTAAAAGCTGGAAGGGATGGCATAGGCCACCTGTTCCAGTCTGTAGGAGATGGGAATGTCTAGTTGGAGGAACTATAAGCAGGCCAGTCTCCTGCATTGGAATTACCATGGAGAGAAGTAAAGTGTAGGTAGACTGGAAATAGGAAGGGGGCAAATTATGAATTTTTTAAAACAACTATGTGAAAACTTTATGTTGGACCTTAGAGTTGCAAGGGAGACACCAGAGCTCCATGCACAAGGGAGAAAGGGGGGTTGATATAAGTAGACCCATCCTTTAGAAAATTACCTTGGTGATTTAATGAAAAAGATGGATTAGCTTGGGGGGTGGGGTGGGGCATGCCATACAAGGAGATGACTTAGAAGGTGATTGTGGTATTTTAGGATAGAAACAATAAGGGCCTGGACTAAGTCCCTCAAAATTGTGTTTTCTGAAATTTCTATGAAGACTTAGATAGTGTGATTATTTTGATGAACAAAAATAGTGAACAGAACATGTCTAGGAACAAATCCTTGAAGGTATTTCACCCGAGTTCTCTCTGTAATGTGACATGAATCCATTTACATTACTCTTTGGGTACTCATTCAGTTTCAAATCCACTTAACTATTCTAACATAAGACCACATTTCTCAAAGTAAATAGCATAATATAGTGGAAGGAACCTTAGAAGTGAAGAAATATGCACTTAAATCCTGATTCTGTCATTTAACTCTGCAATTTTGAGTAGGTCATCAAGGCAGGTCAATGAGCCTTTATTAAGCACCTACTACATGCCAAACTATATTATATCATTATACTAAGTGCTGGGGATCCAAAGAAAGGCAAAAAAACCAGTTTAAATTCTTCATTGGAGCACATATAATTTGACTCATTCATTCATGTAGGCAACATTGTCAATAATTTACATTATAATAATAATAACTATTTTTATTGTTATTTTTCATGTAGTATTTTAAGTTTGTAGAGTGCTTTGCATATGTTATCTTATTTGATCTTCATAACAATCCTTTGAAGTAAATTCTATACTTGTTGTTTCTCATTTTATAGATGAGAAAATTGAGATGAAATGATTCAGTGACTTGCCCATTATTACAGAAAGCTAGTAGGATAAATGTCTGACACAGGATTTGAATCTAGGTCTTCCTGACTTGAAATCCAGCATATTATTTTCCATGTTATGAGAATGGTGCTGAATGCTAAGGGACACAAATTACTGTTATTTTGGATCTTGCGATAGCTAATCCAAGGTGGGGGGGTGGTGATGAGGAGGGGAGACTACTCCAATCCCATATTCACAGAACCAAACAAGTGTTGATGTATGCTTGCCACAGTTGCTTGTCACTGTCATGGAGGATATTCAGTGCTGAGTCCAGATGGAAGAATTCTCTATACCTATATTCCTTATACTCTATACCTATATTCCCTATACTCTATACCGATTATGGTTGATGTTATATTGATTACATTAAGCCTAAGAAAAGTACAGGACCACCTGAGTGAGCTGTTGTTGTTGAGTCATTTCAGTCATGTTTGGAATTTTCTTGGCAAAGATACTGGAGTGGTTTGCCATTTCTTTCTTCAGTTCATTTTACAGATGAGAAACTGAGGCAAACGGTGAAGTGATCTGCCCAGGGCTATACAGCTACTAAGTATCTGAAGCTAGATTTGAACTCATGAAGATGAGTCTTCCTGATTTCCAAACTGAGTGCTCTATCTACTGCACCCCTACCTGCTTAAGTAAACTCTATTATTATTCAAACAAGCTCATCCAAATTATTCATCCAGGAAAAAAAATTAAGTAGATAAAGAATACCTATAATTCAGACTATAGTATGCATTTGTACGCATGATCCCAGAAAGCTAGTTGATCAGTTCAGATATCTTGAACAGACACTGCAGATGGGCAGTGGACTGGATCTAGAACTGAGTAGGGGGAAAATGCTAACTGAATTGAATTTGGAGAATTTCACAACAAATTCAATGACCCTAAGTTTCATCCTGAAACAAAATGCCATCATTTTAATATCAACATTCTTCCAGTGGTGCCTTCATATTAGGATGTGAAGCATGGGACATTTCAATCTGGGAAGAGTCAGAAGTGTTGGTTACCCAAAGAAGAGTGTGAATAGGCTGCAGCATTCAAATAAACAAACAAACAAATAAATAAATAAATAAATGAGTGAGTGAGTGAATAAATAAATAAATAAGAGATAGGATCCAAGAGATGTAGGCCAGGAAAAGGAGTTGGGCCAGACCTATAACTAGAGCAAAGGGTAACAGATGGCAAGCCCACATGATAATGTCATGATATTTAGAAGAAGGCTTGTAGTATGTTGACAGATCTCTTGTTGAAAATTTTTAGGATGATCTGGAGTCACCAAAGATGAAATCATGTGAGTGGGTTGCAAATTGCACTGTTGGAGGGAGCCCTAAGACTACTGAGGATACACATTCACTTAAGTGTATGGAAGAGCTGAGGAGGGACAGTTCTTTTCCTATTCTTTCAAGGAAGCAAGGGCAGATAAAGCCCCAGGTATTCCAAAAAATTCTTTTGAGGTTCTATTCTGTTAGCCATGGCTTACCACTGCCTTCAGAAAAATTCCAAAATTTCTTCTTCTTAAGGAAGTCTCTATTCTGGCCCCAGTCTAGCATTCCAAAGTTCCTACTCTCCTACCCAATTATTCTTCAATCCTAACTTTCCCCTGGAGCCAAGCAAGTCTACACAGTGCTCCACATTCATTCCTACCTTTCACTCCTGCTCTTTCTCTCCTATACAATACCTTCTCTTCACTTGTCTGCCTGTTGTTCAGGACTCAGCACAAGACTCACTTACCTCGTGTAGCCTATGCTCAGGTCTCAGAATGTTTGGTTCTATAAACTATATCATAACATTTATTGTTTGTAGCTTTCATTTACTATTTGATAATAATACAGACTAGCTTACGATTTGGGGGGAAGGAGGAGAGGAAAAGCATTTTAAAATTTTAGTAACATTTTATTTTCCTCTCAATTGCATGTAAAATAATTTTAACATTTATTTTTTAAGTTTTGCATTTTAAATCCTATCCCTCTTCTCCCTCCTTCTCTCCTCCCTGATACGGTAAGCAATCTGATATAGGTTATACATGAGTAATGATGTAAAATATTTCCATATTAGTCATTTTGTGCAAAAAAAACTTGAACAAAGACGAAAGAAGACGAAAGAAAGAAGGAAAGGAAGTAAGGAAGGAGGAAAGAAACAAAGGAATGAAGGAAGAAAAAAAGAAAAAATATGCTTCAATCCATATTCCAATTACATTGGTTCTTTCTCTGGAGGTGAATGGAATTTTTCATCATGAGTCCTTTTGGATTGTCTTGGATCATTGTACTGCTGAGAAGAGCTAAGTCATTCACAGCTGATCATCATACAATATTGCTGTTACTGTGTACAGTGTTCTCCTGCTTCTGCTCATTTCACTCCTCATCAGTTCACATAAATCTTTACAGGTTTTTCTGAAATCATCATGTTCATATTTCTTGTACCACAATAGTATTCCATTACAATCATGTGCCACAACTTGTTTGGCCATTCCCCAATTGGTGGGCATCTCTTCAATGTTCAATTCTTAGCCACCCACAAAAAGAACTGCTATAAATATTTTTGTACAAATAGGTTCTTCCACTATCCCCTACTTTTAAAATCTCTTTGGAATACAGAGGTATTGGTGAATCAAAGGGTATGCGCAGTTTGATAGTCCTTTGAGTATACTTCCACATTTCTCCCCAGAATGGTTGGATCAGTTCACAACTCCACCAACAAGGCATGAATGTCCCAGTTTTGTCACATCCCTTCAAACATTTATTATTTTTCTTTTCTGTCATATTAAGCAATCTGATAGGTGAGGAACAAGCATTTTAAGCACCTTCTATATGTTAGACACTTTGTTAATTGAATTACAAATATTATGTCACTTTAAAATTTGAGTCAGTTTGATATCAATTATTTCATTAATATAAGGAACTCTCTCAGTGCAGAAACTCTTCCAATGATGCAATATTTAGAACTCACCTATATTTTTTAGTCTCAGAGAGCTTTCTGGGGGCCTGAAAGATTAAGTGGTATGTCTCATTCAATTAGTGAATAAGTATTAATTAAGCCCCTACTATTTGTCAAGCACTATGCCAAACACTGGGCCCTTAAGGAGGTCACATTATCATAGAACTAGTCATTTTCAGGACTTCACCCTATAGCTTGACCCCAAGGCTGGCCCTCTGCTTACTATTTCCGCATTAACTCAACATGTGATGACTTTTTATAATAACATTAGCTCACATGTCTATAGGGCTTTAAAGTTTGTGCTTTCTTCACTGAAACTCTGAGGTCAAGAGTCTAAGCTAGCCCTATTTTATAGATAAGGACAATGAGCTTCAGAGTGGGAGGTCCTCCAGTAAAAAAAAAAAATCCTTACAAATGATTACTCAGTAAATAATTGATCTAGGGCCTACCTTTTGAGAGCATGAGATTCCAAGTCCAACACTCTTTCCAAAGATGGGAATGGTCTCTGCCTAATCAGCCTCTCCTGCCTCCTATGTGGCTAAACATAAAACTGTCTTCTGAAGAGTCACCAGATACAAACTGAATGAAAAGGATAACATGCAAACCCTAGCACACTAGATTTAAATCCCCTGGAGGACGGATCCTATGTCCCATAACATTGTATCCTCAAGACCCAGCAGAATACTTTGAGTATCACAGGTACTCAATATTTGCCTGTCAATGATGATGAAGATGGCAATAATTACAGTAATCATATTAGTATGATAATAATGTTGAAACTCTCCCCTGTGGTCACCCAACTCCATGGCAAAGCTTTCCTCAGTGTGTGGAGTCTTTGCCAAGCCCCTTCCCACAGAGCACAGTCAGCAAGCCCACAGGGTCTTAACAAAAGAGGATTCAGGCCTAACAAATGTGCACTTCTGCTCTGACTTAATTTGTTCCTCACTGCTCTATAGAGCCTGCTGCCAATTAACCAATTAGTAGCTAATTTAATTTTCTCCATTAGGGTCACAGCAGAAGGTTTCCTGTTATGTGTGAAGCATGCCAGGACAGACATGGGTATGCTATTTGTCTGTTCATGATAAAGACTGGACATGGCATTGTGGATTGCAGAGAGGGACACTCGGGTTTTAGATCCTGCCTTTTCTCTAGCTTCCTATATGATCCCAGAAAAGTAACTTAACCTATCTGGTTGTCAATTCCTCAACAATAAAATAAGGGGGTTGAATTAGGTTATTTCTAGGGTCCCTAGACTGTTATGACTCGATAAGTTAGCAAAACTATATTGCCTTCATGGTTATAAATCATACCCATTGCATCAAATGAGGTAGACTGCCTTCTGTTATGGGATTCACTGAAGAATAATCCTGGGCAAGTCTAAGTTGTCAGTCCTGTTATTATAATTTATTTCAGCTTTGCATTTGAGAGGTTGCCTAATAGATACTATCAAGGTTATGTGTGATAGGAAAAAGAGATAAATCCATCATGTGATGAATATAGGGGTGAACACTCATATCTCTTGCTTGAGCAAGAGAGAGTACCAATAATTGTAGGAATTAGAAAAGGATTAAGTGTCACTTTGGAGGTAGCATTTCAACTGAGTCTTGAAGAGTCCTAGGGTATGGCAAAGGGTCATGAATGAAAGAAGGAAAGTATTCCAGGCATGGGGGCAGCCTATGCAAAGTCATGGTACAAGAAAGGGAATGTTATCCATGATGCTGCAAAGAATGTATGCAAATATGAATACAGAAAAGGGAAGATGACTGTTTCCAACTTCATTGTGTTGGTATCCTAGCCTTCCTGCCTTTATCATAACTGTTGCTCTTCCCCCATGTCTGTCTGGCCAATTTGGTGCTCTTGAAATCTGACCTTGCCAGAGAAAGCACCATTTTCCCTGTCCTGGTAGTGGTTCTTCTCTAAAGTTTTTATTTTGTTCTATCATTTTTATAGTCCCCTAAATTGCAGTATCATAAATAATGTAAGGGTTATTTTTCTTAGAGGGTACATAGGTCAGTGCAAAAGCAATTGAATTAATTTTTGTAGGTTTTGGCATCTAGAAAAAAGGTATTTTATTTTTCAAAAAAGAATAAAGGGGAATTTGAGAGAAGGGGGGGGAGAGAGAGAGAGAGAGAGAGAGAGAGAGAGAGAGAGAGAGAGAGAGAGAGAAAGAGAGAGAAATACTGACTGATTTCAAAGGAGATTGATTGATTCAGGCTGTGTGGTTTTTAGGAGGAAGGAGCCTGAGCTGATGGAGGAGATAGGACACAACTCAGGGACAGTCTGATTTAAAGGAAGAATATGGGCCAGGGGACTCAGAACATTTCTAGGTTGAAGGGTAATAAAAATAAATAGCAGTGAGGGATTTGGGATGTTAATGAAGTACAGTTCTCAACAAATTCCTGAGACCTCATTTCCCAAGAAAATTCCAATTCATTTTCCTCAAAACTGACCACTCAACCTCCTTCTCATATGAAGAATGAAGATTGATCTTTCCCAAACTACTTTGTTTTTCGATGAGTAACATCAGGATCTGGATATAGAGAAACATCTCTCTGGGAAACTCAAGAGACATCTAGCCAGCCTACGGTTATCTAGAGGACAAATATTCCTAGGACTTTAGAAGGGACCCTTAGAGCTCATATCTAATCCAACCACCTCATTTTACAAATAAGGAAACTAAACTTCAGACCTCAGAGATCCTACCTCTGTGAGAGCTTATGAATATGAGTCATTATACCTCTTCCTTCTCCAGACTACACTCTGGACTTTCTCTGCCATGTGCTGGAGGACTCTTCATCCTATTTCACTTCTAGTTCTAGACTTCACACATTGGAAGCATCCTGCTCCTCTACAGCCTCTCACTCTGGTTGGACAGCTCCTCCTAGAACTTCCTTTTGAGGAGTTCACCCAGGACAGCTTTGTCTCATCTGTGTCTAGGCTGAACTATAGACTTTCTCTACCATGTCTCCCATGTCTGGTACCTTTCTTTGCTCATGACATTCTCCATTTTCTTTTTTCAGCTTCCTTTTATATTTATGTCTTCCCTGATCAGAATCTAAGGAAACTGAAGGGCAGAGGAACTGTTTTTCTTTTTGCTCAACACAGTGACTGGCACATGTATGAGGGAGATGGTCACACACAGTAAATGATTAATAAATGCTTGTTGAGCGGCAGGCAGACACATTGAGGACATGGTGAGAATTCAACAAGTAGTATGTTTCAGTAGGCGAAAGCTGGGGGTAAATGTTTTCGGTGGCAAGGGAAGGGAGTTTGGGGAATAATTTGCAGTCATTTCTCTATGTTCTCTATTCTTCAGCTTCTTTTAGGCCATTGCTGGAATTTCTGCTGTGTGTATCACAGTGCCTTGCAGTAGTTTATGTATGCCCTTCTAGTCTAGAAGTGCCTTGAAGGCAGGAACAATGTGACTCTTGTGTCCCTTCTCCCTTAATACACCCTCATCCCCTGCATCTACTTAAAGTTCTTGAATATAGAAGGTGGTTAATTGCTGGGGTTGGAAGTTCAATTCCATGTGGACAGTCTCGGGCGGGTAAAGGTGGGAACTTCTAAATCTTAGAGTTCTCATGAGGCCCCTCCAGGAAACGACTGGGAATCGAGGTGAACCGAGCTATCTCGTGTATTTCCGCCTCTTCCCGTGAGAGACGTGATGGGAGAGAGCTCTCCCCGCCCTCGAGATTGTCCCGGATCTGGGCACACCTAACAGCACGGTATTCAGATGCAAACTATGCAGCTGGAGAGCTTAAGTAGGATCAGGAAAGCCTGAAAGCTCTCTTGGGAGGAGGGGCCACGTGTGAGGACAACAAGGCTCCGCTTTTCCTCTCTCCTCTCTCCCCTCCCCCTCTCTCCCCATTTATACTTCTACTTCCAATCTCTTATTGTAAGATCTTTGCCTCCTTGGGAGATTCTTCGCTCCCTCCTAAGGAAGAATTCCCCTGCACTTATAACTAGACCCTGAAATAAAGCTCAACCCTTGTTCGACTCTGGAACGTCCTTTCTCTCATACGAGCATCCGGTTTGGCCAACCGAAGACCTCCGATAGAGGTAAGGGAAGACTCGGGTAGCCCACAGGCCTCTAGGCCTGGCAGTTAATGAATAGTTTTTAATTAAATCAGATGTAGAAGGGAAGTACCTACTATTTTTGCCAGGCTTTTAGTGACTTTCCCATTCATTGGTTCTATCTGGAGGTGGGTAGACGTTGAGAAGAGGCATGAATCAAGCACCTTGCTTCTGATTAGGAGGGTTGATGGGTAAGAGGGGAGAGGAGGCTGATGCGAAGGCTTCCTGGTTCACCTGTGTATCTCCTTGGCTTCAGAGAAATGATGGTAATATCCTGGTTCTCCTCTTTGATTCCTTATCATTCGTAAATAAATATTTATGAAGCATCTACTATGTATCAGGCACTGGTTCAATAAACATTTATTAAATGACTACTATATGCAAGTCATGGTGTGAGTTGATAGATATAAAGAGAGAAAAAAAAATGCCCGTCCTCATGCAGCTTACATTTTCCAGGGCTAGGGGTGAAGTGGAGGGGATACAGCATGTACTGTTCAGTGAGCAGAATGCTGGATTGTGAGTCAAAGGTTTGTCATTTCCTACCTATGGATTCTTGAACAAGTCATCTTACCTTTGCAGGACTCAGTTTCCCTATCTGGAAAAAGAAGGGAGTAGATTGGGGTTTGGGCCCAATACAAGGCCCTCCATACAAAGAATAAATTTTTAACAATCCTGGAAATATAGGATTTCTCAGTGTGAAAGAACCTCAGAGACCAGTTAGTTCAGGTCAGATATTTGAATAAGAATATTATTCGATATATCTGAGAGGAAGTCAGCTACCCCTAGCTAGAAGAACTGGAGTGAGGGGGAGTCTGCTACCTCCATAGGCAGCTCCATTTGGAGTCTCTCCATCCTTCTGGTTGCCTTCCTGGCCTGTCTCCAAGGCAGTCCATTCCACTTTCAGGATTTTTTTCCCTTACATTTAGCCTAAAATAATTTCTTTGAAACTTAGCTCTAGTGTTCTTAGTTCTGCTGCTAAAACCAAATACGAGTCTATTTCACTCCTCTTCCACATGGGAGCCCTTCAAATATTTGAGGCAACTATCATGATCCTCTTGGAGTAAGACAGTAGTCCTGTGGGAGTAAGGCTTCTGGTGACAAGATGGAGCCATCTATAGAATGAGTTGATCTAGGAGAACAGGGAATATGGCTGGGGTCCCTTGTGAGATGGCAGTCCCAGCCAGGGACTCACCCATAAAGAGAGCAGACTCCAAGACAGAGGCATTTCAAGAAGAACCAGGTTGCCAGGGATGGGAAAAAGCAAATACATTGTATTATCTTTTGCAGTTTTGTCCCATCCCTGGTCAGGACACTGAATTTGCTCTATGTTCAGTCATGTATTAGTTTCTACTAACATCCATTCTCAGATGCCATCTTTTTAAACAGATATTCATTTCTCAGTGACATGGTCTGTCTTGAGAGATGGTTTGAAATCACTAGAGATCTTAAAACAGTTCTTGGATAAACCACTTTATTAGGTTACATGTATTACCCTAGAAAGGTCACCTAGCATTTTGGGAACTGTTTTCTCATCTGTAAGGTGAAGGAAGTGGATAGAACTCAAGTTCTGTTCCACCTTTAAAGTTCTATTATCCTAATCCTCCATGCAAAGTTACAGGACACAAATAAAGCTTGGGTATGACTTCTATAGTTGGGGGATACAGAAGTACCCATTCATGATCCCCATGTATAATCTAATATCTGGCATCAGCAGTGGTAGAGGTAGAGAAAGAATCAGGGCACATATGTAAAATTTTAGACCAAGAAAAGTTTGTCTGATGTATAAAACTCAGAATCTTAGAGTTGGAAAAAATATTGTATCCCAACTTCTATCTGAAGTATGAATCTCCTCTAAATAGAGATATAATTAGAGTTGGGGTGACTGAAGCTGAGTCCCAGGCTGGTGAATTAAGAGACTCATGGAAGTACATGTAGCTTTTTATCTTTCTAGGATGAGATTCTCTCCTTCTTTGAGTCATAGCTTTCTGGCAATGGCCTTAGTGTACCAGGGTTATCTATCTTTCTGGAAAGGGGCAATGCCTAGCCACTTCTCACCTTCCTTAAATACTGAAGGTGTTTTTGTTTGATCCTAGGTGCAAAAATGTCTGGTTACAGATTCCTCAAATGTAGTCATTCAGCTTCTTCTCGAATATCCCTTAGTGATTTATTTTGCTTCTGTCTTAGGACCTAAGGGGTGTCTAGGCTGTGTGGGGTTAATACTTTTAAGTGAATATGTAGCACTTAACCATAGAGACCCAGAAAGGGGATAGACAATGGATTTTGGAAGAATTTCATGTAAACCAAATATCGGGAAGAAAATGTAGCACTTCTGATTTGACAAAGAGTTTATTCCCTGTGGTTATGATTGACCTGAGTGGGTCCCCTGAAGTAGGGACCTGGAAGGTCACACCTGGATATCCCAGTTGAAGGTTTGTATATGCTCTCTGAGCATTTTGTAAAACATTGTTTTTCAGTCTGCCTGATTGATTCAGTCTCTTCAAATCATAAACTTGCACTTGAGACTTAAAACAACACTGAGTGAATTCAGCCCACTTTAGGGCAGCTGTAATTACAAAAAAATAAATTTCCACTGTTATGCTGAAATCAAATCTAGCTTTCTGTAACTTCAATCTGCTGCTTTTAGATGACCCTTCTGGGACAAAAAGAACAAATCTAATCCTTTTTCCACATGAAAAAACTTTGAAGAATTGAAGACAAGCCACCCCTCAATTCCCCAATTTTTCTCTCTTCCAGGTTAAATTGTGTCAGTTCCTTGTAAGGCACAGTTTTAAGTCTCTTTATCATTCTGGTTACCTTCCACTGACCATCCTCATCAGTGTCTTTCCTAAAATAACACACCTTCCCTCCCTAGGATTACTTTAGTAGAGTCTCCTTTCCTCAGTGCCTCATTTTCTTAACAAACTGTCATTCTTGGAAAGTTAATCCCCCACTAAGGTGTTAACTACTGATAAAGTCTTGAGGTATTACCCCATAAGGGTATGTGTATTTTAATAAGGGATTCTTGAAGAAGGAAAGTCTTTAGGAACCAGAGTAAATAAATTTTCTGATAGTAGAATTTCAGATGCTATGAAAAGTTTAAGTATTGAGAGCATTTTGGAGATGGGGACTACTTGGTATTCTTCAAGTTGAATCACTGAGATAGCACTGGGTCCCTCTGAATGATGATGCTCTAGGCCTTTGATAAAGCATGAAATTCCTCTTGTTTGAAGGTCCTAGTGCTCTATGTAACTTTCTGCCTCCCATATACATGTACATGAATATGCATATATATATGCATACCTTTTTTCTAGCTATCTAGTTACAGAGGAAAAGCACACAGTAGAAACTATCTGGGTGTCTCCAGCTACTCCTTTCCATGTATAATGAATAGATGCCTCTTTTGTAAGCTTTGATAGAGGTGACGGGAATCTGTGTCAAAGTCAATCGTTCAGATTTGAAGGAGATAGAAACTGTCCTATTGTCTATTTGTATTTTCTTGGGTGGCTTGTGCTCTAATCAACTATGGTTCACACTTTTGCCTTTTCCCAGTTAAATTAAAACAAAAACAAAAATTAGAAACTGCTCAAGTCTGCCCACCCTCCCCAACAGAATATAAACTCCTTGACAGCATGAACTGATTCTTTTGCTGTGCTGCACCTAGGGTCTGCTCACCTAGGAAAGTCCAACTGTCCCTTCTCCCTTCTCAACCAGTAATTTTCTTCAGTAAGGGGTACCCCCTTCTTCCATTGGTTTATTATTCCTGAAAGCTCCATCTTGTGGAGGAGTTTAGGCTGGCCTTTATTCTCTCCCAATCCCCTGATTCCTGATTCCTGAACTTCAAAACCTTGCTCCCACACAGATTACCCCTCCCCCCAGCTCCATTTTATGTGTGTTCTTTTCCCATTAGAAGGTAAACTCCTTGAGGGCAGAGATTATCTTTTAGTTTGTACCTCGAGGGCTTAGCATAACTGCCTGCCCAGTATATAGTTAAATACTTAATAAATGCCTGTTTCTTTCCTCCCACTCTTCATTTTCTCTTTCCCTCCTTCCTTCCTTCCTTCTTTCCTTTCTTCCTTCCTTCCTTCCTTCCTTCCTTCCTTCCTTCCTTCCTTCCTTCCTTCCTTCCTTCCTTCCTTCCTTCCTTCCTTCCTTCCTTCCTTCCTTCCTTCCTTCCTTCCTTCCTTCCTTCTCTTTGTATCTAGGAGCTAACATAGTGATTAAAATTTAGAAAATATTTATAAATACATAGATCATAGAATGATCCATACAGAGCTGGGAGGGGCATCAAAGACCATCTATCAAATCCAGACTCCTTTTTATGTAGATAGAGTGTGTGTATTTGTCCTTCGTTGTCGAAGAAGACCATGCCGTCAGAGAAATGATGACATGACTTGCACTTGACTTTGTTTTGAGTGAGGGAGGGCTGATATAGATAAGGAAATCTAGGGCTAGAAAGGTAAGTGACTTGCCTAGGTTACACAGATTGTCAGAGATGAACTCTGATTGGTTGGGTTGTGCAGACTCAGAGAGAGGGTAAATAGCCAGTGTTTCTGTTTTGACCAGAAACTCTGAGGGTCTTCTCCTCCCAGATTGTTTTCTTTTTAACTAGGTAAAAGGACTTTTTTTTAGCCTTATTTCTTATCTAGCTTTAATTTCTGAATGGGTATTACCTTAGACAAACTGAGACCAGGGAAGGACCTTAGCTTAAAAAGGCCAAGGTCTCCCACTGCATCCTGGGCCATCTCTTGTTGTTCTGATCTATATCTTGTCATGGGACCCAGATGGCTCAGGAGGAGAGACTGGTGACTTTGCATAGCCCTGCCTCACTTATCAATTGCAAGTCACTACATCACTTTCTGATGTCATTGGTACTCTTTGTGAATGAAAGTCAAACAACAGTGGAGAGTGTGCTGACTTTAGAGTCTGAGGTATTCTGTTGCTCTCCCTGTCAACAGATTCAAGCAGGAAGTATCATTAACACAGTAAAAATATCTAATTGAGACAGAAATCAGTAGTAAAATAGCAGGAAATAATATCAGTACACATTCTTGAATATATGCAATCTACTCCCCCTCAACTAGAGTAGTTTGGGAAATTAGTCCTCCATACTCACTATTCTGATAGGGAAAACATGTTAGAGGTCTCTTCCTGCAACTGGAGGTTAGAGGCTTCAGTGTGGGCAGCCTTGGCCTCCTTACTTGAAAATTGGACTTGAATGGTAGTTTACCTGACCACTCCCAGTCTCCATGCTTCCCATTTGGTTTGTTAATGTGTTTAGTCCCATGGTATCTCTATCTTATGACTCCTTTCACTGCTCAATCCCTTCAACATAATCAAACTGCTCAGCAGGAACACACTGAATATTAGAGGATTTTTTAAATTTTTATTTCAATGAACATCCATGCTCTGGGCACAGGCTTCTGGGGAACATAGTCGTTCTCCACTTCAGCGCCTGCCTGCCACACTTATTTGTCCTGTGGTAGGAAGGGTGTAAATTAGATTTTCTAGTTAGCTAAGTCATCTGTGGGCAGAGTACCAAAACCCCTGCACATTATCAAGATGCTTCCTAGTCGACTTGAGATTGAACCTTGGAATGGAAGAAGAGATCAGTGAACTCAGATGGGTGAACTGAAAATTGGTTTGGGAATGACTTGGGGCATGCAGTGAAAGGAAAATAGGAGAATAAAGGCAAGGGCAGATTCACTATGGGAAATAAGATGGCAAACCTAGGTGGGGGATTTTAGACATAGCATAGATTAGTATAGTTAAGACCGCTTAGCCTGAGTCTGAGCAGTCTTGTTTGATTTGTACTTCAAATGACTTGCAGTGGTGTATTATTTCCAAGTTTCTATGGGCTGCTTTCTTTTTCAGTAAATCATAGAAAATATATTCTGGTGTTCTGAAGTGCATGGAGGCAGGGGATAGAAGGATAAGAGAGAAGTGGAGAAAAGCAAATAGCAGCCAGAGATGATGGGAACAGCAGAAAAATGGCACTGTTGTAGTGCAGTTCTCTGAAGTTGGAGATTTTAAGGTGGATGACTGAGTGACCATGGCCTCTCTCCTCTTTGAGTCATAAAGGCACATAAATACAGGAAGCTTGATAGTGAATAAAAGGCAAGCATTCTGGGGCCTAAGGCCCAGGACCATCCCTGAGAGTAGGAACTGGAGCCCTGGAAAGCTGAGGGAGCCCTTTGAATCTTTTACATCATGTACTCCCCATTCAACCTCATAATATCCCCTTTACATGATGCCTTCAATGTAAGATAGTCTGCAAGCACTGAAAAATCACAGAAGTATTATTTATATGGTGCTTTGCAAAGGTTTGTATTTCACAAAGACTACGTCATTTTATCCTCACAACAATCTTGGAAGATGGATGCTATCGTTATCCTCATTTTACAGATGAGTAAATTGAGTCAGACAAAGGTTAAATGACTTGTGTAGGGTGACACAACCAGGAAGTCTATGAGATGTATTTGAGCTCAAGTCTCTGCTGATACCAGAGCTCTTTCCACCATGAGACCTAGCTTCTTACTATGTTTCAGACACTGGAGATACAAAAACAGGCAAAAACAGACTTAGGCCCTCAGGGAGTTAATATGGGAGACAACACGCAACTGTGGATTAATGAGATATACAGTGAACCATGGGAGGTAATCTCAGAGGGAAGGCAAAGGACTATTGTAGAAAATAGGGTTTGACTTCTGTGTTGTAGTGAGAAGAATGCTGGATTTGGAGTCTGAAGCCTTGGCTTTCTAATCCCATCCCTGTCACTGACAACCTGTATGACCTTGGGCCAATCACATAGCTTCATCTTTCACATCGGTAAGAAGAGGAAATTGAATTAGATGGTGTTGAAAGTTTCTTCCACTGACCTGTAGCATTGAGCTTCCAGAACAGCCCCCATGCCACTAGACAGGAGTCCTTGAAGGAAAAATAAAAAGACCTCGGGGCCTTGCTATTTTGTGTGGGGAAAAGGGAACAGAAAGTCCCGAGACGTAATATGATTTTTTTTAAGTTTCTTTTGCTGACTGCTGTGTTGGTGACATTTCCTTCAAACTGCAATAACTAACCTGTCATAGCCCTACAAATGCTGACAATACAGCACCATGTGGGGTTGACTTAATAAACCTCATTTACATTCATTTTGATTCACTCAGGCGTTGAAAAACATTTCACAGGAAAAACTAGGAACCTCTCCAAGACGACATGATGTTTGCTGATACGATATGAACAGATTTAATAGGCAGCATATATGAAAACATGAATTTCTTAGGTTATTAGCAAACTTTCTCCTTGAAATTGTTTGTAATTATTTTAAAATTATTCCTTTAAGTGCTGAATTTCCAAACTGGTGAGAGACAGTGAATGCATGGCCTTAGTGGCCTAGAGCTCTCTTTCTAAATGACACCTTTGCTGAGTGGATAAGAGAGTAGTAGACACCCTGTTTATCTTGTATCATATTCTTATTTGACAGGCTTATACTGGTGGAGGCCCATTGATCCACCATCTTTGCTTATACATGGGCTAGGGAGGTGATTTGCTGTGGGCTTTCAGTTGGATCTCTTTTGTCCAAAGTAGAAGACTTCTAAGTTTCACCTGAGGTCTGTAAACTAATAATAATTAAAATAAATTTATAATTCAATATAAGTGGTTTCATTTGTAATTGAATGTGTTTTGTTTTATGCATCTAAATAAATTATTCCAATAAGAGATCCCTAGGTTTCACCTGACTGACAAAGAAGTCCGTGACTCAAAATGAATAAGAACCCCTGCTATAAACCAATAGAACTGTATATCTGATAATTTCCCTCATCTGAAAGAATTCATATATACTTCATATTATCATAGATCTAGGCATTGAAGGGAACTTGGTGGTCACCTAGTTTAACATCCTCATTTTATATATGAGGAAACTGAGACCCAGTATTTCTTCTCTTCCTTCCAGATGAAGCTTAAATAATATTTTAAAAAATGTAGCCTTTCTTGATGCCCCAAATGATAGTATCTTCCAAACTCTCTTGTATTTATTTGTAAAGGTTTATTTTGTTCCTTTACGTTTCTTTTGCATTTTCTTGTATGAATACTCTCTTTTAGAAAGTGCTTTGTTGATTTGTAGAGATTATTTCATTGTTTGTATTTTTGCTTCCAAAGCCTGGAACAGTGTAGGTGATCAACATATTCTTATTTATTGATTAAGTGACTTGTTTACAGTTAGTAAGTATCAAAGTCAACATATAAATTTATAGAAGGTGATATTTAATTTGAGTCTTGAGTGGATCTAGGAAATCTGAAAAGTAGCAGTGAGGAAAGAGAGCATTCCAGGAATATGGGACAGCCAGTACAAAGACACAGAGATGGGAGATGGACTGTCATGTTTGGGGTCAAGTATATATGCACACATGTATTCATATAAATATAAAACGTGAATATATATATATATATATATATATATATACATATACATGTGTAAATATAAAACATAATCTAAGGAAACCTTGCTGGTAAATTGAGAACATATTTTTTCAAACAGATCTCTCTGATAAAGTCCTCATTTCACAAATATATAAGGAACTTGAGCCAAATGTGTTCGGCCTAGGGGCCGATGGGCTACCCGAGTCTTACCTTTTCACTGGTCTTCGGTGGCCAACCGGATAAACGTATTGAGAGAAGAGACTTTCCAGAGTTGAACAAGGGTTAGGCTTTATTCAGGGTCTTGGTTACATGTGCAGGGTGAATTCTTCCTCAGGAGAGAGGAATCCTCCTCCTCCCAAGGGGCAAGGATCATACAGCAAGAGGATGGGAGTGGAGGAGGGGAGGGCCCCTCCTCACTCTAAGGGCCCCTCAGTGCAAAGGAACGCCTTCAGGCTTTCCTGTCCCTACTTAAGCTCTCCCGCCACATAGTTTGCACGTGAATACCGTGCGTGCTCTCAGCTCCTAGCTAATTAACAACAGGTGTGCTCAGACCATGGACCAATCTCAAGGGTGGGATGCTCTCCCCAGCAAGTTTCCCACTGAGAAGAGGTGGAAATGCACGAGATAGCCCGTGTTTCATGCCTCAATCCCCAGCTGTTCCCTGGGGGGCCTCGTGAGAACTCTGAGGTTTAGAAGTCCTCACTTTTACCTGCCCGAGACTGTCCACGTGAAAACTGAGCTTACACCCCCAACACAAATGTATAAGAAATAAGAGCCATTCCCCAATTAATAAATGGTCAAAGCATATGAACAGGCAGTTTTCATGAGAAGAAATCAAAGGTATTATTAATTACATGAAAAAATGTTCTAAATCACTAATAATTAGAGAAATGCAAGTTAAAACTGTTTTGAGATACTACTTCATACCTCTTTGATTACTCAGACTAACATGACAGAAAAGAAAAATGATAAATACTGGAGGGGATGTAGAGAATAATTTGGGGAAAATAGGAATACTAATGCACTGTTGGTGGAATTGTGTACTGGTCCAACCATTCTGGAGAACAATTTGGAACTATGCCCATGGGGCTATCAAATTCTGCATTCCCTTTGACCCAGAAATATTGTTGCTAGGTCTGTATCCCAAAGACATCAAAGAAAAAGAAAAAGGACTCATGTGTACAAAAATATATATGGCAACTCATTTTGTGATGGCAAAGAATTGAAAATTGAGGGGATACCTATTAACATTCCTTTCCCTCAAGGAAACTGAATTCTAATAGGGGAAGTGATGTGTACATTAGTTATGCTAATTACATGGATACAGAGTAAATGAAAGATAACTTTAAAGGAGAATTCTCTAACATCTTGGAGTGCAAGAACAGGCCTTCTACAGAAGGTGACATTTAATTTGAATCTTGAGTGGATCTAGGAAATCTAAATAGCATCAGTGAGGAAAGAGAGTGTTCCAGGAATATGAGAAAGCCAATACAAAGACACAGAGACGGGAGATGGACTGTCATGTTTGGGGTCAAGTATTTAGGTCAGTATGGTTATATTATACATTGTTTAGAGGGGAATAAAATAAAAGAAGATTGGAAAAGTAGGAAGGAGCTGGTTTGTTAATGCACACCAAAGTATTCTATGTAATCCTTGAGGTAATAGAGTAGAGAGGTAACATGGTCAGACTGTGTTTTAAGAAAATCACTTTGGCAGCTATGTAGACAATGGATTGGAGTGGGGAGAGATTTAAAGGAGGGAGACTGGTTAAACAGTTGTTGCAATAATTCAGGTAAGAGGTAAGAGGTAAGGTAGTGGTTGTGTAAGTGGAGAGATGTTGTGAGTTTAGAAATAATAAGATTTAGCAACAGACTCTATATGTGGGGAAAGTGAAAGTGAGTAGCCCAGGTTTACATTGAAGTTGTAAGCATGGATAACTGGGAGAATAGTGAAGTCCTTGAAAGTATAGAAGAGGGGAAGGCTTTGCTTTTTTTTGCTGGGAGGTGTAGCTGGTAAAATATACAAGTTCTGTATTGGACATGTTGAATTTGAAATGCCTATGAATCTTTCAACTAGAAGTTCAGGAGAGGGAGTAGGGCTGAATGTCTAGATCTAAGGGAAAAGATAATAGTAGAACCCATCAGAGCTGATTAGTTCTCAAAGAAAGATGACACAGAGAGAAAAGAATAGAGGGCCCAGTATAGAGTCTTGGGAGAGACTCATAGCTAGTGAGTGTGACATGAGTCAAGATTCAGCAAAGGAAATGAGAAAGGAGAAGTTAAGTAGGAGAACCCCAAGAGAAAGAGAAAGAAAAAAAATAGAGAAAAGGGAGTGTCGAGGAGAAGATTCGTGGCAGCATCCATGTTGCAGAGAGGTCAAGAAGGAGGACTCTGAAAATGTCATTAGATTTGGCAATTAAGAGATCCCTGGTAACTTTGGAGACAGCAGTTTCAGGGATGAAGTTAGAAGCCAGAGGCAGAGGCAGGTTAAGCCAAAGACTTCAGGGATGTCAAGAATTCTAGATAGGAAGGCAAGGTCGATACAACAGGCCAGAACAATAGTAGTAGTTATGAATCGTGGATGAGGTTATATCTACATGAGCTCGAGCAGGTAACACTGAAGGAATTCAAAAATGACAGGTTGTCTTATTTAACATTTTTGCCCCAGATAGAATTTTTTTTTTGGAAAAAAAATATGGCAGTGCATATGTAGTTCCTACCCTTACTCAGATATATCAGGGGCAACTAGGTGGTGCAATGGATAGAGCAGGAGTCAGGAGGACCTGCATTCAAATTTCACCTCAGACACTTGACTCTCACTAGCTGTGTGACCTTAGGCAAATCACAACCCCATTTGCCTCATCCTGGGTCATCTCCAGTCATCCTGATGAATATCTGGTCACTGAATTCAGATAACTCTGGAAGAGAAGTGAGGCTGGTGACCGCACAGCCCTCCCTCACTTAAAAACAAAGTCAAGTGCAAGTCATATCATCATTTCTCTGATGGCATGGTCTTCTTTGACAACAAAGGACAAATACACACACACACACACACAGATATATCAAATAAATACATTAACTATCAAGGAACTGGAGGCAGATTGCTATTCTTGGAGCCCAATTCAGAAGGAAGATCAAGGGCAGTGAAAAAAAGAATAGTAAAATCTAGTAAAATCTGGAATCTGCTGATTGGGCAGCAGAGTATCCTGTTGAGTGAAGAGCTGACTGGATTTGTGTGAATTGCCCAGAAAGCAAACCTGAGGAAACAGCAGTTCTCTGATTTAATGGAACTCTCTTTCACTATAATAGTGTGCAATGCCCTTGTAAAGATGATTGTGAGTTAAAAGAGGTTGTCACTGTTTCATCAGCTATAGAGCAGAATACAGAAGAGCAGATTTGCCTAGCAGGAGAGTGATAAGGTCCAGAAGGGAAGAAGTTATCAGAGAAGCAGTTTAATGAAATTTAGATTATTCATGATAGAACCAAGAATACCAGGGTCTGCAGTGCAGAAATGTGAGCTGCCCCAAGCCTAGAGGTTGTTCTCACTTATTTGTCTTCCTGCCAGATTTCCAAAAGTATGTGCCCTCTCTCTCCCACAAATACTGTGTGCATTGATGGAAGAATAAATATAACTCAGGTTTATGTATGGACTGGGATATATTTATTATTTCTGCTTTTGGTTTATCCTGAGTTACATGAATCTGTAACAGTTCTTTTCATAAGGCTTAAACTAGATGACTTTCAAGGGGTCCTAAGTTTGCTTGTTTGCTTGCTAAAGACCCTGGGGATTATATTTTCTTCATAGCTCAGGAAGAGAGAAAAGCTAGCTTGAGATAAGGATTAGAGGGCAGCATTTTTCCTCTACAGTAGGAATTTTAAGGATTTCTCTTGAGAAAGGTGAGAAAAAAATGAAGATAAGTGAAGAGACTTTTTCTCAGAAATAGTAGCAGGGCTATGATAGCTCTGACATTAGTGGTGACTTCAGCAACATTAGTAGTTCAGCTCTTTGGAACCAAGCTTCTAAGGGAGACTCCAAGAGATGCAAACCAAAGGAATAAGCAGTAAGGTATAAACTGTGTTTTATGTTGTTTTCTTTTTATCATGGGACCCTCACTCCGATGAATTAAGTGCTAGGGAAAAAGATTATTCTGGGTAAGATTGATACCAATCTCAAAGCATGTCATTTTATTTAGTAAAGACTCCATCTGACAGATCTCATCATATTTCTCATAGAAAATAGTGATTGACCTTGTTCTCATTTTTCTTTAATGTCCCTTTGTTTGTAGGATGAGGACATGGATGACTCTGGGAGCTACATATGCAGGAAAGAGTGACCTTTCCTAGTGCAGTACTGAGATACCAACTCCCAGCCTATTGACAGAGGGTTTTTGCTCTATAATCAGGGCCCTAATAATGAACCACTTATATTTTTCATAATGATACAACCAGGGGGAGAAATACTATGAATTTTGGACTTTCAAATTTGTCTCATTATACAATGAACTTAAACCTGTTACAATCCCCCCAGTGGTTACACATTGGCTACTTTTGCTTTATTGCTAAGTTAATGTTTTAAGTTTAAGAGTTAATGGTATCATTATTGTGAACAACTGATTTCATGTAGAGGGTAAGCACACCAATGGGGGCTCACAAGTTATATATTACTGTATATTTCCCAAAGAAAGGTTATCACTAACATCCTAAGAAAGTTTAAATTGTAACTGAATGTTGGTGCTTTTTCTTTGGGAACTCAGACCTGTCCATGTAAGAATAGGTAGGCTGAGAGAGCCAGTCCAGAGAGAGAGGGTAGACACACATGGTGAAAATGGTTGTATTGATCAGGATGGTACCCCCACAAAGCTGTTCCATTTAATTATGAAAAACTTAACACTTTGGGAGAGGAAGTGATTTACTCAAGGTTACCCAGATGTATTGGCCCTCAATTTAGTGTTCTTTTCTATTACTACATACTGTCTTCCTTTAACAAATTAGAAACTGAAACAAAGAAGGAATGTCATTTTAAAACACAGGACCCTCTTGATTTTGAAACTATCTTTCTTATGCTTTAAATCTGTTGATAATGACTATAATGGGAACATATCAGATGGCTTTAGGCTTATAAATTCATAGACTGTGTGTTCTCGAGAGTTACATAAAACCTTGTCTAGTTGGCATGCTTGCCAAAAGAAAACTTATCCTTTGGGAGAATGATATGGAGCAATCATCCTCTGAGATTCTTTCTTCAATATTTTTATCCAGGGAAAATCAGGTTAAGAACATCAAGGGCAACTCTAAAGGAGAATCAAGCCACAGAAGGCCATGAAGACAAACACATGTAAAATCACTCCTTCCAGTTTCACCTTAATAGCATTAAATGTGTAGTTCCAAACTTGAATTCCAAAAATCAACCTCAGGAGTACAGGATGAGAGAGGCATGTTACATGATGTTACTGCGACAAAGACTTGGTCACCTTTGTCAATGGTATGCCAAGACGACCAAGAACCAGTGCCATCTTAGGCAATGCAGAGAGGCATAGTGTTTAAAGAAAGGACACCAGGGATGTCCCTGGCCTTGGTCAGATCACCTCTGGAGCACTGTGTTCAGTAAAGGATACATCATTTCAAGGACAAATGTAGAACATCCAGAGGGGTATAACCAATCTCCATATCCAAGTTTCATCTCTCTCCTAAGTTCCATTTCTACATCATTGACTACTTGGTAGGCATCTCCATGTGGATGTCCTATAAGCATCTCAGACTCATCATGTCCAAAACAGAATTCAATTTATTTCTCCCTAAAGCACCCTCTGCCAACATTCCTCATTCTGTTAATGCCATTGCCATCCTTCCATTTCCCCCTGAGGATTTCTCAGGGGAGTCTTCCAGTCTTGTTGCCTTTGGAAACAGGATCTTATATGCTACATTTGTATCTAGCAGTCTGTGGTTGTGATGGGAGTTTTCCAGCTTTTTATCTTTCATTTGGGTGCTAGGTTTCCTGGCAGCCAAAACTCCCTGATGTTCTCAACTACTACTATTTTTCTCCTTGAACTACCTTTTATTTTACTGCTTCTTATTTATTTGTACATATTCTCTCTCTATTTATTTCGTATAAATGTGTGAGTGTTCATGTGTGTACATATTTATATATGTGTACATACATATGTCAAAAGCAAGCATTTATTAAATACTGTGTTCTATGCACTATACTAAATACTAAGGGTACAAATAAAGCAAAAAGATCCTTTTATCAGGAATATCACACTATAATGAATGGGAACACAACATGTAAATAACTAAAACTAAAACACAAAAAAAAAATCAATAAAAATAACCAAAAGGGGAAGTCCCAGACATATCATAACTTAAATTCAGAGCTTCTATATCAAAGAAAAAATGCTTCAAGTTGTTAGAAACAGTTCAGGTACTAAGCAAACATAATCAGGATCACACAAGACCTTTTAGCTTTTCCTATAAATGAGAGGAGATTGCCTAGCATGCTGGTGTGTTCCTGAATCCTAGCTGCTGGGGAGTCTAAGGCTGGCAGATCTCTTGGGCTCTGGAGTTTTGAGCTACACTGTTTAGTATCATCATTGTGAGAGGTGGGGTTGGGGATTGGGATGGGGCAGCCACTTCAGACTGGCCAAGGAGGATAAACAAGCCCAGGTCAGTAAAAGAATAGGTCAAAACAAGTCCAAAGTGGATAAGGTCCATGAGTGGCCGCCATACTTCCATTCTGAGTGAGATAAAAAGACCCAACCTACAAACAAATAAGTGAATAAACAAATAAAATAAATGAAAGATCTTGGAACACAATATTTCAGAAGACATAAGATGCAGGCTTTTAGGCATTAAGAATTTACCCTCCAAAGTTGAGTATAATTCTTTAGGGGAAAAATGGAGTTTTAATGGGCTAGAGGTCTTCAGTAGAAGTTTGTTCCTGAGGAAAGGATCAGAATTGAGAAGGCACTTGGTAATGCAAACACAAGAATCCAGAGAAACCTAGAAAGGTAAATTTATTTGAGCATTTAGAAAGGGCTAGAAAGAAAGAGTTGGATTGTGGGAGCAGAGTAATTCAGGATTTGCAATTTGTGCAGCATTCTGTAAAGCATTTTCACAGGCATATTTGATAGAATAATACTGCTTCATTTTTATCTTTTTAGACTCAGAACCCAATAGAGAACTTGGCCCACAAACAAACAAATAAATAAACTGAAAATGTTTCTTACCTAATTGATCTCATTTGATCACAACATGCCTGGAAGGAGGTTTCACAGATTTTACAGATGAAGAGGAGTCTCTGAAAGATAAAACAGCTATCCCAATGCCACTTACATAGTTGGCAGTAGAAATGGGCAGAGCCAGGCTTGTTGGCCTCTCATGCAATGTTCTTATTCTACCCTGCTGTCTCTCCCAAGATCTGATGAGGAGATGGGCTCAAGCAGAAATCAACGAAGTTAGAGGTAAGCTGAGGGATTTGGCTTAGAAATGGGCAAATGAAACCAATTTTACTAAAGATGGGCATGATACCTTATGGAAACTTTACTAAGAAGTGAATGGAAGGTCACTGTCCTACAAAAGAAAAAAATAATGAATATAACCCATCCACTGTAACCTAAAACATTATGGTTGCAGGGATAGATTAATGTCCCCACTGGGCTCTTTGGTATATACATCTTAATAAGTGATCAAAATTATGTGTGTGTATGTGTATGTACATATATACATACATATATTTAAGAAGAGATCTTTGTTAGTTTTTAACCACATCATTTTTAAAAGGTCAAATTTTTTCCATAAGTTCCTTTTCTAAAAACCTTTGCATAGAGATAATGTAGATAAAGTGCTTCGCAAACTTTAAAATGTCAGTTTTTATTAGCATGAATAGTAGATTAGTAGTAGATCTTCTCAAGTCCCAGTGCCTTGGATAATAAGGTGCTTCATGGTGCTTCTGTGATGTTTGAAAACATGCCAAATTTTCTATCATTACTTGTAATTATATTTAACTGGATTGTAAATGGATCTTGACATTGCCTTTATGCTCATTAGATAGAGGAAAGAAAATTTTCTACCTATCAGAAATAGGATGAAATATGGGATGTATATATATGTGTACATATGTGTGTGCGTGTATGTGTATGTGTATAAATACATATACATACACACATGCACACACACATCCGTGTATATATATATATATATACACATATATATATACACATATATATTCATACAATAGGCTGACTTATGAGGGAAAACTAGTAACAATAACAGTAAAAATAACAGTAATATTTAGGAATATGATTTGGGAAGCTGATATTCCTTACAACATGTTCTAGTTGAAAGATAACTTGATGTAAATAGTAAATGTTGCCCTAGCTGAGTCACTTTGAACTCTATGAACCTCAGTTTTTCTCTTCTGCAAAAACGAGGACAATACTTTCACTTCTTGCCTCACAATGCCTTGCGTTGTTTCAAGGATCAAATGAACTAACATTGTAACGTGTTTTGTAACTATTACTCTTTGGCAGGCACTCTCCATTCCTGTCAAACTGACCTATTTGCTGTTCCCCTTACGTGAGATTCCATCTCCCAAGACTGTCTGTCCCTCATGTCCATGATAAACTGCCTCAAGGGCCAGCTCCAGACTGCCCTCCTCAGGAACTGTTTGGATTGCGTTATGTATTATACTTATACATGCATACATCGTTTCCTCACAGCACCATCATGTAAAGCCATTGCTACAGAAGGTACAAGAGATACTATTGCTGCTACTACCAGCAGCTGAGATCATAACGCTTTTTAAAGTTCACAAAACTTTTGTCTACATTATCTTTGTGGAAAGACCTGCTGTCAAAAGTTGCTTAATTTAATATTAAATCCGTCTTTCTACCAGAAAGATTCTGGTTTTGCAGTCCTCATTTAGCTCTCAGTCAATGCTCTAAAGCAATGTATAATCCTTATCTAGGGTTTTCTGACCCTCTGATCAGACCGAATCTGAAATATTGTGCTCAGTTCAGGACAGTGCATTTTAGGAAGGGTTTTGATAAATTGGAGAGCATGAGTAGTATAGTGAAGGAACTAAAAACCATGGCATTGGAGAATCTTTGGAAGGAACTGGAGATTTGGAGAAGAAAAGACATGAGAACTGTCTTCAGATTGTGGAAGGGCTGTTATACAAAACAAGGATTTGTACTGATTTAATCTTGCTCCAGGGTAGTCTTAGGAACAATGGGTAGAAGTTGCCAAGAGACAAATTTAAACTTTATATAAGAACAAATTTCTTAACAGAGTTAACTCAAAGTGGAATTGGATGCTTCTGGAAGGGATGGGGGCATCATAATAAACTTCCTTTTAAAGGAGTTTTTCAAGGCAAGGCTTGAGAACACTTGGAGGGCAATGGTACCAGCTAATCTCTTCCAACTGTGAGATTTTATGAACTGCCTTCTATATTCAAGACATTGGGATTGAATAAATCATGGCCCTTGCCTTCAAAGAGCTTATAATCTAGAAGGGAGATGATATTTTATCTCTATTTCTATTTAATCTATATCTATGTGTCTATATCTATCTCAATACATCTATGCCCAACACTCCTGCAAATTGTCTACTAGTTCTAGCCTCTGCTTGCAAAGTTTTTTGCACTTTGGGATGTCTATATTGATATGTAGCCATATGGATAAATATATATATATATACATACACATATACATATAATATTATCACTTAGAATATGATTTGGAGCATAGGAAGTATCAATGTGACCTGAGAGATTAAAGGTAGAAATTATTGCTTTGAGGGCATCAGGGAAACCTCATGGAGCAGGTGACACCCAAGTTAGCTCTGATGGTAGTGGTGGTAGTAAGGAGTTCATTTCCACATTGGTACTAATGTAGGGAGGTAGGAAGGGCAGAATGAAATCAGGGAAAAATAGTTTGTCTGAAGCTTAGAGTATATGAATAGGGTATGAAATAAGATTGTCAGGGACAGTTGAAGTTAGGCAGTTGGAAGACCTTGGATGCCAGGCAAAAAATTAGATATTTTAATGGGGAGACACTGATGATTTTTTAGTAGGAGAGTGATGTGATAAGAGAGTTCATTAGAGAGACTGCTTGCTCAGGGGTGGGAAAGATGGATTAGAGAGGGGGAGAAACTGGTTAATATTATTGGCTTCCTGTGTTCCACTAAGCAGTCAACTTGTTCTAAAGATTTAGTTCTTTGTGGTTTGGAATGGTGAAAACCTACACAACTTATTCTGAACAGGCAGTCCAACCCTTTGATACTATGATCCAGTGTCAGAACACTATACTGATATTGGATCCATGGATTCTCCCTCAGCTTGATTTTTGTCTCTTTACTCTCAGCAAACCACATACCTTGTCTGCATGTACAAGTCAGCTAACTATACCCCATGAGGCAGAATGGAATAATTAACAGTTATCATCAATAAATAATTATTGTATGCCTAATCCTTCGCCAAGAGCTTCCTCCAATGTCTTATTATAGTGCAGAAGTTAACCTGGGTTATGAAGACCATATCAGAGTAGCATAAACTCTGTAAGCTTCAACTAAGGCGGAAAGGAGACTAAAGGCACAGTGTATGTCTATCATTCAAGAACTAACTTAGTAAAATGTGGAGAGGCTTGTTACCAGGGACATTAATGCAGCCACTCATCAAATCATTGGCTAGGGTAAAAAGGGTCTGCAATCTGGCATAAAAATAACAATAGCTGCTATTTAAATAGCACTTTTGGGTTTATAAAGCATTTTACAAATATCCCATTTTATCCTCACAACAACCTCAGGAGCTGCTATTATTATCTTCATTTTATCAATGAGGAAACTGAGGCAGATAGCAGTTAAGTGACTTGACCAAGGTCATGCTGCCAGTGTCGTAAGCAGTGTTTGAATTCAGATCTTAACTCCAGAGCTCTATCTACTTGGCCACCTAGCTGTCTTAATGAAGGAAGTATTCCCATGGATGAGATCTCTTATCCATGAAGATTGAAGTACAAGATCTCTGACAGGTTTATATTTAGCAGGTAAGGCATGGAATATAAAAGGCTCAATAATATACAAGATGGAATATACTAATAATACTTGTAGAGACCCCAGTCATCCATTATCCATCATTATGTCTCTTCCTTATACTATATGAGATTGAGATTTTGGCCTTTTACTCAGGTAGATGTGGCAGGCAACAAATATGGAATCTCTGAGTTAGGGGACCATTGGAGGTTACCTGGTCCAATCCTCCTGCAAATTCCTACCAGTTCTAGCCTCTACATGGAATTTTTTTGAGTTTTGGGATGGTCCTTCTTTAGGTATGGGCTGGATTAGAAATTCTTCTACAGGCATCCTCCAAGATCCCTTTCATTTCTGAGATGCTGTGATTCTATGATATGGGTACCCGATTGCCAGCATTTCTTCTTCATAAAAAATTAGAAACCTTGGTAGGATGTCAGATGGAAAGTTATTTAGTGAAGACCTTGACTGTGGCCACTACAACATGAAACAGCTGTGGGTTACCAAATTGCTACCAATTGAGAGACTCTTCTGCATTCTCATTTAAAGTCGGTCCCCAGAAGGTCTTTGCTCAGACATCCTCCCACTCCTTGATTCTTCCTCCTCAGTCAGTCTCTGTTGATCTGCGGTCTCCTTGTGCCTGTTTTTGTTATTCTCTGAGATGTTTTCAGTCAAACATTTGAGTTTCTCTCTGACTCTCTCCCCACCCTTCTTTCTTTTCCTTCCCCCATCCCAGAAAAACCAAAGGAAATTGACAAGTGGCAGGACAGGGGAAATTGAGCTATATTATTCCCCCTTTGGGAGCCTCACCGTACTGCCTTTATCTGAAAGCTGTCATTTTCTACATCTCCTGGCAAGGGTTCTTATTGACTGGTGACCCCTAAATGCCTATGCTGATCAATAGCCCCCGGTATTTTATTGACATGCTCATTGACAGCTCTCACTGTGCACAGGAGTCAGAGATGGCAGCCAATTGCCATCTGTTAAGGCTGTTTGAGAAGCAAGAGAGACACTACTTTGATATTGATGCTGTAAGTGGAGGCAGTTTACTTAGCACTCAGGAAAGATGCATTTGTTAAGGATCCTGATAGATGTCATTGCTATTTAAAGATTTGGGCTGGGCTTCAAAAGAGGATCCCAGTGAGGCCAGGAGGAAAGGTAGATTCTTAGAGTGGGAGGGGACCTTCTTGGTCCTTTAGCCCAAACACTGATCTCAGGTAGAAATCTACTCCATACAGCTCCCACCAGATGGCTGAGAAATTTCAAACACCAGTAACTTGAATTTTGATAGTGTTTTAAGGTTTAACAAAGTATTTTCCTCACAGATCCTGTGAAGTTGGTAATATCTGTTATTATGCCCATCTTACACATAAGGCAACTGAAGTCTAGGGATACAAAATATCTTGTTCAAAGGCACTGATGCTAGTAAGTGTTAAGAGCCAGTATTGGAACCCTGATATCTTACTTTCCAGACCAGTGCTCTTTCAAATAATTTTTCAATCAAGTCTGACTCTTCATGACCCCATTTGGGGATTTCTTGACAAAGGTACTGGAATGGTTTGCCATTTCCTTCTCCAGCTCCTTTTATAGATGAGGAAACTGAATCAAATAGGGTTGAATGACTTGCCCAGGGTCACACAGCTAGTAAGTGTCTGAGGCCATATTTGAACTCACAAAGATGAGTCTTCCTGATTCCAGTACTGGTGCTCTGTCCACTCAGCTGCTCTTTTCAAGAGATTGGGTATCCCCCATTAGAATTCAGAACTTTCTGGTATCCTTTGTTGTAGGTCTGCACTGCCTCCTAGGTAATGACAAATAGAATCCTACGGTGCCTTTCAAAGGCATATCAAGATGCAATTCAACGAAAAACAGTAGCATGCAAGCCTTAGGCTGGCCTCTCATGCTTAATGCAGTCTTAGTATTAAAAAACTGCGTAGTTACTTACCATTACCCAGTTCTTCTAGCCATTGCCTGAAGTTACCAATGAGGCATAATATTATTGACCTAAATTGAAACTTTAGTACTTCTGATTAGGGAATGGTGGTACTTAATTCTGGTCTGTACTGTAGTTAACATATTATCTCTAATTTTTAGATGAGCAGTACCTGGTGATAAAGGTATGTATAGTTGCCAAGATAGCTATTGTTGTAAATGAGCACCCTTGTTACCAACCAACCACCTCCTAGGATTAACTGCAAATAAGCCTTTGATATCAGTCAGAACTAAAGACTGTAAGAGAGATAGGACTTGCTCTATTTGCTTAGGGTGCCTATCTCCTTGTTTCTGTGGGAGCAACTTTGGGCAAATCAAGAGTTCCATTCGGGAGAGCAGGAGTGACTCTAAATCACCTTCTTTCCAATGAGTTGCTGGGCTCTATCAAGGTCGGAGCTAGAGACTACTCCATTACCAAGGGTCAGATTCTGATGGTAGAGAACAGCAGGCCTATTGACTTAGGTGAGTGGCTGCCATATAGGAGGGCTAAGATTTTGTACTATGAGAGATTTATGTTTGAAATTACAGTTGCAGGGTCTATCCAATACAGACTCTCTCCAACATCCTAATAAACACACACACACACACACACACACACACACACACACACACACACACAAAATGTAGTTATACCTACTATTTGGTGTTTAGGCTTTGTTTCTGGACAAGTCTTTATAAACCAAGAACCTTATATGTAGTCTTTACACAAAGACTTCATTTCTAACCCGGCTGTTAGAATCAGATCCCTCTGCTTCAGACATCTCCCCACTTGCTCTGGGCAAGCAATGCTTTCTCTCACTCTCTCTCTTTCTACACCCCCAGCCCCCACCCCTGGCCACAATCTAGTACTAGGACCATTTGTCAGCAGTCAGCATAGTTGCAAGGACTGCTGAGGGTAATGGTCTCCACTCCAGCATGCCATCTCGCCATCCCTCACCAGCTACCACTAATTCTGCTTACTTGGGGGGATGGGATTGAAAAGGGGAGGGAAGAAACAAATGCATGAAAGGGAATATTGAACTTCTAATGCACTGTAATTACCAAATGATCCTATCTTGCAAGTGATGGGGCCCAGTGGGATTTATTGCCGAATTAACAGCGGTTTCCCCATTACATTACTTAATGAATAATGTCTGAGCTAATAACCCACCAAAGCACACACAAACGTACACACACACACACACACACACACACACACACACACACACACTCACAAACTCCTTCCACTGTAATTTTATTTTTTTCCTAATGTGGGTGGTTCTTACATAAATACTGATATCTCTTTACTGGGTTCTTCTATAACTGCTTTTGAAAAAAAAAAGGACCCTATTAAATTTCCATCAGGACTACCAAAGTATATGTTATTCTCTTATTTATTTATTTCCCTTGGATGGACTTGGATTTTCACATACACAGAGGCACCCTCCTTTCTCTGAGCCTCTGCCCACAATACCATGCCAGCACCCCACGCTGGCCTACCCACCTCCCTCCCAAACTCTACCTGGAATTGATGGCATTTAGAGAAGCAGGAAAAGAGCCTCAGCTGTGCAAACACAGCGCCTCTGTTTATTTTGGTAGCCTCCGAAATATTTGTTGAGAGTTATTCGAGCAGAAAGGCTGAATGGAGATCATTGCAATGTGTCAAATTAAGGAGTGCTTAATGCCTGCCTAATCTCTTGGTAATTACTGTTGTGGCAGGGGAAGGCTTCAGAGCCTGGTAAGAAAGCTAATGATAGTGAGAGACAGGGAGGCTGCCCGGCTTCCATGGCATGGCATCAGTGCTCTCGTGCAATTAAGGCACCACTTTGATCAGATAGACGGAACTGTTTGATCCTTTGTCACTTGAAAACATCAAGGATTGGCCTCTGGAGGGAGTGGAGTCAGACAGGAACCTCAACTCTGGGTCAGTGGAGAATGGACTTCTTTGGTTGGGTATCACTCCACTGGAGACGTTCTTAGAATGTGACAGTCAGGAGGTGTCCCTGTGAGCCTGGGCAACATGTGGGAGATGGAGAGGACCTCAAGGTGGATGACTGGCAAAACCACAGCAAGGGGTTTGGGCTCTCTCTCTCTCTCTCTCTCTCTCTCTCTCTCTCTCTCTCTCTCTCTCTCTCTCTGTTTCTCTGTCCACTCCTTTCTCCTTTCAGTGAATATCAGCACCGTCCCTGCCATTTATAGTCTTTGAGAATTTCCTGAGAAATTAAGTGATTTCTTTGTCCCGGGTCACATTGAAAGTCTGTCGTAGAGACAGGACATGCACCGAGGTACTCCCTGACTGTAAGAGCAGGCTCGTATCCACTCTTCCATGTTTCCTCTCTCCTTTTCTTCCCATTTTCTTACATGCTTTGTATTTTTTCCTTATCTCCTCCCTGCTGCTTTAGTTAATAACTAGTTAACTTTAGCCAGTCATTCCAGTACATTATAAAACATTGAAGAAGAAGAAAGCAGGAAGGAAGCGGTCAGAGGAAAAGGTATATCCCCTTAATAATATCTAAGAACTCAACTTGTATGAAAGGAAGACCTTTGCGGAGGGGGTAGATGGGTGGGAATTTAACTCATCAAGATTGATTATATATTTTTTTTTCTATTTCTCTTCTCCTGGGCTGCCATGACCAGATGGTTCATACCTTGGCGGCTATCCTTGTGGTGATCTTCTCCTTCCTTGGCTAAGTTTGTCCTCTGTTGTCATACATACCATCCATTTTTGGGGCTTGGGTTGGAATCCTCCTCAGTTTGATAGAATCTGTTAGGCTTTGGACTTTGCTGTCAATGCCCTGGAGAATTTGAGGACACCTCTATTCCATAATGAGGTGGCAGCAGAGTACCTTTATTGGAGCAAGATTTTTAAAGGATAATTTTTTTTAAAAAGGTTCAACCTTATAGAATGGGAGTAGAAAAGGAATGAAAGCATCACACTCTAGTGAAGAAAAAGCAAATGGGGGGCTATCACAGACACCTGTGTCCCCCCCCAAAGAGCTGGTACCCAATGAAGTGTTTTCTCCTCTGTCTGTATCTACCAATCTAATATTGAAGTATTTTAATAAGAACCCCAATAGAGATTTTTGTACCCATGCTGGGGCTCAGCTAATGTTTACTATTAATGTGCTAAAAAGAACATCAAATTATGAGTCAAGAGGTTTGAATTAGAGTCTCACCTTAGCTGAAAATTACTCTGCGACCTGAAACAAATTATTCTAACCTCTCCAAGCCCTCAGTTTCCTCATTTGTAAAATGGAAAGAATAGTATTTATTTGACAATATAGGGGGAGGGCCTGATAAGCTAACATGTGGAAAATGTTATGAAAATGATGAGATGGTAAACAAGAAAGGAGATCATCAAAGTTGGGCATCTGTCTCTAGAACACTTAAGACGAGGTCCAGCTGGGTGGCACAGCAGATAAAACATTGGGCCTGAAGTCAGGAAGATCTGAGTTTAAATCTGGCTTCAGACACTTACTAACTAGTGTGATCTTGGGCAAGTCATTTAACCTTGTTTGTCTCCATATTTTCATCTGCAAAATGAGCTGGAGAAGGAAATGGGAAACCACTCCAATATTTTTGCCAAGAAAACTCCAAATGGAGTCAGGAAGAGTTGGGTACAACTGAAATGATTCAACAACAAATGTTTATTTCCTTTCTTCCTGATTACTTCAGGAGGGTGACTATTAGGGTTAAGGTGGTGCTGAGTGATCACTAAACCCAGAAATGGCAGCACATGTAGGGTTCTGCTACCTTTCAGGTCCACTGAGGACTTCCTATCTTTTCATTCTTACATTGTACTCTTCTCCACTTAGTCTATGGTTCAGCAACACTGGCCTCCTTGACAGTGGAACTGGCTGTTCTTTGCACAAAACATTCTTCTTCTAACAACAGATCACATCATCAACTGTTTCCTGTGCCTGGAATAATTTTCTTTCTCACCTTCATCCCCTCCCTTCCTTAACTTTCTTCAGGTCTTAGCTAAAACCTCTCCTCCTTCAAGAAGCCTTTCCTAGTGTCCTTTCTTCTGGGATTAACTCCCATTTACACTGTATAACTTTTATTTGTACATTTTGTTATTGTTCAATTGTTTTTGGCAAAGATGCTGGAGTGGTTTGCCATTTCCTTCTCTAGGTCATTTTATGGATGAGGAAACTGAGGCAAACAGGGTTAAGTGACTTGCCCAAAGTCACACAGCTAGTATCTGCCTGAACTCAGGAAGATGAGTATTGCAGAGTAGGCATTTGTAAGGAAAGACTTGCTATTGAGGATCAAATATTTGTTAAGTACCTACTATTTTCTAGTCACTGTGTTAAATACTGGTGATTTTAGAGTAAAATATTAAGTAATCTCGACGCTTAAGGAGACTAAATTTTGTCAAAACTGAATTTGTGGTCAGAGGATCTGTGTTGGAATCTGAGCTCTTAGGGAAATCATTTAATCTATATTGGTCTTAGTTCTCATTTATAGAAATGTGGGAGCTGGGCTTAATGACCTCCAGGGTCCCTTCTAGCTTTGAATCTATGAACCTATGAACTTTGGGGGTTCCTACTATCTCTGAGATTTTGATATTTGGTGAAATACTCTGCTTTTTCCATGGGAGCTGGGTGGAAGTGTGGACAGAGTACTGGACTTGGAATCAGAAGAGCCTGGGTTCAGATCCTGCCTAATATAGTTACTATCTGTGTGACGCTTGGTAAGTCATTTCAGTTCTCTGTGACTCAGTTTCCTCAACTGAAAACTGTGAGTGTGAACTTGCTGGCCTGCTAGAGTCTCTTCCACCTCCAAATCTATGATCTTAAATATTGACAAAATTAGGGTTCTACCACAGTGCTGCATATTTTTAAACTGAGTCACAATGGTTGAAAGAATCTTCCAGGTCATATGCTCCAACTCCCTGGCTTTAGACACATAAACTCTGAAACTATTCCTAGCAGATCTATCCAATTAGGGGGGAAAGGTTTCATGGGATAAAGTTTCCTTCAATTCACTTCTTTGCTTAGGTCGTTCTTAATGTCTGGTCACCCTTACAGTCAGGAAGCACTTTGTGTCTAATTGAATTCCCTCCTGCTGCAGTTGTAAGCCTCTTTTCTTCTTATCTGATTTTCTTAGAGTCCAAAGAAAGAAAGATAATCCTCCAGATGTGGGGCAGCTAGGATGGAAGTCAGTGGGACTGTGCTCCATTTTAATCATCATGTTTTAGGAAGGACCTAGAGAGGTTGGAGTGCATCCAGGGGAGGGTGACCAGGCTGGTGAGGGGACTGGGAACAATGCTCTTCGAGGGTAGTTTGAAAGAAATGGAAATCTTTATCCTGCAGATGAGAAGATTGAAGAGGACAGGATAGATGTCTTTGAGTGTTTGAAGAGCTTCTGAGGACAAGAGAGATTAGATTCGTTCTGTTTAGCTCCTGAGGGCAGTACTACCAGAAATGCCAGAAAGTTACAGATTTCAGGAAGAAGCCCCAACAGTTGGGAGTTGTCCAGAAGTAGAATGGATGGCCTTGAGAGGTCAATAAATCAAGTCAGCAAGCATTTACTAAGTACTTATTATATACCAGGCAGTTTTTGCTAAATTTTGGGGATGCAAAGAAAGGCGAAAACAGTCACGGCTCTCACAGAGTTCATGTTCATGAAAGACATATAGAGGGTAAATTGGAAATAAACTCAGAGGGAAGGGATTACCATTAAGAGGGAGAGGGGAGGCCTTTTGTAGAAGAGATTTTAGCTGAGATCTGAAGTGAGAGAGGGAGACAAAAAGGCAGGGGTGAGGAGGGAGAGCATTCCAGGTATGGGCAACAGCTGGTGAGAAGGTGTAGAGTTAGAAGATAGACTGTCTTATGTGAGGGAGACCAAGGAGGTCAGTGTTACTGGATTTTAAGGTATGTGGAAAAGAGTAAGCTATAAGAAAACTGGCAAAGTTGGAAAGGGATAAAATAGGAAGGGAGTTAGAAGTCAGAGAGGATTTTATATTTGAACCTAGAGATAATAAGGAACAATTGGAGTTTATTGATTAGGGGGTCACATAATCAGACCTGTGCTTTAGGATGATCAGCTTGACAGCTGAGTGGAGGATGGACTAGCACATGGCAGGGAGACCAAGCAGAAGGCTATTAAAATAGTGCAGGAATGCAATAATGAGGGCCTGCACTAGGGTGGTGGCAGTGTCAGAGAAAAGATGTTATGAAGGTAGAATCTAGTAGAATTGGCAAGAGATTGGACATGATTGGGGGGAGAAGAATGAGAGGGAGAGAGGGGGAGAGGGAGAGAGGGGGAGAGGGAGAGAGGGGGGAAGGGAGAGAGGGAGGGAGAGAGAGAAAGAGAGAGAGAAAGGGAGAGGGAGAGGGAGAGGGAGAGGGAGAGGGAGGGAGGGAGAGAGAGAAACACGTAAGGTCTTTAAGGAGAAGCTGGATGATTATGATTACTTGTAGGGATATTGTAGATAGGATTAAGGTTTAAATATTGGTTAGATCACATAGTCTTCCTTCTCTTAGATTTTGTGCTTCTGAGGTCTCTGAAGATAGTGAGTTGGAATTGTATAATCTCAGACCATCAGATTCCAGGAAAGTGGCATCTCTACTTTTAGAACATTCACAGAAACTCCCTGGTTAACCATTGGTGAGAGGAGAGAGGAAAAGCTTTGTCTGGGGAACATTATGAACTTCAAACTGCCCCTTCTATGAAGAATGTGAGTCCCTCCTCATGGGAGGTTTGAGGAGGGTTTCTAGGGTAACACATCTAAAAACTGGTGCAGACCTTCAACTCTTGTCAAAGGTAGGGATACAACCAAGTTTTAAAATCCATTGTAAATCTAAAAGTCAGGAGAGGAGTGGGATCCCAAAGGGGCTACTCTGTTGTACAGATTTGTCAGGGAGATAACTATGAGGTGGAGGAGGGGATACAAAAGGCGATGGAAGGAAGGAGGAAAAGGCATAACTGCTGAGACTGTGACATTGAGGGGAGAAAAAAAAATTCAAGTCATTTGGCTGGAAGCGCAACTCACATCTGATACACAAAGTCAGTCTGAGTAGCCCAAGAAGACAACATGTGCGATTAATATGACAGAAGTAAGAGGCAAAAGGCCAGAGAGAAGCAGAGCCCTGTGGGTCAGGTGAAATGCATAAGGCCTCATTCAACATTCTTGGCCTCAGGTTTAATTTTATTTCAGTGAATTGGTGGGCTCAGTGTAAGCTGAAGGGAGAATGCTTAGCTTGCCTCAGGGCACTGACCACAGAGCTGACTGGCATTGGTTTCTGACAGTTGTCTGGCCAAATAAAATTGAAAGTATGTGTTGCTGGGTAGCAGGTTGGAGGATGACTTTTTCTCCAGGGAGTCCCAAATTTTGAGGGCATTGAAAGCTCTTGGATTCCTTTTGCTGTGTAGAAACAATTGAGATTATTGCCTACTTATCAATAATTAGTTAAAATAAGCTACCAGGTGGTGGTATGATCACTTCCCCAGTGATCATATTATAAATGATGGCCATCTTTGATTGCCCTGCAGTCATCTTACCAGCACTCACCCGAATGGCCTTGGACATCAAAATTGTTACTTATGGTTCTGGGGGGAAGATGTGGGTGAGAGGTAAACAGATGGACCTCCCTGGAGTCATTCCAAGCTGACATTGCTGAGTTCCATCCATGATGTTACAGGTAGGTGGATTATTGAAATATTAACAAGGGTTGTGTTATGCCCTTGGTGTGTTTATGGTCATAGGCTTTGGAGCTAGAAGGGGGCTTAAAAGTCGTCTAGTTCAGTTCCCTCATTTTTTAGAGGAGGAAACTGAGACCCACAGAACGAAATGACTTTCCCATGACCATGCAGGTAATAAACAGCAGAACCAGGACCCAATTCCAGCTCTTCTGACTTCAAATCAAGTGCTGTCAGAGGTGGCAAGCAAAATGGTTAGACATCTTCATCAGCCAACAGTTTTTCAGGTTTCCAGGCATATAATTCTGAACTTGAGGAAGTCATTCAGGGGAGCAGGAGCTGTACAGAATAGGTCAAATACATAAGAGATAATAAATAAGCAAAGTAAGAGAAGAAACTCATCCTTCCAATACTAAAATTTAGCCATTTCTGAAATAAAGGCTATGTCTTGATGAAAATCCTTGCCTTTCCAGCAGCTGACTCAGCGTTTTTGCCATCTTAACTGTAAATTGTGAATTGTTTGTCTGTCTGATTCCTGGGCTAAAACTAAATTTGAGATGAAGGTAGTTAGTTTCCATCTGAGTAGACATGATTTGGAATTTGACTGAGTACAAGATAGGGCCTCAAGTATTATGTATTTGAAAATTCAGTCTTTGTGAGGTAAGAAAGCCCATGTACTGTTTGGGGCCTTTCTTATACTTGTCTGATGTGGAATATTTACTGGTCTTGCCTATGCTCTATCTTGATGGGAACTTCATGCCAATAACTTGGTACTTAATTAAAGACGTTAAAAGCACCCCCCCCTTTCTCCTAAATCCCAATGAGAAAAAATTTTGTCATAGGATAAAGGGGAGAGAGAGAGAGACAGACAGATAGACAGACAGACAGATAGACAGAAGAGAAAGAAAAGGAGAGAAAAGAGAGATCACATATTCTGTAAGAGGGAAGGTGGAGTGGATGTAGGAGTCAGTGCAGTGGTAGTCAGTGGCCCAGAGGGAAAGAAAAGGAAGGAATGGGTCAGTGGCAGCAGAAAGGAGGGGGAGGATGGACTGAACCGGTCTGCTCCACTTATAGAGCTCAGTGAGCAAGAGGTTCATCATTAACTGTCAAACGGCGGTTTTAATCAGCTCTGCTCCTCAGTGGAAGATAGATTTAATATCAAGGCACATTTTCAGAGCCATTAGTTTAATTATGACAGGTGTCTGCAAACTGGACGGCTTTGCTTTCATCCCTGAATGACAGCGTTTAATTCTCTGGGCCCATGGGGACCACTGGGGTACTTTACCAAAATGAGCTTCCATTAAAAGCCTAAGTGTTTTGTTCCTGCCCCACCCCTCTATTCCTGCCCCCTCTTTCTTCCTGTCATCCTCCTCCTCCTCTGCTCTATTGTACACATCAGAAGAAAAGAGGAAAGGGATTAGAGCATTTTACATCCGATGGAGATAGAAGAGTTTGCTTTGCCTAGTTTCCAGCAGCTGAGCACCTGGTCAAGCTGAGGCCTCTACCCTGGATCTCTTAACCTTCCCATGAGCCCTTCATCTGTTCAGTGTCTTTGGTAATTACAAGTGTCAGTTGGTTATTCTAATGCCTTTTGGCAGAAGACCACTAAACTCCCTACTGACAGAAGGGATGGCAAATATGACTACAGCCATTACATGGATGGGTAAGTGAAGGGAGAACCCAGAGAGTTGGAAACTGCTCTCTGGTACATGGCCATAAGGCAAACCCAAAGAAATCTAGGAGAGTCAGAAAGGCTCTTAGATGCCACAAAGTTCCACTTGTACTGTCCACTTACCTTTGCTATTGAACTACCTCAAATTTGTTCTGTGTTTATTTGGCATATATTGTATGTGTATATGTTGTTTCCTATGCACCCCCTACCCCTCCTCTCCAGCTCACTTCAATGGCACAGACTGTTCCCATTTTCGACTTTGTGTCCCCAGTGCCTAGCATGGTGCCTGGCACTTAATACAAGCTTAATAAATGTTGGTTAAATGATTAAGTGTTTCATAAAATCATAGAAGTATAGCACTTAAAGCTCTAATGAGGGCAGGACAACCAGAACTTTGCCCTGAAAACTAGACAGCACCTAAAGCGTGGTCTCAAGGTACATTTCCTTCCCTCATGGCCCTAGACCCTCTCTTCTACCCCAAGATAACTTCTTGCTTCCTCCCACCTTAATTTTACATAGATCTTTATACTAGGTATGTCATTTTCCTTCTCTTGGCCTCAGTTTCCTTATCTATTACATGAGGAATTGGGGCTAAATAATCTTTAAAGTGACTTCTAAAGATCTATGAGTTTATGAAAGTCTAACTCCAGAAATGATACTCTAATGACTATAATAGTCAACCAAAACTACATGCTGGATTTTCCTTTAATGGCAGAATAAGGCTGGAAGTGGTGGCCACATAAGAGCAGATCAAGAAGCCCCAGGAATGGGTCCCCAAATGACTGCCTGCTGGGTTGTTGCTGCTGAATTTCATTACACACTCCCTGATTCCTTTCCTTCTTGGGCCTTTGAAGCCCAAGATTAGCCACCATAATAGAGGTTTTTCTTTCTTGGAGGTTCTTTCAGGGAGAACTGCCACCTCTCTTTACATCTTACTTGCTGGGGTTGTCATCTCATTTCCCCTATGAATATTGCTTTAAAAAGGGGCAGGAGAGAAATTGGGGTTGGGAGTGGGGAGAGAGTAGAGGAGGGGAGAGTTTAGCAGGAGAGACCACACAATGCCAGGTACAGAGAAAGCTGATCAAGCAGGTGCTCTGCAGCCAGCATCCCTAGTCCTTAGTTCTGCTTCTGCTGTGTCTTCTCTGCTGGTATACAGTGACCCCTGCTGCAAAGGAAAACAGCTTGGAGAGAGATAGTGAGACTGAAAGATCCAAGCCATACCACTGGGGCCTGATTCTAGCAGAGACCTCTGGGGAAGTCCTGAAGACATCCAAGGCCCTGGCCCTGTGATATAGCAGAGTTGAGCACCAGCTGATGAGGAGAGATCAGATTCTCCGATTATCTAGATGCCTTTTGATAGCCTCATTTAAAAGAAGAATCAATCACTGCCCCTGCACTTGGGCTTGGAATCCTTGTGTTCTAAAGAAGATGGATGTAGAGTTAGCTACTCAATCCTTTAGTGTGACTTCTGTAAAAAGGGGCCTTTTTGGGGGGAGAGTAGATGCAGTGTTAGTTTTCTTTCTGTTATTACCATTTAAAAATTGTTTCCCTAAAAAGTCACTGGATCAAAAGGTTTGGGAAATAATAACGGCTTACATTTATGATGTAAGTTAATAGAGGACCAGCCTTGGAGCCAAGAAAAATAGGGACCAAGGACACTTTTCACCCATATTATCTGTGGGACCCTGGGCAAATCACTTCACTTCTTGATACTTCAGTCAAGTCTCTAAGATTGCCTTTTGGAAAGAAAGTACCAACACGCATTGAGGGAGGGAGTCTCTTCATCTGGGACAGATATACACATACACACAAGTACATACAACATGCACATGCACATATACATGTAATTGAGTCATTTTTTAGTTGTATCTGACTCTTTGTGATCCCATTTTGGGTTTTCTTGGTAAAAGACACTGGAGTAGTTTGTCACTTCCTTCTTCAGCTCATTTTACAGATAAGGAAACTGAGGCAAACAGTGTTAAGTGACTTGTCCAGGGTCACACAGTTAATAAGTGTCTAAGGTTAGATTTGAATTCATAAAGTGACTCCAGGTGTGGCACTCTACTCACTATGCTTATACACGTGCACACCCATATAATACACATATACACATGGTTATAATTATATATAAGTGGATATATATGTGTATATATACACACACACACACACAGACACATATATCTCCCATTTGATACCCATAACAACCCCCTAAGGTTGTTAGTGTGGTTATTATCCCCATTTTATAGGTGAGAAAACTGAGGTTTAGAAAAGTGAGGTCAATTGTCCAAGTTCACATTGCCAATAAATTGCCAGAGCTAGGTTTTGAACCCATCTATTAACTACAAGTCCATCATTCATTCCATTAAACCAGAGAGAGAGAGAGAGAAAAGAAAAGTCTGAGTGGTACCTGATGCAGTCAGGTAAAGTGCAATCTCAGCCTACTAAGCAGGGTCTCTGACAAGTAACTAAGCATCTTGTTGGGGTACAATGACCCTCAGAGGGCAAGTGTATCTTGTTCTATGGGTTAATGACTTTTGCTTCCTGCCCCCTCCCCAAAATACCCCAAACCAAATAGGTGTGAAGATTATGGAGATAGCAGTAGCCTTAAAGACCAGGGAAGATGTATAGCTGGTCCTACCTATGACCTGGGGGTAGGAATAGGGGTGGATGTGAAGGCAGGGACGGTTTCTTGATTTACATGCACTTACCCTGTGCAGGTAATGGTAAGAATGGATGAATGAATGTATAAGTTATGTTTCAGGTAAAGTATTCTTGTGTTACAGCACACTGATGATTTTCAGATAGTCAGCAATATTTCTGCACAAGCCTGGGGAAAAAAATGTATTTTCCTTAAGCATGCTGGAGAAGCAAATCTCAGATATCAGTACTGACAAATCGGAAATTGGCTGTACTCAGGTAGAGAAGGTGGGAATTGGTGACAGTTCTGAACATAGCATAATGGATTTTGCCACACCTCCCTAGAAATATTCTGAGAGCAGACTCCAGATATTTGAACACATCATCCCTATTTCTACTGGATTGTTAATACTGTTTTTCAAATTTCCTTTTCCCTTGTTTCTGTCTAACTCAATCTTACCCATTCTTTAAGCCTGAGTCCAGAACACTGAGCCTGGAGGCAGGAAGACTTGAGTTCAGATCTAGCCTCAGACACTTCCTAATTGTATGGGTCTTGGCAAATCACTTAACCTTTATCTAATTCAGTTTCCTGAGCTGTAAAATGGGGATCATAATAGCACCTACCTCCTAGGGTTGTTGTGAGAATTAAATGACAGAATATATATATAAAGTGCTTAGCACAGTGTCTGACATAGTAAAATTTAATAAATGTTTCCTCCCTTCCCTTTTCCTCTTTTCCTTTTTCCTTTCCTTCCCTTTCCTTTGTCCTTTCCTTCCTCCTTTTTTTGGCTACTGTAACCACATTAATCTCTTTTGCTTCTGAATTCCTTCAGCACTAAGTTGTGTCTATGCTGTACAATTTATTTTATTCTGCTTTGTACTGTTCCATGGATTACAGAATCACAAAATGTCAGAGCTAATCCAGCCCTCTGTCCTGCATTCCTGACAAGGGGGTTGTCTAGTCTTTGCTCAAAGACCTCCACAGTAGAGGGAACTCACAACTTCCTAAGGCAGCCCATTCCACTTTTGGATAACTCTAATTGTTAAAAAGCTTTTCTTTACATTAAGTCTAAATCTACTTCTCTGTGACTTAGACCCATTGCTCCTAGTTCCACCCTTTGGGACCAAGAAGAAAAAGTTGCCTGACTTTTCACATACTTCCAATACTCAAAGATTGCCATAATGCAAATAACTCCCAAGTCTTCAAGGAGACTGCATGCTCCTCTTGTAGACTATTCACTGCAGCTCTCCATTTCTCTTGTCCCTCTTAGCACACATAAAAGATCAAGGCATGGGGTAGCTGCTTGGTAACAATGGTAGTAAGCTTTACATAGTGCTTCATAAGTGCTTTGACATAGTGCTTTAAAATATCACAGTGCTTCATCTCACTGGATCTTCAACAACAACCCCATAAGTAATTACTATTATTATCCCTGTTTTACAGATGGGGACACTGAGGACACTTGGAGTCACATAGATAGAAAGGATCTATGGAAAATCTGAACCCAGATCTCCCTAACTCCATTATCCAAATTCTATCCACCATTTCACTTAGCTGCATCAATACATTCATTTGTTGAGATAGACCAGCTCTCCAGGGGAGACAGAAAGGCTACAACTGATTTAATGAATGAAGTTCCAACCACAATTTCCAAAATCTGTTTAATTTCCATTTGCCAAAATCTAGATTGAGTGTGGAGGCACTCAGTCATAGCAACATCATAACCTAACTTTAATTCAACTTAGTTAAGTTGTGGAAATGGGGTATGTGTCATGAATGGATGTACAAAGCACAGCCAATACCCAGAATGATTGAGCAGTCACTCAGTCTGCACTCCCCAAATGAAGAAATTTCATTTCTCTCCCACCTAGATTGGAAACACTCGAGAAACCTGGGCTGAGAAGAGCTTCCTACTCCATACATAAATCTTTCAGACACTGTGGAAGAAGCCTCACATTTTCAAAGTCTCTGTTGAATATTAAAAAAAAAGAAAGCCAGCAGATTCCAACTTGGCAGCCCTCTCACGTTCTCCTGGGGTGGGAAACCAAGACAGCCTGTGTACATCCTCAATTCATTTCAGGCCTTTCTTCCTGGCAGGAGCTGAGGGAACTGCTTTGTGGTCCTGTTGCTGTTGTCCTAGTTGTTTCAGTTAACACAATCAGAGGGTTGTGACAGTGAGTTCTGGAGGTCTGGCAAGTGAGAGAAAGCACCAAGAATCCAGACACCAAATTATATGTCAAAGTATTCATTCCCATGAGTATCAACACTTGGCAGAGAAAGAGGGTGTATATGTTACCACAGCAGCCATAATTCAAGGCTTGACAAATTATCTAGGTTTAAAACGTCTATTTATTCTAGTATTTAACCAAAAAATATTCATAGTATGGGAGTGGCGGCATCAAGTCATCTCTCATGCCCTCCAAGATACTCTACCTTTTAACCTGAAATAGGTACAACATGGACTTGGACTATGCTTTTGTTTGTTTTAAACTAAAGAAGATTTCCAAATTGCAGAGCATAAAGATTCTGAAAAGAAAAGTACAAAGTAATTAGTTTGGGTGCATAGTTTAGTGGAAAGACTATTGGATTTATCAATTCTAATCTAATCGTCTGATACAGACTTTGCTATTTATTAGCAATGCGGTTTAAAGCTACTCGCTTTACCCATTTGGGTCTCAATGATCTTTTTTGTAAAATGAGGGACTTGTGTTTGACAAATAAAGGGTCAAAAGTACTGATGAAGCTTTCTTGCCAGGGAGTTAGTTGGTTCTTATGTCAGATGGTAACAGGACTTATGTACTCACTTGGTGATGTCCCATGCCCTTTAAATCCACCAGTCAGATCCAACTCATCACCCAGATGGCTTAACCAATTAACTTGACCTTGCAATGAAAATAATCTTTCAATCTATGACCTGACACCTTGTAAGCACTTTATTAAGAAGGATCATTACTTAGTGTTTTAAAAAATTTTTCCAGGTGACAATCTCTTTGCCTTTCTCTTTAATACCATACATATTGCCACATATTGCCCAGAAGCATCTGAACTTCCTAAAATTCTGATTGAGAATTCTAGGCAATCTAACATTTGTTACAGGAACCAAAGTCTTGATTTATATATTATTGGCAATGACTTCTTGTTTCTCATCATCCCTATGAGCCTGTGAACTCCCAGAGAGCAGGGATGTGTTTTATGTTTGCCACCTACTTTAAAGGGCTTATTGTGGGTGCTGTATACCATGTGGTCTAGCAGTAGATATTTATTGACCAACTGACTTATATAAACTACTTCAGAAACCAGGAAAGTATAGTCCCAGATCTTTCCAGTTCCACTAATATGATAAATAGCAAACACCACTTACTAGCCTTAGTTATCCCTGGGTAAAAAAAAGACATTTCTATGTAGCTATTATATGAATTCTTTCTGAATTGGCCAGTCTTATAAGGCAACATGGTGAAATGTAAAGAATCAACCAACTCATCAGGAAAGATGTATTTATTAGGTACCCTATGTTTCATGCCCATGACACCTGTTCTTTGGCCTCATTGAAACCTGCAATTTCTCCATTTCTTGGCTCTTAAATCACTTGTTCCCTTATCCTTGTGTGGATCTTTTGGTGCCAGACTTTGGTCCTTGATTACTCTTACTCTCTGCTTTCTCTACTACTACCCATGAGTTTCTGAACAGAGCTGAAAAAAAATCTCACAACCTTGTTGACTGGGTACCTTCCAATGTTATTCAAACTCAACTGGGCTTTCACTGCAGCATCAGTCCTTTTATTCCTCTTTCATTGATTCCTTATCTAAATCTATCATTTCCCTTCCTCAAACCTCCTAATCTGTTCATCACCTCTGTTCCCTTCAGCTGAGAACCTTGACTTACCTCTTATTTTACTTAAAAAGCCAAGGCCATTTGACGTGTTCTCCTTCTTCTTCAATCCTCTTCACCCCATAACCTTTTGACATCATTTAAGAATCTCTTCTCTTTTCCTCAAGACAGACAGAAAGGGTACCTTTTTCCTTTACCAAAGTCAATCCCTCTACAGGTGCATTTGATCCCATCCTCTCCCATATTCTCCTGCAGATTGCATCCTCCATCACTCCCTTCTTCCCTTCCAGCTGGTCCTATCAACTGGTTCCTTTCCTACTGCCATCAGATACCCCCAGATCTTCTTTAACATTCTTTAAAAAGCTTTCACTAGACCCTATCATCCCCTCAGACTATAATTCCATATTTTTCTCTTTTTTCTGTCAAACTCCTTGAAAAAGTTGTCTGCCTTCAGTGCCTTCCCTTCCTCTTTTCTTAATTTGCAGCCATTTGCAACCTGGTTTTCAATCTCATCACTCATCTGAAACTACTTTCCACAAAGTTACCAATGACCCCTCAATTACCAAATAGGATGATCTTTTCTCAGGCTTAGTCTTTCTTTGAACTATTTACTGCATTCAGCAGTGCTGACCACCCTCTCCTCCTATGTACTTTTTTTCTCTGTGTTTTCATGACAGTATTCACTTCTTCTCTGATCTATCTTCCTGGTTCTTCTCATTCTCCTTTGTTGACTCATATCCACATCACAACTCTTTGGCCAGTTGGCCATTCCCAAAAGTTCTGTTCAGTTACCTCTTTTCTTCTCCCTCTATATTTTTTCTGTCCTTGTAACCTCATCATCTCCCATGGACTTATCCCTCATTTCTGTTTAAATGATCCTCAGGTCTGAATATCCACCTCTGTTCTACATCCCACCTCCCAGCAAGTTTCAGTCCCTTATCACCAACTACCATTTCATCTGTTATATACTAGAAATATTTTAAACTCACATATCTAAAATCGGATTCATTATCTTTCACACTAAACACTTCCCTCTTTCAAACTTCCCTATTTCTGTCAAAGTTGCTACCAACTTTCCAGTGTCTTAGCTTCATAATTTCAACATCATCCTCAATTCCTCATTGTTTTCTCGCCCCCTCCTATTAATCAGTTGTCATATCTTGCCATTGCTACCTTTACAACATATCTTGCATAGAACCCCTTCTCTTCACTCTTGTAGATATCAATTTACTTCAGACCCTTACTGATTTGCCAAGATTATTGCAATAGCTTCCTAATTGATCTCTCTGTTTCAATTATCTCACAAGTCTGGTCCATTCTACACATTGCTTCCAAAGTAATTTTCCTTAAGCACAGATCTGATCATGTGACTCCCCTAGCCAACCAATTCTAGGCTCCTTTTTGCCTCTAGTGTACAATGCAAGCTTCTCCATTTTGCTTTTCAAGCTCTATACACCTGGCTTCAATCTTCCTTTCCCACTTCATTGAACATTTCTTTCTTTACTATACTATGTGATCCAGTCAAACTTTTCTTTATTCCTCATTCTTGATGTTCCAGTTCCCTTTTTGGTGCTTTTGCACTAGACATTTTCCATGAACACACTCTCTCCTCACCTCCACTTCATGGAGTCATCTTTTGGTAAAATATAGCTTAGGTACCATCTTTGGCGTAAAGATTTTCTTGATCTGCATCCTCTCCACTTCTCCTAATTGCTAGTGTCCTCTTTTTCAAACTAACTTGTATATGATTATTGGGGCATGGGTCTGTGTATGTGTGCATATCACAGTTGGGATACATATATAAATATTGTATATGTGTGTATACATATATGCACATGTATATATACATGCTTCACATTTATGCTATATATGTGTATATGTATTTATATGTGTGTATATAAGTAGAATATATGTTATATATACATTGTGTGTATGTGTGTGTGTGTGTGTGTGTGTGTGTGTGTGTGTGTGTCCCAATACTGTTGCTTGTTAGCTGGGTAGTCTTAGTGATATAATTTCTTTGAACCTCAGTTCTCTAATTTGTAAAGTGTAGACAATCCAACAAAATTTATTAAGCATCTGCTATGTGTCAGGCACTGTGTCTGGCACCAGAGAAAATGAAATAGTCTCTGCCCTCAAAGAACTTCTGTTCTACTGGAGAGAAACATCATAGCCATATATAAGTGTAAGTAAAATTTACAAAATAAATAAAAGGTAATTTCAGCAGGGATACACCCTCCCCTTGGGAACTCACTAACAACCTTATGTGTCCCTGGAGTTGAACTTTGTAGGAATCTAGGAATATTAAAAGGTAGATGCACTGGAATTTATTGACCAGTCAAATCAAATAATTGATTGAGTGCCTACTATGTGCTGGGCACTGTACAATTGATTAGATTATTGGATACAATTTGAAATGGATGCCTGTAAGGTCCTTTGAACGCTCAGGTTCTGTGTATCTGCTATTGTTCTAATTGAAGAGGAGCTGCCTTACAGGCATGAAGAACAATGTGTGCGAAGGCAGAGATAAGAGACAGAATGTCCTACATGAGGAATGGTAAAAAGACCGTTGGACTGAATTGTGGAGTGCACAAATGGGGAGTAATATGTAATATATCTAGAAGGGTAGGTTGAAGCCAGGTTAAAAGGGCTTTAAATGCCAAAGGAGTTTGTATTTGATCCTAGCGGCAATAGGAAGCCAATAAAATTTATTGAGCAAGTGATTAAAATGGTTAGACCTGTGTGAATAATGCTTGCACTAAGTGATTACCAGAGTTGTTTTGGGGAAAGCATTCTAAAAACCTTCAAGCACAACCGAAATGTGAGTTACTATTATTGGATACTCTTTACCAGAAGGATTTCCTACTTTCGCACATATGTTATAGGAAGACCTTATGCAGAGAGACAGCACATTTCGGACTAGGGAGAATGCAAAACTAAGGCACCAGAGATTTTATTGGGGAAGAAGTATATAAGAAAGGCAGGTTGATTGTGCACCAAGCCTGGCCTACTTTATCTAGCTTTTTTATTCTTGATCTTAAATCTATTTGTATTCTAGTCAGGGAAGGCATTACAGAACATGAAGCTTAGATCCCACATAGTTCATTTCAGCTGCATCTGTTCATTCAAGTCTTCCCAGGTTTCTTTGGAATGATCTTTTTCATAATTTCTTGTAGAACAGCAGTATTTTATTATGTTTATACTTCATAATTTGTTGGTGGTCACCCCCTTGGTTTCCAAGGCTCTGCTACTTTTGAACAGAGCTGCTATAAATATTTTTTGTGCCTTGTATGCCCTTTCCCCCTTTCTTTGATGTCTTTTGGGTATTGGCCTAATAGTGCTATCACTAGGTGAGAGGGTATTAGTAACTTTTTGAGCATAGTTCCCAATACCTTAACAGTGTGCCTGTATTGGTTCACAGCTTCAACAGTGACTGATGTGCCTTTTTTTTTCCCTGAGGCCCCTTCAATATTTGTCATTTTCCCTTTTCGTAGACTTTGTCAACCTGACGGATATAAGGCAGAAACTTCAGAGTTACTTTAATTTGCATTTCTCTAATTAGTGGTTTGAAGCTTCTGTTTTAGAAAAAAATATGACTAGGATTTCCTTTTAAAACTACCTGTTCATATACATTCATGTTCACTGGGGAATGGCACTTGTTCTTAAAAGTTTGAAATAGCTTCTTAGAAATGAGGCCTTTATCAGAGAGACACTACAAAGTTCTTGTTTTCTTTTTCCCACTTGCCTGATCTAATTTTAGTTATTTTAGTATATTTTAGTTGTATATTTAGTTAAGTATATTAAGTAAGTTAGTATATTTTAGTTAATATATTCTAGTATATTTTAGTTTACTTTTTAATTTTATGCTGTTGACATTATCTATTTTGAGTGGTTCTCACTATCCCTTGTTTGGTCATAAACTTTTTCCTATTCAACAACCTGAAGAATTATTCCCTCTCTACTCTTCTATTTTTTTATGATGTCATCCTTCTTGTTTAAGTCATGTAGCCATTTGGAGCTTATATTGTTATGTGGTGTGAGGTTTTGTTCTATATCTATTTTCTGCCAGACTGTTTTCCAGCTTTTCCGATAGCTTCCTCCCTTCAAGTAATGAGTTCTTATCCCAGTAGCTGGGGTCCTTGGGCTTACCAAGAATTCTTTAACTGATATTATCTTCCACTACAACTACCTTCTGTTTTAATCTTCCAACATCTTTCTCTCTAAGATTTTATATATGACTTTACATTTTAAGCTGGTGTTGGGCTTGGCTGTCATTTGTCTCTGCTAAAGCATTTGCTTACTAAAGTGATTATTAGGCTCTTTTTTTTTTTTTGGTCTCTGTTATGGCATGTGTTATACATCAGCTGAACATATAAATGAGATTATTGTTATGGATGTTTGCGTCATTTCTTGTATTCATATCTAATTTTTCATTAAATAGGTCAGGTTGGGATTGTTCTAGTTCCATGTCATATTTGTTTCTCATTTTTCTTCTATTTTTGTATTAATTTTGATCTTTACTTTAATACGTCAGTGGCCTTCTGTATACAAAGGCCACTGACGTATTAAAGTAAATGACGTTAGGAATGACAGGAATGACTACCGAGTTAATGAGGGGTGAGTGTGCTGTGTGTGTGTGTGTGTGTGTGTGTGTGTTGATAAATAATTGGTTTAATTTGATTTTGATGCTTACCACATCTAGCTCCTTTCATTTCATTTCTCAAAAAAATAAGTATTTATTACATACCATTGTGAAGTTTCTGTGTTTTCCACAAATGTTTGGCTATTCTAACACTTTTTCTTCTATTTTTCCATTGCCACCTTCATGGTGAAGTCACTAAGCATCATAATATGCGTTCCTTCAATTTGGAAAGACTTAACTGAGTTTTCATGAAATAATTCTACCTTTTTGTCTACAATAGATATTGGTACATCAGCCAGAATTGTTTTCATGGTAGTCTTTTTGCAAATATTTCATGGGCTAGGTCTGACTCAGGACAGTGCCTTGGTAGGTTAGGTTAAATATTGGAACAAAATGAGACACATGTAAGTCATTCAGCAATTAACAAAAGGAGATTTATTTAGGCATAGCAGAAAGATACACAACAAGGATAGACATTGAGGACACCTTGAGCTGATTCAGCTGAGTGGAATCCATTACCTGAATTGCCTTTTGTGATCTACCAGCCAAGAATCAGAGAGGGCTATCCTGGAACATTTTATTACTGTTTTGTACTCTTTTGTACTTTGTAACCAGGAAGTGCTATTAATAGCTCAAGCTATTAGTTCCTCCACCTAACCAAGTCTGGAGGATGGTCTCAATACTTTTCAAGGAAAAACTAGCCTGACTTACATGGAGGCAGGGGTTAGGACATTGCTCCTACAATACTTACGAGCAGTGTAATATGAGATGGTGAAATATTCCATGAAATGTATTTTTTCTTTTCTTTGTGATAAACAATTCCGCCAACTTTTTTATTTGCTTCCCCATGGAGAACATGTGTGTCATATCCTTTCATTTAGTTGCAACTTCCTTTTGTCTTCCAGTTTTATTTATAGCAAAATGTCAAGGTTGATATGATTGAGGTCCCCCACTAGTATGTTCATTTGTTTATCATTTAACAAGGATCTCATATGTAAAGTACCAATAACTAAGTCAAAATTTTTAGGCATTCTAAAAACTCATTCTTTGCACCATTTGACAATTCTTTTACCACTGTAAACTTCAATGAAGAAATTGAAGAAATCTGCCTGAGAATGAAGGCCAGATATGCTTTGTTTGTGGGCTGATAGCCATTGCCAAAGATCCCATGATCCCATCCTATTGGTGAAGAGCCTGTGTATTTAACTAGACCAGTCCTCAGAAAAGCAGCTTAACCTGTCGCTGAGATCATACTGAAATCCTTTTCAGCAGAGTAAAACCTATCTAAATAACTGCCTTTGAGAGCACAGAGTCAGTTCCACATCATAGTATGGCGACAAAAAAGGACTTTGCGACATTGACTTTATGGGTGGCTAGTAGAAAGTCCATTGGGACTCATGGAATATAGTTTAGGGAGTACCTGGGGGAGCTTTTCTGGAAGCTTGAGTGTGAGAGGGGCCCTGGATTGAAGGTTACACTCATGGTTCATAGAAAGGAGAGAATTTGGAACTCAAAGTTTTAAAAAACGAATGTTAAAAATTGTTTTTACCTGTAACTGGGGAAAAATAAAATATTAACTAACAAATTTAAAAAAGAAAGGTGGTTCACCTTTGCCAAGTTTGGGTTGAAGCCCTGGGTCCACACCCTTTTTTTCTGGGCTGTATATCTGGTGCCTCGACTCTGAGCCCTGAAGCCAGAACATTCTGTAATCCTTAAGAGTAAATAGAGCATATATGCTAGATATGTAGGCACCACTGGCTGCATGTGCAAACACACCTTTGGAAAGGAGTGGGCCAAAGGTGCTTGGGAAGAAGAGCAGGGCACTAACTCCGGAAACATCTGGGGCCGAGCAAGCAATGATTCTATTTTGATGGACTGATTCTTATTGCATTTCACATGTTCTTGTTATTCCTGTTTAATATAAGAATACAGTGAAGCAGATTTCTTTTATTATAATGACTACCTTGGGGATTCCTAATTACACAAAGAATTTGTCTTGGTGTAATCTGCTGCCAGTAGCGTTTATTTATTTATTTTAAAGGCACAACATCAGGCCCTTCTCCAATTACCCATCCAAAAGCCAATCATTTTACTTTAAATATGTAACTTTCTTTCCCCTTCAAAATCAATCCCTCTGACCTTTACATGATACCTCAAGAACACAGTGGCACAAAGCACAGAAGGGCAGGGAGAACATGGCTTTGTAGACACAGCTAGGATCACTGGGATTAAAGTAAAGGGGCCAGAGGCCTTCGAGCAAGAAGGAGATTTGCTGAACATTAGATAAGGAACTGAAGGGTGGTGAGGAGCCCTGTGGTTTAGTCACCAAGATCTTTGATGTGCTGTAACTACATTCAGCATTAATATAGGAACAAGTAGCTTACTGATCTATTGCTGGTGAGAGGTCCTATCTCCTTGCCCCACAAAAGCTGTACTGAATACAATGAGAAGTGCTGTGGGCTTGGAATCAAGAAATTTTGTTCCTAGTCTTTGTTCCACTACTGGCTAGATCTGTGGTTTTAGGCCTACGAGGGCCCTTAGAGCTCATCTTGCTCAGCCTCCTGAGAAGGAAAATGAGACCTTAAAAGAGGAAATGAATTGTTTAAGATTTTATATGGTGTGATCAATTCAACAGTAATTAATCACCTACCAAGCACTGTGCTATGTAGCAGAGATACAGTGAAAAAAATGAAAAAACATGCCCTTAAGGAGCTTATAGTCTATCAGAAGAGATAACATATACATAAGTAAATATATACAAATAAACAGAGGGCAGATTTTTTTTTTAGGAGGGCCACTGACACCTGGGAAAACTAGGAACCCAAGATTCTGTAATAGATGTCACTTAAGTAGAATTTTGAAAGAAACAAAATGTACTAAGATGTGAGGGCAAAGTAGGAACATCGTTCAGTCATAAGGGATAAGCTATGCATAAAGACTGAGATATCAGCAATATTCATCATTTTTTTTGCATGCAACAGCTAGTAGGTCAGTTGTTCCTAAAGTACTTAAATTGCTTTCAAATTATAACACGTAGACCTTTTCTGATTATTTGGAGGGGAGGTGATATTACCATATACCATAAACTACTATTATGGTAAAAATCATGTGGTCCTCAGGACCCAGGGGTAAGGGTCCTGGCTTGTCAAAGATACATTACCCTGGGGTAGAAAAGTGGTTGAAACCCTTCACTGAGAAAATAATAAATTCTGGCTAACACTTATTTAACAGCTTGTTTCTGTCAATAGTGGGAAGTTAGAGTCATGGATCCTTAGGTGTTCAAGTTGAAGACCAGAGAGCAACTTTTCCTGGAATAATCATGCTTTGAGAATAATGGAAACAATGGTAGAGATCTTTCGTCTCTGGGGATTTCCTGGCAAAGGTAGAAGAAGGAACTAGTCTCCCAAAGGCAGAACTGGCCAAAAAGATGGAGCTAGTGGAATGTGTTTCAGTAGATTCCTCTCTTCACCCCCATAGAGATGGAGAGTAAGATGAGAGTGTAAATGATTTCTAAAAGTCTGAGAACATAGAGACCTTGAGATGATGGTATGAGAGACCTAAAAGGCAGTGAAGTCCAGATAAGAAAAAAATATCCTCTCTTGCTGGGAATTTGGGGGCAAGGGAGGCTCTAGGTTCATTCTAAGCCACAAATGAATCTGAGCTGTCCCTGAGAGACTAAGTTGGGTGGTTATAGGAAGAAAGTCTTGACCTAAGACCCAGAGTCTTATACCCCATGACTGTAAGCTAGAGAAGCAGATTCCACCTGTGAGAGTTACAGCCCCAGTCAAATAAATCTACAGTAAAGAGATGAGTTAAAATGAAGGTGGAGACTAGGAAAAAAAACATCAGGCAGGAGAAAACAAGAAAACAGGTGGGCCAGGATGAACTATTGCAATCTTTGTAACTTGTGACACTTAACATTTCTATCTTTTAGCATAACTCCTCCCTTTCTTGGCCCCCACCCCTACCTAATTCATTCCATGTTTCTCTGCACTGTGTCATAGTATATCAGGAGTTTGGTGGACTGGTATTTTGGGGTGAGGAGAGGAAGTGTGTGTTCATCCTTAGTTGCTCGAGAAGACCATGACATCAGAGAAATGATGACATGACTTGCACTTGACTTTGTTTTGAGTGAGTGAGGGCCGTGCAGATCACCAGCCTCACTTCTCCTCTAGAGCCATCTGAATCCTGACCTGATATTCATCAGGATGCCTGGAGATGACCCAGGATGAGGCAATTGGGGTTAAGTGACTTGCCTAAGGTCACACAGCTAGTGAGTGTCAAGTGTCTGAGGTGAGATTTGAACTCAGGTCCTCCTGATTCCTGCACTGGTACTCTATCCACTGCACCACCTAGCTGCCTCAGGGAGGACAGGAAGTACAAAAGGAAGGAAGGATAGAAGCAAAAAAGTAAGGAGGGAAGGAAAGAAGATAAAAAGGAGGGGAGAAAGGAGGGGAAGGAAGGCTATAGCCTTCTCTGAGGTCTGAGACCTATCTGTCTGGAAAGTGAGATGGTAAGGAATTGGTATCTGATGATATATTCTAGCTCTTGCCATAAGGAGAAGAAAGTGTCAAATGCTCACCTAGCACCAGATAGAAGTTAGACTTTTTAGATATAACTCTACAGACTTCTAGAATTGAGGTTGCACTATGTAGCTTCTCATTGTTTCATCTTCCTCAGGATTGAAAATGTTCCTGGACTCCAGTCTATGCCCCTGACTTCTAGCACTGAAACCCAGGGCTCATAAAATACTAGAGATGGTACCTGTTAAGCATAGTCTTCCAGAAATCTAGCAAGTGCTGGACAAAGGCCCTATCTATCTACCCACACCTATCTCTCCATCTCTTTCTCTTTGAATCTCTCTTTCTCTCCTCAACATAATATCCACAGAAGGCCAGTCTTATGCTTCTTTCTGTGCTCCCAGGTCCTTCTCTCTCCCCTCCTGAAGCTACTGCTCATCCTAGGAGTCACTGTACTGACCTTTTTCTGCCCTTCCTGCAGGACAATGAATGTCAGGAGGTGAAGTGGGCAGTTAGTCTGAATATAGGTGAACTGGCAGCTCCACTATTTAGGGATAAGGTGGGGAGGAAAATTGGTCATCTAGGTTGGATTCTCCCTTTAATCAGGGATTCTTAACCTTTTATGTGTTATGGACTCTTTTGGCAGCCTAATGAAGACTATGGATCCCTTCTCAGAAGAGTCTTTCTAAATTCATAAAATTGAACACATAGGATTACACCAGAAACCAAATATAATGAAATATAGTAATCAGCATATTAAAAAAATATATCTCACAAACATCTTTAGAAGCCCTGCTCTCAAGCCTCCGACATGGCTGAGATAGAAGGAAAAGTAAGCTTCAGATTTAAGGGCTAGGCAAAGCCTACATATCTTTCAGTTAATTAGTGTTGTGCAGGGCCCAGTGTGGCATGCTGAAGTCAGCTATTGTACGTGGTTGTCTCTCAGCCTCACTAGTTCACCTTGGCTCCCCAGAGTGGAAAATTGGGCCTTGTTGCCAAGATTAGTTTCACTGGGAAACAGAATCTCCCAAAGGGAGTTTCTTACATTGTGGTGAAATAGCCAGACCATCAGGAGACTCACCCTAGTTGGGTCTGGAATCTGGCCCTGGCTTCACCCACCTTGCCTCAGGTTTCCTTTTGTTAATCCAAGGCTGCAAAGACCTGCAACAGACTAAAGCTGACTTGGACAGAAAAAAAAATCTATTCAAGCTAAAAATGCAGGGGCATTAGCTCCTCGGTGCTGTCACTGAAGAGGGATAAAATACGTCTGCTCTCTTAAGACCTGGTTGATGCTTGCAGTGTGATTATTTTTTTGGCTGGGAAAGCTGCTTAGCCGACAGAAAAGGAAACGTACCTGAACATTTATGAGTCGGCTTTTCAAAGAAAGCGACCCTTCTTCCTCTTCCCCACCCTTTCCCTTGTCCCCCATTCCCCCTCCTCTTCCCTTCTCTGGAAGGAAACACTTAGCAAAACTAAATAAATTATCAGCCCGGCCATGAAGAACTGCTCTCTCAGGGTAATGCAGGGGAATCTTGCAGTCATAAAGACGAATCCATAGTGCTCAAGTCATACAGGGGAGTGGTGGGGGCACTCCCTTGGCTTCTAGGGGGAAAGGAGCTAAGAGACGACATTATACCACATTATCCTCTTCACCTTCCTAACTTTGCGGGTGGAAATGTCCACACCTGGGGCTATTTCTCTGACTCTCAAAGAATGTGGACTGATGGCTATGGTCTGACTTCATTACTGTCAAGGCCCAAAGAATCTGGAGTTTTATCAATGTGGCTACTTCAGCAGCTCACCCAGATTCCAATCCCTGCCTAAATAGACAGATGATCTCCATAGCCAACAACCACCACAATGATGATTATGATAATAATAACATCACCATCCAGTGGTCAACTTGGTGATGAGTCTTCTGAAGTTATCTAGGCTTATCCTCAGGCAGCAGACACAGTCGTTCCCTGGGTCTCAGTTTCTTCACCTGTAAAATTAGGAGATTGCACTGGAAGGCCTCTAAGGTGACTTCTGGCTCTAGATTGTTGATCCTATGAATTTAGGGAATTCAGAACGTTCCTAGGGTCATAGGATTTAGAGGGGTCCTCCATGGCCGCCTAATCAAACCACTTCAATTTCAGAGAATGAAACAGGCCTACAGAAATCAAGTGACTTGGCTCTATAGTCAGTGATGGAGCTGGAGTTAGAACTCTTATTCCTCATCCATTCCTTTATTCCCCCACTAGGAATGTGGTATCTGTCAGAAAGAATAATGTACTTAGAATCAGGAGATACCTGGATTAGGATCCTGTTTCTCTTGCAAAATAGGTCACATAACCATTGGCAAGTCATTTAAGCATTAATTAAGCCCTAACTTTTGCCAAGCACTGTGGATAAAACTACAAGCAAAAAAGGAAGACTGTTCCTGTCCTCAAGGTGCTTACATTCTCATGAAGAAAGACAGTACATAAAAGGGAAACTGAAAAGCAAACATGGGGAGAGATAGAAAAAGAGGATATTAGAGGTGAGACGAATGGTGGCTAGTCTAGAGAATGAAAGATGGATGATTGGGCCTTTTCCCAAAATGGAGGTTGTTGGAAGAACTCACCAGTGGGAGGAGGGCTCCAAAGGAATAGATTCAAGAAACATCTAAGGCATGGTGACTAATAAAGCTGGAGATCCAGACAGGCCACTTGGCATTATGGATAGAAAACTGCCTTAGGAGTTAGGGCTATCTAGATTCTTTGTCTTACTATACATTTGTATGACCCTGAGATAGTCATGTAGCTTTTTAGCATCCTCTTGGCAAACTCTGTAAGACTGCAAATTTCCTTGAATACGATGATCTGCATTGATAGGTGACTGTCCTGACCAGGCACTTCCTACATTATAGAAATCACAGATTAAAAGTTTTTTAAACTCTTCCCATGAAGTAAGTGTTATAGGTATCATTAGCCTTATTTTCCAGATGAGGAAACTGAAGGTTAGAGAGCTTAAGGGCTTTCCTTAGGGTTACGTTGTAAACACTAGAAGCAGATTTTGAATTCAGATCTCTCCTTATCAGTGAATTTTCCGCTGTTGAATTTATCTCATTACTTCCCTATCAATTTTCTCATAGTGATTGTTTCATTCTTTTCTTTTTACTTTAAGCCCTCACTCCTAGTCAATGACATGGCCTCTATATTTTGGAGATGATTGCAGCCATCAGAACTGACCTCCTTCAACTTCTTTCCTCTACCACTCAAAAGTTCTCATCTTCCTTCCATTGATTCTTCCTTCCCTCATGTCTCAGAGAAGAAGATGGCCTTCTTCCTTGCCAAGTTAAGCTTTACCTGTGACCTTGATTTTCCTTTCTTTCAACTGAACCTTTCACCTTCAATGATCCCCACTACGTATATGTTCATTCTCTCCTCCTCTAACTACAAATATGTTCATGTCTACCCTGCCAGAAAAATCATAGCCTACTCTGGGCTACTCTCTTTGGCTATTGTCCTACCTATTTTCTGTTTTTTAATGACCAAACCTATAGAAAGGATATTCAACAAGCAAAGACTTCACTTCCTTATTACCAATACACTTCTCATCCTTGTGCAGGCTGACTTTGTACCTGCACAGCTCTACCTAAATTATTCTCTCTAAGATAACTAAAGGCTTCCTAACTGCCATATTTAGTGGCCTTTTCTCAGTCTTCCTGTCTCCAAATTCTTTCCTCTTATTAATCTTATCAAAATCTTTGGCTTCTAGTAAAACCTCCATTTAGATGTCTGCCACAATCATATCTATAATCCAGCATTTAGCAAAGTGACTGGCACATAAATAGGCACTTAAATGTTTCTTATTTATTGACTAAGACCAACTTCTCATTCAGTAAACTATTGCTGTCATAATTTATTTTTTAAAATTTTGATGTTTGATGGAGTTCATATGGAAACAATCCTGGGATAGATCATTATTCTAACATTAAATGTTTGATGAACAATTGTAGAGGTGGGTAAAATGAATAATTGCAGGCTCACTGAAAGTGTCTTTAGGACAACTCTAGCCTCAAACAGAATGATGGGAATGATGGATACTTTCCTGTTTCCACATGGTTTTTATTTCTTCCACTAGATCTCTATATCTTGAGAGCTTTTTGTTACCCATAATTTGGAAGTTAGTATGTCAACATCTACTAAAGCATTGTTCTGAAAATGTTATGAGTCATTATCATGTTCAGGTAAGTACGGGCAATAGTTTATTCATGATAGTGCTCTAGGATAAGTGTATTTCATTTACTGAATTTTCAAAGTTATTGTGAGGTTTGCATTTTTCAGTACGGGAATTTGTTACATATTAATTTATGAAGAATAGCTAGATTCTTGTATGTAGCTCTGGCTACTTAATCGTATCTTTATACATATTTTTCAGAATACCTTCTAATTTTTAACAACCTACAGAGATGCTATATAGTTTCTTCAGTTAATTTTAAAAGTTTGCACTTTTCAATTATTCTGGGATCCTTAAGAATGAGCTTTATGTAGTTTCTGGATACTATCAGGAATGCCCCCATTTCTATAAATATTCACTTGGTTCAGCCCCTTGTTTGATAACTCTATCAACATATTATTGTCTGAATGTGTGTACATGTCACAATTGGAGACACTTTTGCTTCCCTTCTTAGATCTTACATATTTCTCTTGCTGTAATTGTTACCATTATCTCTTCTCATCTTTCCATGGAATTCAGATACAATTGAACTAGGAGCAAGTCAATGTCTTGTTACATGTTCAAAGTTCTATGGACTATTGGACAGGTGGATAAAACGACTAATTTTTATTTTTTGTAATTGAATAAGAATATTCTGTTGTTGTAGGTGTGTTTTCTACAGATTCACAGAAAGCATCTTTAGGAGGGAAAGGGAGTAAGTATTTTTATAACATCTGCTATGTACCAGGCTTGATTCTCATAATAATTCTGAAAGGGAGGTGTTGTTATTATTCTTATTTCATAGCAGAGGAAACTGAGGCAAACAAAGTTTGTGACTGAATGAGAATCACACCACTCGTCTCTTCGGTCATATTGAAACTTAGGTCTTCCTGGTTCTAGGCTCAGTGCTCTATCCACTGCATTATTTACCTGTCTCAAGGTAACTCCCATAGTATACAGAAAGAAAAGGATGAACATGTAGCTCATCCTATTCCCCCACTATTTTAATTTCATCCACTAAATTTCTATATTCTAAAAGTTTTACATTCCATATTGTTTAGAAATTACAAGTATATGATGTGACATCTATTAAACTATTGGTGGACAATGGTGAGAAATGACTATGTCTGTAATAAAGTTTTATTTCCTTACAGATTATTGATGCAATTCTCAAGGATGTTTTATATTTGTAATACAAGAATTTTTTATCTCTTAGTTTATAAATGAGAGTGGGTCTCTGGCATGTAATTCTAGCCATCTGATTATGTCTGGGTATTTGGCAGATGCTAAATTTTCACACCCTATGGTTTTAGGTTGAAGAGTTTCTATCACTTAGTTAATTATTCTTCATCAACCAATGTATTAGTCAAGGCTTTTTAAAGATAACCTTCCTGTAATTTTTGGTGTCAATGACATCATCCTGAATCACTATTTTAAACCTCATTAGTTTCTATAAATATATCTGTATGACTCAGTCATTTGTTACTGCTTTGTTGACGTCGCTAGTTTAATTCATGTTGCTGGGTATACACTGGATAGGACAGTGGGGCTGATGTCAAGAAAACTTAATACTATAAAGCTGAGGTAATAACAGTGCTTACCTCATCAACAGTGCTCACATCAAATGTGATAAATGTGATCAAGTGTTTGTAAAGCACAATGCCTGGCACATAGTAGGCTCTACATAAATACTTATTTCCTTCCCCTTCCATTTATATGGATATTATCCATAGAACACCTTTGGATTTCATTCTTCTCTTAGCCACTTCATTAGCTCCCTCTGGATACAGACCAACTTTGGTTATATTTGACAAGTTTAGTAATGAAAAACAAAAACAAAAACCATGTCAGACTTTGCCATTGCTTTGTGAAATTAGATCTATTTGTTCCATACAAACATTTCTCTAAAGTTTTAATGTGTTTGCTGTGTGCTTTGAGATCACCTATCAATTTCCTCTGTTTAATGGTGGTATGCTCATTTTTCTCTACCTGACTTAGGGTGAGGTGTCTTGTGTTTTGTTGTTATCATTGTTTAGATTTTTGTCTGGATACCTTCTGCAGCATTTGTTTTCTATTTTACTGTGCCAAAAATATTTTGCTGAAAGTGGTGGTGTGTAGTTGTTAAATGCTCTACCTATGTTCTTCTCATTAAGGGAAGTCAGGCAGGCTCTTAACATTCATAATCTCTGGGAAGACCAAGATACTTGTAGGTATCACCTTTATCCTTTGATTCAATTTGACCCCCAGATCTTAACTCAAAGGCTTCAGTTTTCATTTTTCCTTGGCACACATTAAGAATTGTCCACGTGTTAAGTCCAAATTATATTTTGATATGACTGGAAAGACTATCCAATAGATATCATAGCTATTTGATATGCTTTTCAGGGGAGTCATCCAACTTGATGTCATTCATGTACATCTATGAGTCCTTCTTTGAGTGGAAAGCCATACTCATTTCTATGACTGATGGTTCTCAAGCTAGGACAGGTTTTTTCCAGGCAGAAAAAGAGCAGCCTTATACTACCTCCTGGGAAAATGTCATATTGAAATTATCTTGTCTGTGGCATGTTTTAAATAGAGAACAATTTTGCCTATTTGCAGCAAATTCTTCATAATTGTAACTATGTTTTAATTGATTTTATATATTTTATAAATGTATATATTTTACAAAAATATATATATTACATTTATAAATTTATATATACAAGAGTATGAGTCATGAGTGCAGAACTGAGTCAAAAGCTCTGTGAGATCAAAACAAACCACTATAGATGTTTTGGCACTTTGAGGTGGCTTATTCAACAAGTCAAACTGATAATCAGTTGCTCTTTACCCCACCCTTGGGTGTTTTGATACACTGTTTTTGCTCCAGGTAGTATTATATTTTCTTGCATTTGTTTTTTTTTTGTATTTGTTTATAAATTTTTTGGTATGAGACAAGGTATGAATACTTTGCTTAAAATACATAATCACATAATTGGCCTGCATTTAGAGAAATCAATGATATTCTCATCTTTGGTACTATGATACCTGCTGTTGAGAAAGATGCGATCTGATCACATCATAGAAAAAGTGGAAGAAGTACTTTCCTAGCAACATGTGTGCCACTGTGAAACATTTGAATTAACATTATGCATCTTTTCCAGTCTTTCTCTCCCCAACCCCCATGCATGTTCATTTTGTAGGGAAGCTAGAGTTTCAATCACATTCCTTGACTGAACCTTTCTGTTATTCATTATAGTAATAATATATAGACTTTTTAACTTCACATTTGATTCAATGTATGATTTTTTTTGTGTTGGACTTATTTTAACTAAACAATTGACCAGAATATATTTCTTTGGAGATTCCCTTTTCTTTAATTTCTTTTCTTCTGAAATATCTATAGTACAAATTTGTATTAATATTGATTTAATTATTTTTCCAAGGGGAGGTACTGCTTTGATTCCATTTCTGTCTTATTCTCTTGACTTTTGCTTTCAGTTATTGGTTAAGGTTATCACGAATTTCTGATATATTTTTCTCTTCCAGATGTCATTCTTCATTTTTTTCCATTGCTTTTAATTAAACAATATGGAATTTAACTTTTTATTGAACAAAATGGCTAGATTTTAATGTAATGCTCCAATAGTTTTTCACAGATCTTCAATAGTTTTCTTTAGCAATGCCTGCTGTTGTAGTACGTGACATCTGTCTTTAGGAGTAACCCTAGATAATTTATCTTTCCTTCTGTGATCCTTACTGAAGCAGCAATACGTATTTTTTTCTTTTGGTGTGATGGTCTTGCAATATTTTTGTAATGTCCATGGAATATTGTAAGAGAATAAATTTGTTCATGATGATTGTAGAAGGAGATTTTTTAGAATTGCCATTTTCATATAATTGGTCTATTAGTTGGATGCATGCATGTGATCAAACAAAAAAAGATTTTTGAAATTCCATTTGAAGTGTTCTCATCTCCTTTTCAAAATCATTCATGGCTTTACTATTTTTTTGCCATCTATTTTGTTGTTAGGTAGCACCTCTAGAATTTGGATTAAGTAGAGATTTTCAGTACTCTAAGTTTTAAAAACTTTTTTCTTTTATATATTTAAACAACACTTCAGTTTTCTCTTTCATCCATATAATCTAGTTTTTGGAAGACAAATGCTATTATCATCCTCATTTTACAGATGAGGAGACTGAGGCAGACAGTTTAAGTGACTTGTCCATGTAAATATGTAAAGCAAAATTGGAACCTGAGTCTTTCTAATGGTAGATTCAGTGCTTCAGTGCTCTATCTACTGAGCAACCTCACATTGGGCAGTATAGGTTTATTCACTTACATCTGTACTCCATTAGAATGTGAGCTCCTTGAGAGTGTGGGACCATTTTAAAAAACTCTTTGTGTCCCCAGCAGTTACTGTTCCTGGCATATAATTGTTATTCAATTGTTTCAGTCATGTTCAACTCTTCATGATCGCATTTGGGGTTTTCTTGACAAAGATACTGTAGTGGTTTGCCATTTCTTTCTCCAGCTCATTTTAAAGATGAGGAAAGTGAGGCAAACAGGGCTTAAGTGTCCAAGGTCACACAGCTAGGAAGTATCTGAGGTCATATTTGAACTCAGGTCTCCCTGACTCCAGACCTAGCACTCTATCAACTGTGCTACCTGCACTTAGATGCTTGTTGATTGACATAGTGCTGCTGTTGCTACTACCACTACCACTACCACTACCACTACTACCACTACTACTACTACCACTACTACTACTGCTGCTGCTGCTGCTGCTGTTGCTGCTGTTGCTGCTGCTACTTCCACCACTACTACCACTACCACCAGTAATGATAATAACTCACATGTTTATATCACTTTATAATTTACAAAGCATTTCCCTAAAAATAGTCTCTTGAAGTAATGAATGTGAGCATTATTATTTGAATCTTATAGGAGAAGAGACTTGAGGTATGAAATGACTTGCCCACAGCCACACCATTAAGGGGGGTTATATGGAGGAAATGACCCAGATCATCTGACTCTAGGGCCACTTTCATTTCTCTTCCCAATTTTTCTTCTACTTCTCTTACTTGATTTTCAAAATCCTTTTTGAGTTCTTCCATGGCCTGAGACCAATTCATATTTTTCTTGGAGGCTTTGGATGTAGGAGCTTTAACTTTGTTGTCTTCTACTTGTATGTTTTGATCTTCCTCATCACCAATGATGTAAGAAAATACCTCTTCACTGAGAAAGTAAAAATCTATAGTCTGTTTCTTTTTTCCCCTTTTTGTTCATTTTCCCAGCCAATTACTTGACTTTTGAGTTTTGTTAAGTGGAAGTCTCTAGAAGTAACAACCTCTGCTTCAGTAGTGATGGTGGTCCTGGGGCTGGGATTGGGACAAGGGCTGGACCACGCTCCCTTCTCAGCCAGGTGAGACACCCTTCCCAGTGATCTTTGAATGTGTCTTTGGTGTTTGTGGGTTGGGAAGTCTGAGAACTGCAGCAGCTGCCAGTGATTCAGTCTCCTAAGGCCTGCTCCTCAGTCAACACCAGTCTGGCCCATGCTGAACTGTACTCCACTCCCAGCCTGGTACAATAGACCCTTGAGCTGGAGATTTGTTTCAGTCTGTCATTTTGTGGCTTCTGTTGCTCTAGAATTTGTTTAGAGTCTTTTTTTTACAGGTTTTTTTGATGGATTTAAGGGAAGAGCTGTAGCAGGTTCCTGCTTCTACTCTGTCATCTTCTACTCTCCTTTTTTGATAGTCCACCTTAGGCTTTTGTTGAAATCTCCTTTTATTAATATCCTTCATCCATGGAGAAACATAGGTCTTTTCTGTCCCTGTTCTGAGATCACTCCCTTTGATCTCAGGTAGAAAGTGCTCTTTTGATCACTTATCACTTCTTCCTATCATTTATTGTCTACTAAATTAGCAGATATCCCTTGGGCTCTACCCTTTGGAATACCATGACTAGACTTCCATTCACTTCTAGACACTCAGTCTCTTAGTTCCTCTGATATAAGCCTCTTACCTTGACCAATGTTTCTTAATTTCTCTCTTCGTCCTTCTACCAGGTTTCTTTTTTTCATAATTCTACTCACTCAGTTCTTCCCTTCTTTCACTAAACATGGGGATACCATCTCCCTTTCCCTCACCAAGAATCTGATTAGCACATAACTCACCTTCGTCAGGTATAGGACTAGCAAATTAAAGAAAAGTACATTTAACTCTATTGTCATGAACTTAAATGCTTTCTATTAGCCAGAGATTATGTTAAGGCCTAGGGATATAAGTATAAACAAATAAGAGAGTCTCTGCTTTTGAGGAACTTATATTCTGGCATGGGATGATAACATGTGATGGCAGAGGGGAAGGGAAGAAGAACAGAATAAGGTTTGGGGGAGTGTAGGTAGATAACCAGACAAAGAATGCTGAACTTGGGAGTCAATGGACAAGACTTGAGCTCGACTCCCAGGTCTGTCATTTACTACTAGTATGACCTTGAGTAATCAATCCCTCTGGGCTTCAGTTTTCTCATCTCTAAAGTTAAGTGGTTGGAGTGGATAACCTTAAACTTTCTTCCAGTTCTGAATCCTTTATCTTCTTTGGGTCTTATGTGTTTTGCTTATTTTCATTTCACCTTATGCAAAATGTCAGGGTCTAGATGGTTTCCAAGTTTCCTTCTAGATCTCAGATCAAACAATTCATGGACTTGAGGAAACTATTATTTTTGCTGTGCTATAGAATAATTTCAGAGCTGGAAGGGACCTCAGAGCTCATCTAGCACAACTCATATAAAAGTCATGAAATAGCTTTACTGCATTCCTGACAAATGACCAACTAGTCTTCTCTTGACGACCTAAAACCCTCTCTCTCTGAAGGAAATATTTTTACTTCACTTTGGGGTAACTCTAATTGTGTTTCCTTTATATTAAATGCAAATCTGAATTACTCTAAGTTCTGGACTCTGGGACCCAAGAGAGTAAGTCTGCTCCTCTCCTACATTATAGGTCAGATATTTGAATACATCAATGGTGTTTCTTCTTAAGACTTCTCTCAAAATGAAAGATTTTTGGTTCCTTGAGTAGATTATATATGGTTTTGGGGCCATTCACCATCCTTGTTACCCTTCTCTTCGACTCAAAGGAATGTATTTTAATAGTGAGAAACTCAGACATCATATCTAACCTGAAATAGGGAGCTAGTCTGGGGTCAATGGGACCTTTAGGTGACTCAAATTGTACCAAAAACTTCATTTGTTTAAGTGGTCAGTTTGACCTCTTTTCATGTTTCCATGAAAGAAGATGATCCTTTCTTTTTACTTTTCTTTATTATCTTATTCTAGCTGGTACCTATCATCAAAAGGGTTGCCTTTTGCCTTCCTTGAAACTAGCAGAGCCTGGAGGCATGGATGATGACCCACCCCCAAAATAGTGGTTTGGTTCAGACACTATGTGTGAGATCTATGATGTGTATGATCCTGAGAAGATGAGGATTGGTCAATACAGAATTCTTTCTTGAGTGCTGGCCATCATTTTAGACACTGGGAAGAGTTTTCCCTATCCAATCAGAATGGGAAAGGCCTCATTTTTATGAAGTACCCTATTTGACCTGGACTTGACTTATGATCAGGTTCCATGGTGTGTCTAGGAGTCTTCTACAGCACCTATGGAATGTGATACCGTAGGCCAAGATCCACTTAAATTTAGGGACACATGCTGAAACACTCTGTAAAAGGCCAGCGACAAAAGTACCAGTTAGAAAGGACATTAAAATACAACTAGTCCAAACTCCTCGCTTTACTGAGACCCAAAACAATTAAATATTTGCCCAAAGTCTCAGTAGCAGGATGCGATTCAAACTCAAGTTGTAGGATCAGAGCTCTAGAGCTGAAAGGGACTTCAGGGATCATCTAGGCTTACCTCTTCATCTTACAAATAAGGAAACTGAGGCCCACAGAAATCAAGTCATAGAGGTAATATCAGAGAGGCAATCAACTTAAGTGTTGTTATAGGAGAACCAGTAAGTATTGCACTATTTACAAAATGTGGAAGAGATTACCACCAGGTTTTCAACAGAGTACGAAAAGGATCAGGGGAAGATAAGATGCCCATATCCTATACTGCAGTGAATGATGGAGCTCCAATGGCAGAAAGAGATTCAACAGTCCAGGGCCAAAGCAACAATTGCAGGGTAGCTCAAAGGAAAAGTTGAAACTTTTACCAAAGAATTTGCCCAATTCTTTCATGTTCACCAAGCTTGGGAGCTCCACTGGGCATTGGAGCTCTTTTGGTGTGCCATTCCAAGCTCCTGTTTCTAATGAGCTCTCACTGTAGTACACTGAAGTTCAACTCTGCAGTCCTTTTGATTAGAAATAGCCAGGAAGAGACCAGTGACCTCTGGCTAATGCCCATTTGCCAAAATTGCAAAATTGATAAACTCATTAATTGTCAGAGCAGGGAGTGAGGTTGTGAATACTCACTCTTCATTTTCTAGATTTTTAGGGGACCAGATTTGCAGTAGCATGATGGGAAATACCTGGTGTTGCAGGACTCTCACAACAAGCATACCTGCTTGGTTTTGACACATCACTCCTTGCAACACCAACTTTGTCTTTTATGTTTGACGGTTGGGGGAGGAAAAGAAAAGAGCCTATAGAAAACAAATATGTCTCTTCATGAGCTTCCTTTTAGGAGTGGGCCCTTTCCCCCCTCAAAACAAAACCCCTTACAGTAAGATTTCATAGGCCATGCTAATTATTTTTTAGGGCAAGCATAATAAAACCCAGGTGACTTACCTTTAATAGTTTCTCTTCATCTTCACACAAGTCAGGATCATTTACCCACATGGTGAGCAATTACCATGAGCCCTGCCGTTCTTACCAGACGTTCTTTGTTGGAATCCTGCTAGGGTACCCTAAGGTTAATATGCTTTTGCACTCCAAAATCTGGGTATTATCTTGTGTGCTGTAAGACATGCTTGCAACACAGTGAATTCAGACAATTTACAAGATCAGCAAAACTGAAGGGTTTCCCCATTGGGAGCTTTTTTCCACTAATGATTTCCTCATCAGAATGTAACTCAATGCAGCCTGGGGATTTGCAAGGCTTCTCGCTAGGAACAATGTCTGGCCTTTCCAGACCATTTTCTTTACCCATTGTGGGCAGGGGGGTTTTAGGGTGTGCCTGAATAGTGACATGAAGTTCCCCCTTAAGAAATGGACAGGTTGTTTTATTGTTAGTATATTGTATTTTATTAATTTTTCAAAGTAAATTTGTTTTGGTATCTCTTTGTTTTTACATCAGCTACATTTCTTAATACATCCCCCTTTCCTTAAAATCAATACAGTACTCTTATTTGTAATAAAAACATAAGGATATACCTCCATCAAAATATAAGCCAATCAATCAATAAACACTTATCAAGGACCTATTATGTTCTAGGTAGGCAGCTAGATGGTACAGTGGCTAGAGCTCTGGTCCTGGAGTCAAGGAAGATCTGGGTTTGAATCTGGCCTTAGGCATTTACTAACTTTGTAACTTTGGGCAAGTCACTTAACTCTGTCTACCTCAATTTCCTCCAAGAAGCTATCTAATAGGAGAGAAGATCTGAAAACAAAACATACATACACACATACACACACACACACGTGTGTGTGTGTGTGTGTGTGTGTGTGTGTGTGTGTGTGTGTATTGTTTGTACAGGTAAAATAGAAAGTAATTAACTAAGAGAAGTCACTAAAATTAAGAGGGGATAAGGAAGGCTTCCAATAAAAGAAAGGATTTTAGTTTGGGACTTAAAGGAAGCCAGGGAAGTCAGTAGTCAGAGCAGAGGAGGGAGACCACCCCAGGCTTAGGGAATAGTCACAGAAAATTCCTGGGGATGAGAGGATTGCCTTGTTCATGGAAGAACCAGGAAGCTAGTGTCACTGCATCGATGAGTATGTGTTGGTGAGTAACTACACCTCTGATGGTTAATTACATCTCTGCTAATGGAGCAAAAGCTCTAGTACGTCCTATTAAGCTGGAAGGATGTGATATGGTCATAAATTCATATCCAGAAGGGACATTGTAAACCATTTATCCACCAGTTTATTATACAGATAAGGTAACTAAGACTGAGGGAGATTAAGTGACTTTCCCAAACCCACTAAGGTAATAATCAGCATTGCCAAGATTCAAACCTCATGCCTTTGACTCCAAATCCAGTGCTCTTTGTGCTGCTCCCAGGTGGACACAGATGCTAGAGCACAGGACTTGGAGCCAAGAGAATCTGAGTTCAAATCCTGCTTCATACAGTTATTAGCTGTCTAACTCTGGGCAAGTCACTTACATGCTTTGTGCCTCAGTTTTTTTCACCTATAAAAAGAGGAGAATGATAATAATGGTATATATATCTATCTATGTATCTATCTGTCTAATAGTTCCTCCCTCACAGGGTTGTTGTGAGAGTGAAATGACATAACATATGTGAAGCCCTTTGAAAACCTTGTGGTGATCTATAAATATTAGCTGTTAGTATTATTATTACAAGAGGAATGTTAAATTTTATTCCAAGGACCAACCTAGCTAAATTCAGAGGCTCATCACTAGAAGGTTGGCTACCACCTGATGACAGTTTTTTACATAATTAATTAAGCCATCTGTTAAGGTAGGGAAATGTTTGAATCTGCACTGAAGAATGGGGCACCCATACCAGTGAAATAATGAGTCTTTGGTCAATGGATCTTTTGGGAGTATCCACATAGATGGAATTGTGGATCTATCCAAGAATTAAGATTCTAGGAATATATATATTTAGAGCTGAAAGGGACTTTAGAGATCATCTATTCTTACTTCTTTTTCCAGGTAAGGAAACTGAGGCAAAAACTATTTAAATATATATATATATATATATATATATATATATATATATATATATATATAATATTTTTATGTCTTAACTCCCTGACTGGATATATTTAAGCAAGTTTTTAAAATGTATTGCCTAGTTATTAAGAATATAATAGTGAACCATACTCAGAAATGCATATGATTTTTTTAAATCAACCCATTCATTCATTCTTTTGACACTGATTCAAGATTCCAAGTACTGATAGTCATTAAATAAAAAAAAAAAAGTCCTTGCCCTCTAGAAGCTTACATTGTTTAGGAAAGGTAGATAAACATAGATAAGTATACTACAAATTACGGAGTGGTGAAGGTGAAAAATAGATCAAGACAAAGTGCTCTTAAAAAATTTGAGGAGGGAGAGAATACTCTCAGTCCAGGATGGTTAATGAGAGGAAATAAAAAGGGGAGGTGGCCCAAGATAAGATAAAACTTCAGAAAAGCAGAGGGGAGAAGTGAAAGAAATGGAAGATGAGCTACCCTAATGTGAAGAAGGGCATGTTGAGTTTTAGGAACAGATATCAGTTTCCTGTCATGGAGTTTTGGTATTTATCAGTTAATTGTCTAGTGTTGTTAGATACCATCTAGTACTGGACAAAAAAGCAGGGCTGGTTATAAAGAAAGAGAAAAGGATGACAGATGGACAGCCCAGTGTTGGAGAATAATTCATGAAGTGTGAAAAAAGACCTATAAGATTTAGCAGTGAGTTGATCTAGAAATACATTGGGCAACTTCTGTATGGAGGAGCTATGGGAGAACGTGAGTAAAAATCTCCCAGGATGAGAAGACACGAGTGAGACATGACCAGTGTCCTAGCAGGAAGTATCCACATTAATGTGGATGGATAATGGATAATACATGATGGATAATAATCTTACTTGGGGTACACCTAAGTATTGAAGCATATGGCCATAGAATCCTAGATTAGAGTTGGAAGGGTCTTAGAGTTCATTTAGTTCAAATCACTTTTGTATGTGAGACAACTGAGGTTGAAGGAGGTTAAGTGATGTGCCCCATGTTACACAGGTAGTATCACAAGCTTACATATTTTAATTATAGTTTAAATGTCTTTACTCTTTAACTAGATTGTTAACTTATTGGAGGCAGGGCTTTTCTTAGGGGTTTTTTTCCCCTCTTTTCCTAAGTACCTAGGATGGAACTGGGCCTGCAATAAGTAATTCATCAATTCTATTACTTGATTTAGATATACACAAATGTAGGTCTGCACACTTTCCTCCATGCCTTAGTTGCTGGTCTCTGATGGGCTAATAGCCCAACAGAATTTACCATATGAGAGTGACCACTGTTGTGATGAGCCTCTCTGCACACTCTTATTCTGATTTCTTAAGCTGTAACCAAAGTCTTTCAAGGTTAGTAGGGCCTGCCCAGGTTGATATAGTGCTGGCATAAACTCTAAGAACTCAAGGTTACTCTGATGTGGGTGGAGATCAGAGGAGGACTTTAATGGAAGAAAACCTATGAAGTGTTAAAGGTGTGCTGAGTCACTGAGGGTGGGTTTGGCTACCGTCTACTCTCTACCTTTTATTCCATTCACTCTTCTCTCCTTTCAGTTCCCAGGCTCTTTCACTACTAGTTCTTTCAAAGGTCCTTTTTATTTAACCTGGTAACTTCTAGTAACCTTTAATGTGTCCCCCAGCCCTTGGCAAGATAGGGAAATAAACTTGTTCAGTTGTTTCTCAGTTCTCACGGGTCATGACCCCCATTTGGGGTTATCTTGGCAAAGATACTGGAGTGATTTGCTGTTTCCTTCTCCAGGTCATTTTATAGATGAGGAAATTGAGGCAAACAGTGTCTGAAGCTGGATTTGAAGTCAAGTTTTCCTGACTCTAGGCCTAGCACTCTACCCACTGTGCCACCTATCTGCCCATAATAGTTAGTGGGAGTCTAAACAAGGACTTTCTTATGGCAGGTACTTAAGACATATCTGTTACTTTTAAAATTTACTTTATTTTTCCTCAATTACATGTAAAAATAATCATTAACATTATTTTTAAAATAATTTTTGAGTTCCAAAATCCCTCTCTCTTTCCCCTCCGCTCTCCTTGAGCAAGGAAGCAGTTTGCTATAAATTATACACGTGTAGTCATGCATAACATATTTCCATATTAGCCATCTTGCAAAAGAGAACACAGACCAAAAACAAAATAAAACCAAGAAAAATAAAATTTAAAAAAGTATGCTTCATTTGCATTCAGACTCCATCAGTTTGGAGGTGGATAGCATTTTTCATCATAAATACTTTGGAATTACCTTGTATCATTGTATTGCTGAGAATAGCTAAGTCTTTCACATTTGATCATCACACAATATTGCTATTACTGTGTGCAATGATCTCCTGGCTCTCCTAACTTCACTGCATCAGTTCATATAAGTCTTCCCAGCATCTGAAAGCATCTTCCTCATCATTTCTTAGAGCACAATAGTATTCCGTCACAATCATATACCAAAACTTCTTCAGTAAATCCTCAATGGATGGGCATCCCCTTGATTTCTAATTCTTTGCCATCACAAAAAGAGCTGCTATAAATATTTTTGTACGTATAGGTCCTTTTCCTTTTTCTTGGATCTCTTTGGAATATAGTGCTAGTAGTGGTATTGCTGGGTCAAAGAGTATGCATAATTGCTTTTAGCCCTTTGAGCATAGTTCCAAATTGCTTTCCAAAATGATTGGAGAAGTTCACAACTCCACCAAGAGTGCACTAGTGTCCCTGCTTTTCCACATTCTCTTCAACATTTGTTATTTTCCTGTTCTCTCATATTATCTAATTTGATAGGTGTGAGGTTGCACCTGAGGGTTGTTTTAATTTGCTTTTCTCTAATTAATAGTGATTTGGAACTTTTTTTTTTGGTGTGGCTATTGATAGCTTTGAGTTCTTCTAAAAAGCTTCCTGTTCATATCTTTGACCACTTATCAATTGGAGATTAACTCATAACCTTATTAATTTGACACAGTTCTCTATGTATTTGAGAAATTAGGCCTTTATCAGAGAAACTTGGCATATGATTTCCTTCTTTGCTTGTTTATTCTAAATAATTTATATGGTATTGAAATTAATTATTCTTCTAATGTTTAGTAGAATTCACTTGTGGATCCATCTGGTCCTGGGGATTATTACTCAGGGAATTCACTGATGTTGTTTTTTAGTTGATTAGTTATGTCTGACTCTTGGTGACCCTATTTGGAGTTTTCTTGGCAAAGATACTAGTGTGGTTTGCTATTTCCTTCTGCAGCTCATTTTACAGATAAGAAAACTGAGACAAACAGGGTTTAGTAACTTGCCTAGGGTAACGCAGTAAGTTTCTGAGGCTAGTATTAAATTTAGGAAAATGAGTCTTCCTAAATTCAACTCCAGTACTCTATCCATTATACCACCTAGCTACATTTAAGGCTTGTTCAATTTCTTTTTCCAATTGATTTTTAACCTATATCTCCATAGTCCCTTATTGAATGTAGTTTTTCATTGCTTTATGATCTTAAAAGGATATATTTAATATTTCTGTTTTAATTTTCTTGCTTGTGAGGTTTTAAGCCCTAGTACATGGTCAGTTTTTGTCAAGGTACCATGTATAGTTGAGAAAATGGCATACTTCTTACTATTCCCATTCAGTTTTCTCCAGAAATCTATCATATCTAACTTTTAAAAATTCTATTCATTTCCTCAACTTCTTTCTTATTTATTTTATCTAGTTTTGAAAGGGGAAAGTTGAGGTCCCCCTCTGGGATAGTTTTACTGTCTGTTTCCTCCTGTAATTTATTTAACTTTTCCTTTAAGAACTTGGATGCTATGCCATTTGGTGCCTATATGTTTAGCCTATATGTTTATATTACTTATATTATATATTACTATATATTTGGTGCCTATATGTTTATATTACTTCAATGTCTATAGTACCTTTTAGAAAAATGCAATTCCCTATTTATCTCTTTAATTAGATCTATTTTGTTGTTGCTTTGTCTGAGATTGCAATTGCTCCCCCTACCTTTTTTACTTCAGCTGAAGTATAATAGATTCTGCTCCAGAGCCTTGTGTGTGTGTGTGTGTTCATTCTTCATTGCTGAAGAAGACCATTAGAGAAATAATGGCATGACTTTATTTTGAATGAGGGAGGGCTGTGCAGGTCACCAGCCTCACTTCTCCTCCAGAGTCATCTGAATCCAGTGACCAGATATTCATCAGGATGACTAGAGATGACCCAGGATGAGGCAATTGGGGTTAAGTGACTTGTCTAAGGTCACACAGCTAGTGAGTGTCAAGTGTCTGAGGTGGGATTTGAACTCTAGACCTCCTGACTCCCGCACTGGTGCTCTATCCACTACACCACCTAGCTGTCCAAATCACTTATACATCCTCTTGTTGAAGACAGAAACTCCTGTTACAACAGACCTATGCTTTATCTATCTTTTTTTCCCCAGTGAAGTCCAAGGGCCTCATCCCTAGTAGATAGAAGACTCTTTTGCAACAAAGAATTGCAGTGATGTAAAACAAATGAATGCACTTGCCATGTCTAACAACACAGGCCTTAATGGCATGTACAGCCCAAAACCTGCTTCCCCAACCAGACCCTTTTCTGCAAGCAACCCCTTATTTTCACTCTGTATGTGTTACTCTTTTTCACATGTGTTTCTTGTAAGCAACATGTTATCAGATTCTAGTTTTTATTTCATTCTGCTGTGGACTTCCATTCTATGGATGAGTTCATCACATTCACATTCATAGTTATGATTATTAACTATGTATTTCCCTCTGTGTTGCTTTCCCCACCCCTGTTTATTGTCTTTCCATGTACCCTATCCTTCTTAATAAGTGTTTTACTTCTCACCACTGCCTCCCTTAATCTGCCCTCCCTCTTATCAGCTCTCCCCTTTCCACTCCTACTTTTGTAAAGAGTAAGATAGATTTCTATACCAAACTGAGTGTGTATGTTATTCCCTCTTTGAATTAATTCTAATGAAAGTATGGTAAGTGTTGCCTGCCACTCCTATCTTTCCCTCCACTGTAAAAGCTTTTCCTTTCTTGCCTCTTTTATGTGAGATAATTTCCTCCATTCTTCCACTCCCTTCCATTTTCTCCCAGTGATCCCTTTTCCTCAATCTTTATTTTTATTTTTTTGAAATCATCCTATCATAGTTAATTTACTCCCATGTCTTCTGTTTCTATTCCTTTTGACTGTCCTTATAACAATAAGGTTCTTACTAGTTACAAGTATCATCTTCTAACAAAAGAATGTTAACAGTTTGATACTATTGAGTTCCTTATGATTTTTCTTTCATGTTTACCTTTTTATGCTTCTCTTGAGTCTTATGTTTGAAAGTCAAGTTTTCTATTTAACTCTTGTCTTTTCATCAGGTATGCTTGAAAATCTTCTATTTCATTGAATATTTATTTTCCCTCTCAATTACTCAGTTTCTCTGGGAAGGTAATTTTTGCTTGTTATCCTAGCTCCTTTGCCTTCCAGAATATTACATTCCAAGACCACTGATCCTTTAATGTAGAAGCTGCTAGATCTTGTGTTATCCTGACCATGGCTCCATGATAATTAATTTTCTTTCTCGCAGCTTATGGTGTTTTCTCCTTCACCTGGGAACTCTGGAATTTGGCTATAATTTTCCTGGAAGTTTTCCTTTTGAGCTCTCTTTCAGAAGGTGATCAGTCAATTCTTTCAATTTCTATTTTACCCTGTGGATGTAAGACAAATGGGCAGTTTTCCTTGACATTTTCTTTTTTTGAAATATGATGTCTAGGCTCTTTTTTTTGATCAGGGCTTTCAGGTAGTTCAATAATTCTTAAATTACTTCACCTCAATCTATTTTCCAGGTCAGTTGTTTTTCCAATGAGATATTTCTTATTTTCTTCTGTTTTTTTCATTATTTTTATTTTGTTTTTATTGCTTCCTGACATCTCATGGAGCTATTAGCTTCCACTTGCTCAATTCTAATTTCTAAGGAATTATTTTCAGGGCAACTAGGGGATGGAGTGAATAGAGCACCAGCCCTCAAGTCAGGAGAACCTGAGTTCATATGCAACCTCAGACACTTGACACTTGCTAGCTGTGTGACTTTGGACAAGTCACTTAACCCCAATTGCCTCTCCTCACCTCTCCAAAAAAAAAAAAAAGAAAGAAAAATTATTTTCTTCAGTGAGCTTTTGTTCTTCTTTTTCTACTTGACTACTTTTATTTTTTAAGGGGTTCTTCTATTGGTGAATTTTTGTATATCATTTTCCATTTGGCAAGTTCTGTTTTCAAAAGGATTCTTCTCTTCAGTGGATTTGTATGCCTCATTTTTTTGCCATTCAGGCAATTCTGTTTTTTAAGGTGTTATTTTCTTCAGTATTTCTTGTGCCTTTTTTTTCTTTTTACCAATATGTTGATACTCTTTTCATAATTTTCTTGTATCACTCTCATTTCTTTTCCCATTTTTTCCTCTACCTTTCTCATTTGTTTTTTCAAATCCTTTTTGATCTCATTCAGGAATTCTGTCTGGGTTTGTAGCCAATTCACATTTTTCTTGAGGCTTTGTGTATAGCAGTTCTGACTTTGTTGTCCTCTTCTGGATTTGTTTCTTGATCTCCGTCTCCATAGTAACTTTCTATGGTCAGGTTCTTTTGTTATTGTTTGCTCATTTTTCTAGCCCACTTTTTAATTTTACAGTTGGGCTCTGTTTCTGGGGTTGAGGGAGCACTGTTCTGAGCTTCAGATTTTTTTATGCTGTTTTCAGAGCTAGTTCTGAGGGTCTGAAAGTTTTCAGTTCTTCCAAGGTTGTATGATCTGAGGAGAAATGTAGTTATTGCTTTCCTGGATAATGCTCTAGCCCAATAGCCTCCAAAAGCACTCCTCTATGCCCAGGAACCCAACCAGGGCCCCTACTCACCTATGGAGTGCTTTTGCTCTCTCTGGCCCTACAAATACAATGCCCTCCCTTCCTCTCTGCTGTGCCCCACTGCTCTCTCAGCAAAAGGTCCTTTCTACCCTGGACCTGAGACAATGGCTTCTGCTCCCTTGTGACTGCAAGTGCCAGTGCCCTAGTGTTTCTTTTCACCTTGGGACCTTGACTCAGAACTGTCTATGAGGAATGCAACAGGGTCTTGTCCCCACTGCTAGCAAAGCATCCACTATTATCTCTTTCTGATCACTTGTACCCACTATGGTCTGTGTGCTGAGAGCATCTGAAGCTTCTGCCTCACTGATGCAGCCATCCCCAAGGCAAGGTTTATGTTTTCTACCCTGTTCTAGGAATCGGGAGGTTTGGGACAACCACCACTAAAGTGAGACAGATTTTTTTGTGCTGACTTCCTAAATTGTATTGGGCTGAAAAATTTTTCATCTCAACTTTTTGTTGGTTCTGTTGCTCTAGAATTCAATCTGAGGCACTATTTGAAGTTGTTTGGAGGGAAATTTGGGAAAGTTCAAGTGAGTTCCTGTTACTTCCCCACCTTATCTCTGTCTTTCTCATCTGTTCCCTTTCCATCCTAATCTCTCCCACTCTCTATCACACACTCTATGTTTCAGGCATCTTTTCTTGTCTTCTTCTCACTCCCGCAGACTGTCCCTCCAGGCAATGCCTTCTCCATTGGTGAAAATCTTATACATCTATTGCCATGAGGCAATGCATGCAGTGCATGGAATGCTAGACTTTGAGTTTAAATATTAACTCTGACACTTAGCAGCTGTGTGATCCTGGGCAATTAATTGCCTTGAGCTTCAGTTTCCTCCTCAGTAAAATGCGGAAGGTTGGTGGTTTAGACTAAATAACCTCGAAGTTCCTTCCAGATCTTAATCTATGATCCTATCCTCATCCGTAAAGCCTTTTCTGAGCATTTCAGCCCACATTGATTGTTCTCTTTTCTGAACTTCTAGAGAAATTATAATGTATACCAGATGATTTCTCATGATCCCTAAAACCCTTTAGGTCTTTTCATTTCTTATTTGGATATTTTGGAGACATAAAATGAGCACCTCTACCCGCAATCCCACCTCAATGGTTACTTTTCTTATTCTTGATTTTTTTTTCAAATTGATTATTTATTAGTTCTTTTTAACATTCATTTAAATTTTTGTTTTAATTTTCAAATTATCCCCCTCCTGCCTGCCCCTCCTCCACCCATTGAGAAGGTAGGAAAGGTAATCTCAGTTTTATATGTGAAATCATGCAAAACATAGAAGCTGTTCTTCTACCAAATGACCCTTAGCTCTGTCTAGCTGACCGCAGAACTTGGAGTTCAGTCTCTCTTTTATAGTATCACAGAACCTTAGAATATTAGAGTTAGAATTGACCTTATAGGTCATCAAGTACAATCCCCTCATATGAAAGATGAAAACCTGAGACTCAGAGAGGGAAATCATCTTGTTTAAGATAACACAGCGCACCATCTTTTGCCCTCTTCAAGGAAAATTATGGTTGAAAATCTCTGATATCACTGCAGTCACCATGGTGACAAGATTTGATGTCACACTTCTCTGATTATAATTTAATTTCTTGTTGCCTGGTCACTGAGAAAGCCACTCATTTCAGTTCAGATAGCAGCCTTTGATGGCTTGGGTCAGGTTGAGGCTGTGTGTCTGGATCACAGACTAAGCCTTCCTCCCCCTCACCCTTTCACCAAAGTACAAAGTAAGTTTTCTTTAACATCAAAAGGTATATAGTGAAAAATCAGTTGTGGAGATTTCAGGTCATACCATCAATCCCTTTCCCCACCCTTATTCCTTCCATTTTTTGCAGTGTGAAATTCTTCTTTAACACAAAGCTGACTCTGCAAAGACCTCACAAAGATTACTGAACATGAATTCCATAATAACATGGGCTTTAACTTCACTGAAATAACAGCTGTTGAGCCTAGAACAGAAAAGGGTCTTGAAAAGTCTATGCACGCACACACACACACACACACACACACACACACACACACACACACACACACACACACACACACACACACATATACTGTGATTGACTACATCCACCAACATCTAATCAAAGTTTTCTAACTCTCAACAGAAGACAAACCCCTACCTATAGCAAACCTAGGGTTTTGGCCCTTAACACCAGGACTGCTACTGGAATTATAGGTCTAGAGGGCACATCCTTTCCCACCATAACTCCTCCTTGCTCCCCCTCCCCAGAAGAAGTCATTTATAGGGAAGTCTGTCACACAGCATACAGAAATAATTTTAAAAATCTTCAAAAGGCTGGCAGCATAAAAATTCCTGGCTCTGTCGTTTCTCTTTCTGCAAGCAGCAAAAGATCCATAATTCTCACACTTAATGTAATTCCAAGGCATCTAAAGTGATTTACAGTCGGTTTACTCAATACTTTCAGCTTTATTTAATGTAACAGTTATGGCACATAAAAAGTTTATTGAAAATCCTTTGGGAGCACGATTGAGTAAGAAAGAGTCTTTGGTAATACCATTACAGGCGCACAAGGGAAGAGATCCGGGGCTGTTTTCTGTGTGACCTGTGTGGGTTTGTGATCAAGGGTCATGTTGGAAAGTCTTCTTCTTGGGCTGTCCGCCATCACAGACTTGCTCATTGGGGGCAGGAGCACAAAGCATCTCATATACAAGCCTCTTCTGGGGTAGTGCTTGGGCTGGCAGGCTTCTTGGAAGATACCCATCTGTGAAATCACCCTGGAGCTTTGATTATGACATGGACTCCACATCCAGAAAAGAGAACGAGAGGCAAATGGGAAAATAACCATTGTAGTTTTTTTAAAATGCTGCTGTAGTCTCCTTTTCCTTTGACAATTTCTGATTTCTAGCTGGACCAACCTAACTGGATTCAGGCTTTTGGAAGTATAAACAGTAGGCTTGGAAGAGGTGAATGGGGTGTGGGTGGGGAAGAGGAGCATGGGGCAGATCATCTCTAGACCTTTCATAGTAATCAAATCAAATAAGCAGAGTCATGTTGAACTAGAAGCATAAAGACCTATACTGTTTCTCAGGGGCTGCTGTGTGGGTTTTTATGCTGCCTGAGTCATGAAAAGAGACTAGTCTGCTTCAATGGTGCTTTTCATCACCTTCTCAGAATACTTGGAAAGTCCCTAGTCTCTTCCCATCTGCCTAAGACGGAGGTTGGTTACTGAAAGGCATATGACAACTCTTTCCTGGCTCCTTCTTTCACATTTTAATCATTTTTTAGGAATCTAGGCATTCTCTTATATCAAATCTAAGACATCTTCTTAGGGCTCAGCTTTTAGTTAATTCACATAAAAGATCCTCTTGTCCTTCTGTGTGATGTCATTTCCTGCCCTTTCTTTTTCTTTATATTTGAAATTTCAATGAAGAAGTTTGGCAGTGATTGAGGTGAACCTGATAGTATGGCCATGTCAGGGGTAACTTTTTCATTTAACTACAGATTGAATGGACATTCCATGAGCTTAATGATTTGCCTTGTACAATGGGTGAAAGTTATTGAGATGCAAATTTAGGTTGGTTAGAAGGAAAAAGTTATCAGTTAGAGCCATCCAGAGACAGTTGCTTTGGGAAGCAATTGTTTCCTTATCAGTAGATGTCTTCAAGTCAAAGCTGGCCATTTGTCAGACATACTACAAAGGTGATTTATGTTTAGAAATGGGTTGGAGTAGAGGACTTCTGAGATTCTTGGTGATTCTAACTTTCATTAATGCTTCATTATGCCTTGGAAGTGTTCCTGGGTTCCTATAGAGTCCTGGGATATATAGTAGGAAGGGAATTTGGAAATCATCAAATGCAACCCCTTTATTTTACAGATGGGGAAACCGAGGCACAAAGGGATTAAGTGATATATTCAGCACAGATAGTAAACAGTGGAGATGGGATTTGAAACAGTCATCTAGTTAAAAATTCAGTAGATGATGTCAACATAGCACAATTTCTGTCAGGTCCTAACAAGCTAAAAAGGCTTGTGGTAGTCCAGTGATCAAGCAAGCACATATTCAGGACCCACTGTGTGCCCAGCCCTTTTCTGATGCCTCTTTGGCATTAGAGGTAGCTAGTTTGTGCAGTGGATAGAGTTTTGGGTTTTAGAGTTAAGAAGACTCAAGTTCAAATCCAGCCTGAAACACTTACTAGCTCTGTAACTCTGGGTAAGCCACTATATTTCTCTCTGACTTAGTTTCCTCAACTGTAAAATGGGAACAATAATAGTACCTACTTTCCAGGGTTGTTATGAGGATCAAATGAGATGATATTTGTAAAGTGCTTAGCACAGTTCCTAGTACCTAGTAGGTGACAAATAAATACTTGTTTCCTTCCTTCCTCTTTGTGGCATTGAAGTGGACCCAAATTCTTAAAGTCCATGCCAGTACTTCCTACTATACAAAGGCCTATTGGCCTTCCTACTATACAAAGTTAAAAAAGCCTTAAGTACTGAGGCTGACTGTGTGCTTTTTGACCAAAGACAAGACTTGCTAGTGATGGAAAGATCTAGGTGCAGGAGTTTGCATGGGTAAATATTTTAACAACTGACTTGGAAAAAAATGTGTATTCATGGCACACTTTTAGGTTTAATTTGAATTATTAATGTATTCTTTATTACTTTCTTAAGTCTAGATACCACCCTCAAAAAAAATAAAAAACAAAAGAAACAAACAACCCAATAAAATAAGCCCTAGTGTGTAACATTTCCATTTTCTCAGGTATAAATGTTCACACTGAAACTTTAACAATTGGCTCCAATGAGCCAGTTTAATCTGCTTCTAGTACATCGTTGCCTGCATGATCTTGTCCCCTTTCTCTCCCTTGTTCCCCAGGCAACCAATCACTTAGGTACACGTCATGAAAACCATCTTCCAGAATACAGAAGGGTTGGGATCCACCTTATTTTTTCACCAACGAAATCATGGCACTTTTGAAGTATCCATGAAGTAGAAAGACTGTCATTTGGCTTGTATCCATAATTAAAAAATTCACTTCTCATTGTTTGTGTCCTTCCTTCTTTCTTGAAACTGTGACTCCTATATGGATGCCCTTTATTGACTTTCAAAAAGTTGGAGAAAGAAGTCCTCCAGAAGATAGCTTTGTATTTACCACCTTCTCCAATGAGTCTTGGAGAAAGAAATGGCAAAATATTTACTGTGTACAGAGCACTATTCTTGGCAATGGAGGAAGTCTGGTCTCTGCTCTTAGGAAGCTTACTGCTTAAGGGGAGAAGATAGCTCTAGTCACAGATAGCTCTAGTACATGCATGATTGGTAAATTCTAGAGTTAAAAGCTGTTTGAGATCTGAAGGAGAAGATCATTATTGACCAAGAAGATGAGAAAAGCTTCATTGGTTGTTACTCAGTCGTTTCAGTCATGTCTGACTCTGTGACCCCATTTGGGGTTTGCTTGGCAAAGACACTGGAGTGATTTGCCATTTCCTTCTCCAGTTCATTTTACAGATGAGGAAACTGAGGCCAACAGAGTTACAAGACTTGTCCAGAGTCACACAGCTAGTAAATATCTGAGACCAGATTTGAACTAAGAAAAAGTGTCTTCCTGACTCTAGCCCAGCACTTTATTTACCATGCCACCTAGCTGCCCATATATGATATAATTATATATCTTATATATATGCATGTCTATCATATATACACATATATATAATATGTGTGTATACATACATAAATGCACACACTTATGCATACATGAATACATATATGTATGTATATATACATATATACATATATATATGCCAGCTTTATCTCTTATCTATCCACTGGACCATCTACCTGCCCCAGGAGAATCCTAGCCTTTTACTAATTGTTCTCTCTTTCTTTGCCATGCTAAACCATTAGTCCCAGCTGAGATACTATAGTACTTTTCTCTCGATGGTATTTGATTATCAATATCTGGATCAAGACAAGAGCTGCTGTGTTTGTGCTGTCCTATTTACCTGCTTGGACGTGTAAAGATCAAGGTACCCGAAGATTTGTGCTTCTTAGCTCTGCTTGAACTACCTGTCACTACTATAAGTGAGGGAAGGTGGAAAAATCCTATCCTAGTATTGACTGGATGATTTCAGTCTTTCTGGGCTCCAGTTTCCTCCTCTATAAAATGAATGAGTTGGACTAAGTCATCCTGAAGCTCCTGTCTAGTTCCTAGATCTGGCCAACTTGGGGTCATTGATGTAGAGGCACAGATATCTTTGTCATTCAGAAGCACAAATCTTTGGAGAATCTTCTGGGCACAGCCCTGAGCAAATAAGTAGGCAAATTGGCTATAGCTACCCTTTGTCTTCCTTGACTTTCAGCATTCCCCTCCCCCTCCTCCACCTGGTATTCCTTTCCCGTAGGGCCTTGCCCTCAGCTGCTGTCAATTAATTCCATTAAGGTGTTATTTAGTAATTGCATAGGATGTTACCCCTGGGGGGTATTTGCATTATAATAGCAATCACTTTCATTCCTTTGAATTTTATAGGCTTTATAGAATTTCAAATCACAGAATTTTAGAATTGGAAGAAGCTTCTGTGGTCGTCAAGCCCACCAAACCTCTAATGAGGAAAAATCCACTATTTCCTGGGACAGCCCATTTCACTTTTAAAATGGTTAGGAAGTTTAGCTTCATCCCCTTCTCCTTCCCCTACACCAACAAACTTAAATTTTCTTCTTTGTGATTTCTGTCCATTTTTCTTGGTTCTGTACTCTGGGGTCACACAGAACAAGTCTGATCCCTTTTCCGTGTGACAGTCCTCCCAATACTTGGATGCAACTAAAAGGTTCCCTTGAGATCTTCTCTTCTCCAAGTTAAACATCCCCAGCTCCTTTTGATATACAGGACATGGATGACAAGATTCTTTATCATCCTGGTTGCCTTGCTTTGAACACTCTATATTCTTGTCTAAGTTCTTCTTTAACTGTGGCACCTATCACCTGCTTATTCATGCAATCTATGACTTCCTTAATGTAGCCCAAGAACTCACTAGCTGTTCTGGGGTCTCCTTCATGACGTTGGCTCTTTGGGCTTTGAGTATGCTAACTTCCCCAGAGCTTTTTCAGATAAACTCCACATGTCTCCCATTTTATATTTATATTGTGAGTTTGACTTTGTGAAACCCAGATTATGAATACTCCTCTCTTGATTTTATCTTGTTAGATTTAGGAAGACATACTGAATAGAGAGCTGACCTCAAAGACAGAGGATTCAAATCCTGTTTCTGACACATATTTTTAGAGGGCATGTAACTTACCATCTCAATGTTCTAGACATCTATATCTTTAATCCTATAAGTTATAGAGAAGGTGTGACCTGCCTCAGTAAAGGGAGTTCCCTCAGTCCAGGGCTTTTCTTTCCCAGTGAAATCATAGATTTATTCCCTGTCTCCTAGATTCAGCTTAGTCCTCTAGCTACAGAAACCTTTTCCGTATTTGTCCTTTTCTCCAAGAAAACATCCCTGATTTCCTTGTTCAGTAATCTCCTTGTTCCTTGTGAGACTCAGTTTCCTCATCTACAAGTGAAGATGATAATACTTTCCCTGCCTTCATCAATGGTTTCTTGGTCTTCAGTTAACTCATCATCAAGAGAGACATGCAGGGAGTTCTGAAAGTTGGGAAGCATTCTACAAACCAGGACAGAGTGTCCAAACTTAAGGGGGCATTATTATTCTTGTTCTCACTAGTTCTACTATCCATAAGCTATGGTGAAAAAAAAAATCTCAAAACAATCATTTTTCATTTAAGATTTACAAAGTACATTCTTTACAACAAGTCTCTGAGGTAGATAGCATACACACACATATGTATATGGATATACTTTTATATATATATGTATGATTATAATTATTATCCAAATGCCCATTCAGTATGGTATAGGGAAAGTGCCCTGGTTCTGGAGGATCTGACCTCAAATACTGCTTCTGATGACTGTGACTGTGCATTCCACAGTGACCTTGGGAAAGTCAAACCTCCTTGGCTCCAAGTTTCTTCACCTGTGAAGTGAAGGGGTTGTACTGCATGGTCCCTGAAGTCCCCTCTGCCTCTAGATTTATGTTCACGCAGCTCGTGAATTTAAAACCATATCTCCAGACTCCAGGTCCAGTATTCTCTCTACAACTCCATGCTACTCCATGCCCCATATACTCAATATCCTTCTCATAATCACCTCTCTGTATGAAAGCCCAACTAAAAGCAGACCAAGCTAAGAAGAACATATCGTTTTATGTAGGCTGATCCAGCTTTTGGCACAGTTCCTGGCACATAGCTGTTCTTGTTCATCGTTCATACTCAAAGAGGATCAATGACATTGTGAAGTTAGGAAAATGGTACAATATGTTTGACTGTGGCAGATCAATCCGATATAAACTCAAAAGACATTACCAAGGGTTGGGCACAAGTAGTCCATTAAATATTTGGGATGGAGATGTCACTAGATTTTTACATCTCATTTTTCTTTGGTGGTACTGTCATTCTACTTTGCTCATATATCGCAGCATCTTTTCTAATGCCAGCACTGTATTGGGTGGTCCTATGCCATTGTCTCCCACGTTTCACAATCAATGCAAAATTTTTTTAGAGACCTTTAGAATGTCTTTATATTACTTCTTTTGACCTCCATGTGAGTGCTTGCTTTGTGTGAGTTTTCCATAAATTAGTCTTTCAGGTAAATATATATTTGGCATTGAGACTATATGGCCAATCCATCAGAATTGCACTGTCTTCAGTAGAGTTTGAATACTTGACAGTTCAGCTTGAGAGAGGATGTCAGTATACAATACCTTAGAACTAGGTAATCTTCAGAATTTTCTTAAGACAATTCAAGTAGATGCATGAACAGTTTATTGCTGACCTGGAGGGCAAGGTGAGTCAGCACACAGCAACAGTGCAACAGAAAAAGAGTGCACAGCTTTCAGAGACTTGGCATATAGCATCACATTTATCCATCAGGGTCAAAGCACTCACAAATATCAGAATTGCTTTGATGAAAATGATGGGGAAATTCGGAAGCTGCTAAACAAAAATTGAGAACTCCACAGTGTTTACTAGCAGAACAATTTATCCATCTCTAAGAAGGCAATGTTTAATTGCATCAAAAGTAAAGTGAAAGCAAAGCTTAGAGAGATGCAGGACTCTTGGCTCAGTAAGAAGGCAGATGAGATTGAGTTTTATACCAATAGCAATAATCCAAAGCCCTTCTACGATGCCTGTAAGACTATTTATGGACCAAAGACCCTCTGGTGCATCTCAACTACTCATCACTGATGAAGCCACACTGATCAGTGATAAGTGCATGATCCTGGAGAGATGGGCTGAATGCTTTCATAGTGTTCTCAGCAGACCCATCAGATTGCTGATGTTATTGACAGCATACTTCAGGTTCAATGCCACTCTAGCTAAACTTCCAACTGAAGAAGAGGCATTGAATGCCATTAAATTTTTCTACTATAGCAAAGCACCTGGTGCTGATTTCATCCCAGCTGAGATTTAAAAGTCAGGGGGTCCACAGCTCATACAGAAACTAACTAAAATTTTCTAATTATATGGTAAAAGGAGGTTAGTCTCCAGCACATAGTAGGCACTTAATAAAGATTTATTGATTGACTGGTTACCTTGAAGCTAACCTCAAAAATTTTAGACTCAAAGCATATTAATTTCCCACTTGAGAAGCTCTGGATTTCCCCCTTTTGCCTCTTCAATAAAATGTAAACTTCTGTTTATTATTTCTTCAAAATTTGGTTCCAGACTATATTTCCAATCTTATTGCATGGAATGGTATCAATCTCAAATTGAAATAGATGGAACAGGAGGCAGTTGTTTTATATTGACTTAGAAAACCATAAATTAGCATTATCTATGCACTCTTGTATTTTTATTTATTTTGTTAAATATTTCCTATTACATTTTAATCAGGTTTGGGCCAAGTTTTGGAGTTTTGCTGGCACTTTGGAGCCCCTGGGCATTGCCTTTGACATTTCTAAACTCTCCTCTTTCACACATTCTATTTTCTGACTTAATTTACTGTTCTCTGTCCTCTATATTCCACCTTCCATCTCTATGCCATTGTGAAGTTTGTTCCCCATTTCCAGAATGCACTCCCACCCAAACTCTGTCTCTTGGGATCCTCCCTTCAAGGATTACATCAGGTCAATTCCAACACTCATGTACTAGATCTGTTCTCCCTCCTATTGCGAGTGTCTTCTCTTCTCAAATGCTTTGCATTTATTTTGCAAGTATTTTCCACCGCCTTCATTGTTTCCACCCACTAGAGTATAAGGGAAAAGACTTTTGCTGTTGCTTATTTTTTGTCTTTGCATCCCTAGCATAGGCTGGTTCCAGAGTAGTAAATACTTGTTGAATGAATTTGGCCTGAGTTTATTTTCAAGACTGTTAAGCAACTGACAAACAGTGAAATAACTCAACAAGTATGCTGGGCCTGGGGTAAGGAGAAGGCAGTCTGAATCTAAGCCAGAGGCTTCTTTGCCTTATGACTCCTGTGAAGCTGGTCATTTTGCTACTAAGAACCCCAGTATGCTCTTCTGTAGAATGTGAATATTTGTATTATTCATCCCGCAGGGTTGTTGGGAAGAAAGCACTTTGTTCATCCTAAAGTACTCCAGAAACCTGAGTTATTTATTGTCATTGTTGCTGTTGACGATGTTAGTGTTTTATTCCATATGGATAGATAAGGTTACCATCATTTCCCTTTAGTTTCAGCAGAACCCATTCCAAAAAGCCTTCCATTGTTCAGGACACTGATTCCTACAAACACATGCAGCAAATCCAGGGCTTTGGAGTCCGTGCCAAAGTCTGGGGGCTCCACAGGGAGATGACTGTACAGCCTATGGATTAATGTACTATTATTACACTACTCTTTAAGCTTCAAAGGTCTGCCAGGAGGGCTAAGCTCACTATCTATTGCATGACATTTTAAGAACAAATAATACATTAATATATTTAATTTGAGAATAAACACATACATTACAGGCGGGGGATTTTCTCTATGCTGATAAGGCACCGTATGACCTTTCCAGAGCAATCCCAGTGCGCAGAGCCGTAAAGGGACGTGTTCCAAAAAACCTTTTGTATCGGCTGTAAAATGTGGGCTTTAATGCAGGTTTGGCCGGCTCGGAGCTGCAGCTGCCACACTCTTTGGAGATGGGAGCTTTCGCCATAATTACCCCTTCGACACTAATCTACAGCAACACTAAATCTTGTTGCCTCAAATTAGTTAATCAATTAAGTGTCAAACCACAAAATGTTAGTGATTTTGGCCTGTATTTATTATCTTGGCAGGCGCTTCCTTCCCTAGCTTCCTCTCTGTTCCCCTTTCAGGGGAATTGGCTCTTGAAAACGACTGACCCTTTTTTAAAAATTTGTTTTGATTTTCCCTTCATTAGAAAAAAGGGTTAAATAGACATCCATTGTTCAGACGGTCCTCCAAATAATGGTTTCTATAGGAAGAATACAACCCTCTATATTTCAATGGTGGCTTAAATTGGAGAAATTTGAACAGTTTTCAGATAATGAGTGAAGATTTACCATTGTATGCTATTTCCTGGATATAAGGTAGGCTGCTCGGGATATTCTCATATTTTGATGGATCCATAATATACTTATTGTGCATACTCCTTTCATTAGTACCTTATCATCTTTAGAGCTAAAGCAAGGGACAGATAATCAGGACTTTGTCTCTGGGTGCTGATGTCTAGAAGATATAAATAGAACCTGAAGTCCTTCAGGTAGGAACATTGAATTGAATACCAAGTTAGCAAGAAAAAAAAATGAGTTAAAATAGAAAACTACCAGATAACAGTCTTCCTCCCCTAGGAGATCACCTTTCATACTCCCTCCCATATCCTGTTTCCTTCTCCAACAATGATCTTCCCATTAGTCATCTTGATTAGGGATCCCTGTCTACCAGCCACTGGATAATATAGCAAGTTCTGAAGTATGTACCCATTCTTTTGTTCCCCAACACCAACTGAATTTATTTCAAGAGGTTGATTTGCCCCAGGTAACTTATGATGCTTGCCTGGGTAGGTCACCAGCATTACTAGTTATAGCTCTGCATATCCTGTACAATTCTTGTCCATATTTTCCTACCAATCCTTCACAGAACCACCTTGGAGGGTAGTTAGACGCTCATCACTGTACATTTTCAAGCCCAAGCTGGAGGATTCCTTCCTGAGGCTATTACTGAAAGGGTTCCTATTCATATGCAAATCAATCTAGGAGATATGTGAGGTCTCCTCCAACTAGGAGATTTCTATGATTCTGTAACTTCTTGAACACTTTAAGATTCCTTAGATTTATTCTGTACAGAGATTAAAGAAATCAGAGAGAATGAAACATCAGTCTTTAAGGGGCTTCAGAGGTCATATTAATTATTTCATTATAACCTTCTACATACTTAAAAAGTATAAGACAAGGCTCTCAAAATCAAGTAACTTAATAAACTTATGAGACTAATATACCAAAGCAGCCATTCAAGGACTTGAAAAGATTGAGAATGCCAGTGTCACTGAGTAGAGCCAGGACTAGAATTCAGGTGCCCTCACTCCCAGCCCAAGATTCCTGTCACAATACTTCAGAGCATTCTGGCAGTGAAAGAAATAGTAATAATGATGATGTCCAGAATGTGTAGAGCCTATATGTTAGACACTGTGCTAAGTGCTTTATAAGGATTATCTCATTTAATCCTCACAATAATGCTGGGAGGAAGGAACTATTATTATCCCATTTTTATAGTTGAGGAAAATGAGGCAAATAGAAGTCAAATAGTTTGCTCAAGGTCACACAGCAAAGAAGTGTCTCAGATTGCCCAGACTCCAGGTCCAATACTTTATCCACCATACTGCCTAATACACAGAGTACGCAAAAATTTTGTCTTGTTGACCTTTTACTTTATCACTGAAGTTTTTGTGTAGAGGTATCTTGCTGTTCAATATGGAAGGAGAGATGAACTGTATAGCATGTCCTTCTTACATTGGCTTTGGTCTGGGAGAAACTAGTCTGAAGAAGATTGGGGAGTTATCCTCTCTAATCCCCTTCTGTTCTTGGTCTTCTGGATAAGAAAGCTGATGATGGTGAGGAAGTATTAGTTCAGATCACCAAAGGATGCTCCTAATGATTAGATTGTAGGTTACTGGAAAGAACTGACCAATCACACCAATTTTGTAGTCTTTTGAGGTTATAAAGTCCTCCAGTGTTGGTGTCAGCATTAAAGTCTTCCTCCAAGTCCTCATCTTGGCATAGAGGTGACTCTTGGACTACAGTGGCTATGCCAATAAGCCCTGGTAGGTCCTACAAGGTAACAGAATTGCCATTCAATGACTTCATGACCCTAAGTTTACTTGTCCAGTTCTATCCTGGAAGCATCATTAAAATGAATAGTACTATGGATTAGAAGAGTTAATTCTTTCAGAGTGGTGAAAAGCTTCTACCAGGACAAGATTCTATTGTTAACTGAGTATGGGTAAAGTGGAAAGAACCCTGATTCTGCAGTCTACAGCATCTGGGCTTAAACCCAACCCATGAAATGCAGTACCTGTGTGACCTTAGACAGGGTACTTGCCTTTAATTTCTTCTCCTATAAAATAAAGCACAAAGAGTCTTCTTAATATGTGCTATATGCTATAGGGCTATTAAGTGAATGTTCTTCTGAGTCTAACTCCAGGTATGGATAGCAAGAAAAGCAATCTGAGCCTCCAATACATGATGCCAGTAAGCTGATGAGATGCTGGTATGAACCGCATAGGTGATCTCAAGGGAAGGGTGGGAGAGCGGCTGTTCAGCATGGGCTGAGGTAGGATTCTCCTGACTCAATTTCCCCACTGACACCTGGCAGACTTTAAGCCTGACTGAATGCAAGTGGATAATCTAATCCTGCCTGGAATTGACATGAAGTTGGGGTGATGTTATACCCCTGCAATGTCCTTACTATTGGTGGCAATTTCCTGTAGTCAAAAGGTTTGTAAGCTTAATACCAGATCTATTCAATTAGGGATTATGGATAGGGGAACATCCGAGGTTGTCTAAAATTAAGCTATTAGGCATAGGACTTTAGACCAACAACATCAAGTTAGGGTCCTTTAATTCTTAGTAATGCTGTGGGGCCAATTAGGTCAAGAGCTTGTAAAGTTAGCAACATAAATATTATCTGTGTCTCAGTCGGTGAATGTTTAAAAAAAAAATTCTCTTGTGGTCCATATTGTAAATGCTTTAAAAAGATGTATCACCTGACCAAAAGTCGAAATTGCTTTATCTGTTATAAACTGTGTTAAAAATAAATAATAAAATAAAATAAAATAAAATAAAATAAAATAAAATCTCACCTTCCCTACCCCCTTTAAAAAAAATAAAATGTGCTATAGAAGGCTATTATCCCATGGGCAGGAATGTCTAGTACAATCCACTTTTAGAAATTATTGTAGTACTTTGAACAGGATGATAACATTAACTTTATCCAAAAACAAACTGAAATAGGTCTGAGGTTCTGTGCTGAACCTGGAGTCAAGGAAGAGAAGACATGCCCAAATCCTGCTTCTGATATTTAATTGCCCCTTGAACTTGGGTAATTCACTAAGCGTTAGTTGTTTTTTTTTTATTTATAAATGGAATAATCAAAGCACCCATCTTACAGGATTGTTGTGAATATTAAATAAGGTAATGAATGTAAAATACTTTGTAAAAACCATAAAATCCTATATAAATATTAACTTTGATTATTATGCTCCTTTCAGCCTGTTCCCAGCTGAGTCTCACATTCGTACCTTTCCATCCTGCCCTACCGGGGGATATAGCTTGCTCCATTCTCTCCCAGTATTTTGAGACTTCTATGCATTTGGTGTTAATCCATATTAATAGCATTGAGAGTGCTATACTCTTTCTCAGCCTGCTCTTCCAGTCCTTCTGTGATCCCTGGGTGGGGGTGAGTAACACCTCCTGTCTGCCATGCTGGGAAGGCTAGGCTTTTGTTTCCCTGCTTTGTGATATACACCAGTGGACCCAGGCAAGAGAAGGGAAGAGTATCCATTGTGCTGGGTTATCATGTGAAATGACCGATGCATGGATGGTTATGGCTGCCACGGGAGCAAATGAAAGCCCTTTGCTTCCTTGACACTATCGTCCCCCCTCTGCTGATGATCAGTTAAAAATGTAAATAAAAAGACTGTACTTTGGAGAGAGTCAGCCCAGGAAGGAGAGGGCGGGGGAATTGCAAAAGCGAAGTTTATTGATCCCATGGTCAAGATTGATGGTACAATAAGAGCAGGAGCCGAAGAGTGATTTTGCTTTTGAAAACGTTGATGAATAAGCACTCAGGGGCAACAAATAGCCAGGCTCATCGAGTGATGGACGGCGGTAGGGGAACAAGATGCATTTTTATAAATGGGTGAAAGGAGAGAAGGACTTATTAAAAAAATGAATGACCACATGTGGCAGGGATATGCCAGTAGGGAGAAGAAAGCCATTGATTTATGTGTACTACTGGCATTTGAAAATTCAATAATAACATTGACAAATGAGAGGCAAACCTGGCCACAGGACAGCACTGAGCTTGGAATGGAGAAAGAAAATGCCAAGGTCAGAGTGAAGGAACAGAAAAACATGCTTATGTTGGAAAGCCTTTGAGTTAACTCATCTATATAAAGACATTAAGAAAAATCACTCTAGTATGAGTGCAGCTTCCCGAGTCAGCAGGATAGGCATGGAGAAGAGGGGACTTCTAAGGGACAGAGAAGTTCCAGCTGCTGATGTGCCCATCAGGCAGAGTTTACCTAGATGTCAATATGGGTAATGTTCCACTTTTCTTTTCACTTTGCTCTACAATCATAGATCCCCAAATTCAGATCTTATAGAGACCCTAGAGATGATTTAGTCTATCACCCTTATTTTACAGATGGGAAAACTGAGGCTGAAGAGAGGTAAAGAAACTACTTGTCCCAGATCATATAACTAGTAAATAGCAGAGAGAATATTAGAACCTAAGGCCTATGATTCTTCTTCTACCACACTACCTCCTAACTCCTCTAGATTAAGAGGAAATATAATTTTCCTCCAATCACTATTAAGTTTTTCTTTAAGGGGAAAACCATCCTTATGGTTGCTAAGTGGTTAGCTCTTTGAGGCCAGGTTCTGTGTTGTTTGTTGCCTTGTCCAGAGCTTTAATAAATATTTCTTGAATTTAATTGTCTGGAGACTTCAATATGTTTCTTGTTCATCCTGCTGCCTAAGCACCCTTCTCTTTCCCTTCTCTTTACATCACTTTCTCTCTGTTAACCCAGAAGTTAAGGATGGCACCATCTTCTTTCTTTGTCTTTTCATTCCATTCTCTACTATCTACGTGGCCTCCAGTGTTCAACTAGTTGGAGACTCTTTCCTTCTCTTGAAATAATCATGCTTCACATTTCTATATTCATTTTGCAATTAGCAGAGAGCTTATTTCTCGACAGCCCTGAGTGATGGAACCTGTATGTAGCATTTTCCCCATTGTATAGATGAAGAAATGCAAGAAATGGAGCCTCAGTGTGACTTGTCCATTCATTATCTGAGAGCCTAGTAATTGGCTGCTGGATCTCCTTACTCTGAGACCCAACCTCTTTCTACTATACCATCTAGCCTTTCTGATAGCACAAGGTTACTTACCTTCATGGCCAGTGGTCCATGAACTTTTCCCAATATTGCTCATGGGACAAAAAGAACTGCATCTGGAGTCAGAACACTAGAGTTTGGGTCACAGCTCTATGATTTCTTAACTGTGTGACCTTAGGGAAGTCACTATACCATACTGAGCCTTGGGGTTGGATTAAATGATCTCCAAGGCTCCTGTCCCCTCTAAATTCTTTGAGCCTGCTAAAAACACCTTTGACGACACTGCCTCCCTGACTAGCCACCTCTTTGCAAATCTTAGAAAAAGACTGACTTCCCTTGAAATCCCCTGAATGTCATTTTCTTCCTCCTTCACATGCAACCTCCCCACGGGCAGAGCTGAGCTAGTTAGGGCTACTCTGAACTTACTTTGGCTGAGAGCCACCCATGTGACCATTTTACACCTTCCTTGTCCTCCTGACGGATGCACTTTAGTGTGCCTCCATGTTCTTAGCCCAGCCAAGAGAGAGAGGAAGACATTTCTGGTTGAAGATAGAACATTTTTGCTCTGAAGCCTTTGTGATGAAATGGAAAGATCATGAGATTCTGAAGGTAAAAGGACCAGAATCTTGACTGATACTGTTTCTACTTAGTCAAGTCATTTCCTTCCTCTGGGACACAGTACCATCATTTGTAAAAGGACTATTTGATATGTAAGGTCCCTTCTAATTCTAAGACCTCTACTCTTGTGATTTTATAAGTCCAAGAGACTCTCCTACATACCGAGAGTCTATCAGAATTACCTGATTCCTTGAAAGGGTTGGGCTTGTGTTTAAAGGAGACAATAGTGATATGGGATTGGTTTTGAATCTAGAGTTAGAGGTCTTGGCTTTAGTTTTTGACTTTGCCACCCATCACTACAGGATCTTGGGTGCTCAGTCCTTTTATTCTATTTGAACCTCAGTTTCCTCCTTTGTAAAGTGATGGAAGGGAAGGGAGGGGAAGGTTGACTAGAAGATATTAAAAGATCCCTGAGAATTCTAAATCTCATTTTCTTTCACCACTAAAGTCCCTCTAAGTAGCCTGTAGACTAAGTTTTGTCTATCGGTTCCTTACCTCCCTGACAGCCAGTAGGTTTATGATACGATTTTGTGCTTTTAACATTTTATCTACTTAATAAGTTCCTTTTGCTTTTATCCCCTGACTCTTCCTTAAATGGCAAAGGAGTGTGATAGGCAGGAAATCCTTCTGGGAGAAGGCTGTTACCTGACAAGGAAGTAGTATAGGCAGTCTTTGTTCCTTCCCTACTATTTCTGCAACTCCCCAGGGCACAGGGCATCTTCTCCAAATGCTAGAAAGTGAGAGGTGCTTGGAGCAAAAGCACAAATTCATGGCACTGTGCACCTCGCAAAGTCTGGAGCTGGGCTTCTCCCTTGGGATTGTACAGGCTTATGCAATAGGTAGGAGGGTGGCAAGTGTATTTATGTGAAACTTACCTAGCATCTGCATAGGCCTCCTCAGGTCTCTGCATTCATTCCAAGTGGGAAATTTTCAAGCATTGCTATTGTCTTCTTTTTTATTTTTTTCTCTCCTTTTTTTAAGTCCTCACTCAGTCACTGTCACTGACTCAGCTCTCCTCCTCCAGGAGTAGCATATATCACAAAGCAAAGTCAGTTTGGTTGTTAAATACATAGGAAGTCTGAGGTATATACGGCTAGAGGCAGAAGATGGCAAAGGGAAAAGGAAATGAAATAGCAGAGGAAACCATAAGAATAACAGCTATTTTCTTGATGAAAAATGTTTGGTTTTCATCATTGCTGGTGATGCAAAGGGGTTGCCCCCCCATTCATAAGTATGTGAGTCATTAAAGGAGAAATGTGTATGGTTCCCTTCCCAGCATCCCAGTAAGTTGGTATTAGAAGGAACCTTAAAGGTCTTTGGGTTCAACCTGCACTTGAATAGTAATCCCTTCAACAGTATGTCCCATGTCTCCACTGGTGGAAAACTCACTCCCTACCAAGAAAGCCCATTTACTTTCAAATAGCTCTAAATTTTTCCTTACATTGAATTAAAATCCACCTCTAGAAACTTTTGTTCATTTCTCTTAGTTTTGCTCTCTAGGATCAAACAGAGCAAATCTATTCTCCTTTCCCCATGGAAGTCCTTTAAATATTTGACAGCTGTCATGCCCCTCCTTGGTCTCCTCTTCTCAAGGTTAAATAAACCCAGTTTTGACAGTATCCTCCAGTATCCTCAACAGCTTAAGGTATTTGTTAATAGCCTTCTGGTTTGTTAATGGCCATCCTAAACTGGAACATCTGTCTTCTCAGAAATGAACCCAATATTCCAGGTATTGTTTGAACATGGGACAATTTTTTGACTAGTAGAAGGACTAGTTAGGAAAATTAGTTACATAGGAGAAACGTTGATATGAAATATAGAAATGACATAAGTTGCTTCACTTCTAGTCTTACTTCCTTCAAAGTGGGCATGGTCATTTGTCATTGTTTCATCAGTGAACCCAACAGGAACTGCTTTGTGTAGGAAGAAAGAAAAATATAGCTAAAGGAAAGTCTAAGAGAGAAGAAAGCAAGTGCTGAGTGGTCTGAATCTAAAAGAGACTGTCTTGGTCCTTTCCTGGATGTTGGCAGCATTAATTTGAAGACATTTATTTGAAGTATTGCATTTTGCTGGAAGGCAGGGAAAGAAAAATCATAGAATCTCTGTTACAAGGAACCTTCAAGGTTACACTGAAAGATGCTCTTGTCGTGGAGTCCAAAGACCTGGGTTCAAATCCTTTCTCTTGAAACTTACTAGTCACTTGAGCATGGAAGAGTTGTGTGACTTTCTCAATCCCCAGTTTCCTCAACAATAAAAGGGAGTAATGCTTCTTGTATGCTACCCTTCACAGAGTTGTTAGCCTACAATGCTGTAAAGCTTAAAACATAGTGATGTTTTAAAAGGTGATGATAATGAAGATGGCTATTGTTATTATTAGTAGCAGTAGCAGTAAGAAGTAGATAGATCATAGTAATATTAGTACATGTATTAGTAGTTGTATTGTTAAAATAAGGGAATGGGAACCCAGAGAGAAATGGTTAATTTAAGGTTATCCAGGAAACTAGGTTGCTGGTCTCCCAGGACAGTGTTTTCTTTCCTATACAATGTCACTTTGATGAAGAGTTTCTCCAAAGCCTTAGTGATTATCTCCAGTTAGTCCTATTTCTTCCCCACTGAGTTCAAAACGTTACCATTGGCCTCAGTACTATAAAAATCAAAACAGTTGGCCATGAGTATGTTATAGAGATAAATTAAGACTCCCAAAAGAAGAGACTTAGTTTGATTTCTGACATGCTGGGTGATCTTAATTAAAAACCCCTTGTACTGAAGCTTATCCTGTTATGAAATTAGCTAGGTGGGACCATTTACCTTTATGCTGCATCACCATTCTGAACTCAGTTTGAGCTTTCAAATGAGAGTAGACAAGATCATCTCTAAGTTTTTTTCTTTTGTTTTCTTTTCTCCTTAAAATTGTATCATTTTGTATACAGGTACATTGGGGATGGGAAGTAGAGTGGGCAGAGGGGAGGGGCAGTGACTAGACAACAGTTTATGTGAAAAAGACATGGTGGTTTTAATGGACCACAAGCTCAATATGGGTCAATAATATGATATGGAAGATTAAAAAAATCTCAATTTAGCTCAAGCTGTAATAACAGAAGCAACGTGGCCAAAATAAAGGGGGTGTAGTACTGTTGTACTCAGCTCTGCTCAGACTATATCTGTTGTATTAAGCTTGTGTATTATTCAGTTGTTTCAATTATGTCTGACTCTTCAAAGATAGTGTAGTGGTTAGCCATTTCTTTCTCTTGTTCATTTTACAGATGAGAAAACTGAGGCAAACAAGATTGTGACTTGCCCAGAGTCACACAGCTAGTAATGTATATAGGCACCATATTTTAGGAAGGACATTTATAAGATAGAGCATGTCCAGAATGGTGAAGACCTTTGAAGTAAAGTTATACAAGGATCTACTTTGGTAACTAGGGATATCAGGTGAAAAAAGAATTATACTTCTTATGTTTGGCCCTGCAGGACTGTACTAAGAGAGCTAAGTGAAAGTTGCAGAGAATTCATCTGAGAATGAAGAAAAATGTCATAACTATTCTTTAGCAACCTCTCTGGGCTTTGTTCCCATGATTCCCTACATTATTTACTTATCTAGTAGAACTATATTTGTGCAATTTTGTTGGCTTTGTTAGCTATGGGAATTCATAGCGCTTAGCCTTAGACTCTAAGTTTGGGATCACTCTTGATCCTCTAAGCTTAAGAAAAGACATTAAAAAAGAGAAAGAAAAGGTCAGCAAGAATCTACCCTTTGGGTTTTGTGCTTGGGTCCAGTTTGTGTTCTCTCACCTACAGTGATAGGCATAATAGGCATTTCTAGTGATGGTGCACAGGTCTCATTCTGGCCATTGGGTACATGTGGTACATTCTGGCTCTTGAGCACATTACCTAGGTACTTTGGGATGGTGGTCATGGAGACAGGTGTTTATTGACTTCTAGCATTCTCCATAACTTAGAAAAGACTTAAAATCTATCAACTAATCACCTGACTCAATCCAACTGGAAGTGAGCCTGAGATCTAGACCAAGCCAGACTAATAACCTGGTATACTTGGAGGAAAAGATTAGAACCTAGATCTGAATGGAATAGCCTACAACAACCTATTTGGGAGACAAGTTAGTTGGGCAGTCAAGGTACCTGAATAATGAAATTTCCTTGAGAATTCAAGTAACAGGGTGCTGACTTTGTAAAGTCCTGGCCACCACCCTCCATTACCAGCTGCTTTCCTTCAGGTCTAATCAGCAACATCTCTTGGACACTGCTTTCATGGAGACTGGTGGTCCAGGTGGGGGTTTGGGAGGTGGGCTTTGTATGAGAAATAACGTATCTCTTCCTTACAGGCAGCTGGGTGTATTTTAATGGGCAAGGTCAGAGATGAAATGACCAGGAAGAGAAATCGCTGCCATTACATATCAGTCGCGATCTTGTATCAATTATTCCTTATACGGTTCCCTTTGCCACGGGCTGCAGCAAACACGGCCCTAATCAGTTTTACATCTCCGTTTAATTTTATTGGAAAGAGGAGCTGGCAATGCATCATGGGGGCCGAGTGTGACATGAAAGGTGACCCCCCTGCCAACTTAATGGCACAATACATAACCCTTAATGAAGTCGCTATCTTGTCCCTTTTTTGCTGTCTCAGCCCCGTGATTTACGACGGCATCATTTTGCTTTGCCCTCTTTTCATTTCAGCTTTGACAAAGTGGATGAAACAATTATCTTAGTTATTGGCCAGAGGAATAGATATGCGATAGTTGGGAGATTTTTGCAGGTAGAAGGCCTTGGCTGTGGATCAGAACCAATGGTGAAATGTGCTTAGGAATTGTGTTGTTGTTGGAGATTTTTCCCCCTCCCCTCCCTCTCCCTATGACCATGGGCTCCTGAAGATGGATTGCGTATCCCAACAAGCACAGCAAGTTCTATATCATTGTGGCAAGAAGTAATTTCAGGAGAAAGAGATCTCTGTAGTTGTAGATAGAAGAAAACTGGGGACTCTGAAATTCATTGCCTCCAGGCTCTCTGTATTTGTCTACATATGCATAGTCAGGCAGAAGCATATATCCCTTTACATTTATTTATATAATCCCCTTCCATTGACATATCATAAGATCATGAGCTATCTATCAGGGACCTTAGAAATCATTTGGTCCAACCCCTCCATTTTATAAATGAGGAAACTGAGACCCAAAACAGTGAAGTGACTTACCCAGGTAGCACACAGGTAGTAAGTCGCTAAGGTAGGACTCAAACCTAGATGCTTTTATTCCAAAGTCAGCATTCTTCCAACACATCTAGCTTCTCAATTCAATTCAAACATTTTCTTAACTCCTGCTGTGTACAAGGCACTGTGCTAGATACTGAGAATACAAAGACAATAGCAGACCTGTCCCTACCCTCAAGGTGAAGAACGCTATGCTTGATGGTAGTTGAGAAAGATAATTTAGAGAAAAATATCATCCTTGTCCTGGTGCAATATGGGGATAGAGTGTCCCAAAAAATCTTAGTATAGCTTTAAGTTTTAATAACATAAAACTGCACCAAGATTTTTGAGCTACTCTATGTAGTCCAGTAGGGAGATCGGTGTACTATGCAACAGTACAGTCATGTTAGGGATTGTCATGTGAAAGCTGAAGGAGAAGGGATCAGACCAAGCTCCATGGAGGAAGTGGCATTTAAGTTGGCTTTGACCACTCTTACCTCCTTGATAGTATCTCCTCTTTGATTTTTCATGACACTATTTCCTTTTAGTTCTTCCCCTACCAGTGCAATTATTTCTCAATCTTCTTTGCTGATTTGTCATCTTTATTACATCCCCTAAATGTGAGGGTCCCCTCAGACTTTGTCCTTTTTCTTGTTTCTTGACAATCTCACTGGGTGACCTCACCAGCTCCCATGGGTTCATTTATCACCTTTATTCAAATGACTCTCACATCCCTATATCTAGTTCTAGTCCTTCTCCCCAGTAGTAGTCCCATATGATTAAATGCCTGCTGGATGTTTCAAACTGGATGTTCCATAGCCATCTCAAATGTGACATATCAAAAACAGGCAACAATCTGTCTTCTAAACTTCCTCATTATTATCAAGGGTGTCATTATCCTTCCAGTAACCCAGATTCAAGACTACGTTGTCATTTGAATCCTCAATCTCACCAATCAGCTGCTAAATCTTGTTATTTCTGTATCTACTACATCTCCCACATAAGCCCACTCCTTTCCACTCCCAGGCCACTGACCTTATTCAGGTACTTATCATCTATTGCCTGGACTATTTTATGACCCTTTTACTTGACCTTCCTGACTCAGTCCTCTGCTCACTGTGATTCATCCTTCACATAGTAGCCAAAGTGATTTCCTTAAAACCTAAATCTGACCATTTCACTTTCTCACTCACTAAGCTCCAATGACTCACTATTAACTCTAAGATCAAGCATAAGGTTCTTTGGCATTGAAAGATCTTCACAACTCAACTCTTCCTTCCTCTCTAGTCTCCTTATGAATTTCCCCATTCCATGCATCTATGGTTCAGTCATACTGGTGTGCTTTGCTGTTCTTTATATATGAAACTCTATCTCCTGCCTCTGTGACTTTATACATGCAGGCTGCTATGCCTTGTATGCTCTCCCTTTTTACTTCCTCCTCTTAGAGTCCCTGACATCCTTCAAGACTTAGCTAAGGGGCAGAGCCAAGATGGCAGAATACATGCTTGGGACCCAATACTTCCCTCCAAACTACTTTAAAATAATGTCTCAAGTAAAATTTGGAAGGAACAGGCTAACAGAAGGTCAGAGGGAGACATTTTTCCAACCTAAGACAACTTAAGAGATTTATAGAGATCTGTAATACCATGGTTGCTGTTGGCCCAGAGCAGTTCAGGAACACAAGTGGTTGACCTTGGAGGCAACTGCAACATCATCATCATCGCTATCATCATCATCATCATCATCATCATCATCATCATCAGCAGCAGCAGCAGCAGCAGCAACAGCAGCAACAACAACAATGGGAGCCCTCAACCTAGAGATAAGGGGATCAAACAACTCGTTAGAAAGAGATTACAGGGGACTCTGGGCTGGCACTGAATATAAGTGGTGTTGATTGGTAATTGCCCATAAGCAATTCTGGGTCATGGTGCTTGTGATCAGTCACAAGGAAGCAGGTACCCTGGTCACAGTACCAGGGCAAAGAAAAATATTAGCACTTGTGACTTCAAGGGAGCAGTGGCCCTTCCTGTATAAAGACTTGAATGAAGACCTGGAGGACAGTGACTGTACCTTGACCAGGATAACACCATCTTGGAATCACCAAAAACTTGCAGACCCCCAAAATTAACCGTGGAAACAGCAGCGTGAAAAAGCCTGTGGTTTGAGACAATGCCTCCCCACCCCAAGGTGAGCAAAGCCCAATTTTAACATAAAGTTCAAAGTGAAGAAATAGGCTAAGGAAATGAGCAAGGAACTGCAACAAGAATGGAACTGGACTTATAAAAATCTACTGTGGTGGCAGGAAAGACTAGGACATAAACTTAGATAAAAACAAAACATATACTTAGAAAAAGACAAAAATATGAAAACAGCTACAACAAAATCTCAAAGAAATTGGACCCATGGGTAGCAAAAATTCTTGGGAGAGTTATAAAAGAGATGAGAGTAGTAGAGGAAAAATTGGGAAAAGAAATGAGAGTGATGCAAGAAAATCATAAAATGAGAATTAACAGCTTGGTAAACGAGGCACAAAAAATACTGAAGAAAACATCACTTTGAAAAACAGAATTAGAGTAATGGAAAAAAGGCACAAAAATTCACTGAAGAAAAGAACTCCTTTAAAAGCAGAATTGACAAAATGGAAAGAGAGATACACAAGCTCTCTGAAGAAAGTAATCCTTAAAAATTAGAACTGAACAAGTGGAAGGTAATGATTTTATGAGACATCAAGAAACAATCAAAGTAAAAAAAGATGAAGAAAATGCAAACTATTTCATTGGAAAAACAATTGACTTGGAAAATAGATGCAGGAGAGATCATTTAAGAATTATTAAACCACATGAGAGAAATATAACTTTTATATGAAAAAACAGAATAAAAAAACCTAGATATCATCTTTCAAGAAATTATCAAGGAAAACTACCCATATGTCTTAGATCCAGAGGGTAAAGTAGAAATGAAAAGAATCTATAATTACCTCATGAAAGAAAGGCCAAAATGAAAATTCCCAGCAATTATAGCCAAATTCCAGAGGTCTCAGATTAAGGAGAAAATATTGCAAGCAGCCAGAAAGAAAGAATTCAAATATCATGGAGCCACAATCAAGATCACCCAAGATTTTACAATTTCCACATTAAAGAGAGAAGAGCTTATAATATGATATTCTGGATGGCAAAGAAGTTAAGATTACAACCAAAAATAACCTGCCTACCAAAACTAATTTGTTCTTTCAAGGGAAAAAATATTATTTAATGGAATAGAGGACTTCCAAGCATTCCTGAAGAAAGAACCAGAACTGAATAGAAAATTTGACATTCAAACAGAAGACACAAACAAGAGAAGCATAAAATGGTAATCATGAAAAATAATCATAAAGAATTCAATGAAGCTAAACTGTTTACATTCCTATATGAAATGATGATACATGTAACTCCTAAGACCTTCATAATTATTAGAGCAGTCAGGAGTCTGCATATACAAAGGGCAGGGATATAAGGTGATTAAGTTGGGATGATCTCCAAAAAAATCTTAGGGATGAGAAAAAGGGATTCACTGGGGGACAAGAGAGCAGGGAAAGGTAGAATCAGAAGAATGTTCCATATAAAAGAGGCACACAAGGAAAACCTTTTATAGTAGAAGGGAAAATGAGGGATGGCAGTACTTGGCCATGCTTGAGCCTCAGTACTCTCAACACTCACACACACAGTTGGGTATAGAAATTCATCTTACTCTATAAGGAAACAGAAGCACAAGGGGATAAGAGATATGGCAGGAGTAGGGCAATAGGAAGAAATGATAAAGGGGAGGGCAGATTAAGGGAGGCAGTGGTCAAAAGCAAAACAGATTTTTAAGAAGGAATAGGATAAAAAGAAAGAGGAAGCTAAACAGAAGACAATAGGATGGAGAGAAACACACAGCAGCTGTGAATGTGAATGGGGTGAACTAACTCATAAAATAGAAGTTGATAATAGAATGGATTAGAAATCAGAATTCAACAATATGTTGGAAACAAGAGATATACTTGAAACAGAAAGACATCCTCCCTCCCCACCCCCCCACAAAGTTAAAATAAAGGATTGGAGCAGAATCTATTATGCTTCAGTTGAAGTAAAAAAGGCAGATGTAGCAATCATGATCTCAGACTAAGCAAAAGCAAAAATAGATCTAATTAAAAGAAATAATCAGGGAAGCTACATAGACAATGAAGTAATATCAAAAAGTTTTACAGTGAATTTCTCTGATAAAAGCCTCATTTATTAAATGTATAGGGAACTAGTCAAATGTATAAAAATAAGAGCCATTCTCTAATTGATAAATAGTCAAAGGATAAGAAGAAGCAGTTTTCTTTTCAAAATTTATTTAATTTTAGTTTTCAACAAACAAGCTTTTGACTTTCATAGGATTTTGAGTTCCAGATTTTCTCCCCATTTCTCCCCTTCACCCACCCCAAGATGACATGCATTCTGGTTACCCCTTCTGTCAATCTGCCTTCCCTTCTTTCACACCCCTCCCTTCTCTTATCCCCATCTCCTCTATTTTCTTGTAGGGCAAGATAGAGTTCTATACCCCATTGCCTGTATGCCTTATTTCCCAGTTGCATGCAAAAACAATTTTTAACATTCCTTTTTAAAACTTTGAGTTTCAACTTCTCTCCCTTCCTCCCTCCCCACCCATTCCCACTGAGAAGGCAAGCAATTCAATATAGGTTATACATATGTAGTTTTACAAAACATTTCCTTAATAGTCATATTGTGAAAGACTAACTGTATTTCTCTCCATCCTATACTGCCCCCCATTTATTCTATTCTCTTTTGACCCTATTCCTCCTCAAAAGTGTTTACTTCTAATTACCCCCCCTCCCATTTGCCCTCCCTTCTATCACTCCTACCCCCAACTTATCCCCTTCCCCCTACTTTCCTGTAATGTAAGATAAATTTTCATACTAAATTGAGTGTGCATGTTATTCCCTCCTTAAGCCAAATCCTATTAGAGTAAGATTCACTCTCTCTCATCTCATTGCCCTGCCCCTCCATTGAAAAAGCTTTTTCTTGCCTCTTTTATGTGAGAGATAATTTACCCCTTCTATTTCTCCCTTTCTCCTCCTAATATATTCCTCTCTCACCCCTTAATTTTATTTTTTTAGATATCATCCCTTCATATTCAACTCACCCTGTGCCTATATATACATACATACCTACATGTACATATACATATACATATACATATACAATCCCTTCAACTACCTTAATACTGATAAAAATCTCAAGTTACAAATATTATCTTTCCATGTAGGAATGTAAACAGTTCAACTTTAGTAAGGCATTTATTTCTCTTTCCTGTTTATCTTTTCATGCTTCTTTTGATTCTTGTGTTTGAAAGTCACATTTTCTCTTCAGCTCTGGGCCTTTTATCAAGAATGCTTGAAATTCCTCTATTTCATTGAATGGCTATTTTTCCCCTGAAATATTATACTCAGTTTTGCTGAGTATGTGGTTTTGGTTTTAATCCTAGCTCCTTTGATCTCTGGAATATCATATTCTAAGTCCTGTGATCCCTTAATGTAGAAGCTGCTTGATCTTGTGTTATCTCAATTGTGTTTCCACAATACTTGAATTGTTTCTTTCTGACTGCTTGCAATATTTTCTCCTTGTCCTGAGAGCTCTGGAATTTGGATATGATATTCCTAGGAGTGTTCTTTTTGGGATCTCTTTCAGGGGCCAATCCGTGGATTCTTTCAATGTCTATTTTATCCTCTGGTTCTAGAATATCAGGGCAGTTTTCCTTGATAATTTCTTGAAAGAAGATGTCTAGGCTCTTTCTTTGATTATGACTTTCAGAGAGTCCAATAATTTTTAAATTATCTCTCCTGGATCTATTTTCCAGATCAGTTGTTTTTCCAATAAGATATTTCTATGTTCTGCTATTTTTCATTCCTTTGGTTTTTTTTCATTATTTCTTAATTTTTCATGAAGTCATTAGCTTCCAACTTCTCCATTCTAAGATTTAAGGAATTATTTTCTTGAGTGAGTTTTTGGACCTCCTTTTCTATCTGGACAATTCTAACTTTTTAAGGTATTCTTCTCCTTTGTGACTTTTTGGCTCTCTTTTGCCATTTGGGTTAGTCTATTTTTTAAGAAGTTGTTTTTTTGAGCATTTTTTGCATTCCCTTTAGCAAACAGTTGGCTCGTTTTTCATGATTTTCTTGCATCACTCTAGTTTCTCTTCCCAATTTTTGCTCTACTACTCTTCCTTGATTTTCAAAATCCTTTATGAGCTCTCCATGGCCTGAGACCAATTAATATTTTTCTTGGAGGCTTTGGATGTAGGGGCTTTAACTTTATTGTCTTCTTCTGTTTGCATATTTTGATTTTCCTTGTTACTAAAGTATGATTCTATAGTCTGAATCTTTTTCTGATTTTTGCTCATTTCCCAAGCCATTTACTTGACTTTTGAGCTCTTTGTCAAGGTAGTTCTCTACTTCCAGTGGGTCTAAGGGTACTGAGGTACTGTCAGCTTCTGGATATCCTCACAAACTGTCAGGGTAGAGCTCCAGAAATAACCTCTGCCTCTGCCCCTGTTGCTGTGGGTTTCTCCACTCTCTTAGCTTCCCTGGGGCTCAGAATGATCTACCCTACTCTCTCACAGAGGTCTGACAGGTTTTTTCCACTGACCTTCCAATTTATCCTCAGTGTTTTGGGGATGTGAAGTCTGGAAACTACCACAGGTGCCAGAGATTCAGTCCCCTGAGACCTGCTCAGGTCTTGTCTATGCCAGCATGGCCCACTCTGGATTGCATTCTGCTCCCAGCACAGTGTGATAGATGCTTCCTGTCCACCTTCCAGGCTATCTTGAGCTGGAGATTTTCCTCACCCTGACATTCTATGGGTTCTGCAGCTCCAGAATTTATTTAGACTCATTTTTTACAGTTATTTGGCTGGGTTTGAGGGGAGAGCTCTAGAAAGTCCTTGCTTTTTCCTTGCTTCTTGGCTCCACCCCTGAATAGGTACTTTTCTAAAGAAGAAATCAAGCTATCTATGATCATATAAAAAATGCTTTGGATCACTATTGATTAGAGAAAGTCGAATTTAAATAACTCTGAGGTACCATCTCATGTACCTATTAGAAATGAAAAATACTGGAGGGAATGAGGAAAACAGATACATAAATGAAATATTGGTGGAGAAGTGAACTAGTCCAACCATTCTGGAGAACAATCTGGAACTATGCCCACAGGGTTATAAAACTGTTCATATCCTTTCACTGAGCAATGCCATTACTAGGTCTGTACCCCAAAAACAGACCAAAGAAAAAGGAAAAGGATCTATATACACAAAAAAACTGAAGCAGCTTTTTTTGTACTGCAAAGAATTGGAAATTGAAGGGATGCTCAAAAATTGGGGAATGCCTGAACAAGTTGTGGCATATGATTGTGATGGACTACTATTGTGTTGAAAAAATGATGAAGTAGTTTCAGAAAACAAAGAAACAAACATACATGACAAGAACTATATGAACTGATGCAAAGTGAAGTGAGAAGAACCAGAAAATCATTATGCATAGTAATGACGAGGTTGCAATAATCATCAACTATGAAAATCTTGGCTACTCTGATCAATAAAATGATCCAAGAAAACTACAAAGGACTCATGTCGAAAAAATGCTTCCACCTCCAGAGGAAGAACCAATGAACTCTCAGTGCAAACTGAAATATAATTTTCTACTTTTTTTGGAGATATGGCTAATATGGAGATGTTCTGCATGATTTCACATGTATAATTGATATCATATTGCTTGCCTTCTCAGTGGGTGGGAAAGGGGTGGGTGGGAAGGAGAAAATCTGGAACTCACAATTTAAAAAGAAAAGAATGTTAAAAATAAACACAAACTTCAAAAAAAAAAAAAGCTTAGCTAAAACATTCATTTTCCATAGGCAGCATTTCCTTCTTTCCTCAGCTTCTAGTGCTTTCCCATGTAAGGTTAATTTGCAACTGCTTTCTATGTATCTCTCTATCCCTCCCTTGCTCCTTCTCTCTCTCTCTCTCTCTCTCTCTCTTTCTGTCTGTTTCTGCCTCTCTCTTTTTCTCTCTCTGTCTCTCTCAGACACAAATATATGTACCTCTCTCCTGACAGAAGGCAAGTTACTTGAGAGAAAGAACTTCTGTCACTTTTGTCCTCAGTGCCTAACATAATGTCTGGCACGTAGTAGGCACTTAATAAATGTTTGTTTAATTTATTTTAAAACTATGCACAGTGCTTTGGCAGACCAAAAAGGTGTGCAAGGCATAAGGAAGTATACGCACATAGGAATTGAGAGCCTGAGGAACTAGATGTTAGGGCAGATGAAGGAGCAGCAATATGTAGGTTGAATTCTTCTAGCATGAGGGCATGGGTTAAGATGGAGAGAAAAACTGTGATCCTGGATCTGAGGAAGAAAGAAGAATTTCCTGGGGGGGGGGTGTCAATAGATAATGACTCCCAAAATCTGAATTTGGTAATAAATTTGAATAGTTTGAATGTCAAAGGAGGAAAGATTGCTAGGTTGATGGTGGTAGAGGGTTAGTCTGAAAGTGGCAGTAGGGAAAAAGAGGAATTTTGTCTCCTCCTCCATGACCTGTTTGTCTGGGAATAGAAGTGAGAATACAGCCCGTCCTAGAAAGAATGGCCAGGAATGAGTTGTCATAGGTGGGAGTCAGTCTCAGTGAGTGCCCGAAGGAAGCAACAAGAAAGCAGGATGAAGATGAAAAGAATGTTGTTGGTTATGGGGAAGAATTCCATAAAGCACAATGGAAAAGGTAGACAGATCTGAAGGGGAGAATGAAGGGGAAGAGTTGAAGGGGAGTTGAAGGAATAAGGAAACAGGTAACTGGGGAAAGGGAACAAGATTTTTATATTAACAGTCAGGAGATTCAGAATCACTGAGATAGGGAGACCGTGATGGGTTGAGAATATGCTAACCTTTGAGCAAAGAATGCAGGCAAAGTATCACTGATCTGAAAGTGGCCAGTGGTGGTGATAGAGAGCAGGGGTGTAGGAGGGTGATTAGATTGTAGAAGGTTTTCCCTCAAGGTCCAACTTTGTGATAGATGGCAATGTTGTATCTTGTGAGTTTAGAGGAAGCTCTCTTCACCACGTTCAGAGGTATGGGGGGCATGTGGTCTTGGCAGGAAGCAAGTATGGAATGGGGTAACTGAATAAATGAGGGGGAGTACCGGAGAAGTCACTGGGTTGAAAATAGATCTAGTCAGGTAACAGGGTTTGAAGGGCTAGCACAAGGTTTCAGCAGCACCCTGAGGTGAAGATGGAGTTTCCTTTTCATTCTGGTTATTTTCTGATCTGCCAGCTGGGATGGAATACCTTCTTGTCCCCCCAGGTCCAATTCTAAACACTAAAATCCTCAGCCCTAGAAATCCCATATCAAGTTACTGACCTATTCAACTATTTTTGTGTCTTCTCATCTTTGTAACTACTTTCCCTGGCCACTATTCCCTAAATGTGCTATCTTTATAGAAAGTGATCTCTCTGAGGGCAGAGGCTATGCCTCTTTTCTTTTCTTTTCTTTTCTTTTCTTTTCTTTTCTTTTCTTTTCTTTTCTTTTCTTTTCTTTTCTTTTCTTTTCTCTTCTCTTCTCTTCTCTTCTCTTCCCTTCTCTTCTCTTCTTTTCTTTACTTTTCTTTTCTTTTTTTGTATTCATAGTGCTTTGCACCACTCTTATCACAGAGTAACAAGATAGAGAGACTGGACCCATCACATCAATACAGGGAGCTTTTCAGGTGAGGAAATACCTTCCGCTAATGCCAGTGGTCACCTCCTCTGAAATTTATGGCCTGGAAAAGTTTCTTAGGGGCACTGGGAGGTTAAGTGCCTTCTCGGGGTCAGACAGTCACTTTTGTAACAGAGGATCAAAACAGAAGTCAAATCAATGTGTAACAAAAACCCTTAATTAATATTTAGTTCAGGTTCAGCTGTTACTGGACCTGGCAATTTCAAAACTGAATATTAAGACATTAAGGAAGTGCAAGTGTAAAATGCTGCTGTCATTAGTCATTTATGCCTCAATAAATCTCCACTTTGTTACCTGAGGATATACTTGGAAGAAAAGTGTGTTGGAAATAGCCCTTGAACTCAGGTCTTCTTCATATTTTGCCTGACTCTTTATCCACTTTGGATTCATTCATTGGTATAAGTGGGAATGTGTTATTTTTTTCTTTGTTGAGAATGGTCCATCTCTGTCATTTCATAAATGTAGGGAACTCCCAGTGAGGTAATTCCCTTTACCAACAAAGTCAGGAAGTGTTCTACAATTTTCAGTCTTGGAGAGTCTTACAGAATAAATGCGTAGTATTTAGAATCATCAAGTCAGGTTGCCAAAATGTCGATAACACAATGCTGGAAACATGGCAGGTACGTAATTAACGCTTGTTGTCATGAAACCTCTAAGCTGTGAGGCTTGTTTCCTTCTTCAGATTTTTACATATACACTCATTTGTTGACTTACCATCATCAATGGTGGAGTGGAAGCTAAACTTCTAGAGGGCAGAGGAGGTTTTCCATCTTGACTTCATATCCCCAGTTCCTAGCACAATGACTTGTACTTAGTTGGCATTGTAAATGTAATACACTGTTGGCTTAGATATCTGGGGTATACATATGTTTGTTTTGCTAATAATTAAAATCATACTACTATTTCTGTAGGTGTTACAGTTGATAGGATGCTAGACTTGGAGTCAGGAAGGCTCATCTTCCGAAGTTCATATATGGCCTCAAATACTTACTAGCTGTGTGGCCCTGGGCAAGTCACAACCCTTTTTGCCTCAGTTTCCGCACCTGTAAAAATGAGCCAGAGAAGGAAATGGCAAGAAAATCTCAAATAGCTTCATGCAGAAACGGACACAGCTGAAAAAATAACTGAATTACTATTTACCTAAAGTCATAGATAGAATCAGAAGCTATATAGTCTGGTTCATATCTAGAGCAGAATTTCTTTCTATGAGACCCCTGACAAGGATTGTCCAGCTTCTGCATGAAGACCTGTAGTGATGGGATATGGTACCTCTGAAAGGATCTTATTTAACTTTGGATTGCCTATACCTCGAGGCAACTTTCTTTCCTTATATCAAAGCAAAGCCCACATTTCTCTAACTTCTAACCATCACTTCTATTTCTACCATCTGAGACCAAATGAAATAAAGTCTACTCCATTTCCCACATGACACCCCTTCAGATACCTCAGGGCAAAGATCGTATCCTATCCTGGCTCCCTACTCCTAGTCTTTACCTTTTCTGAATAACTCCCCCTGATCCTGTAACAGGTCCTTCTACATCATGGTTTGGATCCTCTCACCCATCTTTATTACCCTCCTTCGGATTCTCCCTAGCTTGTTAGTGGCTTTGTTAAAATGCTTCCTCTGGCTCAAGGAAAATTCTGCTTTCCTTTATTTAAAAAAAAATGTCTGTGGTCATGTAAGTCCAAAGGTGATTTGTTGTAGCAAGTAAAAGCCACTGAGCCTTCCTTTGCAGAAACCTTCATTTGAAAATGAGGTCATGTGACCAGAAATAGCCCTCTATTATTAATTCTACTGTTGAAAGGAAAGCCATTTTTTTTTCTAGCAGTATTCTTTGGGTGGGTGAAGGAATATAAGAAAAGAATGATTAAGAGGGGGACATTTTATGTTGGCCCCACAGTAAACAAATTTGAAAATAGATATGTCATGTAAATTGATATGAGTACTTATAGGAAAGCAATCCTTAACCATGTTGATCACTCAGTGCCTAAAATAGGACTAAGGCTGAAATGCCAAGGCCGGGGGCCTAAAGGCAGAAAGAAGTCTGGGTGTAAAAGATAGATGGCCAGGCACTTACTCCTATATTTGAGAGAAACCCGGCAAAGAACCTTCAGAAAAGCTACCTTTTCATCCTTGTTCCTTTGCCCAGAGGGGAGGAGGGATTTTCTCATCAGCAATGCTGGCTCCAGAATCGCATCCTCTTACATACCATGTGCCATCCCATGTGTCCCTTTGCCATCCAGAAAACCCCTAAGTAGGCAATAGTGGGTGATGAGATAATCTCCAGAAGAGAAAACAAGACATTTTTGCCCAGAGCCAGAGAAAAATGGGAGGGAAAGAGGAGATCCATGTGGATACCTCCTTCTATCTAAGCAAATTGGAAAGGTCTTTCCCCTGATTCCTGCTGACATCTCCTGATGGAAATTTCTTCCCTTGACAGAGATACAGATGGAGTTTACCAACATGGGTACTGTAGGAACATTCTGGGATAATGAAAAAATGCCCAAGGTAGCCATATGTTCAGTGGCCCTTCATTTGAAGTAACTCCAGTTGGGTGACTGTACAATTGCATTTTTGGCAACATTGGCTGAAGGGGGATCCTCGGTGTTCTGTCTCTCAGTATTTTTCCCACATTTCTTTGAGATTAGAAACTGAAATATCAATCTCAAGCACTCAAAAAAACCTAGTTATTTTCTTTCCTCTATCACTTTTTTCCTGGGCCCAGAAATGTTTTCCTAAAGGTCAGTATGACCTGGCCCTTGTTCAAACTCAGGAAATGAATTCCATCTTCCATCTGACTACCTTAAAGTCTTTTTTATATATTCCGTACATGGAAAATGCCAGCTTCCCAACTGCATGAGACCGTAAACGCTTTGAGAGGGTAGCAGGGCCTGCCACTTTTCAACTCTGCATTTAGCAAAAGGGTCTACGCATGGTAGACATTTATGAGATAGTTTCTAAATACAGTTTAATTAAATTGCAGTGAGCTTTCCTCCCATCCTGATTGAAAGTGTTGGAGTGAGGATGAGGAGTGGAGGGAATTTGCAAATTACGTCTTCTCCATGGCCACATGTTACAAGGCTATATTATGCTTGGTACACAGGAAAAAAGCACTCATTCTAGAGTCAAGGGACTGTGTTTGAATCCTCCTTCTCTGCCTTTCATCCCTCATCAGCTTATTGCCTATGTGACTTTAGGTAAATTTACCTCTCTGAGATTCATCTTTACCATCTGTAAAATGGAGGAGTTGAACCAGATAACTTCAGAGGTCTCTTCTAGCTCTATGCCTAGTTCATTTTCTCTCCTAGTCACTTCTGAGAGCTTTTCCCAAAATCATTTCTTCCTTCCCTTTCATCTTTAATTATTCCTAATCCATTGATTTCTACCCTGATGCCTACAGACATTTTAGGTTTTCTCCATTCTTAAAATCCTTTTACTTGATCCTCTTATCTCTTCAAGCTATTCAAATTCCCCATTTATCATTTATGATCTATGTGACCTTGACTAAATCCCTTAACTGCTGTGAACCTCATATGATTCACAAATGAGGGCACTGGACTAGACGGCCTCTCACGTCTCTTCCAGCTCTAAGTCTAGGATCTCATGATCCTATTGTCTCAGAAATAGCCACTTACAGTCATTCATTTCTTCCATTTCCTCTCCTCTCACTCACTTTTCAACACTTCACAACCTGGCTTGCATCTGCATTCCTAAAGAGTTCCCTCCCCTTCCCTGCAAGGTTACTAGTCATTTCTTTACTGCTAAATTGAATTACTTTTCCTCAGTCCTCATCCTGCTTTACCCCTCTCTGCAAATTTTGCTCCTGTCAATCACTTCTTCCTCTTAGATAATCTCTCCTTCCATGGATTTTTGTTACCCTGCTCACTCTTGGTACTCCCCCTATCTGTCTGACTGCCTCTTCTTGGCGTTCTCTACTAGAACATTATAGTGATAGTAATGGCTAACATTTATATAATGATTACTTTGTGCCAGTTAGATGACAGCTAGGTGGTAGAGTGGATAGAATGCCAGGCCTGTAATCAGAAAGACTCTTCTTTCTAAGTTCAGGTCTAGCTTCAGACACACTGGCTGTGTGACCCTGAACAAGTCACTTAATCCTGTTTGCCTCAGTTTTCTTAACTGTAAAACAAGCTAGAGAAGGAAATGGCAAACCAAACCAGTATCTTTGCCAAGAAAACCTTAAATGGGGTCACAAAGGGTCAGATGTGACTGAAAAATGACAGCAAACAACAATGTGCCCGTGAATACACGGAGAGTTTTACAAATATCTCACTACAAATATCTTCTACTTATTGTGTGAATGGCATTTAATTCTTTGTCCTCTTTTTTTAAGTCAATTTTTTTAAGTCAGTTCTCTTTATCAGTTATTTCATCAACTCTAGTGCATTTAATCTCATTTGTGGAGACAAATACTACATTTATATACCCATCCCTGCTCTCTGTCCTGATCTGCAGTCCTGCGCACGTAGGTAGCAAATGGATCTATGGAGGAAGGAATAAAAGTAAACAAAAGAAAAAAAGGCAATAAATCTATGAAGTAAGTAAAGGAAAGAAGGAAACAAGTACCTACTGTGTGCCCAGCACCATGCTAAGCCCTTTATAATATAATCTCATTTGGCCCTCCCAATAACTCTGTAAAGTGAGTGTTATTAAGATTCTCATTTTACACTTGAGTAAATTAAGGCAAGCAGAGTTTACATGACTCTCCCAGGGTCACATAGCTAGTAAATTTCAGAGGCCAGATTTAAATTTAGGTTTTTTCTGACTCCAGGACCAGCAAGCACTCTGTCCATTGAGCCACCTCACCACCTCTGAATTCAATAGCAGCCTCAGACACTTACTGTGTGACCTAGGGAAATCACTTAACCTCTGTTTGCCTCAGTTTCCTTATCTGCAAAATGGGGATAATAATAGCACCTACCTCCCAGGATTGTTGTGAGGATTATATGATTTAATAATGGCAAAGCACTTAGCACAATGTCTGGCACATAATAAATAAGCGCCATATAAATGTTGACTATTGTGATAATGATGACTATGTTCCCACTGTATGTTTCTGCTAGACTGTAATCTCCCTGAGAACAAAAGACAGCTCTTGTTTATCTGTTTGACTCCTGTAAGCCCCAGTGCATTGCCCATTGTACAAAATGGGTTAAAATCAACCTCAGCTTGCTACTTGCTGTGTGAATTTGGGTACACTTAACTCTTCTGAGTCTATATTTCATGATCTATATTTTTAAATAATATTTTATTTTAAATTTTTTCCAATTACATGTAAAGATGGTTATCAACATTCATTTTTATAAGATTTTGAATTTCCAATTTTTCTTCCTCCCTCCTTTCCCCTTCCCCAAGACATCAAGCAATCTGATATACATTATACATGTGCAATCATGTTAAACATATTTCCACATTAGTCATGTTGTGCAAGAAGAATCAGAACAAAAGGGAAAAACTATGAGAAAGAATAAATGAAAAAAAGTGAGACTAGCTCAGATCTGCATTCAGACTCCATAGTTCTTTCTCTGAATGTGGTTAGCATTTTCCATTATGAGTCTTTTGGAAGGACTCGGATCTTCGTATTGCTGAGAAGAGCCAAGTCTATCCTAGTTGATCATTGCACAATATTGCTGTTACTGTATGCAAGGTTCTCCTGGTTCTGCTCACTTCACTCAGCATGATCTACATTTTTTTTTAAGTCAAATAGGTTCTGATTACTGCAAATAATGAATTCCCTAGGGTGTGTTTGAATTTGCACTATTTGAAGTTATAATTATGTAAAATGTGGTAATTGGTTCTAGCCCAATGGACACTAATTGGGACCTGGTAATAATAATAGCTGTTCTACCTACCTCCCTGGATCGGGGTAAAGGAAGTTATTTTCCAACTCAAAGGGACTATATAAATGTAAATTGTTATTTTAACAACAATAACAATAATAATGATAACTATTAGCTATTAGTATAATCAATAGTAAGATTTGTCAAATTGAAGAATGAAAAAAATGAGTGAATGAACTTGCAGCATATTGTCTATGTGCTTTTTAGGCCAGAACATTCTGGTTTTGGAGACTGCTCTATGTGGCCCTCCTTTAATTGTATTTGTATAGTGTGTGTTTCCATATGGTCAGTTGTGCACACCTTTGCTGATCCCTGGAGTCAACAATTTGAATTCTTTGTTTTTTAGGCTCAGACTCAGAGGGCTGAAATACTGCATTCATACATGAGATGCTAGCCAAGAGAAAGTATAGGAAAAGGAAGGGGCAGAACAGCTGGTAGCCAACCAAAGCCACTTGAAGCAGCTATAGTAAAACAGGGAGAGCATTGACTTTGGAGATAGGAGACACAGGTTCAGATCCCAGGTCAGTTATTTACTATCTATGGGAGCTTCAGTAAATCAAACTTTCTGGGCCTCAGCTTTACCATCTGTGTGCAAAAGGAGAAGGATGAATTAGAATTGAAGATCCCTTCTTGCTCTAGATCCTATGATTTTGATTCAAAGTTTAGCTGTGTTTGTGAAGGGGGGACATCATAAAATATATTATCAGAAAGATATATGACCAAAGAGTAGTCTGAGTCAGTCATGTAGTGGGACTAAAGGAAAATCTTCTTAGTAGTCCCAACTAAAAACCCGACCTACTATGCGAAGTTGTCTCCAACCCCTTTTCATTCTAGTGCTCTCCTTCTGTTAAATATTTCCTGTTTATCCTGTTTATAGCTTGCTTTGTATATATTTGCATGTTATCTCCCCCATTAAATTGTAAGCTCTTTGAGGGCAAGGATTCTCTCTTGCCTCTTTTTGCATCTTTAGTTAAGCACAGTACCTGGCACATAACAGAAGATTAATAAATGTTGATTGATTATTGATAATGAATAGACAAAAGTTCATAGGTTCACATGTTTAGAGCAGGGAAGGAACCTAGAGAAAGCCTAAGTTACATCCTTATTTTACAAAGGAGGAAACTGAGACTTAAGGAGGTTACAGGATCATAAGATTATTGATGTAGTTCTTGAAGGGACCTCGGATTCAGAATTCAAACTCAGGTATGTTACCTCCAAATTTAGGACCTTTTATATTACACCATGTTACCGCCCCTCTTGCTCTGTTGGTTCCCATGCAATGCCTACAGGAAGGTGCCCAGCCCATTGGCTGAATGTGTTCTCCCCTCTGTGAAGGATTTGCAGGATGAAGGCAAAGGTGGGTTATGTGTGATAAGCACTGCTGTCAAGGGGTGGGGAAGGGTGGGGGGTGGGTAGGAGAGGGAGGGTGTGCCTTCATGGAGACCACAGTTCCATTAAAATAAGTTTCTCTGAGCATGCACCATGCGTGTCCTGCCTTGGGCTTCTTGGTATAGACTGCTTTGATACTGCAAAAGACTGAACATTTAATTGGTGTGATTATTTCCCTTGTTGTCACAGATAAAGAATTCTTCACACCTGGGTAAGTGAACTTTATTAGTTACTCTTCCCTCCTCCCTGCCTTCAAAAAAAAAAATCCCCACATGATGGCTTCTGAAGCTTATATTGACCATGGAGACAGTGGAGGCCTCTTGGAACTTGACCACCATCATCCTTGGGCAATAGACTTGCTGAATTCCCCTGGGACATTTGGATGTAGACCTGAACCAAAAATGGGTGCGATGCTTGAGAAATGTTCAGTCAATTCAAGGCAAAGGGGCAGCTGAAGGGCCTTCGTTCCCCAACATAATAACTGAACCCTCTCTGCAAGTTCTATTCCTGCGACTCTACATGTTAAGGCAAAGCCGTGCCCTTCCTTATTTCAGAATGAAGGAAAGAAGGGCGGCCTGTCCAGATGGAGGCAAGGAGCTAATTCCGGAGATGTATTTGCTTCTTCCTTTTGGAAATGTTCATAAAGAAAACACACCCTGCAGGTTTTACATCCTCATTTTCAACCCTCTAGTGTTCCCGCACAAGCTCCCCAGGTCTGGCTTCCTTTCTGGGGAGTGACTTGGCACATACCTAATTAAGTTAGTCTAGCTCATTCCTGGATAATATAAAACATATTTATAAACCCAGATTCTCTACTCAGGCCCTTGATTTGTCTAAAGTTTCATCTGTCTTTTTTCCAAGGTCAGCTCTTTTTTGGGGTGGGAGGAGGGGCTAAGGTAGGGGAAAGAGCAGTAGGGAGGAGAGATTGATGCCTTTTTTGCTGGATGACCCTAACAGGGACTTTGCAGGGGAAGTGGGGGAGTTAGGAGGGAAGACAAATGTAGTTTGGCAGGACATTAAGGAAAACCACAATATTGCCTTGTAATGGAGCTTCTATCTGATCAGAGGAGTCAAATGTGGTCCCGCAGTTGTGTCTCAGAGGAAGCTCAATCCGCCAGCTCCTGTCCAGTTGATGGCCTAGATCTTTGTAGAGATAGCCCACAGTCTGTCTGCTGGAGATACCAGCTGCTAAGACATTCCTGGTTTGTGCTTCCAATCCTTAGGCAGCCAAAGCCCTCCCTTCTTCCATAAACCCTAGAGCATGGGTTTTGTATTGCTGTGTACTCATTAAGAGTTGTTGTTTTCTTAATAGGAATGCTGGTACTGGGGATGGGGAAATGGCATCTGTGAACCTGTGACTGTGAGTGTATAGGTCAGTGTTAGGCTATAACTGAGGCTATGACTGAGCTAACAGCCATGGGAGGAGGTGGAGTACTGGAATGTGGCTGTTCTAGGTGAAAGTGTATATGTGTTTATGTTGGGGACAAGCCTCATGATTGGCTATTAGGACTTCAGGATGTTATCAGTCTTCCCACCATGAGTTTGCTTGATCACACATATCTTAAAGTGCTTTCCCAGTCCCTCAGGAAGCCCCTATTTTGGTGACCACTGCCCTAGAGGACCTAAGAATAAAAACCTGCCCCCCATCAAAGCAACAGGGCTAGTTAATGGACAAGACTCCTATCCCCTCTACTCTCCTATGGTGTCCTTCCTGTGGTTCTCAGTTGCCTATTGCTCTTTTCCTTTCCCCCTGACAGCAAAACCCCCCAGTTCTTTCTTTCTCTACAGGAGATGAAGACGTGTTGGCTGTTGCCTTAATTCCCGGGACAAATGACCTAGTCATTTCCCTCAGAAGGGTCCATGCCAAGGCCTACCAAAAGCGTGAGGTATTGCTATAAAATCTGTTTCAAGGGACAGGCAGCAAATCTGTTCCCTTGGCAGAGGGTAGAAGCAATAGCTTGTGACTCTTTCCTGATAATCAAGCCAGGCCATGGGACAGCCAGCATTTCAGCAGGAGGGCTAGTATGTAAACAGACTATGCTCACTGGTAGGAAGTTGTTTCCACTGACATTGTTAGTCACACATGAGATGTCCAGGCAGCATTCCAAGCTTGTCTTAAGGGTTGGGAGAAGGGGAGGCAAGAACATCTTTTTTGCTCTTTACAGATGGGGAAACTGAGTCTCATTGAGGACAAAAAATCTTGGTGCAAGCCCTATGAACAAAGGGATAGCACTGTTCACTGATATTTTATAATTTGGTTCCCAAAATACCCCTGAGAGGCAGGTAGTGAAAATTTTATTATACATTATCTGTTTTAGAGATGAAAAAAAGGCTTAGAGAGTAAATGACTTGCTCCAGGTCTTATAGTCACTAAGCCATGGAACTAAGATTCACTCACTCACTTACTCAATCAATCAATAAGCATTTATTAAACTCCTACTACAAGTTAGGCCCTAGGGATACAAAACAAGACAAAACAAAATCAAACTACCTCCTACTGATTCTGCCTCCACCATCTTTCTCTCCTCCCTATTCATGTAGTCATTCCACTGCCCTAGTTCAAGCCTCATCATCTCTCTCCTGGACTCTTATAAGAGACTCCTAAATGATCTCCCAGCCTTTACCCTTTCGAATGCCCCCACCACACGACTGCCAAAATGATTTTCCTAAACTACAGTTCAGATCAGGTCATTTCTCTGCTCAATAAACCCCAGTGGATCTGTTACTCCTAGGATGCAATATAAACCCCTCTGTTTGGCACTTGAAGTTCTTTACCTCCCGGCTCCAACCAGCCTGAGTATTCCCCTTTACATATCCCATGGTGCAGCCAACGTGGCCTTCTCATTCCTCATGCACACAGCATTGCCACTATTGTCTCCATGCATTTATACTGGCTGCCCTTCATCCCTGGGATGCATTTTCACCTTACCTCCACCTCACACAATCCCTGTCTTCCTTCAAAGCGCAGTGTAAATGTCATTTCCTACATGAGCACACTGCAGCTGTCACTTTCCCATCTGAAGTTAGACTGTATTTATTTTGGGTATAGCTTGACTGTGTTTCTATGTATAGGTGTTGTTTTCCTGATACCCAGATCGTTTGATGCTAAATCCAGCACTTGTACCCCTAGATGACCTTTGTGTCTCATAGTCCTCTTGACCCTTCCCCTCCCCCTATCAGAGGGTCCCTCAAGTGTCCTCCTCTGCCCCATCCATTCTTCTATGGCTTTTTCCAGGTACAAGGTCTGTAACTTGTCAAGATAATCCAAATCAGAACTACAGATCGGAAGAGCTCTGATATCTCCTAATTAGGTAAACACATTACTGCCATGTACAAACAAACAACAGATTAGCACGAGGCACAGCAAGGAACCACTGCACAGTAACCAGCTAGTAGCAGAGCTGTGTGCAGGCAGGCCCAGCCGTGAGATCATGTAGACAGCTCACGCTCCCAGCAGGCCATCTTCCGGCTTTCCAGGATCCCCTCTGCTATCTTTCAGGTGTCTTCTTTCCTTGCTGCAGAGGATGACTTTGTCTGGAAGAGGAATACAGTTTTTTCTTTATTGGGCAATGAAGGCTTTTTTTTTTAATATCTCAGGAGTAAAAGCATCATATCAGGGTAACATTCCAATCTAACATGAATTTGTGTATTCCTTGGCAAAATAATAATAATGGCAATAATAATAATGTTAATAAAATAAAGGTAAAAGTATAGGAAACAATTTTAAATCACCAGGCTATAGTTATAGGGCTAACCTTGTGCATGCGTTTTGTTCAAAAGCAGAAGGGAAAATGCAATATTGAAAGAGGTAATAGCTCCATTACACTATGTCCTGGTTACACCATATGCAGATTATTGTGCTGAATTCTAGGCACCACATGTTAGATAGTTCATTGAGAACCCAGGCCATGTCCAGAGAAAAGTAAGTAGGATAGCCCAGGAACTCAAAACCATGCCATTTGAAGACAGAGTACAGGAAATGGGAGTGGGAGAACAGAAGGCTTAAGGAAGACATATTTGGTGTCTTGAAATATATGAAGGACTGTCATAGAGAAGATGGATTAGACTTATTCTGCTTGGTCCCTGATGGCCAAACTAGGAAGAAATAGGGGATGTTTCAGAGAGGTAAATTTCTGTTCAATATAAGTAAAACAGGAGAAAATTTGGCATAGCAGAATGTGAATTGGACCAGAAGGCTGGGATCTGAGCTCAAGTCTTAGTGCTCTCACTTAGAGAGAGCTTCATTACCTTGGGCCAATGTCTTAACCTATCAGAACCTTGGTTTCTCATTTGTAAAATATAGAGTTAATTAGATTATCACTAATATTTTTTCAAGTCCTAACATTGTATAATTCTTTGACTCCAATTAGTCAAAATGGAATCAGAAGTAGAATGTGATGTCTTGGAATGAGTTCCCTACAATTGGAAATCTTCAGCTGAAAATTACATGGCCAGGTTTTAGGGATATTGTAGATGGAATTCTAGCTCAGGTACAGGTAGCACTAAATGAATTCTGAGGTTTTTTGTTTTTTTTTTTAACTTGGAAATCCTATGAAGAAATACTTTTATGATTCTATCTAGTGGTGTGCTGACAAATGTTTAACAACTGGTGGGAAAGTAAAAGTATGCTCAACACACTTTTAAGTTTAATTTGCATTATTAACATATTATCCATTACTTTCTTAGGTCTATACAAATAACAAAACAATTAATTAAGCTCTGATTTGTAGCATTTGTCAGGTCTTAGGTATAAAATGCTCTTAATGATGATTTATCAATCAGATTTCTGGAGCCAGTTCAAACTAATTCCAGTATAGCTCAAGTTCTATATCTGCCCTACTCTGGGCAGGGACCTGTTTTTACCCCTTAGGAATTAATTTAGGACCTCATGGCTGAATTTAGTCCATGTATGCATATGTATGTATATATGTGTTTGTGTTGGAAATTAGAGCATGTCTTCTCCCTAATACCCAATACCTAATACAAATATAGCAAAGAATTAGTGGGGATACTCTCTAACCTAATAACTCCCATCTACTTGCCTGTACTCCAATGTTTTGATGAATCTGTGGTCTTAATTTTTTTCCCTGAGGGCTCCTAAAACCTCTTTTGCGTCTTTTTATCTAAGATGATTCTGGCTCATGTCTTTCTATAATCCTCCCATAGATGATCTCCCCAAAAGTCTACAGGCTTTCTTTTGTTTCTTCTAATAGTCTATAGTTGCCAGTGCCTTGCTTGGGCTAGTTATTTCTTACCTCTCATCCTTGCTGTATATAACTGACCCACCTCCTTTATCAGTTATACACATTCTTGGTGTCATCTTTTATGTAATTTCTTGTGTTCTAGTTGTCATTAGTGATAAGCTATATGGTCTATTTATTTTGTCCTTTCACTTTGTATCATTTAGTAATCTGCTTCTGGGAAAATGGCATTTTATGATTCATAACCATAAGCTGCCATTGGGAGAATATTGAAGTTAAACAAATGTACTTTTGAAGGAGTGAGTGCTTCTCAGGATTATTGGGTCATAGATTTAGAATTGGAAGGAACCTTAGAGGTCATTGAATCTAGACTACTTTTAACAGATGAGGAAACTGAGGACTGGCGAGGTTTAATGATTTGCACAAAGTCACATTGGTAATGAATGTCAAAGCTAGGACTTTCATCCAAGTTCTTTGACTCCAAATCCAGTGTTCTTTTCATTAAAAGTTCTATACAGCTTCCCAAGTATGATCTGGCTCATTCTTTCCTTCCTCTGCATTTCAGAGCCCACTTCATGGTTCACTAGTGACTCTTGTCCAACAAATATGGTTTACCCATGCTGATCAATCAATTAATCAGAAGCTATTCTGCAGTTACTATGTGCTAAATAGCACTATGCTAAATGCTCGGGCTATAAAGACAAGCAAAGACTGTGCGACAGTTTTCAGATTTAGTCCCTTCTCTTCCAATTCTAAATGACTACACCATGTGTTGCCTTGTTTGTTCTTAAGTGTTGCCATTTATAGGACAGAAATATATTATGTTTGTTTTATAGTAATCTGGATAATAATAACTCATATCTATATTGTAGCTTATGATTAAAAACCCTTTATAGTCATTATTTCATTTGGTCCTCACAAAACCCTTAAAAATAGTACAGGTATCATTCTCTGAAAACAGTGTTGAATTTGGAAGCCGAGTATTTGAGTATAAATCCTGACTTCCATTTATTATCTACATGACCTTGGAAACATCTCTTAACCTCTCTGAGCCTCAGTTTCCTCATCTCTAAAAATGAGAGGTTTTCTTTTGGGGGCACAGCCAGGATGTCAGAGTAAAGAAAATCCTTAGCTGAACTCTCCCAATATTTCCCCCCAAACAACTTTAGAATACCGACTGAAATCACATTCTGAAAAGGAAGAAGCAACAAAAGGTCAAAGTGAGGAATTCTTCTAGCCCAGGACAACATAGAAAGTTGGAAAGACATTTGTGACACAGGGGTGAATCCTGGTCTGGAGCCCATGTGAAACACCAGCGGTAGGATTAGGTAGTGATGACAGAAGTATCAGCAGTTTTGGAAACTCTCAAGCCAGAGAACTGGCAACTGACAACTGGTAAGTGGCAACTGATCAGAAAGAGATTACAAGGTACCTCTGTGCTAGCACTGGACCAGACACTATTTGGCAATTGTATTGCTTATCCCACTTCTGGGTAATAGATGAAGGGCAGAGAAGAACACTTTCAGTCAAAAGAGAAGCCCTGAGAGGCACTATCACTTCTAGTTCCAAGGGATTAGGGACCCTGAAGAAGAATATTATTTCTAGTTCAAAGGGAAGAAGGTCCCTAAGGAACAATATCAATTGAAATACCCAAGGATCACAGTCCTCTCCTGAGTGAGGATAAGAGTAAAATGCAGAGTAAAGACCTTTCCCCAGACCACATCACCTTGAAAACCCCCAAAACTTGAAAACCTCCAGAACTAGTGCTGAAAACAGTAGTGCAAAAAGCCTAAGGCTTAATACAGTATTCCTTTCCTGTCGTTCTGCCATTCTGAGAACAGAGCCCAACATTAACATTAAGTCCTAAATTAAAAAAAAAAAATAGGGTGGAAAATGAGAGACAAAAAAAGAATCTGACCATAAAAAGCTGCTATAGTGACAGGGAACATCAAGATTCGAACTCAGAGGAAGACAATAAAGCCAAAACAATTACAAAGCCTCAAAGGGGAAAAAAGGGGAACTGGAAGCAAGTCTTCCTAGACAAGAGTTTCTAGAATAGCTTAAAAAAGATTTTCCAAATAAAATAAAAATGGTAGAGGAAAAAGTAAATAAATGAATGCAAAGGAAGAAAATTATGGGGAAAAAGCAACTAACAGCTAAGTAAAAGAGGCACAAAAATACTGAAGAAAATAATTCCTTAAAAATTAAACTTAGCCAAGTAGAAGCTAATAATTCCATGAGACATCAAGAAATAACAAAACAAAGTCAAAAGAATGAAAAAAAGTAGAAGAAAATTTGAAATATCTCATATGAAAAACAACTGACCTAAAGAATAGATTGAGTTTAAGAATTATTGGTTATCTAAAAGCTTTGATCAAAGAAAACCTACACACAAAAAAAATCAAGTAAAAGTGCCCCAATATCCTGGAACCAGAGTAAAATAAAAATGGAAAGAATTCACCAATCACCACCTGAAGGAGATCCCAAAATAAAAATTCCCAGGAATATTATACCCAAATTTCAGAGCTCTCAATTCAAGGAGAAAATACCACAAACAGGCAGAAAGAAACCAAATATCATAGAGTCACAGTCAAGATCACACAGGATTTAGCTGCTGCTACATGAAAGGAGCAGAGGACTTGGAATATGACATTCTAGAAGGTAAAAGAGCTCTGATTACAACTAAGAATAACCTATATCACAAAATTGAGTACAATTCTTCAAGCAGAAAAAATGAATATCTAATGAAATAGAGAACTTTCAAGCATTCCTGATGAAAAGATAAGAACCAAATAAAAATTTTGACTTTGAATACAAGACTCAAAAGAAACATAGAAAGTTAAGCATAAGAGAGAAATCATAAGGGATTTAATAAGGTTAAACTATTTACCTTGCTATATTGGAACATGATACATGTATCTTCTAAGAACTTCATTATTATTAGGGCATTTAGAAGGATTTTACATAAAAAGAGGGTGTAGGACTGAACCAATTATGTTGAGATGATATAAAAAAGTGAATAAGTAAGAAAGAAGGATACCCTGGGAGAAGGGGGAAGGGAAATGCAGAATACAGCAAAATTTTCTCATGTAAAGGTGGTACGTAAGAAAGAGCTTTTATAGTAGAAAGGGAATATTGGAGGTAGCTGCCATGGTTTGAACCTCACATCTAAATTATTTCAAAGAGGGAATACATAGATACACACACACACACACACACACACACACATATGCACATTTTAAATTGGTAATAGAAATCTCTTACTCAACAGCGAAGTAGAAAGGAAGGGGGGTAAGAGAAAGTTGGAGTAATAAAAGGGAGGGAAAAGGAGAGAAGTGATTAGAAGCAAAACAGATTTTAGAGGAAGGACAGGATAGAGAAGGACAGAGAGACAGAGAGAGTGAGGAAGAAGAGGAGGAGGAGGAGAGGTAAAGGGCACAGTCATCTTAACTATGAAAGTGAATGGAATAAACTCACCTGTAAAATGTAAGCAGATACTGTAATGGATTAAAAACTTGAATCCAACAATATGTTGTTTTTAAGAAACACATTTGAAACAGAGATATACACATAGATTTAAAATAAGGGATTGAAGAATATGTTATATGTTTATATGTTTCAGCTAAAGTTAAAAAAAAAGGCAGGGAGAGCAGTCATGATTTCAGACAAAGCAAAACCAAAAATAGACCTAATTAAAAGGAATAAATTACTAAAAGGAACCATAGACAATGAAATAATATAAATACTGAACATATATACCAAATGGTATAGTATCAAAATTCTTAAAGGAAAAGATCATTGAGTTATAGGAGGAAATAGACAGTAAAACTATATTAGTGGGGGACCTGTAAAATGTAAGAAATCAAGGAGATAAACTGAATCTCAGAAAAGTTAGATATGACAAATCTTTGGAGAAAACTGAATGGGAATAGAAACGGAGTATATCTTATGATGACCAACTGTAAAAAGCTTAGCTACTTTGATCAAGACAGTGTTCTAAGACAATTCCAAAGTACCCATGATGAAAAATGCTATCCACTTTTAGAGAGAGAGAACTGTTGAAGTCCAAATGCAGATTGAAGCATACTTTAAAAAACTAAAAACCTTTCTTTTCATTTATTGTTTTACTTTGTTTGTGTTTTCTTTTGCAACATGGCCAATATGGAAACATAGTTTACATAGCTTCACGTGTATAATCATTATCAAATTACTTGCCTTCTCAAGGAGAGGGAAGGGGCAGGAAGAAGAGAGAAAATTTTTTAAAAATGATTGTTTAAAGTGTTTTTATATGTAATTGGGAAATATTTAATGAAATAAAAATAATTTTTAAAAATAAAATAAAAATGAGAAGTTTTTCCATTATGGGGTTTAGACCTTTAAAATTCCTTTTAGTTCTAAGTCTTTAGTCCTTTCCCCCTAAATCCTGTGCCTCCTAACTCCTTCTATTACTGTTGAAGGTATCACCATCCTCCTAGTCTGGAGGTAGGCAACCTGTAGCCTTGAGGCCACATGTGGCCCTCTAGGTCCTTGGGTGTGACCTTTTGACTGAGTTCAAGTTTTACAGAACAAATACTTTTATTAAGTGGATTTGTTCTGTGAAGTGTGGATTCAGTCAAAGGGCCACACTTGGGGACCTAGAGGGCCATATGTGACCTTGAGGCTGCAAGTTTCTCACCTCTGTCCTATTCCCTCAGGCTTACAACCTAGTAATCTGCCTGGTTTCCTTACTCTTTCCTTCCTTCCACAAATATCCAATCTGTTGATAAGGTCAGTTGATTTCACCCTTACAACATCTCTTAAATATATCCCCTTCTCTCCTCTGATGCTGCTACCATTATGTTTCATGACCTCACACCTGAAAAAGCTTTAACCTAAAAGGCCAGGGTTTCCCATTGCATCCTGGGCCATCTGTAGTCATTCTGATGAATATCTGGTCACTGGATCTAGATGGCTAAGGAGGAGAAAGTGAGGTTGGTGACCTTGCACAGCCCTCTCTCACTCAAAACTGTCAAGTACAAGTCATGTCATCATTTCTCTGATGGCATGGTCCTCTTTGAAAATGAAGGACGAACACAACAACTTCACACTTAGATTATTGTAATAGCCTGCTGATGGGTCTGGCTACCATGAGACTCTCCCCTCTTCTATTCATCCTCCATTTAGTCACCAAAGTAATTTTCCTAAAGGTGTGTAATCCTTCCGATTTAGTAGACTACAATGGCTCCCTATCACCTCTAGGGTCAATAATAATCAGTAATAGCTATCATTTATATAGCACTTACTTTATGCTAGTCACTGTGCTGTGTGCTTTATAATTACTATCTCACTGTTGCTTACAACAATCCTGGGAGGTAGGCTCTACTACTCTCCTATTTTACAGATGAGGAAACTAAGACAAACAGATATTAAATGAGTTGCTCCAGTTCATACAGCTAATAAGTGTCTGAGGTTGGATTTGAACTTAGGTCTTGCCAAACCTGGTGCTCTGTCCACTGCACCACCTACCTGACTGCCTGCTCAAACATGGAATGCTGTGTTTGACATTAGAGCCCTTCATAATGTGGCTCCCTCCTATACTTGGAGTCTTCTTATACCTTACTCTCCAGCATGATCTAGTGACACTATCTTCCTGGCTGTTCCATCAACAACACACTCCATTTTCTCAGCTCTGTACATTTTCTCTGGGTGTCCCCCATCCTTGGAATGCTCTCCCTTTTCATTTCCACCTATTGGCTTCCTGGGTGTCCCTCAAGTCTCAAATAAAATCTCACCTTTTATAGGAACCCTTTCTCAATTCCTCTAAATTCTACTGCCTTCCCTCTTTTAATTATTTCCTATTTATCTCATATATGGTTAATGTTTGTGCATATTCTTTGCTTATTGTCGAAGAGACAATTAGATTATAACCTTCTTGAGGGCAGGGAATATCTTTTGCTTCTTTTTGTATCCCCAGTGCTTAGCACACATCATAGGTGCTTAAAAATTTTTGTTGATTGAATATCCTTTTTATTTTGCAAATGAGGAAACTGAGTCTCTGAGACTTTTGTAATTATCCCAAGAGCCAGGATGTTAACTTGGAACTTTCAATTCTTAAGTACTGAGTTCTTTTCCAGCCCAAACTGCTGCTTAATTTCAAGATAAGAGCCATGTTAGAAAATAAAAAAGAACCATTTTCTAATAAACCCTAGATTTCCTTCTAACCTTGGTACTTGATCATATTATCATGATAGATAATGTTTCTCTTCCTTTTGTAACAGTTGCTTTTTTTGTCATTTAAATAACTTCTACATGGAATACTGGATACAAACGTTGTATCATTTTGTTTTATTACAATTTTCTATGTAATTTACATGTTTCCACTTGTGAAAAGTTCTATGAATTTTGACAAAACATTTTGATACTATGAGGTCTTTGTATTACATCCCCAGGCTTCATGTTCAAAAAAAAGTTAATGGGTCCATCCAAAGAGAACAATAAAAAATAAGAAATTAGGTTACATTTCTACAGTGTTAAAGATTTCCAGAGTACCTAAGCTTTTGGGACAGGAAGGCAGCAACTATGGTAAATATCTCTGCAGCCTGCTTTAAACTATTTCCCAAACTGGGGCTACCTCAAAGAGAAGCAGAATTTCTGTGCTTATGTTTGTAATGTTGGTCAATTCTATGTGGTTGTAAATCTGATTGTCTTGGAGGGAGGTGAAGGAAGGAAGGAGAAAGAGAGAGAGAGAGAGAGAGAGAGAGAGAGAGAGAGAGAGAGAGAGAGAGAGAGAGAGAGAGAGAGAGAGAGAGAGAGAGAGAGAGAGAGAAACATGCTAAATGAGGCTTCTTGTGATGGAGTACTGTAGCTTCAGTGGTCTTTTCTTCCTCTTTTGACTTCCCCTGTGTCTCTGTGCTCCTTTGTGTTATCACTATCCCTAGGGAAGTTTTGTGTGCTAGATCATGTTGTAACTTTCCTGAATTCTCATGCAGAGAGAACTTGGTGGTGAATCTGTGTCATACAGTCAGCAATAGCTATATCCTTAACATCCATGCCACCCCTTTTTCTCAGTGCACTTGTGTTAATATTCATTAGATGTTGGTAGTCAGAGATCTTTGAGCCTTGATATACAGAGCTTTATCCAATAAAGCACATTCCTCACAACAATACCATGGTGAGGCAAATATTATCATCCCCATTTTATAGATGAGGAAACTGACAGAAAACTTCAGAAATTTTCTTAAGGTCAACAGTTGTAGTCTGGTCTCAGGATCTGATTTTCGAAGTAAATCCTTTGCTGCCATTCCACACATTGCAAACCAACAACATGACTCAGTATTTGGCATTTAATTTTTTACTTTTTTGTTACTGATTCATCGCCTTTTTTTTTACACTAGCCATGTTCCAGTATTTCCCCCATTGAACCTTCTATTGTAATGAATTCAAAAAATTAAGCAAACTTCACCCATAAAGCTACCAAATCTGCTTCTCATATGCAACGTTTTGCTCCTATAGCTTTCCGCCTCACTATTAGGAGAAGAGAAATATATTTCATCATCCCATCTTTGGGAGCGGGTTTGGTTATTACAATTAGTCTGAGTTCTTCTACCATTTATTAGCATCTTATCTTCAGAACTCTTCATAAAGAAGAGCTCACTGTCATGATGATACACTCTCCTCCCTTCCCTAATTTCCCCTTTTCAAGCCTCATTTTCCTGAAAGGAAAACCCAAGGGCCAGAGTTATTAACACCCACCATTTACAAACATTCCATTAATGGACAATATGGCATGTGCTGATGAATGGAAGGAAAATGATTCCTACTCAAAGCAAAAGGGAGTCTCCCTTTATCAGAACTGAGGTAAATGGCAGGAGTGCCTGAATCCTTGGCCATATACAGCTGCTGAAAACGATCCTTTCTCTAATGGGGACCTTTCAGCTAAAATTGGAGGAAGCAACAGCAACAACGTTAGTGTGATTGTCCCAGCAGTGAGCCCATTATCAAGTAAGGGAGCTAGGGAAGGCCATTTCTAATTAAGCTTGTTTTAGAATGTAGTTGGAAGAGAAGGGTGCAGGGTGGGGGGAGGAGAAAGGATAGGGGAAATGTATTGGCAGAAGTCTGAAGGGATCATCAGTCAAATCTGAACTAAATAAAATAAAAATAGAGATAAATAAATAAAGGTGAGGTTCAGCCAAAAAGGGGGGGGGGTGAGAAGAAAAAGAAAAAAAAAAGGAGCTCACATTACCAACCAATAAACCCAATAATCCATTAGTGACCAAGGTTGCTGAATAATATAGTACTTTTGCAGTACCATAATTTATACTGCAGACTAGAGAATAGACACGGTTATTAGAGTGAGGGCTACTGGATGACACATGATGCATGACCGAGCGGCATTGATCTTCACACAACAGGAAGGTGTCTAGACCGGGAGATATATGGCTGTGTGATTCCGAGCGGGGCATATTTCATGTGAGGCCTAATGGAGTAGTGGAGCCAATGATAGATGGGCTTGCCGAGTTTCAGTAGCAGTGCAGTTATAGCGGTGCTAATGTCTGACCTCTTCTGAGCCTCATGTCCTTCATTCAGTCAGGGTGACCTCATTGAAAAGGATGGAAAAGGAGGTGGTGAGAAGGGATAGGGAGGAGAAAGGAGGATGAGGGCTGGAATGGGCAAAAGAAAAAGAGATGGAGGGAGAAAAGTAAAGAAAGCTATTTGAAGTGTTAGAGAATGAAACAGAGAAAAAAAGTGTAAGGTAGAAGGGGAAAAAAGGAAAGGGATTGAGAGAGGGAATGGGAAAGAAGGAAGTAAGAGAGAGATAAGGAAAGCAGGAATTAATGAGGAAAAGGGAAGGAAGGGAAGAAAGAGGGAGAGTGAGAGGGTGAGGGAGGAGAGAGAAAGAGGTGGGGAAAGAAAAAAGAGGGAGGAGGAGGGGAAGGAGCATATCAAAGAGAGAAGATGAAAGAAAAAGGAAGGGCAAGTTTCACCTGAAGAACTCTCCAGTCTAAGAGAAACTTCCCACCCCCCACTACCCCTAATTTCCAGGTTTTATGGAGCTTTTCTGAAAAGAGATTCATTTAAAAACCAACTTCTCCCCTCCCCACTCTCAATGCCATTGACTTTCCCGAGAGCCTCCACTCCCCCTTACTGAGATAATTCTTTTCATCCCCTGGGGTGAAGAAACAAGTAAAGGAGTGAGAGGTCTAATGGGCCATAGGGACCAGGGTTGGCACTAAGAGGGTGAGGCATTCTGTGATCAAGTTTGAGAGATTTGCATCGATCTTCCAACAGTGCAAAGGCTCAGATATGTCTTTGGGCTTTCCTTTTTCACCCCTCCCTATTCTTCAATTCCCCCCTCCCCATTCATACCCTGTTAGACAATGCTGTGTGCATTTTAATGCCATGTCAGAGTATTCCCAGGGAAAAAAATGAATGTCTCATGTAAAGCCAACACAAAATATTTTATCCCACTTTTAGTGCACCAAAAATTGGCCAGGTCTCTTCTCAACCTTTACCTGCTAGTCATTCTAAGCCTTCACTTCTCCCATGGTCTTCATATCTTCAAACAGGCTTCTCTTACATGAAGAAATTGATGAGCTGGATGAACTGAGAAATTCAACTTTGAATCAGAACATTATCTCTGGAAAAGGTGTTAGGGTACATTTAATTCAACTCCCTCATTTTGTAGGTGAGGAAACGGAGGTTAAGAGAGTGTAAGAGACTTGACTAAAGCCATACGTCAAGTTAGTATCAGGGATAGGACTGGAACTCAGTTATCCAGGTTCCCAGTCCTCTTATCTTTCCTTAACTCATTCTGTCCCAGTCCTGTCCTAAGAGCCATGTGTCAGCCCTGTATTAAGAGTTGTTTTTAGTGGGGATATAACAGAGAAAGTCATAGAAGTGATATCAAAAGATCTGGATTCAAATCCTGGTAAGTAATATAAATATTATCGGGCTCATCTCCAATGAGGAAACAGGCTCAGAAAGGGAAATTGTAGCCATAACAAATAATTTCCCCCTCTATGTCAAATGACAGCAGCTGTGGAATAAGGAACAGGACAATAGGTGGGCTCAACTGATGTGTATTCATTGAAGGGAGAGATTTCTGTGTTGCTGAAAACCAGCTACTAATTGGAATGGAACAGGAGCCCAGATGGGGTTCCTGGGGTTAAGAAATATGCCCCAAGATACCACAAGGCTTTTTAACTGTTGAAGGGAGAACAAGCAGGTCCCCATATCATGAACTTGACTGCCTCACACACAATCACTAAGAGTGGAGCTGGACCCAGAAGCAAGCTTTCAACATCCTCTACATTTCTCACCCTGAGGCAAAGCTCTGGCGACTCTGTCTTGGTTATATTTCTGAGGTATTGACTTGACCACTATCACTAAGGCAGTATGTGAAAATTCTAGTATAATCAAAGAAGGGAAAGGGAACAATTGTTCCTTCTCAGGGGTTTAGCTAGAATCTTCTCTCCATTTTATAGAATCTTTCAGATTCTGAGCTAGCTTCCTTATTTTTTGTTTTTTTTACAGGCCTCTCGGCCAATCAGAACATACTTCCTATGCAAGGTCATTCTAGTTGATCCAGGCCTGTTACTGTCCTATGATTGTTGTATTCACTGAGATTTGTTTTCACTTGGGTAGGGTATCAAGGAGTAAGATCTTATCATGCACTTGTAAGAGGGCGAAACGACTTGAGTTACTCCACCACTCTCTATCCTTACACCAGGTTTTGAGCCTGGATCTCCTAAGCCTATAGTTTTTCTCACTACATCATAAAGTATAGTTCTCCCTTCAGTCACAGGAGAATACTTTATTTATTTGTTTGTTCATCTATGTATCTATGTATCTATCTATCATCTGTCTATCTATCCATCTATCAGAAGTACATCCCTGATCACAATGTTTACTCATATTTGCTCCTGGGCATCAGTTGTTCAGCATGACATGATAGAGACATAATAGTATGACATCAACTCTGAAGACTTCCAAGTCAGAGAAACAGTCCATTGAGAAGAATTCTTAATTTTGCATGTGCTTAATAAATGTTATCTATTATTTCCATTCATATTATACAACAGTCAGATGTCACATTAATGCTTAACAATAGCTGTATTGTGTCACACAACTGTAATAGTACTGATTCACAGAGGCAAAGAATATGTGAAAGATGGTAGAAGTTTCTTGATTTTTCATTCTCTAAGTAATCTATTCTTGGGAGATATTGACAGAGAAATGAATTTTAGGGAAAAGACTAGAAGAAGTAAAAGGTAGATATCTAGGCATTGCCTAGATTTAGTGGACTCTGTTATTTTGTGCTTGTACGTTCACTAATGAGAACCATACAGTCTTTGAGGCAGGAATTCCAAAGTACTTCAGGACATGATCTCGGGAGTCCAATGATCTGGAAGGTACAACAGCATGGCACATGGTGAAAAGATGCTCAGTGTGGATGGAAGGCAGCCCTTTCTTAATTGTGACCATGATTTGGGGAGAGGTAACTGCCTTCTTTTCACCATCATGGAAATTGCCATAAGTCACTGTCGCTATGATCAAGGGCACATGATTTGAAGGAAATGAATCTTCCTCTCCTCCTCATCAGAGCATGCAGAACTTTCTTTGTGGATGGATGCTCAAAAGCAGTGTAATCTGGAAACTAGCTAGGAAGTATTTGTTTATCTTTTGAACAGTTTCATTTCTCTCAATCTCAAATTAAATAACAGGAAAGAAGACCAATTTATTTATCTTTTGAAAAGTACCAAACTCCTTAAATTAAAAAAAAATCTCATCATCAAATGACTTATACAGTTGATCAATGATTCTTCAGAAAGTAAAAGAAAAGAAAAGATACTTACCCCTACTCTACTATGTGCATGTAACACCATAGAATGGAGAAGATAAAGAGAAATGTCAGTTTGCTGTGTTATATTTATACTTTCTGCTATCACCTCAGATGATTGGTTTCTAGAATAGTATTTGAAATCATTTCCACCACCACACCACACCATGCAACAGAATCCTCTCCTTCTAAGATCCCTAATGGTCTCTTAAATTCCAAAGCCAATGACCTCTGTTCAGTCTTTGTAACATATGACATTATTTTCCAACTCCATCCTCTCCCCCCCTCCACCTTTCTATACTTTTTCCTCCTGTAATTTCATGATAATTTTGTGTTCTGGTTCTCCTCCTGTTTGATTGACTGACCCTTCTCAGTGTCATTTGCAGAATGATCACCCATGTCTCATCCTATATGCATGAGTGTACCTGGGTCCTCTTCTCTCTCTGCATTATTCTACTATGTGATCTCATTCAACTCCCATAGATATAACAATCATCACTATGCTTTAACTTCTCAAACTATACTAAGTTTTAATAGCTTAGAAGTACACTGAAACTTTTGAGATACTCTGCAAATCCAAACCTCAAAACTTTCTTGAGCTCCAGTTTCACATCTCCATCTGTCTGCTAGATCTCTCTGGTTGTTCTGTGTGTATTCATCCTTTGTTGTCAAAGAAGACCATGCCATCAGAGAAATGATGACATGACTTGCACTTGACTTTGTTTTGAGTGAGGGAGGGCTATGCAGGTCACCAGCCTCACTTCTCCTCCAGTCATCTGAATCCAGTGACCAGATATTCATCAGGATGACTGGAGATGACCCAGGATGAGGCAACTGGGGTTAAGTGACTTCAAGGTCACACAGCTAGTGAGTGTCAAGTGTCTGAGGTGAGATTTGAACTCAGGTCCTCCTGACTCCTGCACTAGTGCTCTATCCACTGCACCACCTAACTCCCATACACCTGGTTATTCTATTGGCATTTCAAATGCAACATATCCAAAACTAAACTCATCAGCTTTCCCCTAAACCCCACCCTCATGACTTCCATATTTCTGCCAGGCTACCCCATTTTTCTAGTCACCTAGATTTCCAACCTAGAATTCATATTTCCCTCTGCGTTTTGCATCATCCTACATATTCAATCAGTTGCCAAGTGTTATTAATTTTCTCCCTAGCAAAAATCTCACATCTATCCCCTTCTGCTGGTCCCACTATTCCTGTATTTTTCCTGGGGCAATATTCTCTGGGCTTTTCAAGGTTAACAAGGGAGGGTGAGAGCACTTACTTTGCTCCACCATCTTGACTCCCAGAAGTTCAAGTAGGTAACTTTCAAACATTTAGTCTGTGGGTTGATAGCCCCAGGATTAGCTGCTGTTGATGCTGCAGGCCCTAGGCTCCTCTCTCACCCAGTACTGTGCTGAGAGGTTTGGAAATCAGCATTGCAGCTGTTGACTCAGACTGCCTGGGACTGTTCCCACTCCTGTATGGCCAAGTCTTTGCTGGTGCAGACAGTGCCAATCATTACTCTTGTACACATTAAGAGACGGTTTTCATGAAATGCTATTGTTAAAAATAGAAATATCCTCATGTTTAGCCTTCTGATTATGAGAATCTCTGGGTTCCCAAAATTTTGGTTCGTAGGTAACTATCAGTCATTGGTCCCATACCCACTGACTTCACCATCAAGACCTTTAAGCTTTTGGGATCACCTTCCCACTATGATTAATCAGTCAGTCAGCAAATATTTAAGTGCTTTCTATGTGTGCCAGGTACAGTGTTCAATATTGGGAATATAAAGAAGGAGAAAAAGCAGTACCTGTCCTCAAAGGACTGACAATCTAATGGGGGAAAACAACACTTAAAAGGAAGATAAAAAGAGAGAATAGATATGGGGGTGTGATGAAGTCCAGAGAACTGAAGCCATGTGGGCAATAGAGAATTGCAAGAGGATTGGCCTGGATAGTATAGACCTCACCTTTTACAATTTGTGCTCCATTTCAGATCTTGGTATAACATACATACCCTTGCACATACACTTGTCTCAATAATCATCAGGAGGCAGCTCAGTTTAGTAAAAAACAAAAGCATAGGATTTGGTCTTTGGATCTGCCACTGACTCATTGTATAAACTTTGGTTCCTGGGCTTTAATGAACTTTTTTTTTGAGACAAACATGATTAAGTGACTTGCCCAGGGTCACACAGCTTATAAGTGTCTGAGACTGGATTTGAACTCAAGTCCTCCTGACTCCTAAACTGGTGCTCCTTTGATGAACTTTTAATGTATTTCAGAAATCATGGCATTCGACCCTTACCCAAAGGAAAACTCCTTGCAATGGTGTCTTTTCACAAAGCAACATCCATCTTTAGCTTGAAGATAAGTCTCTGGTTAGCTTGTGAGGTAGCCCTAAATACTTTTGGAATGCTTATGAAGGAGAGGGCATTGAAACTGAGTTTTGAAGGACAGTAGAAATTCTAAGAATTTGCTCTTCTCTGCCTAAGACATTTCAATTCCTGTCTCCAAAGCTTTGCTCAGGTTGTTTTCGATGTTCAGAATGTACTCTCTTCTCACTTTCAACTCCTGGCACTCTAGCTTCTTTCAAAGCCCATATCAAGTTCCACCCTCTATGAGAAGTATTGTTGGTAGACCCCAGTACCCATGCCATTCCTCCCATTTGAATTTCTTTATTAGCTTCCTGTAATTCTCACACACTTGTCTTGGTTCTTTCCTCTGGGGAGAGTCCTACCACTTAGAATAGTCTGTTACTATTCATTCCTGATCCCTACCCACATATTGGATTTTAAAAATTAAAAAGAAAATAACTCTTGTTAAAAAAATCATTCTAATTACATTCTTATATTTCTCTTTCTCTGTCTCTTTCTCTGTTTCTGTCTCCCTGTTGGTCTTTTTTTTCTCTCTGTCTCTCTCTCTCCATCTCTCCTCCTCCTTCCCTTCCCCTCACCCTTCCCCTGGTGAAGAGTATGGTTTGAAGTGGGGTGTATATGGGAAGATGATATAACAAGATATCTAAATCTTAGCAAGTTAACAGGGTCTTTAACAGATAAATAAAAGATCACAAAAAGTTGAGCCTAGGGGTCCTCAGAATGTCAAATTATATATATTAAGGACATCAAAGAAGAAAATTACAATTAAAAGGAGTTGAATTATTATTATCCAATATTCCAACTCCAGTTAAAGGACAGCAGATCATGATCCAAACCTACTTATTTCTCAAACAATGAACCTTGAATGTTTGGATTATTTTTTCAACAGGAGGAAAAATGACTAATGAAATTGATTTCTTTTTTTTTCTTTTTCACTCTTTCTTCTCTTGATGATAAGTAGTCAGAATGGTTCTCAGATACTCATTTCATTTACTACTGATGTATGACTCTTCTGTCATGCTTACTCCCAGTTATCTGACTTCAAGGCACTCTAGAGATCTGCTTTTAGTCTATATTCCCACTTCTGATTAAATGAACAATTATAAGGAGAAATAAACCCTATCTATAATAACTCTATAATAAGCAGTAGCTTCAAGGTAGACTATTGGTGACATTTTAATAGGATAATAAACCCCCTTAGAAGGCAGAACCAGCACCAGTGGAAAGAAGTTACGAAGAAATAGCACATTTGACTTTATGACTTTAAATCTCAATGCAACCTGAAATCATCTAACCCATCTAACTAATCATTTTATAGATAAGGAAATTGAGGTCCAGACAGGTGAAGTAACCCAAGGTCACACAAGGAGGAAACAGCAGGACAGAGAATTGAACCTAGGTTCTCTGATTCCAAATTCAGGATTTTTTTTTAATGATATTCCATCTTGCCTTTTTTGTTATATTCCAGGTTGATAGATTTTTGGTGGCATAGTTGTGGAGACTGATGTAATAGGTCATTGTTGACTTAATTATGGTGGACATCAAGAATAGAAGTATCTACCAGCTACTACTACTCCTAGCACAAAGGGAGATAGATAAAGATAAGGGTTTTTTGGACACTAATTGAAGTTCATAGCACCATAGATTTCGAACATAGGGGCAGCTAGGTGGTACAGTGGAGTCAGAAGTCAGGAGGACCTGAGTTCAAATCTCATCTCAGACACTTGACACTCTCCAGCTGTGTGACCTTAGGCAAGTCACTTAACCTCAATTGCCTCATCCTGGGTCATCTCCAGTCATCCTGATGAATATCTGGTCACTGGATTCAGATGGCTCTGGAGGAGAAGTGAGGTTGGTGACCTGCACAACCTTCCCTCACTCAAAACAAAGTCAAATGTAAGTCATGTCATTATTTCTCTGATGGCATGGTCTTCTTTGGCAATGAAGGACAAACACACACACATACACACACACACTTACATACGCACATGAGATTTCGAACAAGAAGAGAAGTTAGACATTGTCTAGTCCCATTCTTCTCATCTTCCAGTTAAGGAATTGAGACCCAGAGGGTTTAAGTGACTTGCCCAAGGTCATATAGGTAGCAAGTAGCAGAGCTGGAATTTGAACTCAGATCTTCTGATTTCCAAATCCAGCACCCTTTGTACTATGACATACTGCCTCCAGGAAGCTGCTGTACTTTCCTTTCCTCAGGTTATTGGAGTTATCACCCAGTGATATGCAAAATTTATTAAATTAATTAATGTGAAATTCAGATCATATTATCAAAATGAGCTGCTCTGGGAGGTAGCAAATTGCCCATCATCGAAGGTCTTCAGGCACAAAGATTAGATATTAGGGATACTGAAGAGGAGATGCCTGTCAGCTATAGAATTGACTGGACTGTCTCTGAAGTCAGTTATTAACGCTGAGATTCAGTCTATCAATGGGGATATTATGAAGATCAAATGAGCTCATATTTGTAAAGCACTTTGCCACCTTAATGTGCTAAATAACTGCTAGCTATTACAACAACATCACAATTGTTGGTGACATACTCCTCTTTTTTATCCCTCATATGAATGAATGGATGAATGAAAAAAAAATTAAGTATTTGCTATGTGAAGCTCACCCTGCCAAGTGCTGGGGATACAAAGAGAAAAGCAGAGATGATCCCCGTCCTCAGGGAGCTCATATTCTAATACAGGAGACAACACATATTGGAAGGTCAAGCCACAAATTAGATGGAAAGGCCCTATGGTCCTTGGGGTGCATCAACAAATTTTAAAATTTCATTTACACTGACAAAACCATATCGGTTTTTGATGTTTTGTCATCTGAGAATGTCAAAGACTTTAACAATGAGAACTTTCTTTTCCAAATCATCAGCAACCATGACTGCTAAGGAAAAATGGGATGCAGTAACTGTGGAAGCTGTTGTCAGGTCCACCTCTCCACAAAAATTTGCTTCCTTGGGTAATGACTATGGGGGCCAGGTTGACAGACTGGTAACAGGGCTGGTGGCCTGGTATGGGTGGGGGGGAGCCATGCTGCTCTTCCCAAAGCTCTAGAGATAGCTTCAGAGTCCTGGCTTCTATCTATAGATGTCTGAGCGGAAGTCAAGGGGTAAGGGTAATGGTGATAGTTTGAATTGTCTGTCACATGCTACCTCCTTTCTTTACCGCAATGCCTTGCTCCTTTAATTAGTCTATCTTACCAGGCCCATAGGTGGAAGTTGATTAAGATGGCTGGCCCATTTGACAAAGGGACTGCTTTCTCAGATAATGATTGGGGAAGGTGGGCTGAAAGCATTGTCAGTGGTTGGGATGGGGTAGAGTGCAGTGGGGTGCTAAATGCTCTTGGCCTTCACTACCTCTTGGTATCAGTTGGTCAAGGTGTTGGTGGTCACAAGGAAGGTGTAAATGTCCACAGGGGTCATTCACTTTGATGATGGCTTCAGGAGCAAGGCTAGAAATGGGGTTAGTGAACTGAGGAGCACTGCTTCTCCCAGGGCTCTTGGGTTCAGGCTCCTGGGACCTTCCTATAGTATCACCAAAGTGTGCCACTTTTATTCCTTATTCTGCAATAACTCTTATGTTCATACCCTTCTCTCTGTTCACATGACACCACATTCGTTCAAACCTTCATCACCTTTCATCTGCACTATTTTACTCACTTCCTAATTGGCCTCCCGAGTGGCAATTTCTACTCTCTCCAAACCTGCCAAAATAAGGCAAGCCTTTGACTATGAAAGCTTAAAAGCTTTCAACTTTTCCCTGTTGCCTCTAGGATAAGATATAAAATCCTTAGCCTGCTGTTTAAGATACTCTACAATCTGATTCCAATCTGCCTTTCCTATTTTATACCACATTATGCCACCTTGCAAACTCCATTTTCCATCCAAAATGGACTCCTAACTGTTTCTCAAATTTGACATTCCATCTCCCGCCTGTACAAGCTATACCTCGTGCCTGGAGTACACCCCTTTTAACAGCTTCCACCCCTCATAATCCTTCTCCTCCTTCTTCATATGGCTATCCCCAATACCTAAAACATTCTTTTTCATATTTGCCTCTTGGTTTCCCTCACTACTCAGCTAAAGACTGTCGTTTGGCAAGATGGCTTTCCCCATTCTTAATCTTAGTGCCTTCCCTGTTGGACTACCCCAAACTTATCCTGTACATAGTTGTATGCTTGCTGTCTCCCCCAATAGATTATGAGCTCCGTGAGATCAGGGATTTATTTTTGTCTTTCTTTGTCTGAAGAACTTAATATCATGCCTGACACATATTAGGTACTTAATAAATTCTTATTGACTAACTGTGTATACCAATGGCATAAGATTGTAAAAAAGGCCTTCTGTTGTCCAAAGTCTCTTGTTGAGGTGGTACCCTCTCCCAGTCACAATCTGGATCTAGTAGACTGTGTGTGTGCATGTGTGTGTGTGTGTGTGTGTGTGTACACAATCTGGATCTAGTAGACTGTGTGTGTGCGTGTGTGTGTGTGTGTATGTGTGTGTGTGTGTGTGTGTGTGTACTGATAGGTCGATTTGGGATGATGTCCTATTCCTCACTGCCTCATACTAGCCACCTAATCTCTAAAAGCAACTTAAATCTCTTAAGTTTCAGGGACAATATATGCCATTCCAATTTGATATAATTGTATGTTTGTATTTGTATTGTTACATATGTATATGTCTATATACATATATATTATATGTAATTTGGTATAAAATATATGGCTTTAATCAGGGGTATGGTGGTAAATGTTTAACTACTGACTCTCCAAAAACAATCATATACTTTTCAGTTTAATCTGCATTAATTAACATTTTCACCACTTTCTTAAGTCTAGATAATCAACAGAATAATCAGCTAAGCCTAGACTGGTAGCATTTGTCCATTTCCAAGATATAAATGCTCACACTGCCTATTTAACAATCAGCCCTCTCTTGCCTGTATGAACTGGCTAGAGTAAAAACCTCCAGCTTTAATTGTCATTAAAGAGCAAAGACAAAGAATGCACAAAAAGTGTGTAACTATAGAGCATCAACTTAGCTCAGATGACACTTTCTCCATGAAATCTCTCATTCCCTTAAGTGTTAGTGCTCCGTCCCTCCTCAGACTACCTTGTATCTAGGTACCTATGCATGTATTGTATGACTCCAGTAGAATATAAGCTTCTTGAGGACAGGAGCTATTCCATGTGTCATATTCTCCATGACTAATAAAATTCCTCGTGCATAGTACACCATTACTAAATATTTGTTGGATTGAATTTTTGTTGATAAGACAATAGAGTTAAATTGACTTGTGACAGTCATGTTACAGCAGATTAGAGAATTGTTTTTTCCTTCTCACTTCAGTGATCCTGCCACGATATTGGTCTTTAAATTTATGACCCCATTGATCTTACATCTCTTGCATGTGTCCCCTTCTCTTTGCTCACACAGCCCATGAGAGTAGGGGTCCTCATCACCTTTCATCTAGACTATTACAAAGGCCTTCTACCTGGTGTCCCTGCCTCAAGCCCTTCCCCATGCCTAGCCATTCTAATAGGGGGAGATAACATGCAAACAAATATGTACAAACCAAGCTGTGTAGCAGATAAACAGGAAATAAGAGAGGGAAGGCACTGGAATTCCGAGGGACTGGAGAAGGCTTCTTCTAGAAGGTGGAATTTTAGTTGGGACTTAATGAAAGTCAGGCATGTTAGTAATTTGAGTAGAGGAGGAAGACTGTTCCAGGCTTGGAGGACAGTCAGAGAGAATGCCTGGGGTGGAGGGATGGAATGTCTTGTTCATGGAATTACCAGGAGCCCAGTGTCATTGGATCAAAGAGTATGTACTGGGGAATAAAGGTGTAAGAGGACTGGAAAGGTCAGAAGGGACTAGGTGATGGAAGACTTTGAATGCCAGTTAGAGCATTTTGTATTTGCTCCCTGAGGCAATAGGTAGTCATTGGAGTTTATTGAGGGAGGAGTGAGATGGTGAGATGTTCATACCTGAGTTTTGGGAAAATCACTTTAGTGGCTGAATGGAGATTGGATTGGGGCATATCCTGAACTTTTCTTTCCCCTGTGACTCAGTAACGTGTTTATTCATGTAAAATCTGATGAAGAGGAACATTAAGGGCCATCTTGTGTTGCCACATTTAGGGAAGCAAGTCAAAGAAGTTGTGACAGAAAAAAGGCAAAAATTATTACCAAATGCCCTAATTAGTTAGCACTTTCTCCCCATGTTCACCTCTCAGAGGCTCCTTAGGTAGTATTGAAAGGCAGGACTCTCAAGGACTTCGGACAGGTAATATTAATTTCAATCATTCTGTAAAGTTGATTCCATAGTAATAATAATAGCTAGCATTTTTACAGTTACTATTTCATACTGAGCACTATTCTAACTGCTTTACAAATATTATGATGTCATTTGAACCTCACAATAACTCTGGGAGGGAGGTACTATTGTTATCCAGATTTTGCAGTTGAGGAAACTGAGGCAGACAAAGGTTAAATGATTTGCCAAGGTCACACAACTAGTAAGTGTCTGAGGCTGAATTTGAACTCGTGTTCCCATCTATAGGCCCAGCCTTCTATGCGCTGGCTCATCTAGCTGCCTCAGCTTGGGAGGAGTTGTCTTCTTAGAAGGAGAGCACAGAAGCCAGACAGGATTTCTTCATCTCACAGCAGTGCAAACCAGGGTATATGATTTCCTGGATGGCTTTTGCTGTACTTCCGTGTTGTGTATGTGTGTGCGTGCGTGAGTGCATGTGTGTGTGTGTGTCTTTGACTATGTGGTGTGTGTCTCAGAGAAACATCTTGTACATTGGGTTGTGCTACATGAGGCTTGAAGTATTAGATATAGAACACATCAACAGGGCTGGAAAATGATGAGTTTCGCAAGGTCAGTGTGGGGTGTGTCCTAAACAACACCTTTTGAATCGTCCTCTATTTTCATGGGCATGCCAACAGTAGAAATTATAGGGTACTGACACCTTAAGAGGAAGTCTAATATCTAAGAAAGAATGCTGAACTTAGAGGTAGGACTCAGACCCGTTTTTCTCCTGGCTCTGACATTTATCAGCTATACAACTATGGACAAATCACTTAGCCTTTCTGATCCTCAGTTTCCTCATCTGTAAAACAGAGTAACTCTGATTTCATGATCTACTTCATAGTGTTGTGAATAAAACTCTTTTGAAAACTTGAAGTTTAATACAAATGTGAATTATTATTAATTGATGAAGCTTAATAGGGCAACACGAAGCCTGTGGAGTATCTGTAATGATACTTACTTTATCCTGGGTATAGAACTGATGGAGTATTAATAGGGGAGCTTCCCTTTCAGCAAAGAGATAAATCAGTCTAGTCAGTGACCAGACCTCATCCTAAATGACAGCCCCACTCCTAATCTAAACAGTTGATTTTTAGTTTTCTCTTGCTGTGCACAGATAAATATAGAAAATATAAAAAACTACACACACACACACACACACACACACACACACAGCGCTCCCTCTTATTCCCTGGAACAGAGGCTGAATAGAACATTTTGTGAAGGATCCTCCTTGACTCACAAAACTAGATTATAGGGGAAGTGACTTAAGCTTTTCAAGCCTCTGTTTCCTCATCTCTAAAATAGGGATGAACATATTTATACCACCTGCTTCACAGAGGTGAAGTGGGCTATTGTGTCCCTCCTCATAGCCCTGGGAACATTCTGGTTGAGATGCTCAACAGTGTTGTCTCCTAATGATAACCTGCCTACTGTGAATAGACATAAACAGGTTATCTCACTAGCATCAGTCTTAATTTGCCATTGAACACTATAGGCTATTGCTTTGGTGACAAAGAAACAGTAGCTGATGATAAGAACCCTTTTCAGCTGTGTGACTCCTGCTGCTTTTCCTCTCTTGTCTGTGCTTGTAGGTTTCTCTTTTTTTCTATCCCAGTGTGTTTTGACAGATCCTTTCCTCTGCCTGACCTTCTCTAGGGAGCTATGGCTTTGATTGGGCACACGTGGTTATGTTTACTAGCTAGACATCAACCACCTAGGAGACTATGTTGGCGGATGTTATCAGTGAGGTGTTGTGGATGGTGTGTGTATGAAGGAAGAGAGAGAGACAGTCTTGTGAATTAGACAGTTGACTTGTTTTTATGCTTATTACAAAAATATAAGCACACGTCTTTTGTTTTTAACACCAGTCATCAGAGTTCATACACTTCTCCTTACCATTTAGCTCCAACCATCCAGACCTCAAAACAACTGAGGAAGATTTTGAGGAGTTAAGATTTTCACTTGTGGAGAGAATACCTACACCAATGACATTATATATCTACTGTAGTATTGAAAGAAAGATGTTGGTTTATTCTTTTTTTTAAACATAGAATTTTAATTCTTGACTAAAGCATCAAAATATAAAAGTTGATGGGGAAAATGGTTTTATAAAGCAAGTCTGAAAAAATTTACATCTAGGTATAATTTGGCATCTTTCTCTCCAATGCTTCACTGTAATTTTTAAAAATAATTCCTTCACCTATAAGTGGTTGCTAAAGGACTTTGGATTTTATATCAAAACCATTGCATTCTGAACCATGTCGTTAATTACAAATCTTAACAAAGTTTTAAAATATGACTAGAGTAGTTAAATCACAGAATATATCATGTCACTTTAATTACTAATGCCTGTTGGTTTGAGTATCCTAGAATTAAAGCCATTAGAAACAGCCTGAGGTCCCCACGTAAATCGAGGACAACAGTTTGGCACACCACACACGACACTCAAGAAAAGTTAAAGTGAATTCAGGCTGTGTTAAAAGAAGTATAGTATCAAAAATAAAGGATGAATACACCCTAGCCTCTCTGTACTCTGCCCTGGCTAGACCACCACCAATATAACACATTTTGTTCAGCTTTAGGCTCAACATTTTAGGAATGGCCTTGAAAAACTTAAGTACATCAAAGAAGGATCATAGTCTCGTGGAATAGTCAGGAGCCTTAAAGTCTTATTATATAACAACTGGTTGAAAGATTTTGAATATTATAACTTGAAGCATTTTTGGGGGGAAGTATAGGAGTGGCAGCAGAGTACCATCAAATATTTGAAGCAGGTATATGCTGGAACCAGCTTTGAGAAGGTGTGGAGAACTGATTATTAAATTTTTTTTCTAAAATTTAAAAATTATTTTTTGTTTTAAAAATTTACTTTTTAAAATATTTGAGTTCCAAATTCTCTGCTTCCTTCCCACCCCTCCCCTATCCATTGAAAAGGCAAAAAATGTGAAACCAATTACACATATGAAATCATGCAGAACATTTTCATATTAGTCATGTTATTAAAAAAGGCAAGAAAAATGAACATAGTGAAAAAAATGAAAATCCAATCTGCCCTCAAACTTTATTAGTTCTCTCTTTGGAAATAAATAGTATTTTTTTCATGAATACTTCAGAATTGTCCTGGATCATTGTCTTCGTTAGAGTAACTGAGTGTTTCACAATTGATCATCCTTACTATGTTGTCTCCTCACTTCATTTTGTATCAGTTCATATAAGTCTTATCAAGCTTTTCTGAATCCATCCTACTCATCATTTCTTATAGCACAACAATTTTCCGTCACAATCATGTACCTCAACTTGTTTAGCAATTCCTCAGTTGGTGGGTTCCCCTTTCAATTTCCAATTCTTTGCCACCAGGAGAAGAGCTGTTGTAAATATTTTTGTATATAGAGATTCTTTCCCTTTTCCTTTGATCTCTTTGGGATACAGACCCTGTAGTGGTATGGCTGGGTCAGGGCATGCACAATTTAAAGTCCTTTGGGCATAATTCTAAACTCTTCAAAATGTTTTGACTAAGTCACAACTATATCAACAGTGCCTTGGTGTCCAAATTTTCCCTAATCCCCTCCAGCATTTGTTATTTTCCCTTTTTTTTTTTATCATGACAGCCAATCTGACGTGTGTGAGATGGTACCTCAGAATTGTTTTAATTTGCATTTCTCTAACCAATAATGGTTTAGAACATTTTTCATATGACTATAGATAGCTTTGATTTCTTCTTCTGGGAACTGCCTATTTACATTCTTTGTCCATTTATCTTTTGGGGAATCGCTCTCATTTTTATAAATTTAATGCCATTCCCTATGTATTTGAGAAATGAGGCTTAAATCAGAGAAACTTGCTGTAAATTTTTTCCTTACTTTCCTGCTTTCCTTCTAATCTTGGATGCATTGGTTTTATTTGTGCAAACCCTTTTAAATTTAATATAATCAAAATTATCCATTTTACTTCCTGTGATAGTCTATATTTCTTCTTTGGTCATGAATTCTTCACTTATCCATAGATCTGACAAGTAAAAAAATTTCTATCCTTTCCTAATTTGTTTATATCGCCTTATATGTCTAAATCATATACCCATTTTGGTCTCCTCTTGTTATATGGTACAAGATGTTGGTCTATACCTAGTTTCTGCCAAACTGATTTGCAGTTTTCCAAGAAATTTTTATCATGTAGTGAGTTCTTAACCCAAAAGTCTAGATCTTTGGGCTTGTCATATAGTAGACTTACTATAGTCATTTACTACTATGTATTAATTATGTACCTAACGTATTCCACTGATCCATCTCTCTGTTTCTTAGCCAGTACCAGATTGTTTGGATGATTATCACTTTGCAGTACAGTTTGACATTTGGTACTGCTAGACCACATTTCTTCACATTTTTTCCCATTTATTTCCTTGATAATCTTGACCTTTTGTTCTTCCAGATGAATTTTGTTGCTACTATTTTTAGCTTTATAAAATAAGGTTTTGGTAGTCTGATTTGTATGGAACTGAATAAATATATTAATTTAGGTAGAATTGTCATTTTTATGATATTGGCTCAGTCTACCCATCAGCAATTAATATTTCCCCAGTTGTTTTGCTGCCTTTATTTCTGTGAAAGATGGTTAGCAGTTGTGTTCATACAATTCCTGAATTTGTCTTAATTTGAAGAGCTATCCCACAGAAGAGGAAGGTGACTTGTTCAGAATGGCCCAAAGGGTAAAACTAGGAGGGATGGATTGAAGTTACAGAGAAATCACCTTTGACTCACTGTAAAGAGAAGCTCCCTAACAACTGAAGTCAAGTATTTTATGCTTTCTGCAGTTATTTTAAATAGAATTTCTCTATCTCTTCCAACTATAACTTTTTGATAATATATAGAATGCTAATGATTTATGTTGATTAATTTTATATCCTGCAACTTTGCTGAAGTTGTTAATTGTTCAATTAATTTTTTAGTTTATTCTCTAGGGTGCATTAAGTATACCATCATATAATCTACAAAGAGTGATAGTTTTTGTTTCCACATTGTTTATTTTAATTCCTTTAGTTTCTTTTTTCTTGTATTATTGCCATACCTAGCATTTCTAGTACAATAATGAATAATAGTGTTGTTAATAGACATCCTTGCTTCACCCCTGATCTCAGTGGAAAGGCAGAAACCTTATCCCTGTTGCAGATAATGCTTACTGACAGTTTTAGATAGATAGTACTTATCATTTTAAAGAAAGCTTCAATTATTCCCTTTCTTTCTAGGGTTTTTAATAGGGATGAATGCTGTATTTTGTCAAAAGCTGTTTCTGCATCTATTGAGACAATCATACTTTTGTTAGATTTGTTTATTGATACTTTTCCTAATATTGAACCAGCCCTACCTTCCTGGTATAAATCCTTGGTCATAGTATGCAATTTTTCTTTGTGTAATATATTGTTACAATCTCCCTGCTAGTGTTTTATTTAAAATTTTTACATCCATACTCATTAGGGAAATTCATCTATAGTTTTATTTCTTTGTTTTTGCTCTTCTTGGCTTAGATATCAAAACCACATTTTTTTCATAAAAATAATTTATCAGGTCTCTTTCTTTGCCTATTTTCCCAAATATTTTATATAGTATTGGAATTAATTGTTCTTTAAATGTTTGGTAGAATTCATTTGTAAATTAATCTGGTCCTGGAGATTTTTTTTTAGGAATCTCATTTATGGCTTGTTTATTTTCCTTTTCTAAGATAGGGTTATTTAAGCATTCTATTTCCTCTTCTGTTAATGTGGGCAATTAATTTTTTTAAATTTTCATCCATTTCATTTAAATTGTCATATTTATGGGCATATAATTGGTCATGATTGTGAAATTTTCAATGTGAGCATTTATACCTCAGAAATCAAAGCCCTACAAATCAGGACTTGATTTATTGTTTTACAGATTTCTAAACAAGAAAGTGAGAGAGATAATGCTAATAACACAAATTAAATGCAAAAGTGTATTGTATGTACATTTTTTTTTTCCAGATCTCTGATTGTTAGACATTGATCAGCAACCCTTAATTTGAAGAGCTATCCTATGGAAGGGGAACTTGACTTGTTTTAAATGGCCCAAGAGGGCAGAACTAGGAGTGATGGATTGAAGTTACAGAGAAATCACCTTTGATTCAATTTAAAGAGAAACTTCATAACAACTGAAGCCATCCAGAAGTGTGTAAGCAGTGCATTTCCTTTTCCTGGCTCTCTTTAAGAAAAGGCCGAGGCATCAAGTTTTAGAGATGTTGTGGAGAAGATTCCTATTCCTGAGTGGATGCTGTGCAACACGTGGTGTGATCTTAGGGGAAAAACATTCCCATCAGATACTGAGAAGATATTGAAATCTAGATCAAAGTACTGAGAACAGTTGGTTTTCATTGTGACTGTATGTTCCTCACTTTAGGAAACACAATTTTTTAAAAGAGATGATTATAAAATGAATTTTAAAAAAACTATATTTTTAGATGCATTCAAAGAATCTAGTTAAAAGAATTATTCAATGAATTGTTTTGAAAAGCAAAGAACTGTTTCATTAAATTTAAAAAATATATTTATATGCATATACCACCCCATCTAGATTCATGTTTTAGATTTGCTTAAAGATACTTATACATCTGTTGCCCCAACTGTGTGCATGTATGGATTGTGATATAAGGTAGAGAAACCATTCAGCCTCCCAAATATTTCTGATGATAGACATTGAGAGTTGGATTTTGGGGCAGCGAGGTGGAACAGTGGATACAGTACTAGGCCTTAAAGTCAGGAAGACATCTTCCTGAGTTCAAATCTCAGACAATTACTAGCTGTGCGACTCTGAATAAGTCACTTCACCCTTCCTCATCTGTAAAATAATGAAATGGCAAAATCACTCCAGTATCTTTGCCAAGAAAACTCCAAAAAAGTTTCATAAAGACTTGGACATGACTGAACAACAACAGCTTATTCCCCCATGGGCCACATCTCAGCTATCTTCCCTGGAACTTTATCCCATCCCTAGGTTGAGGTAGGGGAAGATACTAGGTCTGAGTTCTGTCCTATCAAATGAACCTATTAAATACAGTTCAGCAGCAAATGAAAAAATACGTGGAAAGCAAATAGAGGGAGTGACGCAAGGGCCTAGCAAAAATCTCCACATACTTTTAAAAGGTAGGATGGCCATCTGGCCTGGCAGATACACTCATTTTACATTTCCACTGGTACATGACTGACATCATTTACCATTAAGTTCTATTTGAATAAAATGGCAGTAGACATTTAGGTAATATTACAGAGCAATAAATGTTTAAGAGCCTTAGGGGTATGAGCTTTCCAAATGTAGTCTAGATCCAGACGCTAAAAATACTGCTAATATACATTAACCTTTTTCAAACTTTTGCACAAATAATGGAGGTTCTCCCCCCACCCTCCACATACCCCATGTTCATCCACCCTTTCCTTTCTCACTCTGAATTGCTTAAGAGTTTCCTGGTTACAATTTTCCCTCCTTTTCCCCGCTTTTTAACTGTGCTGGATAGAAGAAGCATGAGGAAAATGTAGTTAAAATTCAAAATGCTTCCCCTTTATCATTACCATGAATCAACACAATAAATGAGCCCCTTCAGAGCACGGTAATAAGAATTTGATAAATCATCAGCCAAAAATTAACTAGATGTCAAAACAATCTTTGGGAAGTGTGATGGATTAGGGGTGATAGCAGCAATTAATCTCCCAGCATGACTTCACGGGAGAGACACAACTAGTGAGATGGATAGAGGAGGGGACTGAGGCCCTGCAAGGTCAGGACACTGCAGAAAGGAGAAAGGGAGCAAGTAGTGAGAGAAGAGAAGGGGGAGAGAGGGGAAGAAAAGAGAAAGGGAGTAAGAGAGAGAGATGGAGAAAAGGATGGAGGGAAGAGAGAGAGAGAGAGAGAGAGAGAGAGAGAGAGAGAGAGAGAATTCAACTGAGTCTGCAGTACCCAGGCATCCAGCAGCTGAGCTAGAGGTCAGTTACATGCCTTTGAAAAGCTTTCTGTATCCAGCTGCTCTGTCTGATGAGGCAAGCATTTTTCCGCCTGTGCTAATAAATGCCACAAGCCAGCTCATGGGGCTCAACACATGGCAAGGGTGAGCAAGCAGGAGACCAAAGAGCTCTTAATTTAGGGAGGTGGGTATCTCTTTGTAAACAAAAGCAAGCAAAGAAGGAGACCCAGGAGGAACCTCATAGGGGGTGGGGGAGAGGAAGGGACAGGTAAGAGAAAGGAAAAGAAGATTCAAGGCTAGGAAAAAAAAAAGATGAGGGAGCCTTCTCCTCCTTCTTTAAGCCCCCACCCCTTTCTCTGTCTACCTCATAAAGTCCAAACTATTTGAGTTTTGCTCTAGATGTGCTGTGGCGAAGCAATGTGACTACTAAGAGACTTCAATTGAGCAAGCCTGGAGAAAGGGTATGCTGAGCAGAGGAGATTGGGCCAGGAGTGGGATGGGGTGGGGGTGAAGATAGACTGTAAGTCATACATTTCTCCATCTTTGAGGTGGGACTGATTCTTGCATTTTCTTCTTCACAGGAGAGTTTATGATACTGGAAGAAATAGCCTCTGGGAAAGGGGTTGGGGGAAAAGCCCAGGAAGGTAGAGAGGCATGGTGGGAAGGCTCCTTCTCTCCCCAGTTTTCACTCCAGTGATAAGGTCTAGGATCTTGAGGCTGTGCCTCATCTCCCCCACACTCCCTAATGAGGGCCTCCAGGGTAGAAAAAGTAGTCCTATGAGCTTAGTGCTGAGCAGACAGGCTGAACTGATGGGGAGAGGATGAGATATGCTGGAGGGAAAGAAGAGAGATTTGCAGGAAGCTAGATCTGAGCAAATTATCCAGGAAAGACAAATGAAGGGAGAAAAGTAGAAAATATTTCATTCTAATAGGAAATCAATTAAAATTGTAGGATTTCTGACCCTAGACATCATATTCCACTCAATTAAACAAATACTAAGTGCCTACTCTGTGCAAAAATATAAGAGGCAGCATGTCATTATGGATAGACAGTAGTCTTCAGAGTCATGAAAATCTGGGTTCAAGAGCCACCTCTAATACACACTGGATGTGTGACCTTGGGCAAGTCACTTCACCTCTTTGTGCTCTAGGTAACTCTAAGAATATAATTTGCTGAGAAAGTGTTGTCTTGGATTGATGGATGAAATTTCCTCACCTGGGAGTTTTTTATATGAATGAAATAATAAGATTAGTCCCTATGCCCATCTATAAGGCACTGTGCTACGTGCTTAGAATATAAGAACAAAAACAAAAAAGAGAAGATTAAAGAAGTTGCATCCTGGGGTGGTGGTGATGGTGGTGTAACATACACCATTGTTAAGTCTAGTGGTGGTATGATGCTAACCTGGTGAACGGAACTTATCAGTTATTCTTATTTACCCCCTAAAATTTATGTGTGGGGGCTACTCTTTCTTTGAAGCATGGTATCTAGCCACTCCTTCATCTCCTCCCTTCTGGGAAGGAATTTTTCCCTCCAATCAAGTCCAGGAAAGATGACTCACTCACTGCCTAGGAGTCTAGGATAAGGAATCTCTCTTTGCTCTGAGAAATTGTAAAAACGAATCAATAATTTTCTTCTCAGCCCCAAATTCCCTGTCAGAAATAGTGTTTTGCAAAACATCCAAGTTTAAAATTTTTTCTCCACCTAAGCTTCATCAAATGTTCCTTTTCCACTGCATTTTTATTCAGTGGTCAGCAGTTTTTATCACAATTTCTGGCAAGAGAAAAGATAAGTAATATGTTAAGTAAAATTTTATGATATCAAAATGTCTTCAGTACTCTAGAATAATGAACAGAAAGGTGTCTTCTAAGACAAAGAGGAATAAAAGGGAAGGAGGGGATTGAATGACCACTAGTCTAGTCTTGGGAGTCCTGACTGGTTCTAGGAAGGGAGCACCTGCTGTATGTCTCTGACTCATGCTGTAATAATACTATCTTGACATTAGGAGTTCAGAACAAATAACTCATGGCAGTTATTTGCTACCCCCCCCTACCCCTGCCACTCCTAGCTTCTTTTCTCCCATTCAGCTTGGCTTTTCTAAGCTTCTGTTTCATAATACTATCTTTTTTAACCTATATCTATTTTTAACTTTTTTAATTAAAATTTTGAGTCCCAACTTTTATCCCTCCCACTCCTCAGCCTGCCCTGAGATGGTAAGCAAACAGATATAGGTTGCACATGAACAGTTATGTAAAATATTTCCATATTAGTCATTTTGTACAAGCAGACTCAAATAAAAGAATAAACATGAAAGAAGTGAAAAATAGCATGATTCAGTTAGTATTCAATTAATATCAGTTCTTTCTCTAGAGTCAGATAGTATTACTAAGAATAGCTAAGTCATTCACTTCATGGAACAATATTGCTGTTACTGTGTACAGTGTTCTCCTGGTTCTGTTCACTTCACTATGCATCAGTTCATGTAATTCTTTCCAGATTTTTCTGAAATCATCCTGCTTGTCATTTCTTATAATACAATAATATTCACTTACAACCCTATACAATATCTTGTTTAGCCATTCCTCAATTGATGGGCATTCCTTTGATTTCAAATTCTTAGCCACTAAATAAAGAGCTGTTATAAATATTTTTGTACAAATAGGTCCTTTTCCATTTTTATTTGGATATCTTTGGGATATAGACCTAACAGTGGTATTGCTGGATCAAAGAGTAGCACAGTTTTATACTCCTTTGAGCATAGTTCCCAATTGCTCTCCAGAATAGTTGGATCAGTTCACAACTCCACCAATAATGCATTAGTATCCTAGTTTCCCCACATATCCCCTGACAGCCAAAATTTTTCTTTTTTCTTGTATTAGCCAATCTGATAGGTGTGAGATAGTACCTCAGAATTGTTTTAATGTACATTTTTATCTGATAATAGTGATTTAAAGTATTTTTATGGTTATAGATAACTTGTTTTGTTTGTCTGAAAACTACCTTTTCATACCCTTTGACCATTTATCAATTGAGGAATGACTTGTATTTTTATAAATTGAACTCAGTTCTTTGTGTGTGTGTGTCCTTTGTTGTTGAAAAAGACCATGCCATCAGAGAAATGATGACATGACTTGCACTTGACTTTGTTTTGAGTGAGGGAGAGTTGTATAGGTCACCAGCTTCACTTCTCCTCCAGAGCCATCTGAATCCAGTGACAAGATATTCATTAGGATGACTGGAGATGACCAAAGATGAGGCAATTGGAGTTAACTGACTTGCCCAAGGTCACACAGCTAGTGATTGTCAAGTATCTGAGGTGATATTTGAACTCAGGTCCTTCTGACTCCTGTACTAGTGCTCTATCCACTGCACCACCTAGCTGCCCAAATCAGTTCTTTATATAATTCATAAATGAGGCCTTTATCAGAAATACTTGTTGCAAAAGATTTCTCCCAGTTTTTTGTTTTCCTTATTATTTTGGTTGCATTGGTTTCATTTGTGCAAAACTGTTTTAGTTTTATATAATCATAATGATCTATTTTACATTTTGTAATGCTCTCTATATCTTTTTTGGCCTTAAATTCTTCCCTTATCCATAAATCTACAGATAAACTATTCCATGCTTTCTTAATTAGCTTATGGTATCACCCTTTATGTGTAAATCATATACCCATTTTGAACTTCTCTTGGTATACAGAGTGAGATGCTAGCCTATACCTAATTTCTGCCATAACGTTTTCCATTTTTTCCAGAAGTTTTTGTCAAATAATGAGTTTCTGTTTCAAAAGTTTCTGTTTCTGGATCTTTGTGTTTATCATATACTAGATTACTATGGTCATTTACTCTAATATAGTTAGTACCTAATCTATTCTACTGATCCATTACTCTATTTCTCAGCCAGTACCAGATTGTTTTGATAATTGCCTCTTTATAATGCAATTTAAGTTCTAGTATAGAATTTTTCATTGATTCCCTTGATAATCTTGAGCCTTTGTTCTTCCAGATGAACTTTGTTATTATTTTTTCTTAGCTCTTAAGATAATTTTTGATAGTTTGATTGGGATGGCACCAAAAAACAAATTAATTTAGGTAGAATTGTCATTTTTATTATATTGGCTTACCCTATCCATGAGCTATTAATATTTTTCCCATTCTTTAGATCTGACTTTATTTGTGTGCAAAGTGTTTTATAGTTCTGATCATGTAGTTCTTTGGCTTATCTTGGTCAAATATTTGGATTCCAAAATATTTTATATTGTCTACAGTTATTTTAAATGGAATTTATCTTTCTGTCTTTTGCTGCTAGGCTTTGTTAGTAATGTTTAGAAATGATGATTATTTATGTGAGTTTATTTTGTATCCAGAAACTTTGCTAAAGTTGTTAATACTTTCCAAGAGTTTTTTTTAGTTGATCCTATAGGTATAACAACATGTCATTTGCAAAGACTAATAATTTTGTTTCCTTCTTGACCATTCCAATTCCATTAATTTCTTTTTCTTCTCTTATTTCTATAGTTAACATTTCTAGTACAATATTAAATAAAAGAGGTGCTAATGGGTATCCCTGCTTTACCCCTGATGGTATCAAGAAGACTTCTAGCCTATCCTCATTACAGATAATGCTTGCTGATAGTTTTAGATAAATTTTACTTACTATTTTGAAGTAAACATCATTTGTCTGCTTGCTAGTGCTTTGAATACGATGGGTGTCATATTTTTTCAAAGACTTTTTTCTTCATCTATTGAGATAATCATATTATTTCTGGCAGTTTTGTTACTGACATGCTTAATTATACTGAGAGTTTTCCTAATATTGAACCAGTTCTGTATTCCTAGTATAAATTCCACCTGGTCATTGTATATAATCCTTGTGATATATTGCTATAATCTTTCTTGGATTTTATTTAAATTTTTTCAACAATGTTCATTAGGGAAATTGGTCTATAATTTTCTTTGTTTTGGCTCTTCCAGGTGTGAGTATCAGCCCTATATTTGTGTTGTAAAAGAAATTTAGTAAGACTCTTTCATCACCTATTTTTCCAAATAGTTTATGTAGCATTGGGATTAAATGTTCTTTAAATGTTTGGTAGAATTCAAAGCCATCTGGTCCTGGGGATTTTTTCTTAGGAACTTCAATGATGGCTTGTTCAATTTTTTCCCCTAAGATTGAATTAAGCATTTTATTTCTCTTTTGAAAATCTGGGTAATTTATGTTCTTGTAGATACCCATCCATTTCATTTAGATTGTCAAATTTATTGGCATATAATTGAATGAAATAGTTTCTAACAATTGTCATGATTTCCTCTTCTTTGGTGGTGAATTCACCCCTTTCATTTTTGATACTAGTAATTTGTTTTTCTCCTTTCCCTTTTCAAATCAAATTAATAAATGTTTCATATGTTTTATTGTTTTCTTTTATAAAACCAGCTTCTAGTTTTGTTTACTAGTTCAATGGTTTTCTTACTTTCAGTTTTATTAATCTCTCCTTTGAGTTTCATGATTTCCAATTTGGTGTTTAATTGGGGAGTTTAAAATTTGTTCATTTTCTAATTTTTTTAGTTGTAATTCATTGATCTGCTTTTCCCCTATCTTATTGATGTAGCAATTAAAAATACAAATTTTTCTGTAAATACTCCTTTGGCTGCATCCCATATATTTTGATATGTCCTCATTATCGTCATTTTCTTTAAAGAAATTATCAATTGTTTCTATAATTTGTTCTTTGACCCACTTGTTTTATAGAATTTGATATTTAATTTCCAGTTAATTTCAGTCTCTCTTTACACTGTTTATTATTGAATGTAATTTTTATTGCATTATGATCTGAAAAGGATGAATTTACTATTTCTGCTTTTCTGCATTGTAAGAGTGAAGATTTTTTGTCTTAATATATGGTCGTGTGTGTGTGTGTGTGTGTGTGTGCGTGTGTGTGTATGTGTAAAGGTTCCATGTACTGCTGAGAAAAAGGTATATTTTTTCCCATTCTCATTGTGTTCCCCAGAGATTCCTCATATCCAACTTTTCCAGAATTTTATTCACCTCCTTAAATTCTTCTTTGTTTTGTGGTTAGATTTATCTAGTTCTGATAGGGGAAAGTTGAGATCCCCAATAGTATAGTTTTTCTTTCTTCCTCCCTCCCTCCCTTCCTTCCTTCCTTCCTTCCTTCCTTCCTTCCTTCCTTCCTTCCTTCCTTCCTTCCTTCCTTCCTTCCTTTCTTCCTTCCTTCCTTCCTTCCTTCCTTCCTTCCTTCCTTCCTTCCTTCCTTCCTTCCTTCCTTCCTTCCTTCCTTCCTTTTCTTCCTTCCTTCCTTCCCTTTCTTTCTTTCTTCCTTCCTTCCTTCCTTCCTTCCTTCCTTCCTTCCTTCCTTCCTTCCTTCCTTCCTTCCTTCCTTCCTTCCTTCCTTTTCTTCCTTCCTTCCTTCCCTTTCTTTCTTTCTTCCTTCCTTCCTTCCTTCCTTCCTTCCTTCCTTCCTTCTTCCTTCCTTCCTTCCTTCCTTCCTTCCTTCCTTCCTTCCTTCCTTCCTTCCTTCCTTTCTTTCTTTCTTTCTTTCTTTCTTTCTTTCTTTCTTTCTTTCTTTCTTTCTTTCTTTTTCTTTTTCCTCCTGTAACTCATTTGAATTCTCCAGAAATTTAGATGCTATACCATTTAGTCTATATATGTTTAGTATTGGTATGAGTTCATTATCTATGGTACCTTTCAGCAAGATATACCTTTCTTCTATATCTCTTTTAGTTAGAGTTTTTACTTGTACTTTGTCTGAGATTATGATTGTTATCCCTGTGTTCTTTGCTTCAACTGAAGCATATTAGATTCTGCCCAAGCCCTTACCTTTACTCTGTGTGAATCTCTCTGTTTCAAATGTGTTTCTTGTAAACAACATATTATAGGATTCTGATTTTTAATCTGTTCTGTTATCTGCTTCCATTTTATAGGTGAATTCATTCCATTCAGATTTACCTTTATGATTACTAACTATGTATTTCCCTCCATGCAATTTTTCATTGTTTATATCTCCCACCTTTCCCCCAACCTTCCCCTCCTCACAAGTGTTCTAGTTCTTATCACCATCTTGCCCAATATACCCACCTTTTCATCAGTCTCCCCCTCCCCCTTCTATGATCCCCATTCCTTTTTACTTCCTTATATGGTAAGACAGATTTTTTATATCCAACTGAGTGTGTATGTTATTCCATCTTTGAGCCATTGTGATGAGAGTAAGTTTGAAGCTTTGATCACCACCACCTTCCATCTTCCCTTTCTTTATAATATCTTTTTCACATGGGATAATTTACCCTATTTCACATGGGATAATTTCACATGTCAAAGACATGCCTCTTTCACATGGAATAATTTACCCTATTTAATCTCCCCCTTTCTTCTTCCAGCAAAATTTTCTTTCTTACCCCTTTGTTTATTGGGGTATCATCCCATCAAAGTCACCTTATATCCATACTCTCTGTCTGCATATTCTTCATATTCTACATATCTTCAAATTGTTCTTATAATAATAAAGTTGTTAAGAGTTAACCAATATTATCTTACCATACAGAAATATAAACAATTTAACCTTATTGAATTTCTTATGTTTTCTCTTTCTTGTTTCTTTTTTACCTTTTAGTGTTTCCCTTGAGTCTTGCATTTGGAAGTCATTTTTTTTTTTTATTCAGCACTGGTCTTTTAATTTAATTAGAAATTCTTGAAAGTCCCTTATTCCATTAAATATCATTTTTCCCCCTGAAAGATTATATTCAGTTTTGCTGGGTAGGTGATTCTTGGTTATAATCCTAACTCCTTTGCCTTCTGCTATATCATATTCCAAGTCCTCTGATTCTTTAATGTGGAAGCTGCTAAATCTTATGTAGTTCTGACTGTAGCTCCTTGATATGATATTTTTTTTTTCTTTTTGAATGCTGGCAATACTTTCTCCTTGATCTGTGAGTCCTGGAATTTGGCTATGGTATTCCTGGGAGTTTACATTTTGAGATCTCTTTCAGACAGCTATTGGTGGATTCTTTACATTTCTATTTTGTCTTCTGGTTCTAGTATATCAGGGGAGTTTTCTTTTATAAATTTTTGAAAGGTGTTGTCCAGGCATTTTTTTTAAAAATCATGGTTTTTGGATAGTCTAATAATGCTTATATTTTCTCTCCTGGATCTATTTTTGAGGTTAGTTGTTTTTCCAATGAAAAATTTCACATTTTCTTCTATTTTATTTTTTTACCTTTTAAAATTTTGTTTTATTGTATCTTAATATCTCATAGAGTCATTAGTTTCCACTTGTTCAGTTCTAATTTTTAAGGAATTATTTTCTTCAGTGAGCTTTTGTACTTCCTTTTCCATGTGGTCAATTCTACTTTTTAGGTAGATATTTTCCTTGGCAAATTTTTGTATATATTTCCCCAAGTTATTGACTCTTTTTTCCCCATGAGTTTCTTGTATCACTCTCATTTCTTTTCCCAGTTTTTTTTCTTTTACTTCTCTAATTTGTATTTTAAAATCCTTTTTTAGTTCTTCCAGAATTTTTTTTTGTGACTAAGGCCAAATTACATTTTTCATTCAGGCTGCATATGTAGCAATTTTGAAACTATTGTCCTTTTTAAAGTTTTTGCCTTGATCCTCCCTATCACCATAGTAACTTTCTATAGTTAAGTTCTTTTTCTTTTTTTGTTCACTTTCTACCTTTTTAGTGAATTGGAGTTTTTATATGAGAGTTGGCCTCTGTTCCTACACTGTCCCAAGCTTTTTGTGCTAGGACTCTGGGTCTTACTTCTGGCTTTCACTGGGCTTCAGACCTTAACTACTTCCTTTCACTGAAGGGTAGGCATCCTTTCTGGCTTGTACTGGGGTACCTGGGTGTGGGGTTTAGCAGCTGACCTGTCCTTGCTGGGGTCTTGAAGCTGGGTTGCTGTGGTAACAGTCTTTCTGGTAGCTAGTCCTGAAGGAGGGATCTTGTTGCTGGTCAGCCCCAGGGGTGGGGCCCTGCTTCTGGGTTGCTATGGAAACAGGATCTCTGTGCTGGTAAGCCCCTAGTACATGGGATCACTACTGGCTAGCCTTGGGGTAGGGCTTCACTGTTGGTTAGCAATGGGTTGAAGACCATGTTGGTGGCTTATGCTGATGTGGGGTTACTGGAGTAGGGCCTTGCTGCTCTGCACAGACTGCTCACTTGCCTAAGGGGATTGCTGGTTAGCAGGAGGGTAGGCATAGCTGCTAGATTTCCGTAGACTTGGAGCCTTACTGCAGGCACTCTGATGTAAGGCTAGCTGCTGTTGCTCTTGGACCTTGTTCCCCTCCCACCCTGCTGGTAAGCTGCAGCTTCTCTACTCCTAGATCTATTCTGAGGCAGTTTTCTAGTTTTTTGGAGGGGAATTTTGGAGGGCTTCAGAGATTCCTTCCTCACCCTGCCATCTTGGCACTGGAAGTATATGATGCTTTTTTGCTGCCACATAATCCTTTACCATGGGAGGAGCTAGTTTGTCAATCTAGTTAAGGACTCAGCAGTCACAGGTTAAGGGTAAAATCCCCAGGGGGATAGAAGAGTGAGAGTATCCTGGGAGACTTTCAGAGTACTGACTCTAGACTCTGACAATCTGAGTTCAAATCCTAACTATGTGACCTTGGGCAGGATACTTTCCTGTGAGTTGGTTTCCTCATCTGTAAAATGAGAATTGGAATTGATAGCTTCTAAGACTCTTTCTAGGTCTAGAACTATAATTTATGATCATATGGGCAACCAGCTCCAACATCTTGATCTCCTTGGCAATACTATAACAGTGCTACATAACAGTGAAGGGTCTGATCCAAAGACAGGCTGGGAAAAAGAACTGTGAGTTAATCTGAAGGAAGAGATCACAGATAGCTAGAGAGTGGTGGCTGGTGGGGAAAAGCAAGGGAAGCAGGGAGGAGTAGAGATCAGGGAAAGCTTTAAAGAAAGGGTATCACCTGAGCTGAGACTTGAAGGGAGGTAAAGGAAGGATTTTGAAAGGCAGAGTGGAAGAGGAATGGATATATAGATGGATCCTGTAGTGGAAGAAAGAGATGACATGATGTATTGGTAGTATGACTGACAGCCTGATTTGGATGGATTGTAGAGAAGAATATTGTGAAAAATTCTTGGAAAGGTAGGGTGGAACCAGATTATGGATGAAGGGTCTTATATGTCAGGATAAGGTAAATCTCTTAAACCACTCCCATACCAGGGGGAAAAACAAAAATATACAAACAAAAAATTCTGAGGTCCAACCTTTGCCACCAACTCAAAATTGATTTCTTTCATAGGAAGGACACTTATCTCTGAGTTTCCAGACTCCTTGAAGACATATGGGAAGTTTTACTCATCTAAATTTCATGGCAGAGACCCTCACCCTAAATTGCTCCAAATGACTGTCAGTCTGGTGGGTTTGGCCAGTATACTGCCCCTTTCTCCTTGACTTCTGAGTTGCATAACTGATAGACGTTGTTGCTATACTTTCTCTGGACAAAGCTCTCTGTTCTGAGTGCTGATGTATTTGGGTATGATGCTTCTGTTCTCAGTGGTTAGAGGCTACAGACTCAGAGGTTACATGGCTAATGGGCTTAGGCCTGCACTCCTGTCTTCTTGTTCTGTTCCAATGTGCACAGCTCAGCATTTGTGTTTCCAACAGAGTCTCCCACAGTTCTGCTGTAAATACACACACATATATATGTATAGACTATCAGAGCAAGGAAGGGACTTAGCAGGGCTTCTACTTGCCTCTTCTGAAAGGCCAGATGTCAAGAATAAATCTAATTTCCCTACTTGTTATTAGATTGTAAGCCTCATGAAGATAACTAGAGCACACAATCATTGACATTGGTCCCCAGCTTCTTAGGGTATTTCTCTGTACTCTGTGAGTATTTGAGAAATACTTTCTAACAGACTGAGTGGACAAATTAACTAATGGGTTGGATAAGAGGCAATGCAGGCTACCGGAAGGAACATTAAAGGGTTTCTCAGGATTGATGAGTTAAAATCTGTAGTTCTGTTCTAGACATGCTGTGTGACTTGCTGTGTGCCTCAGGTCCTGTGTCTATAAAAGGCAGAGTATAACATCTACCCCCAACTGTTCTCTTCATGGATTTGTTGAAAGGATGAAGTAGATGATGCATTTTAAACTGCTTTAAGGTTTCTCTACAAAAGGTACACTATGGAAATAAGGCGTTATTACATACGCTAATGCAGGAGCATATCAGCCAATAACTGAAGTCAATGTGGAGCAACCTTAGCGTTGCTCCTCTGGCAGACCAAGTCTAAATACTTGGAAAGACTATGATGCAAGGCATGTTTTTTTCTCATCATTTCCTCTTTCTTACTATTCTTTGGATTTCACCACTGGTGATTTTTGTAAAATGGTATGTTCCCAGATTTGTTGAATAGGCCACTGGTGTGAGGCCATGGAACTTAATAGGTTATGAATCATAGGATCTTAGAATCTTAGAGTTGGAAGGGATCTCAGAGGTCATCTAATTAAGTCTGAACAGGAATTCCCAGTACAACATCTCTGACAAATGGTCACCTACTCTCTTCTTGAAGGCTTCCAACACTGGGAAATTTATCCACTTCCTGAAACAGCCTCTTCCACTCTTAGGCATATCTAATTTATATTGGGCTCAGCTTTGCCTCTTTAAAGAGAATTTCCACCCATTTTTCTACTCTGGGATTAAATAAAAGAAACTTAATCCCTTTCCCACATGCCAGCTCTTTAAATATTGGAAGGAAACTATCCCCATCTCCTGCCCCACCAAATGCCCTTTTAATGTTCCTCAGAGAAGCATAGACTGTTAAAGCTAAAAGGGACCTTAGAAATTAGCCAGTTCAATTCATTCATTCAACAATTGTACAAGTGAAAATAAATTGAATCCCAGAACAATGAACCTGTACAAAGGCACTCAGGTAGACAGTAGCAGAACCAGGACTAAGTCCCCCTGACTATGGAACCAGTGTTCTTTCCTCTACTATATGCTGTTTCCAAATTCAGGAACTGCGGATTATAATACTTGTTCTAGCTAACTCAAAGATTATAGCAAGCAAGATGTAATAGTTGCACAATTAATTCTACCAAACTCCAAAGCTGTACTCCTGCAACTCTCCTAAAACCCCCAAGCCCCCAAAACTATTTTCCCTCTGGTATTTGATGAGTGGTTGGATCTGAGTACAAAATTCTTTAATATTTCTGACTTAAAAAAAAAGCATCATGTGACATCAGAAACATCAGTGTATACAAGAACAACTAAGTACAAATCCCCAAAAATACTATTTCCTGTTTCCTGTAGTCTTAGTTCACGTCTTCCTATTGGTGCCTTCTGTTGTCTTGAAGAAGTACAGTAATACCATCTCATCTGTCCTTAATCTAATAACATAGTAATAACACACAAATCATCTTAGTTGAGTACAGATACTGACTGGGACCAACCCACCTTGATAGGGGATATTGTGGAAGTATCATTGATTGCTGATCTATGATGGCTTTCCTCAACTAGAAATACAGAGCTAGACTAATGAAGCCATGGTTTTGTTATAAATTCTTGTATAGGACAATTAGCTTTGGTCTCCCAATGGCTAGAGTATATAATACCTCAGACTATGGCTCATTGACTTATAAATTGGTGCTCTTGGTTACCAAGAGAACCAGGTAAAAGAGCATGGATTACTTGTTTTCCATGCTTGCAATACATTCCCTTCTCACCACCACTTCTTCAAATTCCTTGCTTCCTTCTAAGTCTAGCTCATAGACCCCTTTCTACAAGATGGGGCACAGTTGATTAGAGAACTGCGCTTGGAGCCAGGAAGACTAGAGTGCAAATCTAGCCTCAGACATGTACTGTGTAACCTTGAACAAGTCACTTAACCTCTATCTGTCTGATTCCTTCAACTGTGAAAGGGAGATAATAATAATACCTACTTCTGAATGTTCTTGTGAGGATCAAATGAGATATTTGTTAAGTGTTTAGCACAGTGATTACATATAGTAGGCACTTAATAAATGTTTCCCTTCTCCCCTCTCTCCCCCTCCCATCCCCCACCTCCTTTCCTCCTTCCCTCCCTTCCTCCCCCTTCCCCCTCCTCTTTTCTTCCTCCCTCCCTCCCTTCCTTCCTTCCTTCCTTCCTTCCTCCCTCCCTCCCTCCCTCCCTCCCTCCCTCCCTCCCTTCCTTCCTTCCTTCCTTCCTTCCTTCCTTCCTTCCTTCCTTCCTTCCTTCCTTCCTCACTTCCTTCTTTCCACATACTCCCATTCCTTACTTGGAGTCATCTCATTATTTACTTTGTCTTTTGCACTTATATGTATATGTGCTCTCCTTTTCCTACCTCTCCCTTTTATTCTTCCAAAGATGTAAGCTCCTAGAGTACAACAACTGTTTTGTTATTGTTTTTGTTTTGTCACTGCCTGTTATGTTAATACTTGAAGTTTATTGATTGATTTTTGATGGCTGTATGAGAATTTCATTTCCTTGCCTGGATTTTGTCCTTTGAGAACAGAGATTGGAAGTATCACAGCTCACTCTCAGACAATGCTTCATCATTGGTGAATGATGAATATCTTAATTCTTATCACTTAATCACTTAGTTACTTAATTGATTACTGAATCTCAATTTCCTAGTCTATAAAATGAGGATTATAATACTTGTTCTAGCTAACTCAAAGATTATAGCAAGGAAAGCACTTTGCAGATTTCAAACATCTTGGTAATTTGAGCTGTTGCTATTAATACTGGTAAATGAGTACAAATCTATCACCACTATTGGTGCACATCTTACCAGCAGTAAATCATTAACAATATTATTTTCAGAGAACAGATCTATAAAGGTCCACCTTTAATTTTACCTGAATCCGATTAAATTCATTGCTAGTTTTTTTCAGTATTTTTCAAAGCACAAGTCAGAACTAAATTCTTGCTACATTTTAAAATGAAAGAATTGGAGACCCACTTTAGAGCATAACTCTTTCAAGTCCAACATTAGGATTTCCCATAGTTTTCACTTTTCTGGAGGTGGGAAGATGGGGAGGGTTGGCACGAAAGGGACATCATAGCATTTTTCCAATTCTGGAAAACTGAAAAAAGGAGAGAATTAGAAGGCTTCAAAGATATTTCCAGATATCAATTCACAAAATATCCCATAAAAATCTAGTTTAAATATGACTCCAAAATATCTTGCTTTCTATCTTTAAAAGTGCTAGTCAAGTAAAGACTGTGTGAAAAATGATTATTAATAGCCAGTATCTTGGGGGAGATTCGGAGGTTCTCTCCTTTTTCTAAATTCCTCACTTTAAAAAGTTCCTTTTTTTTGAAGTTTATTACTAATAATGAGATTGAGATAATGAGACTCTCCTGATGTTGGTCAGACCCCACCCAATTGTGCAAGGGATTTATTAATCTAGTGTAGGGAAGCCCATTGCATTCTATTCCAGCTTGAGTGAAGACAAATCCTTTTGTCCATAGCCAAAGGCTGGGGGTGGTCTGAGCAGAGATAATTTTTCTGTGCAAGGGCCACTCTCAGCCCCATTGATCACCTACTGTTTGGAAGGGTATATAACTGTGAGCCCTGCCCCATGATTGCTTTTGGTCTAGGAGAGAAGGCCAAATGACTATCACGTGGTTAATAATCTGTTGACTTTATTAATAAAATGATTATATTACCCAGAAACTATATCTCTCTAACCTTTTTAAACTTTGTAACTGGTAGTAATGATTGTAATAAGTATTTATATTGTTATTTAAGCCCTCATATCTCTATACACACACATATATGTATATATACATACATATAAACATACCTACATATATACATATTCATTGTATATGTGTGTGACTCCATACGATGAATATGTATATATGTAGATAGATAGATATACATACATACATACATACCTATATACACATATACACATATGCCCTCTACATATAAACACACATATATACACATACTTACAACTTGTAGTACCTACCTCATTGTAGTTGATTTGAGGGTTAATGAGATAGCAAGTCTAAGGTGAATTGAAATTTGGTGGCCATTAGCAAGAGTAAGTTTCTTTGGAATTGGTAAATCAACTCCTCTCTGCTTGATAGCTTGATGACCTTATGACCTTATTTTTGCTTGGAATTAGGGGGTTAGTCCAGATAATCTTTCTGTGCCTCTTCCAGATCTTATAGGTCATTTTTAATAGGTTATATTTTAAACAGAGAATACTGGAAGTAACAACAGCATTGCAAAGATGATGATCAGAGGATCTGGAACCTCAGTAGCTTATCCATTAGATACCTTAGGCATACTCATCTAAAATGGAACCCAAACACTTAAAGACAAAAAAAAAAAAGGAAGTGACCAAGCCATGATAAAGAATTCTAAACCCTGATGGTACTAACTAGTAGCTCATGAAAGAAAACAGTCACTTTAAAAATGAAACAAAATGGGGGCAGAGCCAAGATGCCTGAGTAGAAAAATGCATATACTCTAGCCCTTCCCCTACAGCCCACAAAATACCTGTAAAAAAGGCTCTCAACAAAGTCTAGAGCAGCAGAAGCCACAGAACAGAGCAAAAGATGTTTCTAATGAAAGGAAAGGTCCGTCTCATGGGACGCTGAACAGAGCAGAGCACAGCCCTGGCCACATGGCACTGGGAGGAAAAGGACCTGAACAGACCTCTGGACAAAGTTCCTAGCAGGGATGGTCCCAAATACCTCAACCCACAAGTGACAAAGAAAGCTCCAAAGGTCAGTGGGGGAAGGCTTTCCCAGCTGAGCGAGAGGGAGCAGGGTTTCTCCAGCAATAGCCCCAGGCAACGGCAGAGGCAGTGACAGCAAACTGTAGGCAGCTACAGAGGCTGGGAAGCAACCTGGATTCATTGTTCAGACAGCTCAGCTTAAAGCCTCTGGCAGTAGGGAGCAACTGATCTAAATCCTAGCCCTGAGTGATGGCCCCACCCCTACCCAAAGCCCAGGGAAACTAAGCAGCTGAGTCTAATCTCTTGACAAAGGATTTAGAGGTCAAGTAACTGGCTGGGAAAATGCCCAAAAAAGGGAAAAAAAATAAGACCATAGAAGGTTACTTTCTTGGTGAACAGGTGTCTCCTCCCATCCTTTCAGATGAGGAAGAACAAGGCTTACTGTCACAGGAAGTTAAGACCCCTGCCTCCAGGGCCTCCAAAGTAAACTTAAACTTGGCTCAGGCAATAGAAGAACTTGAAAAGAGTTAGCAGCTTGCTAAAAGAGAATCAAAAAAATGCTGAGGAAAATAACACCTTTAAAAAGAGGTTAACTCAGCTAGAAAAAGACGTTGAAAAAACCAATGAGGAGAAGGAGGCTTTTAAAAGCAGACTTAGCCAAATGGAGGAGAAGGTTCAATAGCTCACTGAACAAAACAGTTCTCTGAAAGAGAGAATTGAGTTCAGGGAAATGAATGACTATGAGATGAATCAAACAGTTAGAAAACAAAACCAAAAGTTTGAAAAAATAGAAGATATGTGAAACATCTCATTGGAGAAACAACTGACCTGGAAAATAGATCCAGGAGAGACAATTTTAAAATTATGGGACTACCTGAAAGCCACGATCAAAAAAAAGAGGCTAGACATTATCTTCCATGAAATTATCAAGGAAAACTGTCCTGATATTCTAGAACCAGAGGGCAAAATAAATATTAAAAGAATCTACCAATCACCTCCTGAAAGAGACCTGAAAAGAGAAATTTCTAGGAATAGTGTGGCCAAATTTCAGAGTTCCAAGATCAAGGAGAAAATATTACAAGTAGCTAGAAAGAAACAATTCGAGTTTTGTGGAAATGCAATCAGGATAACACAGGATCTGGCAGCTTCGACATTAAGGGATCAAAGGGCTTGGAATAGGATATTCCAGAAGTCACAGGAACTGTGATTAAAACTAAGTATCACCTACCCAGCAAAACTGAGTATAATACTTCCAAGGGAATAAACGGTCATTCAGTAATATAGAGGACTTTTAAGCATTCATGTTGAAAAGACCAGAACTATACAGAAAATTTGACTTTCAAACACAAGAATCAAGAGAAGCTTGAAAAGGTAAACAGGAAAGAGAAATCATAAAAGACTTTCTAAAGCTGAACTGTTTACATTCCTACATGGAAAGAAAATATTTATAACTCTTAAGCATTTTCTTAGTATTTGGGTAGGTGGAGGGATTTTATACACACCCTCTCACACACACACAGAGTACAGGCTATGTTGAATCAGAAGAGATGATATCCACAAAAAAAGATATAAAATAAAAATTAAGGGGTGAGGGAGGAAAATACTGGGAGGAGAAAGGGAGAAATGGAAAGGGGCAGGCTATAACTCATAAAAGAGATAAAGAAAAATCTTGTTCAATGGAGGAGAAAAAGGAGAAGGGGAGAGAGGGAAGGTGAAGCAACTCTCTTCACATATAGCTTGAGGAGGGAATCACATGCTCACTAAATTTGGTATGAAAATCTATCTTAGACTACAGGAAAGTAGTGGAGGAGGCAACAAGTGGGGTGAGGAGATTGATAGAAGGGAAGGCAAATGGGAGAAGGGAGTAGCTAGAAATAAGCACTTTTGGGAAGGGACAAGGTCAAATGAGGAAATAAAAAAATAAGAGGGAATAGAGTAGGACAGAGGACAATATAGTTAGTATTACACAACGTGATTATTATGGAAGGCTTTTGCAAAATGACACGTATATAGCCTATATTGAATTGCTTGCCTTCTCAGTGGGGATGAGTAGAGAGGGAGGGAGGGAAAGAAGGTGGAATTCTAAGTATTAGAAATAAATGTTGAGAATTATTATTGCATATAACCGGGAAATAAGAAACACAGGTAATGAGGTATAGATATTTATCTTGCCCTACAAGAAAAAATAGAAGATGGGGATAAGGAAAGGGTGGGGTATTCTAGAAGGGAGGGCTCATTGAAGGAAAGGATAATCAGAATGTAAGGTATTAGGGGGTGGGAGGAGGGGAGAGATGGGGAGAAAATTTGAACATGTTATAAAGTGATGTAAAATCAATTAGTATTAAAACAATTGACTGAATTAATTGCTGAGACTAAGTCTGGGAAATATATTTTAGTCTGTCTCCTAGAGGCAGGTAACTGCGTAAAATTTGGCATTGATGGAAAAGTTAAGGTTTTAATGGTTAATTTGATTTTATGATTGTTATTTAAGCAGGAACTAGAACAGGTATAGAAAGGCATGTAAGCCACTTAAGACTTGCCTCAAAAGATGTTCCTTAGCCAATGTGAAATTATAGTCATATCTGAAACCTGGTTATTGGATGTTGCTATTTTAAGATGCTATGGGACTATTAAGTGACTGTTCTTCTGAGTCTAACTCCAGGTATGCATAGCAACAAAGCCTGTCTGAGCCTCCAATCCATGATGCCAGTAACCCTGTGAGATGCTGGTATGAACTGAAAAAGATGATCTCATGGGAAGGGTAAGAAAATGGCTGTTCAGCCTGGGTTGAGGTAGAATTCTCCTGACTTAATTTTTCCACTGACACCTGGCAGACTCTAATCCTCACTGAATGCAAGTTGACAATCTACTCTTGCCTGGAACTGACTTGAAGTTGGGGAGATATTGCTGCTTTGCAATGTCTCTACTCTTAGTGGCAATTTCCTATAGTCAAAAGGTTTGTAAGCTTAATACCAGATCTATTAAATTATAGATTGTTGGTAGGGGAACATCCAAGGTCAAGTCTAAAATTAAACTATTAGGCTTAGGACTTTAGACCAACAACAATAAGTTAGGGTCCTTTAATTCTTAGTAATAGTGTGGAGACAATGAGGTCAAGGGCTTATGAAGTTAGCATACATAGTTATTATTTGTGTCTTGGTTAATGTTAAAAAAAATCCATTTGTGGTCTATTTTGTAAATGTTTTAAAAGAAATATCACTTGACCAAAAGTTGGAATTGTGTTATATGAACTGTGTTAAAAATGAAAAATACAAATTATTTACATGAAAGTAAAAAAAAATGAAACAAAATGAAACTGGGGACACCTTATAGCCATGGATTAGGGCAAGAGGAAGAAGTGATTAACAAAAAGTTGGGGAATACCAATTAAGTCATTTCTGGTAAGATATTCCTGAACTGTCCATTGTTGTATTCACCAAATCCAAAAGCAAATATATTTATTAAGTGCATTGCTTGGGCAGGGAACATACAGAGGTTGTTGACAGTAGATTGTGAATTGGTCTTGGTGTCAGGAAGGTCCAAGTTCAAATCCTACTGCAAATACTAATGGCATGACCCCAGACAAGTCATTTAATATCTCTGTACTTTGGTTCTCAGTTTCCAAATTTGTAAAAAGACAGATAGGATTTGATGTCCTTTAAGGTCCCTCCCAGTTCTATGACTCTAATAAGTCATTTAACCCTGAGGCCCCAGATAAATCCACAAGAACAGAAATAACAAAACAGTTTGTAATTAGCATGGAGGAAGTGTGCTTCACTCACTGTGAGTTCCCTACACTAATGAAATTGCAGTTCTGTACCAAAAGAAAAAAAAATACAAGATTCTGTCCAAGACAGTGAAGATTTAACAACAAAAACAATGTAATTCTTGTTGCCTTTGTAGAGTTTCAATCCTACTGGAAGATTCTCTGAGCTCCAGTCAAGTACTTCCTACCAATGTGACTTGTCAAGATATTTAACCTTTCTTAGGCTATTTCCTCATTTGTAGAGGAAGGGACTGGGCTAGATTTTTTTTTTAGGTTCCTTCTGGTTCTTAGTTTATGGTCTAATGATCTATCAATGAGGTATGAAAAAAAGTTTATGAGTAAGGTACATGTGACAATAAACATGACACTTTGATCATAGAATTTCCAGTGTGACACATGCAATTTTTCATGTATTCTCAAATAGGCAGGGAAGAAATGCTCCCAATGAATTCATTCTAATGACTCCTCCTTCTCCTCCCCCTTAGCCTCCTCTTCCCTTCTCTCTTCTTGTTCCTACCTGTGGCAAATTAGCTTCATTAGTTGGTTAGGACATGGTGCTAATGAGGTTAAGATCTGTAGTTCAGTCTCCAGCTGTGCCAACAACTTTGCTCTATTTTGTGACCATCACTTTCATCTCTAACCCTGACCAGATGTCCAGCAAATAAGTATTAGACATGGAGGATAAGGGTGGGAGGAGGAAAGGAGAAGAGGGGTTTAGATGAAAAAATGTGCATGGATCAGAGCAAATCTGTCACTGCTATAAGATATATATCTTGAACTTCATACCTCGCTAGAAATGAGTCTATAACTTTGGTCCTACTTGTTTCTACTCTCACCTATCTAATCAGATGATAAATCTCATTGATTTTAATCTCAGCAATTATTCTGTAATTTCCCTCCTTACCAATCCCATTGGCATCACCCTAATCTTTACCCTTGTTACCTCTGACCTGGTGTATTGCCAGGATTTCCTAATCAGTTTCCTCCTCTATGAAATTCTACCTCTAATCAATTTTTTCACACTGATCCTAGATTGATCTTCCTAAAACACAGGTTTTGTCATGTCATACAGTTGCTCCAAAGCTCTCAGTGGCTCCCCTTGACCTACTTAATACAATCCAAATTCCTTAGTCTGGCATGTAAGTTTCTCCATAATTTGGCTCAGTGCATATTTCCAGCCTTACTTCACAGAACTCCTTTATATTGGGTTTCAGTCAAACTGTAATGCTTGTCATATTTGGAGCATGTTCATTTCTTATAAGATCTCCAGTACCTGAATGTTTTACCTGTTCTTCCCTTCTTATATATATTGAAATCTTTTCCTTGGAATTTATCCTCTCTGAAGATAACTGAATGTTCAGAGGCAAAGGGTTTTGATATAGAGTCTACTAAACTTGAAAGTGAAGAAATTCCAGTTTAAACTTAGATATTGACACTAATAAACTGTGTGACCCTGGGCAAGCCACTTCGCTCCTCTGACCTTCAGTTTCTTCATCTGTAAATCAGGAGTAGTGAGCCAAGATGGCAGAGAAAGGGCAGCAACCCCCTTGAGCTCTCCCCAAAACCCTTCTGAGCACCTTTAAATAATGCCATATACAAATTCCCAGAGCAACAGAGCCCACAAAATGACAGAATGAAATAATTTTCTAGCCAAAGACAACTTAGAAGATCAGCAGGAAAGATCTGACACACTGGGGTGAAAAGTGGAGCACAATCCAGCATAGGCTATGCCAGAACAAACTGGGCCCCAGCAAACTAGGAGCAGACCTTGGGAACCTCTGAATCTGCAGTGACAGTGACTGCTTCTGGAACTCTCAGCGCACAGACTGTAAGGGGGTCAAACAACTGATCAGAAAGAAATTGCAGGGTCTATTTGCTGGCACTGAGGCAGGACTCTTGCTTTGCCCACACTTGTGTCCAGGTCACAGTCCTGTGTAACACTCTCAGGGCAAAGAGCTATACTAGCACACCAAAACTTGCAGGTCACAGTAGAGTTGACACCCTTGTCACAGTTTCAGGTCAGAAAAGAATATTTGTGGTCACTTACAGACAAGAACACGGCCAAGAGAGGAGTAAACACACCTCTCCTTAGTTCATACCACCTTGGAAGAATTGAAAACTTCCAGGTCCCTAGAAGTATTTCTGAAAACAGCTACATAAACCCTTGAAGCTTGGGACAGTGCTCCCTCTACCATGAAAGTAGAATATCATTTTCACAGTAAAAAGTCAAGAAATTGAATGGAAAAAATGAGCAAATAACAGAAAAAAATATTCTGACCATAGAAAGTTACTATGGGGACAAGGAATATCAAAACACACATTCAGAAGAAGATGATGAAGTCAAGCCTCCTACATCCAAAACCTCCAAGAAAAATGTGAGTTTTCAGAGCCAAATGGTTTTGGAATGGTTTAAAAGGATTTTGGAAATTAAATGAGAGATGGAAGAAAAGTTGGGAAGAGAAGTGAAAATGATGAAAGAAAGTCATAAAAAAAGAGTCAACAGCTTGGTAAAGGAGACACAAAAAAATACTGAAGAAAGTAACACCTTAAAAAATAGACTAGGCAAAATGGTAAAAGAGGTACAAAAATAATGAAGAGAAAAATGAATTGAAAAGTAGAATTTGCCAAATGGAAAAAGAAGCAGAAAAATTTACTAAAGAAAAACTTCTTAAAATGTAGAATTGGACAAATGGAAAAGAAAATACGAAAGCTCACTGAAGATAATAATTCCTTAAAAATCAGAACTTAGCAAATGGAAGCCAATGACTTTATGAGAAGTCAAGAAACAATGAAACAAAACCGAAAGAGTGAAGAAGAGACAATGTGAAATATCTCATTGGAAAAATAACTGACTTGGAAAATATATCCAGGAGAGATAATTCAAAAGTTATTGGACTACCTGAAAACCATGATCAAAAGAGACCTAGACATCATGTTTTAAGAAATTATGGAACAGGGTCCAGAGGCAGCTGGGAAGGGTCAGAAGAGAAGATGGGAAGTGAGGGGGTGGGGTAGGTGAGCCGGCTTTGGCCCCTCTCCTTCCTCCATCTCTCTCCCCACCCCTGGCCATTTCTACCCCTGCCTGCCTCGACCTAGGATCATACACCTTCTACTAGTCACCTTTTGTCAGTAAGTGGGAAAATAGCACCTGAATAGCAAAGAAACCATGGCCTTGAAACAGATTTCCAGCAACAAGTGCTTTAGAAGGGTTTCAGAACGTTTATGAGCATGACAGTATGGAACTAAAATATAAAATGAAATTTGGAATCTACTTACCATCAAAGGCAGAAACTGAAAAATGTCCTGCACTTTACTGGCTGTCTGGTTTAACTTGTACGGAACAAAATTTTATCACAAAAGCTGGTTATCACCAAGCTGCAGCAGAGCATGGCCTCATTGTTGTTGCACCAGATACCAGTCCATGTGGCTGTAATATAAAAGGAGAAGATGCAGCTGGGACTTTGGTACTGGTGCTGGTTTTTACGTAAATGCCACTGAAGAACCTTGGAAAACCAACTATAGGATGTACTCTTATGTAATAGATGAGCTGCCAAGCTGATAAATGCCAATTTTCCAACTGACCCAAAGATATCTAATTTTGGCCATTCTATGGGAGGCCATGGAGCTCTGATTTGTGCTCTGAAGGATGCTGGAAAATACAAATCTATGTCAGCATTCTCTCCAATCTGCAATCCAATCCAATGCTCTGTCCTTGGGGAAAAAAAGCCTTCAGTGGATATTTAGGACCAGATCAAAGTAAGTGGGAGGCGTATGATGCTACTTATCTTGTGAAATCTTATCCAGATTCTCAATTGGACATATTAGCTGATCAAGGCAAAGATGACCAGTTCCTTAAAGATGGGCAATTACTTCCTGACAACTTTATAGCTGCCTGTGCAGAACGGAAAATTTCAGTTGTTTTTCAATTGTAAGAGGGATATGATCATAACTACTACTTCATAGCAACTTTTGTTAGTGATCACATCAGACATCATGCAAAATACTTGAATGCGTAAAGCTGTATATACAAATAATCTCATAGTTATAAAAGTTATCATGTAAACTGAACTTTTGAAAAGAATCATGCATGAAAAATTACTGCCTGTGAACATTTGCTTCTAATTTTTATAAAAAGCTTGCCACCTTCTGAATGAATATATAAAATCAAGCAATTAGATTCCTTTTTGTTCCCTCATAGATACTCTGATAGTAGACATATAATCTATGGGCAGTTTGAAATCCTTGCAAAATTAAGTTTAAAGGATCACAGAATATGTAAATGATTACAGTTGACTATAAAGAATACAGTGATTTAGATGTATTTGGAGACATAACAATAAGTGGTTGGTCATTGGGTGTATCAGTTCATAGAGAATTAAATTATGGAAGTGTATATAAGTAGCTAAATAAAGAGACTTTATGCATTGAAAAAAAGGAAATTATGAAGGAAAGCTACCTTGATATTTTAGAACCAGAGGGCAAAATAGAAATGGAAAGAATCACCTGGTCACCTCCTGAAAGAGATCCCAAAATGAAAACTCTCAGGAATATTACAGCCAAATTGCAGAGCTTCCAGGTCAAGGAGAAAAAGTAGCCAGAAAGAAACAACTGAAGTATCATGGAGTCACAATCAGAATAACACAAGATTTATTGGCTTCTACATTTAACAATCAGAAGACTTGGAATATGATATTCTAGAGGGCAAAGGAAATAGAATTACAACTAAGAATCACCTACCCAATAAAACTGAGTATAATCCTTCAGGGGAAAAAACATGGACATCCAATTAACCATTCTTGATGAAAAGACCTAAGCTGAATGGAAAATTTGTCTTTCAAATATGACTCAAGAGAAATATAAGAAGGCAAAAAGGCTGGGAAAATCATAAGAGACTTAATAAGGTTAAACTGTTTACATTCATATATGGAAAGATGATACTCAAGAACTTTCTCATTATTGGGGTAGTTAGAAGGAGTATACATAGAGGGCACAGATGTGAGTTGTGCTCATCACAAATGAAGTGATGATATACAAAACAAATCAAATTCAGGGTTGAGAGAGGAATGCACTGTGAGAAAGGGAAAGAAAAGGGTAGAATGGGGCAAATTATATCACATAAAAGAGGCAAGAAAAAGCTTTTACAGTGGAGAAGATGAGGGAGGTGACAGAGAATGAGTGAACCTTAATTCCTCATCAGAATTGGCTGAAAGGGGGAATAATATAGACAGTTAATTGGATATAGGAATCTATCTTATCCTACAGGAAAGTAGGAAGGGAAGAGAATAAGAGAAGGAAGGGGTTATAGATGGAAAGGTGGATTGGGGGAGGAGGTAGTCAGAAACAAAACACTTTTGAGGAGGGACAAGTTGAAAGGAGAGAGAGAATAGAATACACAAAGTGGGAAATAGAATGGAGGGAAATATAGTTAGCAATCATAATGGAAAAAAATTGATGCATGTGTCTTTGATAAAAGCTTCTTTTCTCAAACATATAGAGAACTGTGTCACATTTATAAAAATAAGAGCAATTCCCCATTTTATAAATGATCAAAATATATAAACAGTTTTCATATGAAGTAATCAAAGCTATCTATAGCCATATGAAAAAATGCTCTAAATCACTATTGTTTGGAGAAATACAAACTAAAACCATTCTGAGGTACTACATCATACCTATTAGCTTGGCTAATAGGATAGAAAAGGAAAATAACAAATGGTGGAGGGGCTGTGGGGAAAATGAGACATTAATATGCTGTTGGTGGAGCTATGAACTGATTTAACTATTATGTAGAACAATTTGAACCTATTCCCAAACTATGCATACCCTTTGACTTAGCAATACCACTATTAAGTCTGTATCCAAAAAGAGATAAAAACAAAAATGAAAAGGACCTATATATACAAAAGTATTTATAGAAGCTCAAAAGAGCTTTCTGGTGGCAAAGAATTGGAAATTGAGGGGATGTCCATCAATTGGGGAATGGCTGTGTGTGTGATTGTGGTGTACGATTGTGATGGACTATTATTATGCTGTAAGAAATGATGAGCAGGATACTTTCAGAAAAACCTGGAAAGACTTACAGAAGCTGATGCAAAGTGACATATACTGTGTATACAGTGATAGCAATATTGTGAGATGGTTAGCTGAGAATGACTTAGCTATTCTCAGCAATAAAATGATCTGAGACAACTCTGGAGGACTTCTGATGAAAATTCTATCCATCCCCTGAGAGTGAATTGATGGAGTATGAATATAGATTGAAGCATACTGTTTTTACTTCATTTTTCTTGAGGGTTTTTTTGGTCTGTTTTCTTTCATAACATAACTAATATGGAAATATACTTTGCATAACTATACATGTGTAACCTATATCAAATAGCTTGCCTCCTCAATGGGGGTGGGATGGGGAGGGAGGGAGAGAGATAATTTGGAAAATATTCAAAAAGTCTTTAAAAAAGATAATTTGGAAAGTCTCAAAGTCTTAAAAACAAACATTAACATTGTTTTTACATGTAATTGTGGAAAATAAAATATTAAACAATATCAATTTTTTAAAAAGCAGCATGGGTAGCAATTTTTGTATGTCTGGAACCAGCTCAAAAGAGTTTGCAAGAGCTGATTGTTAAATTTTCAGTGAACATTTACACCTCAGAATTGGCAAACACCACAGATCAGAGCTTAATTTATTGTTTTGTTGATTGACTAGAGTGATGGGCATAATAGAGAAAATGTTAACTGCAGATTAAACTTAAAAAGTATGTCCTGCAACACATTTTTTTTTTGAGAACCAATTATTTATAAAACCACTGCAACCTACAGCATACTATTTCAGAGATAAGATTGCAGAGTTGATAGATATATCTACAAAAGGAAGACTAGGGCTCAAGTCCCTCCTCTGAAATAGACGATATGACCCAGGAGAAGTCATTAAATCTCTCAATACCACAGGCAGACTCTAAGTGTCAGAGAAGTTGCTGATCTGTGTTGCCAGAAGGATTTTCCTCAAAAAGGGGAAATCATGGGTCTGAACCCCTCTTTCAAAGCAACATCAGCAGCAACAACAAGCACCTTTACTATATAGTGAACTTATAAACTTTAAAACATAATAGAAATATCATTTTTTTATTAACTGACATTCCTCTAATGCTTTAATGTCTTCAAAACCCTATTTATACATTATCTTGTTTGTTTTAAGGAGCCTGTTAGGTTCTGTTATTTCAGTAAGCAATAGAATTTATTCTTACTCACATTCAGCTGACTAGGAAAAGATACCCTGTGTCCTAGTTGGTAGACTATAGGAACAAGGCTAGCAGTGATCCAGATCCTTCACATCTTCTTCCTAATGTATCAATCATACATAATTTTCCTTATTGATTGAAACATGATATATTGGTTACCTGTTTTACAGGCACAATTGTGTTTTGGTGCATGAGTTCCAACCTGTAGGTAAAGAATTCTCCAGCTAGCAGTGGTCTTATTATGCCAACCCTCCCTTGCATGACATATGCATTTCATCTTCTTGTGCCTGGGTCACTGGGACAAATAAGCTGTTCCTTCCTCTTTGGTTTGTGGTCAGATTTCAATTACCTCTGGCCAGTCACTGTTCTGTTATCATTGCCTTCATGCTTCCTGATGGCATTTACTTTCTAGTAAGGATGGCTATGTTTGGCCTGTAATGAGTTCTTGGCTCCAATGATATCCCCAGTTATACAACCCCCATTCATTACAGCTTTCCTTTAACTCATAACATCACCCACCACAAATCCTACTGTCTTTCAAGCCCAGTTCAAATGTCATCTTTCATAGTGTTGCAGATTTAGAGCAAGAAGGGACCCCACAGTTATTGTCCAGATATCTCTCTCTCTCTCTCTCTCTCTCTCTCTCTCTCTCTCTCTCTCTCTCTCTCTCTCTCTCTCTCTTCTTTGTCTGTCTCTGTCTCTGTCTCTCTCACACACACACATACACACAAATACTTATTTACATATATTTCAATTTATTAGATTAGGCTCAATATTCTAGCCTGTTCTCTATTCCAACTTCTTAGTCATTCTTCCCATTTTTTTCCTCCTCCATGTCCTTGCTTTTCATTTTGAAGTTGATTCCAACCCTGAAATTCACACAATGGAAGTACCCTCCATCTCTGCAGCTTTTCTCTACCTTTCTGATTGTATGACTTCTCCCAGAACCTTAATTTAAGGAGGGCACTCTGCTGGCCATGTCTAATTCCTCTCCAGGCTGTCCTCTGGATTTCTTCTGCCATGCCCCTGTTCCGGGTTCCTTTGCTCCCCCCTTTTCTACAGTTTTCTTTCATGTGCTGTTTTCTCCTATTCAAAGATCAATTTCTTCCATAAGAATAATATGATCCATGTGGGCAAGGGTAAAAAGTTTAGAAAATTAATAAAACAATAAATCAGACCCTGATTCACAGTGTTTGCTGATTTCTGAAGTGTATTTTTTCACACTGAAATTTTAATAATTGCTTTTTTCCAGGCAGCCTGAGCTAGCTCCAACATACCCTGGGTGTGGGGCACAGATCACAGAATTTTAGATTTAAAAGGGACCAATGATGTCATTTAATTCAACCCATACAGGCATAGGAATGATGTCAAAAACATTCCAAACCAGCTGAACTTCAATCTCTTCTAGAAGACTCCAGTGATGAGGAAAGCATTACTTCAGAAGGCAGACCATTTTTGCATCATTCCAGTTGTTAGACAGTTTTTCCTTTAATCAAGCTTCAATATGGCACTCTTCAGCCTCTATCCCTTTCTTCTAGTTCTATCCTCTGGGAACCTCTTAAAGTCTTTAGGTATCTTCAAGGCTCTGCTCATGTGTCTCCTCTTACAGGAAGCCTTTCCTGCTCTCCCTAGTTCTTACTGCACTCTTTTCTATCAAACTATTTTGTACCATACATTTTAAAAATTTATTTACAAAGCTAGGTGGGTAGAGGTCTGGGCCTGGAATCAGAGAGACCTGAGTTCAAATGTGGTCTCAGTTACCTACTAACTTTGTGACTCTGGGCAAGTCACTTAACCCCATTTGCCTCAGTTTCCTCCTCTGTAAAATGAGCCAGAGAAGGAAATGGCAAACCACTCCATTATCTTTGCTACAAAAACCCCAAATGGGACCACAAAGAGTCAGGCATGACTGAAACACCTCAACAACAGCAACAAAACGCCTTGGTAGAATGTTAACTCCTCCAGAACAGGAACTGTTTCATTTTTGTTGTTGCATCTCTAGTGCCTGGTATAAGAAAGCTAGGTGGTTCAGTGGTTAGAGTGTTGCACCTGGAGTCAGGAAATTGTTGTTGTTCAGTCATTTCAGTCATCAGGAAGGCCTGAGTTCAAATCCAGTCTCATATACTCACTAGCCAGGTGACCCTAGGTAAGTCACAGCTTCTGTCTCAGTTTCCTTGACTGTAAAAGGAGGGTCGTAATAGTACCCACTTCTGAGAGTTATTATGAGGATCATATGAGATGATTTTTTAAGTGCCTGGCACATAATATTAGCTACAGAAATATTTGTTCTTATCCCCTCAGTACACAGTTACTGGTGCATAGTCAATATGTAAAGGAACTCTGATTTCTTTGGCATAGATTTGGCCATTTCTAACTTAGGAGGAAAGACTGAGAGAGTTACTTGAGGCTGAGAGGTTAAATGACTTGTCCATACTCTAGTGTGAGAGGCACAATTTGAATCCAGGTCTTTCTGAATTCAATTCCAGCAGTCTATCCATTCTGCCTTTCTTGCCCATAGTAGATGTAGAATCAATACACACTGAATTGAAAACGATCAAGTCTAATACAAATTTAATCCCTTTATCTTGTATGACATTTAAATACTTGAATACAGTCATGATGCATCTCCTAAACCTTCTCTTCTCCAATCTAAACATCACCAGTTCCAGCTGCTGATCTTCATTCTTGTATGACATGAACACAAATGTAGAACTTGACATTTACCACTATTAAATTTCATATCATTAACTTTAGCTTATTGTTCCAATCTGTCAAGACCTTTTTAGATCCTGATTCTGCCAGCCAATGTGTTAGCTTTCCTTCCCAGTTTTGTGTCATCTGTAAATTGAAAGCATGCCATCCATCTTTGTCTCTATCCTTGTCATTAATAAAAATATATTGAACAACACAGAGCCAGAAAGAGGTTCCTGGGGTACTCTATAAGAAACACCCTTGCAAAATGACATTGATTCATTAATGACTACTCTCTGGCACAAGTCATTAAACCAGTTCCAAATCCACTAACCTGTACTATACTCCAGATCCCTCCATTTAATTGATATGAATCACATCATAGATAAAAAATTCGTCAAATGCTTTGTTGAAATCCAGGTTTAAAAAGTTTATTGAATTTTCTAAAAAACTTGATTACTTCTAGGATGCGTGACATTAGCATGGGTACTCCCCTCAGCATCTTAGATTGTGTTCAAGAGTCACTCTTGCTAAGATATTTTTAATCTTTTAGTCATACTGGTAATGTGTTTCTCTGAAATTAACAAGGCTAGTTCTCAGAAGGCTGAAATACAATAGGCTGCTGAGTCCATACTAGAAGAGTTTCATGATTCCCAGGAGGATCTGATAGAACCTCTGCTCTTCTAACACAGCCTTTAAGAAATCATTCATGTTAATGTTACCATGAGGCATCAGAGATATGCACAGAATTTTAGACTTGGAAGGGACATAAGTGGAAATTTATTTTAACTCATAACCCAAAAAGAGATGATGAGTTATAATACAACTGACAAATAGTCAGCTATTCTCTTCTTGCATCAATTAATCAATTAACAAGCATTTGTCACATACCTACCATATGTCAGACACTGTCCTGGTCACTTAGAGAATGAGATTGTCCCTGCCCTCGAGAGGCAAGAGGAAACTTAATATCGCCTATGAGGAAACTCATCTGCTTTGTGATGGCTCTAATCCTGAGGAAGTTTTTCCTGACATTAAAACTAAATTTGCATCTTTGAATTTCTGCCCATCATGCCTTGTTTAATCCTTCAAATCCAAAGAAGGCAAGTCTAATATTTCTTCCACCTGACAATCTTTCAGATACTTGAGCAAATCTATTATGTGCCCTCTGAATCTTCTCATTGTCAGGCTAAACTTCTTTACTTTCTTCAATTGGTTCTCATAGGATGTGTATTTGAGTCCAATTTCCATCACAGCCTTCCTCTGGTCATGCCTCATCTTATCACTCTCTCATGATGTGAAAAACAGAATTCAATCTGTCCTCCTTCTCAAAAATGAAGATAACATTAACTTTTTTGGCTTCCACGTTGCAAGTGATTCATATTGAGTTTCTAGTTCATTAAAACCTCTTTTTTAGAAAAATTGTTATCTAATCATGCCTCCTATATCCTGTACTTATGAAGCTGATTTTCTGAATTCAAGTTCAGGACCAGTCTATGAACCCTGTCCGGAACGGAAATGAGCTTAGTCTGGGGGTGTGACTTGCTCTTGATGAAAACATGCTGATTTTTAGGAATCATTTTCATTTCTAAATTATTATGAACTATCCTTTAATGACATGATTTTACATTTTGCCAGGAACCAAAAGCAATCTCACTCACTCATAGTGTGAAAGATTTTCTCTCTTCTTTTTCTTTTTCTACTACTTCTTCTCCTCCTCCTCCTTTTCCTTCTCTTTCTCCTCCATTTTCTCCTCCATATTTTCATCTTCCTTCTTCTCCTTCTCCTCTTATTTCTTCTCCTCCTCCTCCTTCTTTTTAAAGTTCGAATGAAATTTGTCCTTTTTAAGCTCTATGACTCCTTTCCCTTTGTCGATGATTTTTTCATAGCAACTTTGACAGTGGTCTGGCAATCAAATTTATGAGTGATGGAGTAGAACATCCCTCTTCTTTTAATATCAAAGATTTAGTTCATTCAGACATGCTGAGTTCATGGAAGACAGTTAGGTGCTCTATTATAGCTTCACCTTTTATTTACAATATTAACTCTTTGTTAACTATTTTAGGAGTAACATAGGCACATTTTAGGTACCACTGTATTTCTCTAGACATTTTGTTCCCATTCAGGTGAAACTTGGGAATGCCTTTATCTGGCACTCTCCCATGGCAGCACCAGTTCCTCTTATAATCCTCAGATTCACAGGGCATCAAATATGACAGATCATGTTTCTAAATAAAGGATACAAAAGGGACTTAACCCCTCAGTTTGTAGGGAATCCTCTTCCAGTAGGCTCCATTTCATCCCTCCCCACAGGCAGTCCCTCTGACTCAGGTTTTCTTTAGGTCAGTTTCCAAGAAGAGGAAAGTCAGTGTTGTACCTCCATTTACCTATAGCCATAGCTGTCTCTTACTCTCCTCTTTCTTCTTGGTGCCACTCTCTGCAGACATCTACTACTGAAATATGGCCACAATGGTCAAGCCAACATTGTAGTACCATGTTCACTTCTACATATGAAATTTTAGAAAAAAAGAAACACCATAGGTTAAACTATGTACCATCTTGTCTAGAAGGAGATGTTTAGAATATTGAGAACAGTAGAGAATAGGCTATGTTAAATAATAGTTAAGGAAACTGAGAATATTGAAGTCAGAAAATACATAGAGAATATGATAACTGTCTTCAAGTCCTTGAAGAACTGTCTTATGAAAGAGGGAGTGGATTATATACATATACATATATATATGGGTGTATATATATATATATATATATTCTATATTCCTCCATCAAGTTTTGCAAAAAATTTTGTGCCAGGAACTTTGCTCTTTGCAAAGCATTTTTTACAAATGTTACATAGATTATATACTATATATAATCTATATATCTACATAGATATATAGATTATATATTAAGGGCTACAAGAGACCTCAACAGCTATTTGGTTCATTACCCTCATTTTTCTGGTGAGAAAACTGACATCAGGGAAAGTCAAATTGCCCAGTGTCAGAGAAGTAGGGAGCACTGGAGGTAGAATTTGAACCCAGTTTCTCTTATTCCAGGGCCAGAGTTCTTTACCCTGTATAATTCATTCTGCCTTACCCAACTTGTCCTGATTGGCCCCACGAGAAATAAATAAAAGCATTGAATATAAATTGCAGAAAGACCATTTCAAGCTTAATATTAGTTTTAACAAACAAACATAGAAATCAAAACTTGCTGGCAATAAGAACTATCTGAAAGCAGAATGAATTTCTGCTTTGGGAGGTAGTGGGATTTCTTCTGATGCTCTCAGAGCCCATCTTTGGAGGTCTCCAAGCAAAGACTGTGCAGCCATGCATGTCAGGGATGATGTAGAAGGAATTCTGAGTCAGGTTTGGTTTGCACTTGATGGTCTCTGACAGCCCTTCCAGGTTTTAGAATGTCTGACTCTGTAAGATTATCTGAAATCCTGTCTGATTGACAAGGATATATCTCTTTTTTGCCTCTTAGAACTAGAATACTCTAGGCTCTTTGATTCTTCTGTTCCTGTGTCTATGTTCTTATATATATAAAGTTGTCACAGCCCTCCCTACAAACCAAAGACCTCTTCTGACACGTTGGGAATCCTCCTCTGCTGATCTTGCTGTAAATTCCGTTTCTCACTCTTGGTTATGTTAGAGTGAATTTTTCAATTTTTTCTTGACTTTCCTTCAGAACCATACCTTCCACTCAGTGAACTCCTCCTATTATATCTTTTTGGGACTCAGGAAAAGAAAAACGTAGTCCTTGTTTGCCCTTTTTTCTCCAAGCTTCCTCAAGGCTGTTCAGGTTTCCTCTTCATATAAATCATCTGGGATGTCTTCTCTGAGACTTCTCGGAAGGGTCTCGAAAAGAAGGGCAAGGAGAAAGCCTCCTAGTTCTTGTGACCTTAACTCAGAAGAGTCTGGGCAACTCTTCTACAAAAGTTACAATTCCAAACTTAGGTGAAGATTATAATTCTTGGAAAAGAAAAGAGAATCAAAATAAACATAGCTTTGTTTTCTCTCTGCCAGCCATTATCATCATTCTGTCCAGCTGTCCAAGCATCATTAATAATGGTTTTTATTTAGTACCTTCCCCTCTTCCCCACACAATATCTTAAAATGCCCTTTTTGTTGTCCTTAGCATATGACATTCATTGTGAGCAAATCACTCAGACATTGCCAATTAAGAAATCTCTATGGGAGTGAGGAGATGCAATTTTTCTCTTTCCTAGGAGTTGAGTCACACTTACTAATAATTTGATTCATCACCTAGATAAGGGAAAAAGGGGTGGACCTTGAATTGGGATATAAGCAAATATAAACCAAAATGGCAGAATTTCCTTAGAATACTAAAACCAAAGGAATTGATACAGGAAGAGGAAAGTAGTTGCAAGAACACTAATTCAGGTCAGGAGGGCAGGACTAGATCAAAAGTCAAGATTCATATGATTCCCGATCCCAGATCATCCATCTGAACCATTCTGTCTTCTCAAAGCTATCCCACTTTGATAGTGACTATGTATATGACTGGCCCCTGTCCTATTCTGATTTCTGTGCAGTATTTTGGACCAAGTTCACTGTTACTGCCCCTTCTCTACCCCTCTACTCAGTCATTTGAATATATTTTGTAAAAATTTAACCTAAAGCCTAGTCTGGTATATTTCATATAAGTGTTTAACATTTGTTTGTCAAAGAATGAATTGGTGAACATGAAAACACTGCAGGACAAAACCTGTGTATCTACTATAGATACTAGCATGCTTCATATGTTATCATACATTAAGACTCATGATATTATTCCCCTCAACCGTCAAAATTATTCATCTGACCCTTAAGGCAGTCACAAAAAGAGATAGCTTGTAGCACAAAAGAGAGAGGGCTGGGTTTGGAGTTAGGAAGACCTGAGTTCAAATATGGCCTCAGACATTATTAGCTTTGGGTCCCTAGGCAAGTGACAACTTCCTTTTGCCTCAGTTTCCTCAACTCAATTATTGTCTTATAGTATAGTAATACCTATAATTATACCTATCTTACAGAGTTGTGGTGAAGAGCAAATGAAATAACATTTGTAAAAAATGCTTTGCAAAGTGCAAAGTTCCTGGCACAAAATTTTTTGTAAAACTTGATGGAGGAAAAAAAAAGAAAGCACGGAAGGAAGCAAGGAAGGAAGAAAGGAAGGAAGGAAGAGAGAAGGAAAGGCAAAATACCAGCTTTGTATTCTGAGAATGAGGGCTGGGCCTGGAAGTCACATTATTTGTGCTAGTTATAAAATACATGTGTGATCATTACTTCTACAGGTAACACTAGAGTTTCTGTTACTCGCTGCCAATGTTTTGACATTTTAGTTTAAATATTTATTCAAATACTTATATGACTGACTAATCAGAGTGATTATCGAGCTACCTTACATAAGTGAAACACCATCGCAGTAAGAATATTGTTCATAAAGGACATGCATTGTGTTTGTCTTTGACTAGGAAAAACAATTAAAATGTACTGATCCACCAGTGGCTGCAGAAACCTTATATTAGGGCTCAAAGATGGGGGGTTGTTATACAAAAACATACTGTAATGTTGTCATTAATTGGCATACTTGGGGAATAAGATTTTCTGGTTAACCTTCGAAAGTGAGTGTTTGGCATATAGTAGAGGCTTAAGAAATTTTTGTTGATTGGTTACTGATTGTTTGATGCTTTTTGTTTCATAGGCTATCAGAGGAGGTTACAACCTCCTATCAATCTCATCTAGCATTCCATTTAATATATGAATCTATTGTCACCCACAATGAAAAATTTTCTAAAGATATATTCATTCACTTTATGCTTTGGTAATTACACATCTACACTACTTCTAATCTGTGCATAATTTCAATTTACTTTTAGAATAGTTGGGCCTATTTATAGTTCCGCCAGCACAATATCAATATGCTTGTTTTCCTGAAACCTCTTCAATATTTGTCTTCTTTTTCCTTTTTTGGTCATCTTTGCAAATATGATGACTGTAAAGTGAAAACTCAAAATTGCTTTAATTTGCATTTTTTCATATATCTATAGGTAGCATGGGTTTTTGCTCTTGAGACCTACCTATTCATATCCTTAGATCATTTATCATTTGGGGAATTATTATTTATTTAAAGAAAAATAAAACATATGTGATTTGAAAAAGCAAGATGTCACTTTAAATGCACTCTTCCTCCAACTGGGTCTCATACATACACAATTCCTTAAAATAAATAATGGCAGAGATAATTGCTCAATAATCCATTGATTCTTTATCAAATAATGCATAAAATCAGAAAATATAAACTCAACATCTTTGTCATGGAGGACACCCAATGCATAGTATAAGTGGAAGTAAGATTCCTAGCAAAATGTAAGGTGTTCCACAAGTTCTTATTTGTGAATATTTACTAATGGTACCAACTCATGGTATGTTGCAGAACAACCTCATTGATATCCACAAAGATTAAAAAGAATTTGTCCTAAATAACTAAGTGGTAAAATAAATGGATGAAAATGTCTATTGTCCAAATTATTATATGCATTTGAGATATAAAGACCACAGAACTGGTCCATTAATGCATATATCTTATATAGGCACTACAGATAGACAATGAACTATGCTGAGAACTGAAGAGAGCAGTTTAGATGTCAGAAACTGAAAAGTGCTTGCAGTAAAATCAAGATTTCTCCTTAAACAAAATCCCATGTTTTTATCATCAATATGCTTCCAGTAATTTGGTTTGGCTGTGAATCATGGAATAAAATCATCTTTGAAAAATTAAAATTTGGAGTAAACCAAAAGTCAAATTGAGAGATCCATGGTGGGCATGAGTAATCTTCAACAAAAATGCCAAAAGAATTGGACAGATATAGAATAAAGAATATAATCAGAAAAATTTATGAAAGGAAATAGTGGTGATCCAATCATGGAGCAAGACAAAGGCTAGTGTTAGATGGTGTGTATATGTGTTCCATTCCATTCCATTATCCATATAATATTAAAAAACTAAGAAGAAAGCCCTCAACATGTTGGGTGAACCTCTTGTGGAGTGTTTAGGCAAGGACATGAGTATGAGAAATAAAGATCTGCATCACTGGAAGGCTCACCTACATTGATGATATAGAGGTTATGATATCGATATGTATGCACATGTGTGTACAAATATATGCATATGTGGATATACATACATTAATGTATACATGTATGTAAACATAGTCCCTACTAAATACTTTTACAGTATCTCATCTTGATATAGAAGGAATAATGGATTCTTAAAGGCTAGGCCAGTGGATAGTAAGCTTTGGCAAGTACTCCTAATCTACCAAAATGCAAAGCCTTCAGATAGAATCACAGTAGTGTCTTGTATATCTGTTACCTGAGAATCAGCCTTCCTAAGTACAGAGGCTCCTTACCAGGCTGGTTGCAGGATGATGAGTTTTTTGAGTTTTATGGTATCTCTCAAAGTCATATATCTGTAAGTCATATATCTATAAGTCATAAAAGGGTTGAGATAATTTTTTTTAAAACGTCTCTATGGAACTGGATTTGATTGAATTGCAATCAGCATCAGTAAATAGGCAACAAACATTTATTAGCACTTGCTGTGTGCCAGGCACTGTGGGATACAAATATAAGCAAAGAGGAAGGTAATCCCTTTCCTCCTATTTTATATTTTAGAGGCAGAAAACAATACATAAAAGAGGGCTGAAAGGTATGGGCACGGCAGCGTAGTGGTGAAATCTATAGAGACAGAAGCATAGTCAAGAGGGTTATGTAATGATGCATTGCTGATCTGGGTCAGTTCCCAAAATGGAGGCACAAAAAGGAACTCACTGAAAGGAGAAGAGGTTAGTATAGTGGAAGGACATTCCAGGGTGAGAAGGTCTCAGGTCTGAGGGGCATTCCAGGAAGAAAGGTAGAAAAGTCTGTAGAGTTAACAGACACGTCTATGATGTGGATAAAGCATGACTGGTATGGGCCAGTCCTCAAAATGGACATCAATGAACAAAATCACAACAGCGACAAAACTGCATCTTCTTAAATGGATCCTTCAAAGAATCTGAGATCATATCAATGTCATTATTGCCGCAGTGACACCATTATACAAACCCTCTAATTCTTCTTATCCTGTCCAGCCCTCATCCTTCCTTTTCCCTAAATCTTCCATAGTAGAGCTATCCATTACACTGGATATCTTTCTCCAGATTCTTTTTCTTCTATAAGCTTGTGGGCAGCCAGTTAATTAAAGGTTCTGGTATCTGGGCTACACCTAATAAAGATTTTACTGTCATAGAAACAGTATCTTTCTGCCCTTGAGGAATTTACAACCTAAAGGGAAAAACAAGAAAAATACGCATGAAAAATGTTCATTGCATACTAAAGAAATCATAAGCAATCACTTTAATTATAGCTACAGAAAGCTATATACATAAATGTCACAGGAATGTCAAAGATGATTGGAAGAGTATTATAGGATCATAGATTTAGAGATGGAAAGACTCTTAGAGTCTATTAAGTCCAACCTCATTTTAAAAATGAGGAAACTGAGTCATAAAGAAGTTAAATGCCTTGCCTGGGGTCATACAGTTAGAATGTATCTGAAGTAGGATCTGAGCCCAATTGTTCCTGGAATTAAGTGCCCTATACAGTATACCATGGTTTGTTTGGAATGACATCTTGGAATAGAAGGATTTTATCCATGGTTTTGAGAAAGAGGGACTTAACCTAGCCGTCTATTTCCTGGTAGCTTGTGGAATGGGGAAGAGGGTTGGTGGTGCAGGTATTTGAGCATGTTTTTGAGATTTTTAAGGGCAACGACACAAAAACAGGAATGAGCAAGAGCCTTTCAGTCCACTGCAGAAATTGACATCAAGATCACCAAGATGAGGCCTCATGTTGTGTGATGACTCACACTTGGTTTTAAAGTGAGGTTAAGAGCAGAGGGATTAGGAATCAGACATCTAAAGTTCTCAGCCTGGCTTTGACTGTCTCCCTTAGGATTCTTATAAGGGGATGTAAGGCATAGGTATAGTGCAATAGCATATAGAAGAAGTCTATTATATACATAATTGTACTGATAAGAGTCCTGTAATCACTGCTGCCACTGATTCACAACCATAGCTTAATTTGAAAAAAAAAAAATAAGTTTTCAGCCCAAAGCAGTACAAAATCAAGGGAGAAATCATTAACTTTCACTACTTAGGGTCATAGGTTAAGAGCTGGTAGAGAGTTTGGAGGTCTTCTTTCTTTTTTTTTTTTTTTTAGGTGAGGAAATTGACATTGAGATTGATGAATCAATTGACTCAAAGTCATACAGATTCAGGATTTGAACTCCCAGGTCTTTTGATACCAAATCTAGAGCCCTCTCCCCTATTTCACACTATCTACTGCTTCCTTTTAGAATTGAGCTTCTTAATCTAGGGTTCAGAAGTCTATGGATAGATTTCAAGAAACTCTTTTAACTTGGATGGGGAAAATATTACATATTTATTTTTTAATATCTTCTGACTTACTCTTAGTATTTTCTTTAGCTGTTTAAGAAAACAATTCTGAGAAGAGCTCCATGGGCTTCAACAGAATGCGAAAGAGGCCCATGATTCATGAAAGGTTAAGACCCCCTGCTTTAGATTGTCATGAAGAGGAAAAAAATATGTTCCAATGCTTTGCCTTCTTGATTGGGACCTCAGATCTGTGTGCTTCCTTTTTGTTGGCAAGATTAGTCAAAGGCATAAATGTTTCCTTACTAGGAATGTACTAGTAACTTCTCAGGCCATACCAGTCACCCTTTCACTACAGCCTAACCATTGCTTCAGAGCTAAGACAACATCTGTTTAAATTCCTGAAGTGAAGTTAACATTGTCAGACCACGGGAAATCTGCCTAATATCTGAAGACATGTATGTGATCTCTCAGCCAAAATGATCAAATAATTACTTTTAGGTTGAAATCCTTGTGAGTCTCATGCTCTTTGGGCAATGTGGATTTTATATTTTCTCAGGAAGTGTGCTATTTAAAATGGAGTTCAGAACTGTATCTATACACTTATGAATGACAACGCCTGCTTTTAAAAACTCTTGAGAGTGTGTGCATGTGTGTGTGTGTGTGTGTGTGTGTGTGTGTGTGTGTGTGTGTGTGTGTGTGTGTGAAAGAGACTGGTGAGGAGAATGCTTTCTTGTAAAAATATTCTTGAACTGTGGTTGAAGTTTAAGGCATTGGGCTCTCTCTGACTCTGACCATGGATGCTTTAGAGCTCAGAAAATGAATGGTCCTTTCACCCTCTGGTGACATTGTGCCATCCTAGAATGGTCAGGTATAAATCCAAGCGACTTGCTTTCAGTGACCTTGATCAAGTCCATTAAATTCATCAGGCATTTATAGAGTACTAACCAAAAACTTGATAGAGTACTAGGTAGTGTGGGCATAAAGACAAAAATTAAAGCAATATCTACCCTCAAGAAACTTTTGTTCCATTGGGGGTGGGGACAGGGGAATGAGCGACATAAACAGAGATAAGGAAGTAAAAATATATAACATATATAAATAAATCAGATAGATAATAATATAAAAATATGTAAATAGAGATAAGGCAATAAAAATATGTAAGGTAATTTGGGGGAGAAATGCAAACAATTGGGGCATCAGGGAAGACTGCTGTAGGAGGTAGGTCTTGAGTAGAGTGTTTTTCCCCTCAAAAAAGTAATTTATTTTTATTAAAGTAACTATAAATAGGAAACGAAAGACAGAGAGAGAGAGGCAGACAGACAGACAGAGACAGAGACACTGGGAATGTGCCAAGATTCTCATGTGCTAATAGTCATTTAATAGGCTTTCCCTCCTATCCTTAATTTTCCCCTCTGATAAACCTATTCTCCTGAAATCATAGGCAGTACTAATATTTTCAAGGGTCATGCCTTTCCTCTATCATCTTTAAAGTGTTATTGCCTTTACCTCTGCTTCAGTTTTGCCAACTCATTCTCACGTTTGTCGTGTCAAAGCAGCCTGGGACCAAAATGGAAAAAAAAGAAACAACCCAGAATCTTATTTTAAATGGCTTTTAATGCATATCCATCTTAGAATTGTGCTACCTCTTAAATCTCCGTAGCTATATTTTTATATAGGTAGGTCAGTAACTTCTTTTTTTTTTTCTCCTCTCAATCAGTTGCCTAATGTATCTGCACAAAAGATCTCACATGTCCAAGTGGCCGTATGAGGCTCTGCAGTGGGATAGGATGGTATCTCAGAGAAACTTTTTCCATTGGGGCCTGGCTTATTTTGACAGAAATTTTTGAGGGGCGGAGTTGATATAATGAAATACAGAACTTTTCAGTCTTCTTAATATATCCATCATGTCCAGACCCATTATTGACATGTTGACTTTCTTGTTTCTGATTTAAATTGTCAGACTTACTAACATGGCCCCAACAGCCTTAATGTTTGTGGCAGAACACTGACAAGATGTTACTTACAGTTAATTAAGGCTGAGAGCATAATAAACAATGTCGGGATCCTAGCAACCTCATTTCCTCTCGTGTTAAGTTGACTGGATCTTGACCTCCATGTTTCACTATTCAGGCAAAGCTTGCACCAAGGGCCCTATGGTGGGGACAGTTGGTTAAAATCTGGTGGGAAAGTAAGACAAGCCAAAAGACCTCATGTAATGAGGAAAGGAAGGGCCAGGGTAGGGACACGGGTGGGAGACTATGACCCCAGAGTCAACTTCTACGACTAATGTGAATGTGATAAAAATGAAAAGTTCAGGTATTGGGTTACATGGATTATGAAGGGAAAGTGCTCGTGAAAAAGTGAGAAGACCAGAAAATAAAATTGCACAAATTTGGACTCAATCTACAGACAGTATGGTGTGGCAGGATTTGGGATGAGGATTCCTGTTTTTTTTTCTTTTCAGAACCTTGCACATTAAAAATGCTTTCTGATTGAGTGGTCATTTTGCCCCAGTGTAACATAAGCTCTCTGTGAGAGGAGACTGTTGCCCGGCTACCATTTTTATTTTTTATTCCCATCACCTAACATGGTACCTAGAACATAATAGCCACCTAATAATTGCTTGTTGAATGAACGAATTAATGAATGAGTTTGGTTTTTGCTACTTCTCTCCTGAGTGACCTTGACCAAGTCACTTAATCTCTCTTGTCCTCAGTTTCCACATCTATCAAATGAGAGTTTCAGTTTTAAATTACGGGTTTTCACATAAGCCATAGGTTAGATTCTGGGGGAAAGAGGAAGAATTTCCGTTATTCTTCTCACTTAGTACTAGTTTTAGCTTCAGAAAGGATATTAGCTATATAGGATCATCCCATTTTGGTTAGGGATCTGAGCTTTTTTTCTCTAGGGACACAAGTTCTGTTATTGTCTTTGTGCCTTAGTGTTTTGTTGACATTGGGTCTTTCTCATTGATAGACCTCATCAGATATCAAAGGGAGATTGTCAGATGCCCTCAAATGGAGGAGAATAGGATTTTTATTTTTTTTTTCCCCAACATAAAGTTACAAATCCATTTAAGGGTGAAATTTTGCCATTTCCTCTGTGGAACACAGAGGTTTTATTTGATAAGTGAATAGATTTCTCCTCTTCTACAAGTCTTGTCAGAGACAAGAAAAAGAAAAAAAACTATCTCCCCTTTGGCAACGATAAAAAAAAAAATCTTTTTTTGCCTTCAGAATATTTTGAATTTTTAAAAAATATTATTATTATTTTTGTAGGAGATGATGGCAAAGAAGTGAAAGGAATTAAGGAACTATCCAGCTCCTTGTAAGATTGATCAATGAACCTTTTCTCTATCCCTTCCTTTACCAGCCTTGGGGTCCCATGAATTCCTTGGCAGGGCCCTTGTCCTCTCTTATAGTAGATTCATTTGCAAAGCACATTTATCCTCCAAGATCTGAACTCACAAGCCAGGAGTTTAGAAGTGTGTTTTTGGACTCTGATCACTCCAGGTGTTAGTATTGCTTGAAGGAAATTAAAGGGGAAAATAAAAGTGCATGTGTGTGCGTGCATATGTGTGTGTATATGTATGTATGTATGTGGGTGTTTTAAAAAAGAACATTTACTGAGGGGTGACCCACACTTTTATTGAGACTGCTGGTCTTTTAGAGAAGTGGAGTTCCAGCACGTGGGAGGGGGAGGTGAGCGAAAAGTTAATAATTATCGACAAATCAAATGAAAAGCTTTAGGGGCTAATATGTTTTAAATGGAGAACTTCTCTATGGGCTTCTTGTAAAGCCAAATGACATCATACACAGCATGGTAATACATTTATTGGTTACTCTAGTGCCTGATTGGGGGAGGAAGGTGGGTGTTTAATAAAAGAGCTGGATGTTCTGCCACCTTCATCACAGAGGGTGATAGATTAAAAACACACGTGCACAAAAACTTTTATTTTAATGAAGTGAGTAGCTTGGATTAGGCTGCTTTGTTCAGTGACTTAGATCAACAGGAAAAGATACTTCCATTGGCAGTGGCCAAACTAAAAATGGTAGCCATTGTGTATTTGTTGTTTAGGGAACTTAATAGTAGTCCACAGTAGCCTTCTTCCAAAGAAGGGGACAGTGCATCAAAGTGTAAGTTTTGGCCCTCTTAGCAATGACATCTTTTCATGGAGGGCTTCTACTCTGTTTCATTTGGCTCACTGTTTTCCACCAGCTTTATTGTCTTTGGACTTCTTGGGATCTCTCCACTATGCCTTTCTTCATGGGAAAATCTAATTACCCTGCAAGTTGAATCTGCTTAGTGCCCATATCTCATCAGTACCATCTATCCCTCTGATTGGACCCTCTGACATGAGAGCAGGATCATGATCTCCAAGGCCTCGATTTTAGAAAGCAACTTAGTACAGTTTTCTCTCCATTTCCCAGCAGCTACACTGCTTTTGGACTTCTTTGGAACTCTCTATCACGCTTCCCGCCCAACCTGATACTTCTTCCTTTTTCATGCCACCTCACCCCAAACTTCCTTTTGTGTTTTGTCTTCTCCCATTAGATTGTAAGCTCCTTCAGGGCAGGGACTGTCTTTTTTAAATTTATATTTGTATCCCCAGCTCTTAGCATGGTGCCTAGCACATAATAGATGCTCAATAAAAGTTTATTGATTGATTGACTAGTGTTATCTTTTCAAAGATCCTAGAAAGTCTAACTGGCTCCTAAAGCTCTAAGAATTGTAAATGTTAGAGCTGGAAAGGACATTAGAATCCATCTAGTTTAACCTCTTCATTATACAGATGAGGAAATGGAAGGCCAGGGAAGAAATATGACTTGCACAAGACAATGCCAACAATTAGTGGTAGATTGATAGGACTTCTTAAACTTTTTCCGCTGGGGACCCCTTTTCATATTTCACCAGCTTTCCTTGGTTGGGTCCCCTAAGGGCATGCACAGTGCAAAGTGCTCATGCTTTGTTTTCAGAACCAAGGCTGCAGCGAAGCTGGAGGATGCAATATGGGTAAGCATTACCAGAAACACCTTGGGTTCATTATATGTTTGATTGTTAATTAATTTTGGATTGCTGCACATTCAGAAACCTTTTAGTGTTGCCAAAACCACAGTTTAAGGAGTGCTAGCAGAGGTGGATCCAAGATGGTGGAGTAAAAGCAGGGACTTGCTTGAGCTCCACCCCCAAACCCCTCCAAAAACCAGTAAAAAATGACTTTAAATAAATTCTAGAGAAATGGTTATGACTGACATTCACTTGAAGCCAGGAGGGTCCAAAAATAGCCATTGAGTAGAGTTTGAGCAGGGATCCATTACTGTTCAATCTATGGGCTTCAGAGTGTACTGGGTCTAAGGTTTTAGGAAAGAAAAAAGAAAGAAAGAAGGAAAGAAAGGAAGGAAGGGAGGAAGAAAAGAAAGAAAGAAAGAAAAAAATGAAGAAAGAAGGAAAAAAAGAGACAAGAAATGTAACCAGTAAACCTCAAGTTAACTGGACAGCTTCTGACCTTCTTTTGGAGAGGAGAAGGAAGGGGAGAGGTAGAGGTTGAGAGAGAGGATGAGCTGAGCTACTCAGAAGCTCAATCTGAACACAACCTGTGAGTAGACCAAGCTGCCTGAATGGGGACAGACAGACTGACAGACAGACAGATAGACAGACAGACAGACAGACAGACAGACAGATAGATAGATAGATAGATAGATAGATAGACAAACAAATAGTACAAGGTGAGTTGAATATGAAGGGATGATATCTGAAAAATAAAATTAAGGGGTGAGAGAGGAATGTATTGGGAGAAGGAAGAGATAGAATGGGATAAATTGTCTCACATAAAAGAGGCAAGAAAAAAAGCTTTCACAATGGAAAGGAAGAGAGGGAAGGTGAGAGGGAATGGGGGGAATGAGTAAAAGTTACTCTCACTGGATTTGGCTTAAGGAGGGAAAAATATAAACACTCAATTGGGTATCTTACCCTACAGGAAAGTAAGGAGGAGAGGATAAGGAGAGTGGGGGGATGACAGAAGTCAGGGGAGAAGAGAACAGTCAGAAGCAAACTCTTTTGAAAAAGGACAAGGTCAAAGCTGAAAATACAATAAGTGGCGAGGGGTGGGATAGGATGGAGGGAAATATACTTAGTCTTTTACAACATGACTGTTATGGAAGTGTTTTGAATAACTACACAGGTAAAACCTATATTGAACTGTTTGCCTTCTCAATGAGGGTGGGTGGGAAGGGAAGAAGGAAGAGAATTTGGAACTCAAAATCTTATGGAAATAAATATTGAAAAGTAAAAAGAAATTAATTAATAAAAAGAAGTTCTGAATTAGAACTCAGTTCTCTCATTTTTCATTCTAGTCAATTTTTTATTACTTTGTTTCCTCTTTTAATTCTTAGCATTTCAACTTAACATCTGTATGACTTAGTGGATAGAGCATTGAGAAATCAGGAAAGATAGGAGTTCAAATCCTACCTTAGAGACTTACTATCTGTTAGTCTTAGTTTCCTCATCTATAAAATGGGGATAATAACAGGACCTACCTTCCAGGATTGTTGTGATGATTAAATGAGATAATATTTGAAAAGTGCTTTGCAAACTTTAAAGTACTATACAAATGCTAGCTATTATTAATAAACTTTGACTTCACTAATGTATACTTTTAATATTCCTATTGGAAACTATTATAAGAAAATTCAGTGTATGCCTCACTTTTTACTTCAAATCCATGTCTAGAAATAGAGATGCAAAAAAATGATAATCATAAATTAAGTATATTTTTATAATGCACAAGGGAACAAAGTAGTTCAAAAGGGAGTATGAACAGGGCAGTTTCATTACTACAGTAACAATATTGATATATACTTAAAAACTGAACATATAAAAATGTATTTACTGTAAAATTCTATTTCTTCTTTGTGTATCAAAGTTTCCATGATTTTTCAATGATTGTTAAATTCATAATACAAAAGAAAACATGTTTTAAAAAAAAGGTAAATTATGGTATAGTGGAAAGTACATTGGACGGGGCTCCAGGAATCTCAGCTCATAGCTCACCATATGACATAAATTCAAGTTATTTTCCCTTTTCAGGCCTCATCTTCCTTTTGTGTAAAATGAGAGAGTTTGTCATAGAATTCATAGGTAGAAAGGATCCTGGAGATTGCCTAGAGGTTAGTGATATCAAACTCAAATAGAAACAGATCCCCTCTAGGCTGCATATTGATTTAGAAAACCACAAATGAACATTATCTATGTTGTATTGCATTTTTATTTATTTTGTTACAACTTTCTCACTCACATTTTAACTTGAGAATTTTGCAGGTCTTTTGAAACCTGTGGGCCATGAATTTTATGCCTCTGACAAGCTGTTCTGACTCTTTTGCCCTGGGGGTGGGTGGTAGGGTTTAGTGTTGGTAGCAGGATGTAGTTTTTGACTGTTGACTTCAAAGAAATTCAACCATCCACTGGTTGAGTTTTATTTGGCCTGAAGTCTACCTACTTAAAATTGGTACATTTGTAAGCAATCTAATTGTCTTTACCTTCTTCAGTATAAAACTGTACAATTGGACTGCTGTTGCTATGAGTGTGGCTTCATTTTCCCAGATCAGTCCAAAGTGGGGAAGGCCTAATGGTGATGAAGTGGGACACACATATTTTGTCAGGTGAAGTCAACAAGCATTTATTAAGTACTTACTATTTTTCAGGCACTGTATTAAGTGCTGGGGATAGTAGGAAAAGAAAAATAAATAAATAAATGAGCAAACAGAAGTTCATTTTCTTTTTTTAAAAATTAGTCAATTTGTTTTCAGTTTTTTAACCTCTCTATAATCTGGCTTCCAACCAACCAACCAATCAATGAAGATTTATTAAGTTCCTACTATGTGCCAGACACCATGCTTAATCCTGGAAATACAAAAAGACACAAAAGACAGACCCTGCCTTCAAGAGCTTACAATTGAACAGAGGAAACAACATGGAAGCAAATATAGCCAAAGAAGACATGGCATCAGAGGGCATATGTGCATGAAATCAGTTTGGAAATTGTCAATAAGTCTTCTTGTTGGATCAACTCAGTGAGTTGCTTCAACTTACTGACAGAATTAAGTGACTTATCCAAGGTCCAATTACTCCAGGTAACTCTAAGAATGTAAGTCAAAGAGAAGACATTGAACTTTACTGATCAAGGTAGTTTCCTGATCAGGTATTCTCTATGCCAACAAAATCACAAATATACTCCCACCTCATCCTATTCTACCACGTCCCATCCCATCTCACCCCACCCCATCCCATCCTATCGCATCCCATCCTATCCCATCCCATCCCATCCCATCCCATCCCATCCCATTCCTACGGTACCACAAGTAGAAAATAGAATTAAAACTTGTACCTAAGTTTTTAGATTTCTGGTCTCTTTCTGACATACTTTAATCTCTTTCTTGTACTAGATAATTTCCAAGATTCCTTCCAAATCTATTATTCTGTGTCATTTTGGAAGATAAAAGATATTACTGATTCTGTCTGAGCTGGTGGGAGATGGAGAGAGAATGGAGACCTACTCAGATAAGCATCCACTTAAGTATTGATCCCAACTTATCAGGTCCTTGGACACATTTTCTAGAAGGGATTCTGTGTGTGCTCACTATTTAGGTATTTGTGGTACCAGGAGAGGTGCATTTTTCCTGAGATGTGCCAATACTTTACCTAGAGACCTTTAAAGGATTCAAAGTGACTACTTGGTGTGGATTTTGTAGAGAACAGTTTCTGATCAGGTTTCTCCTCAACTCAATGATTTTTGAAGTCTTTCTCCTCAGAACTTTTCTATTTTGTCACTCATATATGAAAGTCTAGGACCCAGAAGTTCAGAGTCACTGAAATGAAAAGTGAACTTCTGGAGGGTTCATATTTTGATATATCCAAAGATTCACAGTGTCACTTGGGACTAATTAGAGACAGGTAGGTGGAGCAGTGGATAGAATGCTGGATTTGGAGTCAGATCTAAGTTTGAATCCTGCCTCACACACTTATGAGCTAAGTGACTCTGAGCAAGTCATTAGCTTCAGTTACCTTTCCTGTGACTTGAGAATAATCATAGTATATACCTCACAGAGTGGTTGTGAGGATCAAAGGACATTCCACATATAAAGCACATTGTAAAACTTAAAAGCACTACTATACAAATGCTAATATTTATAGTACTATTACTTGGACATGGATCATAACTGTACTTTAGCACATGGTTCATCATGAGCTGCCTTGGTCAAAATAAATACGTCTCTCATGGTCAACCTCAGAAGGAAGGTTTGTCTCTGATCTCAGTTAGGCTGGTCTTTGGATGATAGGTATAGCACTTCCCAGTCCATACTTAGAGACTTTCTAACTTGGTAGCAACAAGTAGGGTTTTCACCCTGTTGGCCTCCCTTAGAACTCAGGTTCATCTCTTGTGCTTCATATACGCTGAACCTGTAGTCAGGAAGACTTGAATTCCATTGTGGCCTTAGATACTTTCTAGCTCTGTGAGACTGGGCAAGTCATTTAAACTCTGTTTGCCTCAGTTTCCTCAACTGTAAAATGGGGATAATAATAGCACCTACTTTGCAGGGTTGGTGAGAGGATCAAAAGTGATAATATGTGTAAAGAGCATTTAACAAAGTATATGGCATATATTAAATGCTATATAAATGCTTATTCCCTGTCATTCCCTTTCCCCCAGTAAGGTGTCAGAGTAAGGTTTTAGTAGGGAGGTATATTCATACTTCAAGGAAAATAGATTTGAATTCTGGGAAAAATGTTCAAGTAGTTCCTTTTTTCCTAGAGAATTCATAAAATTTAGTCACAAAAGGGACCTTATAAGAAGAGGGTAAAATGACTTGTCTAAGGTCATGCATGTAGGAAGTAGTAATGCTAGGCTTCTAAGCAAGGCCTCCCAACTCCAAATCCAAAGCTATGTTCCCTTTGCCACGTTTTATCTCCCCAGATCCCCAGAGTCTTAAACACAGATGTGTAGGTCTGGTCTCTGGTCTGCGGTTAAACACCTGGATGGTGTCACTGAAAGGTGCCTGGCAAATCAGAAACATGAGCTATGTCCATTTAAGCAACATGTGTTCCTTCTGCCCATGAACCAGGCTGAAAAGAGAGTTTATGGAAAACAAATAAATTGGATGTCTCCCAGACCTGGCACTGTCACGTTCAAAGCTCCCAGGTGTGTCTCTCCCCTGCAAAGAATACACCAGACACTAGAATGAGGCCAGATTGTGCCTTGGGGTACAACTTCATCACTACCAAGGAATTTCTCAGTCTTTCCACAAGGCAAGGGGATGCCCCCAGGCATTTGGCAATAGGTAGGAACATGTGGTTCCAGGGCAGAAGCCCCCCAAACTGAACCTGGTGCAAGTAAACCCAGATCTGAAGGTTCAAGGGCATGATTATATCCAGGATTGTGATTATCTTTTAGGGTGCTAAATGTCATCTCCAATAGCCTTACCCACAGTAGGCACTCAATAACAAACATCTCTTGGTTGATTGATTTAACAGGGTGGGAATAAAGGCCCCTTTCTTGTTCTCCCCACCTCTAGCTTCTCATCTTCTGCCTTCAAAAGAAGAGGAAAAATTACAGCTCTACCACCTCTTGCCTGCTTAGGGTTCTGGGGTGAAACTTGGATTTGCCCCCATTTTCAGCTTGTGTTTGCCTGGGGCTCTCAGCTATTCTCCTTCTTTCTTCTTCATTGTCAGCCTCTCTCCTGTTTCCAGCTGGGCCCTGTGTGTGCATTAGGGATTCAGTGGGAAAGGTGATGCTTGCTGACCCCCAGTCATTAATCAATCTGCTCTAGCCAGGGCCTTTTTCACAGCCAGAGGCTGCAACTCATTGGCCCTGGGGAACTGCCTAATAAAATGACAAGAGGAATGAGTTTATTTCCTGTCCTCAAGTTCCTGGTGGGAACCAATAATGGGGTGTAGATGAGGGTTTGAACTAGAGTGGAAGGTAAAGGGGAGTAGGGATTTGATTTGGGTGTTGAGTGACATGATGGGAGGGGTGTGGGGGTGGGAGCCATTCATGATACTTGCTCAGACTAAATTTTCTGCCTTCTGGAAAGACGTTTGGCAAAGTGTTTGGGAGTGGGGGAGGTGGAGGGTGTTTATTTGAGAAACCATGTTCCCTGAGCCTCAGTTCACTCTGTGGCTCATGGTGTCTGTTTTTCCCCTCCCCTTACGCCTACCTTGTTACCCAGTGCTGCCCTTCTAAAGGAATCTTTACAGCAGGAGGGGGAGAGGGGGATTCTTTAAGCTGTTGCTAGCCTACAGTTGCCAAATACCTGTCCCCGATTCCAGGAACCATCTGAATTGAGCACAGCATTGAGAAAAACCAAGATCAACACAGTAGGTATTTATAATCAGCCATCCAAACTTCCAGCTCATTAATCATCAGGTCAGCCCGGCAAGCTCGGTCCTTCCAGTTCTGATGGTCCCATCCCTGGGGAACACTTTGAACACTGCACAACTGGTAACAATTTTCTCAAATTGGAGAGGGTTTTTTTTTTCTTTTTTTCTGTTGCTTTCACTTCCCTTGAACAGCCCCCAGCCCTGCCTCACCTCCCACCAATCCCAGTTAATGGACCTTTTGTTCTGCTTGCTATTGCCTCACTAATCAGGTTACATCATATGGGAGCTATCAGTGGAGAGAGAGGGCAGGCACTGGGAATGGAAAATCAGGCAATCACAGGGCAACCTTTAGTGACTCTATGACAGGATGACATCCAAGAGATAGCCAAGCAGGGCTGACTTGGGCTACAGACCACTACCCCTGAGGCTTCATGCCTGTAGCTTTCACTCAAGGGCTTGCCCCAATTATCTAGACCATGAACAACCACACCCATTAGACACCAAAGTGCCTCCAGTGTTCAATTTCTCTCTATTCTTTAAGAACAGTTGCCTTTTCCCAGGTTGCTATCCACTACATGAAAAATGAAAGTATTTCCCTGGACACCATGGCCTGGCTTTCAAGTTAGAATCTCATTCACCTTCCAATCTGGGAAACGCACTATAGAAGCATTCCTCCAGGAAGTCTGTAGACTTCACTGCAGTGGGAAGGAAAGTGATGAAGTGAAAAGTGTGCTTTATTTAGAACCAAAGGACCTGAGTTCAAATCCTGATTGCCACTGACAATCTGTGTTAACTTGGATAAGTTACCTAAACCTCCCTGGGTCTCAATTCCCCCATCTGTAAAACGAGGGGGTTCTACTAGATGATTTCTAAGATCTCTTCCAAATATAAATCTATGAATCCTATGATAATGTGGGAAATGGAAAGAACACTGAATCTGGTGTCAGATGACTTATCTTGACTTTGTTACTGAATCTATGTGCTTTCACGCAAATCACTTAATCTCAGGCCTTAATTTGCTCCTCATCTGTAAAAATGAAAAAAGTTGGACTAGATGAGGGGCTAGCTCCCAGTTCTAGTTCCTATGACATTTCATATTTTGGCTGCTGTTTGACAGAGAGGTTCCGTTGGGGTCTGCATTTTATTTTGAACTATATAAGCTCTTTGATTGTAAGAGACACATTTATTATTTTATTACAGAATTATCAGAGCTCAGAGCTTAAAAATGACCCGAGGACATCCAGTCTAGCTTTTGCTTGAAATATGGAACCTCACTGCAGTATCCTCAAAGATAGTTGAGGATGGCGGTGTTCTACACCAGTGGAATTTTAATATAAGAAAATAGTCAGAAAAATTAATTTCAGGGGTCCTGGGTTTGGAACCTAGCTTTGCTGCTTATTAACTCTGTGACCTTGGACAACATCAGGTAAACTCTAAAATCCTAGCTAGTCATAAATCCCATGATCCTAACCATGCATCTTTTGCTTGGAGCTCTCTAATAGTAGGGAAATCATTACTATTCCTACCTCCCTTCCTCCTTCCATTTCAGATCAAGGAAACTAATTCCATTTTTGAACAGCTTTATAATGGTTAAGAAATATTTCCCCCTTGTATCAAACTAAAAATTTTCCTGTGTATCTTCCACTCACCAGTACTCAATCAACCTTTTCAGGTAGAAAACAAATCTTCCACAATTATAACCTGACCCTAAAGATAGTCATCACATCCACCTAAATCTTCGTTTCTCCAGGCTCAATACCTGTAGTTTTTTTCAACAGATACTTGATCTATGGTATACTTTTGAGTACAACTTCCCATCCTTGTCACTCTCCTGTTGATGTCCTCTAACTTGTCACTGTTCTTAAGAGGTGATGTTTAGATTTGAGCACCATGTACCAAATGAAGTCTGAACAAGGCACTCTGGTTGCCATGAGTATCTAGCACAATGTTACATGCCTCAGTAGACATTAACCTATTTATGATTAGACAATCTAGGGCTTCAGGGTCATGCTTATGAGAAGCAGAACTTGCAGAAAGGGGCCATAGGATTATAGATATAGAACTGGGAAGGTAGACAGGAGATCACAAAGTCCAGTTCCTACATTTTACAGATGGGTAAATTGAGACCTAGAGCAGTTAAGTGATTTACTCAGGGACACAGAGCTAGTAAGGGTTTGAGGCGGAATTTGAATGAAAGTCCTCCTGACTCCAAATCCAACACTCTGTTCACTTATTGGTGTTGCCTCAAACATCAAAGGACTTGATGATAATGGGGACCCTACCTTAGGCTGATGCATTTTTGGAGTTTGGAGCCAAGAATTCATCCTACAAGTCAGAAAAGTTCTTCGTGTGGCCTTTGGCTCGGCTAAGGTACTGTTTTATCTCTTTTCAACTCTGTCATTGAGATGAAGGGAGTTGGCCTAGATGTGATGGGGGATGTGAGCAGGGCTGTCATTTCAGTGTTGTCTGTTATCCATCCACAAGACCCCTGGGGCCAGATTTTTCAGACTTGTCTGCTTGCCCAGAAAGGGGCAGGCCTAAGCCCTACAGAAATTAGAAGCACATATGCTTGGCCTAATAGAAATGGGGAAGAGAAACAGGCTGGTTCAAACTGATGTTTTGAATCATCACATAGGAGTTAATAGAGCTTGAGGAAAGTTGGGGAACTTTTCTTCCTCTGCACAAAGGAAAGAATCCATAATTAGGATGATAGAATGAAAGACTGTCAGAGCTAGAAGTGACCTTGGAGATCATTTAGTCTAAGCCCATCATTTTCCTAATGAGCAAACAGACCATCAGAGAGTCCAAGTAATTTGTTCAAGGTTACCCCGCCAGGAAGTGGAAGAAATGGGACCCAAACTCAGACCTTCTACTTTCAGATTTTGAGTTCTTTCCAACAACACTCTATGTAACAAACCTTGATGGTCACCTAGTCCAACATCTTAATTTTTTTCAGATGAAGCACAGAAAGGGTAAGTGTCAAAGCTGTCAAAAGGGAAAGCTTGTCAAAACTCATACAAGTTGTTCATGGCAGAGCTTGAATTCAGACCCAACTCACCTGACCTCCAGTCTATGGCTCTTACCATTCCACAATGCTTCTCTCATAGTCAATGAAAAAATACCTAGACCTTGGTGACTGTTCAGTCAGAAGATCTCTATCTCTGGGCTAGAAGCTGATTTGTACTCTCACCTATTTCTCTAAATGTTCAGCCTGATGTATGCTTCTGGGAGCTGCTGACTGTGGAGGGGAGGTGGTAAATCAAGTTCTGCAGAGGGCAGGGCACCATCCATCCCCAAGCATACATCTTTGTGAAGTGACTCTTCACAAGCTGCCCTCACCACCCCCTAGACCTCTTCCCTGTTGCAACTATATCATACCTTTTACAAAAAGTCACTTTGAGGTCACTGTTTTTTTGTCCAGTATTTCAATACATTAAATGCAATTACTTCATTGTTGATTTACCTGTCATTACAGGCATGTGTTGGGACATGATTTATTGAGTGAGCTTTGTGCCAGTTGACTTGCAGTGGATTGTGCAATATTCAAAGGGCCTCATTTGCTTGGCATTACATTAGAGGCATGATGATTGCAACACAAAGCAATGTAAATGAATTCTGAGAGGCTCCATCATTCATGTTGTCATGTACTGAATCCTATTATTATTTATTACCATAATTGTACTGTGTTTCCTGGGGCGATAAATTAGGACTGATGGGCCCCGCTGACAGTCAAGGGCTGGACTCGCTCTATATAATTTAATAGGGATACTGTAGGGTCTGTGTTGTGTGCTCAAAGAAGATTGGGGAGTGAATTTGGTAACTGGGAGAAAAAAAACACCCAGAACTCCACCTCCACCCCTTCCTTACAGACTTCCCACCATCCCTTCCCCCAACCTTCTACACACTCACGCACAAATTCTTCCAGGTTCGTAGTGGTGGTAGGCGTGGCTGTTTTCTTCTTCTACAATTTAGGGTTTTGATGCAAACTGAGTAAGGAGGAAAAGCTGAATGAGCTGAAAACCAACATGGCAAAGTAGAAAGACCTGATTTCATGTCCTACCTTTGACACAAACTGGCTATGTGACATTGGAACTGTCACTTAACCTCAATCCCCTAGGCAGGTTCTCAGGCTGGAAGAGTTACCTATTTACATTGGAAGAAGAAGTTTCTATATGAGTAGGATACTACTCATGTAGTAGTATCCTACACCAATGAAATCATAGATCTAGACACTAATGTTCTTCCACTCTTCCCCCCCCCCCCCCCCCCCGCAAAGGACAGAATGATAATGTCCCAAATGAGTGTGGTTAAGAATCATTGCTCTCCCTATTCCAGTGCGCACCACAATTATATGCTAAGAAGTAGCTGTCATTTGCACCAACCAAGGACCAAGCTCTTTCCCTGGCTTCAGACAAGTTAAATTGTCCAAAGGTCTCAGATCAATGTGATCTTTGCCAAGACAATATTGTTGTTAGAAGTGAACGTAGAAATCAACTATCACAATCTTTTTATTTTTTTTTAATTTTGCAAGTGAGTAGACCAAAGTCCAGAGGAGAAAAGAGACTTGTTCAAGGTTACACAGCTACCAATGAAGCCATTTAATTGTTCATTCCACTTGAAAACAAAAGAAAACTGAGAAAAGTTAAGTAAGAAGATACTCACGAAAGTGGTGGAGAAGCATTAGCTGCGTCACCATGCTACCTAACGCCAGGTATCATAGTCTTTATTTACCTCCTGGAAATTGCAAGCACGAGCCACATAGTCTACCAAGTCCAGCTCTGATGAATAGAAATTAAATGGCATCATCTTAATAACAAGTGATATTTCTGTAGTACTTTAAAGGTTTGTGAAGCACTTTGCAAACATGAACTCATCTGAAAATAGCCTAGTGATGCCCAAGGGACAACCGCTCCCCCCAAAAACAACATCCCAGAGGATTCAGTGTTTCAATGAAGCAAACATTTATTCATTAAGCACCTGCTCTGTGTGAGGTAGTGAAGTGTATACACTAGAGAGTCACCAGAAAGGGTGATGTCAAAGGGAAATATTCAGATGGCTTCCATTCTGAATCTGAAATCCTTATTTCCTGCTTTTGGAAAGGAGATACACAAGGGAATGGTATCAAGGTATTGCTAGACAAATGAGTCTCTATAAACCTACAACCAGCACAGATCCTACAGTATCTACTTAATGTTACAACCTACAAAAGCCGTGTCTGCCTCTGAACCTGAGACCCTCGGGAAGCATTTATTAATCACCTACTGTCTAACTTTACAACAACCCTGTAAGGTTGGTGGTGTAAGGATGGTTATCTCTGTTTTATCCATCAGTCCTCAAGTATTAAGTATCTACTCTGAGTTAGGAGCTGTGCTAAGAGCTACTGATAAGACAAAGGAAATAGAGATAAAACAAAAACAAAGCATCCCTTCCCTCAAGGTGCTAACTTTTTATGGGGCTGGGGGTAGGGAGGGGAGGAAAAGCAGAAAATGTATGCAAATCAGTATATACAAAGTATATATACTATATATATAGTATGCTCATATATACATACATACATACGTACATACATACATACATACATACATATATATATATATATTCATATGGCAGCTTTGGTGGAGAGAGAAGAGGATCCTGGGAGGATCAGGAATGACTTCATATAAGAAGAGGCATTCATACTGTGTTTTGAAATTAACAAGGAATTCTGAGGCAAAGGTGAGGAAGGAGTGCATTCTGGGCAGGGGAAAAGCCTAGACGCAAGAGATGGACTGTACATGTATGAACGGTCCACCTTTTCAAGAGCATGGAATACATGAAGGGATAAAGTGTATAGTAAAGCTGAAAAAGTCTCTAGATAGTAAAGGGCAATAGTGAGCCACTGGAGTCTTTTGAGCAAGAAAATGATATCGATTTGTGCTTTGGCATCTATGGGGAGGGTACATTAGAGAGGGAAATGACTTGCGACAGTATACATAATTAGCAGAGATTGTAGTAGGGAGGTGATGAGGGTCTGAACTAGAGTAGAAGAAAACAGGACTGATGCAAGCAATGTTGTGGAGCTGAAATTGACAAGACTTAGCAAGCAATTGGTTATGCTGAAGACTTCTTAAAGGTTGTCAATCTGGGTAACTAGCGGAATGGTCACACCTTCAGTAGAAAGAGGGAAGCTAGGAAAGGCTGAGGGATGTGAAGAAAAAGGTGAATTCCTTTTGAGCTGCCTACAGAACATCCATTTGGAAATGTCTAATCAAAGGAGGTAGGACTGGAATTCAGAAGCAAGATTAGGCCACATATATGGATCTGAGAATCATCCAAGCAGAGATAATAATTAAAAGAGGAGGCTTAGACTCAGAGAGATGAAGTAAGTACACAGTGTAAATGTGTGTTGTTCAGCAAACAATTCTTATGAAAGTCAAAAGAATCTGATGAATGCATCTTAGAGTTTATGTAATACATACATACATACACACATATATATAAAATATATATGTGTGTATATATACATATAGACACATACAACACATGATGTGTTTCGTATAGCCAAAATATGCAAACATATGCAACAATGCAAATTATTTATTTATAATTATACATATAGTTTATATAACATAATTATATATAATTAAAAGAATCTGATGAATCCTTAGATTTTATATTTAAATTATATGTTGTTATTGTTTGTTCTTCATTCTCAAAGAGGACCATGACATCAGGGAGGTGATGCTATGACATGTAAGTGAATAAGATTTTAGTGAGGGAGGGGTGTGTAAAGCTGCCAGCCTCATTTTTTCCTTCGGAGCCATCTGGGTCCAATGGACTAGAGATGGCCCTACATCTGCTACATAAAGATAGTATATATACATAGGATGTATGTTACATATGTCCAACAAATACAGATGTACTATATCAACATATGCCACTATATATAATACATATTATACATATCATCTATTATTGGTGAATCAATTCTAGATTTCATAAATATATAATACATGTGTATATATATATACATGTATATATATATATATATGACATGTTCCATATGCCCAATACATGTAAATATATAATACCTTAAATATACATATATATGTGTATAATACACAGCATATGAAAAAATATATATATTTTATATTGTTTAATATAAAATATATTATACTTGCATACATTGCTTGCACAGTGTGCATCCCTTGTATACACACACATATCTATAGGATGGATTCATCAGATTCTTTTGGCCTTCATAAGACTTGATTTCTAAGCAACTCACATTTACTCTGCGTACTTTTTTTATCTCTCTGAGCCACAGCCTCTCTATTCATTTATCATATGTAATTATATATATTTGCATATGTTGGACAGGCAAAGCAGATAGAAAATTCACTAAACCTTGACTTGAATAGAAAGATACGAGTTTCCGCAATTCTGGAAATTGTACTTTGTTTTTTAATGATTCTTAAATCATTTCTTCTTGCAAATATCCATTTTTTTAAAGCCAATAGTCTCCTGGTGAGGCAAATACAGGAAAACTACTATTTTTAGCAAAAAAAAAATGTTATTGTATGTAACCCGAAGGTCAAGGAAACTTTACATGATGAACATAAGGAACCTTTAAATATTACTAGAGATAACTTGCACTTGAGAAATGACCTAAAAGATAGCATCGATAATATTTCTGGCCAAATAAGTTGCATCTGCAGAATATTCATCGGACCAAAGAAAAGGCTCTGAATCACTGGGGACTCCCTTCGTGGAAAATTTATGGGAGGATGTTGATAATAATTAGAAAACATAGGAAGGCATGGGGTGGGTTTTAATGCACATTGGAAGGAGGAGTAGCCATGTGGATGAGACAAGAGCTTTACCAAATTAAGAGCCACCCAACATGACCAAAAATCCCATCAGCAGACATAAAACAATAGAATTTCTCTTTCTGCTTGGTCCTGGGTTCATACGTAGAATCCAGCTCAGAACTATTGTCTTGTCTCATCCTTCTTTTCATTTTCTTGTTCTTTGGAATGTCATTCTTAGTGGTCATCAGGTATTTTCATGTCCTACAGTAGGTGGCAGAATGTTCTGTTTCTAAAAGGCCCAGGAACAGTCTGTGTAAACTAGAGCAGCTGACTTTAAAGGCCAGAGTTGGTGGAAGCTGTCATAGCTTGAAAGCAATTGGTATTTGAACTCACCACTCAGCTTTCCAATTTTAAAACATAGTCAACCCAACCATAAATTTTCTGGGAAAGGTCAGAGCCTGAATCTTAGGATGACAACTTCTTATTGGTACAGTGATACAATAATGATGATAACAAACCAACAGATTACATAGTTCCTTAAGCTTTACAAAGCACTTTCCTCAGAAAAACCCTGTAAGGTAGACAATATAATCTCCCCTTTAATAGGTGAGTAGTCTGAGGTTTGGTGGTACTATGACTTTCCTATGACTACATAATAAATGTCGGTTCCATATTTTGACTCCACATATTCTGACTCTACATTAAGCAGGACAGAAGTTCAAGCTGGAAGAGACCTCAGCAGTCATCTGTTCAATTCCCTCATTTTACAGTTGAGGAAATTGAGGTCCAGAGAGGTTAAATAATCTGCCATACACATAATGGCAGAAGCTGACTCCCACTGTGGTGCTAGTGAAAATTAAATGATATTATACAGTTAAATTAATGCAGAATAACTTTTGTTTTATGAGAATGGCAAGAGACAGAAGTACTTTGTGGAGACTGGCTCTTCAAGCCACTGAAGATAACTTTTGCATTGTTACGAAAAAAGTAAAAGTATGAAGAAAAGTAGCCTTCAAAGAAATTAGATTTTATTAATTTCTAGCTTTAAAGAATTGTCAACAAATTTTGATTTCATTCCATAAAGAACAAAAAACTTAAAAAAAATTAAATGATGCGCCTGTGTCTGGGGTTGAATGCTAGGAGCTTGGGGATCATTCTCAAGCACAAATCCACTCTCTTTTACAAAATCTATGCTTCAGTCAAATAGGACTATTAGTGATTCCCCCAGATTAGACACTCAACCTCCTTTTTAGAACATTCATCCAAGTTATCCCCCAGGTCTAGATTTAATTTACTTCTCATCGTTGCTCCCCCAAACACACAAATATGTGGATTTTTTTACCCAGTACCTAGCATAGTGACTTGAATGTAATAAGTACTTAATAAATGAAATTATTAAATTGAAACTCTCTTTTCTCCATCTTCCTACATTTTCCTTTTTCTCTCCACTCATACCAGTTGTTCTTCTCTCCTCTCTATCTCGCCTTCCTTTTCCTACCCCTTCCTTCTCATATATATCTTTCATAATGCCTACTTATGGTAAGAGCAAAACAGAACAAAAAAGTGCAAATGAGTTGGGGACAATAAAACAAAAATAAGTAAAGAAAACCAAAGGGCCCTTGTAGATTTCCAGTTCTGATCAGACTGGGAAAAATTAAGAAAAACAGCACATGTATCCTATGTGATTTCCAATGTTCCAAATCTTGCCCCATCACCAAAAAGTTGGGTAGTATCCCCATTGAGCAGATGTAGTGGAACAATGTTAGTATTTCACTGTCTGATTCATACTCTTTCAAAGACCCAGGTTTATGGTCTAATCTGAGAATAGATTCTGTCCACCAGAATACAGTTCTCTCTGGTGTCCTGGCCTTTGAAGAGATGCAGAAGCTAGCAAAATGAGTCCTTCTATTCATAAAATGGTTGTGGCCATGTCAGTCCGTTAGATAAGCAGCAACAAAAGATATAAACCAAAAATGGACTATAAAATACCATTATTGTGCCCAATGACCCTAAAGTTACATAACAGTCAGCAATTAAAATGCAACTTTTTTCATGAGTCATGAGATTGTCTGTGGAATGGTATTCAATGGAAGAACAACGTGCTTGTATATGAAAGGCAAATCTAACAAGATTTACTGAGCAAATCCCAAGAAGAGATATTTGGGTCCTAACTAGGGACTCAAGTTTGTTATTCCCCCCCCCCCCAAAAAAAAATGATAATCATATCTACTGGCATAATGATGAGAGTTCATGGGGGAAAGAATTTTTTTAAAGAACCTAGAAATCAATTCTGAAAAAGGTATTAGTTGTGAAATGAGTTTGTGGTTTAGGGATGGAATGATATGAAACAGGGTACACATACACACGTACACAAACACATACACACAAGATGCAAAAGGAGCTGAAACTTTGGAGGAGCATTATAACATCATGGTAAAAACAACAGACCTAGATGACTTGCATAGGAATTCATCTCTGACTTATTAGCTATGGGAAACTGGGAAATGCACTTAACCCTCTGATTCACAATTTCATTTCCAAAAGAATGGGGATAAAAATGTTGTCACTATTAACCTTATAAAGTTGTTTTAGGAAAACATTTTGTAAATCTTAAAGTGCCATGTAAATCTATTATTGTGTGTGTTAATGGTGGTTTTTTAAATTAATGGTAATCCTCCAGTGACTCTTTAAAAATAAGTATTATTCAGTAATTAAATTATTAAATTCACTTTGTTTTTACATCACAGTCATTTCTGGATACACTCTGAATCCACTCACAAAACAAAGAAACCAGTCAAATAAAATCAAATGATACTCTGAGTACATCTGACAATATATGCCTCCTTATACCCCCATAGGCCTCTTCTCATCATCTGAAAGCAGGAACATGTATTTCATTATCTAGTCTCTGTGATGAATTCATTTTTTCTCTACCTACCCAGCATATAGCATTCTTTTACTTTTCTTTAACATTATTAGAGTTACTTTCTGTAGTCATATAACCATGTATATATATGTATATATATATATATATATAAAACACATAATTTTATAATTATTTTGAGTTTATTTCTATATATTCATATACTTATGTAGTTATAGTAATATATTATTTAGTTATATAACTACAAATATAACTATAATTATTTATGTAACTATGCTTTTCACTTATTTCTAGATATATTCATATATTTATATCTATATGTAGCTATGTAGTTATAGAACCATATAAGAAGTTACATAACTATATATGTAGCTATAATAATAATTAGTTATATAATTATTCTTCTGGTCCTACTTACTTGTCCTGTATCAGTTCATACACATCTTCCTATGTTTCTCACAATTCCTCATTTCTTATTAAATATTCCATTATATTCTTATACCACAGTTTGTTTAACCATTCTCTAATCAATAGAAACCTACTTTGTTTCCACTTTGCTGATACCATAAAAAACACTACAAATATTATCTTGCTTTGGGCCTCTCTTTTCTTTTGTGATCCTCTGAGGATATGTGACCAGGAATGACTTTACTAGGATCTAGGACATGAATAGTGCCACTTCTCTCGCATAATATCAAATTGTTTCCTAAACTGATTGGACAAATTTACAGCTCCACCAACAGGTGAGTTCCTGTCTTTTCCTAGTCCTTCTAACATCCACTGGTTCCTCTTTTTATCATCTTTGTCAATTTCCTTCATGTGAGATGAAATCTGTTTTATTTTTCATTTCCCTTATTATTTGGATTCTGTGCAAGTTTTCATAGGGTCATTGGATCTTCCATAGGTTGCAATTCCCCTATTCAATTAATGATAATTAGTGATAATCCTAGTTATTAGTGATGCTAACTGATGGCTTCTAACATCATAACCTTATAGTTCCATGTTCTCTTCAATTCCAGAGACCTCAGTCTACACTTCAGTACCTGATTGGGATAGACATGTCTTAGATCTTATCATTACTCTGACTTTCCACTTCTGAGATATTGAACTCTTCAAATCCCATTTGAGAAGAGCCACTTTGCCTTCTCATTTTTTTGTTTAGCTCTAATGAACTGATTCTTCTTGATTGTGACTTCTAGTCTCGTGCACATCCCTATGTTCTTTTAGTCCATCATCTCCATTCTGACTTCTTTCACTGCCCTTTCTTCCTCACATAGACTGGACTACAAGGGAAGCCTTTACAGTGTAACTTTCACCAGTAGCTTGAATGTCTTACACTCAACATCCCCACCCCACCTCCCACTCTGACCACCACCATTCCTGCCTCACCAATACCCAACCCTGTCCATTGACACCTATTGTCTGATTTTTCTCCTGGATTACTACATATTGCTGGAGAGTGTTAGGAAATTTTACTGATAGGGTTATTATGTATTCATCAATCAATCAGCAAGCATTTATTATCTATTATGTGCTAGGTCAGGGGTCAGGAACCTGTGGTCTCAAAGCCACATGTGGCCCTCTAGGTTTTCAAGTGTGGCCCTCTGACTGAATCCAAACTTCACAGGGCGAAACTTGTTCTGTGAAGTTTGGATTCCCTGTGGCAGGTGCTGAGGGTATAAACTCAAAGATTAGATTTATGCTTCAAAATCAGCTGGGAATTTAGCAGTATTTTTGTTTCTCTCTCATTGGCACTCCTTATCAAAATCCCGGTGGGATGACTCAAAGCAGTCAGGGAAATGTATATTCTAAAAGAGCCAAGAACTCAAATTCTAAGCAGCTTGCTGTATGAATGGACATCCATGGCAAGAAGAGAGGAAGAAGAATTTTGATGGAGATGAATTAGGGGCAAGGGAAGAGTAAAATGAAAAGAAAAACATGAATGCTGATGGAAGTTCATATAAATTTACCAATTAGACAAAATAGCAAATGAAAGTTACTGAGTATCATTTATATCAAGGAGCACATCAGGACCACATTCTGAGTCAATTGCAGATGTGAATTATTCAAACCCTGGGCCATGTTCAAGTCAGCCTAAATCATTCCTGGAAGCATCTTATTATAACTTTTTGATTATTTGAGGCCATTTTCCCCAAGTAAGGTAGAACTAAAAATGATTAAAAGTAGAACCATCCTTAGTGGTTTTGAAAAATAAATTCTTAATAACTATTCCCTTTCTCCCATTTTTGTCCTCAAAGAAATCAAATGGCAGGTAACAGAATGCAGGGCAGATGTCTTTCTGTAAATACTAAAGAGATAGATATAAAGTAAACTGTAATATTTTGCCAACAGAAGGATTCTGTAAGAACTGAAGTCCTTCAGTCCTGAAACCCGTCAGTAGAACATTTTGGAAAAGCTGACATTTACTTTCTATTGAGTATATATAGTTACAGTTCTGTTGTAGTTGAAAGACCATGCTGGCATTCTTTCCAGTCTGAGAACACCCACTATCAATTAATTTCCTTCATGGAGAAAAGATAACCTCTAGGTGGAGCTGGTCAAAATTATCTCAGTTCAGCTGTGATGTTTTCATTCATTCAGCAAACATTTACTAGGCCCTAATGTTCTAATGTTGACTCAGATTTTTAACTGTGAGAACTTTGGACAAATCACTTAATCTCTCAGCCTTGATTTCCTCATGTGAAAATTAGGGATAGTAGATAATTGCACCTTCTTGAGAAGGTTGTTTTGAGGATCAAATAAAATAACATCTTTAAAGCACTTAGCACAGTGCCTGGCACATAATAGGCCCTTAACAAATTCTATAGTACTTGACTGACTAAATCACCTTGTAAACCTTAAAGCTCCATATAAGTGCTAGCTATTTTATTATTATCATTTAAGTGCCAATAGAAAGTTGAAGTATTTCATTGGATTATATCTGATTGCTTTGGAACCAGCTCCATTTTTGCTATGATAAATCATAATTTATAAAAGTTTGGTTGATCTAGTCCTCGTTTTCTAGGGGAAGGTTTACTGATGGGCAACCAGCTTACTCAGGGTTCTACCTGGCTCAAATTCATTTTCTACTCTTTCTCCAAGGAAAAAAAATGCTATATTTGAAGGCAAATGACTTGCATTACAATATTGGGTTTATTATTATTTTTGTGACCTTGAGAAAATAATTTTTTCCTCTCCAGGTTTCAATTCTGTACTCAATAAATGTGGGGAACTAAATGATCTTCATGTTCCTTTTCAGCTTCAAAGTTCTATGGTCATAAGATCTCTCCTGATGAGGAGTGCAATGTGTTTGTTCTTGGAATGAGTTCTAGACATTCTCTCAAAATTGGGCAAGCTAGAGGGTTGTGGTTTCCATGGACCTGGCTGGACATTCCCTCTTGCTGGTGGGGTCAGGGTGATCCCTGGGAAGCGAAGGGTTGAGAACTGAGGGAAAGGAATGTGAACCAAGGTCCATATGCATCGAGGAGGGTTTTTCGGAGACCTCTGAAAATAATTCAGTTGGATTTGTCCCCCAAAATGAAATCTCAGTTAGCATTTGTGGTTGGAGGTGAGTCTTTTCAGCAGGAGGGAAAATGAATCACTTTATCACTTGTCCCACTTTGTATGGACAGTTTGAATGATAATTTGATATCCAATTATCCTGGAATTATACTGGAAGGGAAATGCTTTATTGGGGCTGGAGTAGAGGAGTAGGAATAAAGGTGTTAATGAAAAACATATTTTGATTCCAAAGTAGCTGGGCTTTATGTTTATTTCAGAGAAAGTCCTCAGGGCTCTGAGGAGAGAAATGTAATAAAATGATAATTAGGGGCCCAGGGACCCTCAAAAAGGTGTAAGTGATTACTTCATAGGAAGTTACCTGCTGTTTCTCCCACTGTTATTGGCAGTCTTTCTATGTCCTTGTTTTTTGTGTTTTTTTTAAATTTTTGTCCCAAATGGATACAAGAAAGTTGAGTGAATTTATTCCCAGTTGTACTGTGCCCAAGTGTGGAATACCTTTGGGGTAACTGTGCTAATGCTTTTTCTGTTTATGTTTATACACACACACACACACACACACACACACATATGTAAATGTTAAATGGGATGGGAAAGAACACTGGGTTAAGTGTCAGGAGAGTGGAATCCTCAACTCTACTACTTGATTATTTGGGGCCTCTTGGATCCACCAAGTCAACTTCAGGATGATTTGATGGGTTGGAGATGAAGGAGGAATGTACTTGGAAATGAAGAAGATGCAAAAATCCAAATTATCAATAAGAATTAAAATAAAATCCTCCAGTACAACCACAGGATGGGTGAGTCATGTTTAGAAAATAGCATTCAGGAAAGGGAACTAGGAGATTTAGTGAACTGTAAGCTCAAAATCAGTCAACACTGGGTTATGATAGCTAAAGACAGTAACAGAATCATGCTATATTAAGACAGTAATACTGGAGTATTACAGACTTTAAAGAATAGAAAATGGATATCATATAAGAAGACCAATGAAGAGGTGCCTGATGGATGTCATTAGGTTGTGATATTCAAAAAATTATGCAGGAGAAGTGGGGTAAAGGATATCATTAAAGAAACGTTTGAGAAAAAAAGAAAAGAGATGTTGGCCAGATGGTGAGAAGGAAACAGCTGCTGTATTTCACTGTTAATCTCAGGAATTTGAAAGAAAATGAGCAAGATGTCCAGCACATTGGGTGGGGTACTTATGGCAGAAAGTGGGTAAGAGTCATATGGGATGAGCAGACATAGATGGGTGGTGACCTACTTTATTGGAATAAATACCCGTATGGATGAGCTCACCCTTAATGGAAGTATTGGAAGATGGAGGGAGGTGCTAAGTTCTGCTACACTCTAGTCAGACTATACCAAGAGTATTATGTTGTTTGGGGGGTTCCAAATTGTGGAAAGATATAGACAAACTGAAGACCATACAAAGAATGACAAACTAAAATGGTGAAGACTTGAAAAAGTAACAATTATTATTATTGACATTTGTACAATGCTTTTAAAGTTAATAAAGTTCTATACATGCATATGATCTATTTGCCATATGATCCATGAACCCCAATTCCATATCACCAAATGGCTGTTGGAAATTTCCAACTAAATGTCTAATGGGGATCTCAAATTCAACATGTACAAAACAGAACTAATTATCCTTTATCCAAACTCTTCTTTCTAACTTTTTTATGTCTGTCAAGGATACTGGAATCTTAGTTACCCAGGTTGATTTTCTTTACTCTTCTTTCTTCTTCATCCTCCATATGCAATCAGTTGCTAGCTTTTGTTAATTGTGCCTCCTCAATGTTTCTTTTTTTTAATTTATTTTTTTTAATGTTCTACAATCATTACCATAAAACTTAGATTTCTACCCCCCCACATCTACCTTCCACACTCCCCTCCCTCCCCAAGACGGCATACAATTCTATATAGGATCTACATATACTTTCCTATTGAATACATTTTCACTATAGTCATGCTATGTAGATGAACTAAAATAAATGGAAGAAATCACATGACAAATAAAAACATAATACACGCACACAGACACACACACACACACACACATACAAACATGATCTGCTACATTCTGTGAATGAATTCCGTAGTCCTTTCTCTGAGTGTGGAAGGCATTTTGCCTTACAAAACCATTGCATATTTTTTTTTTTAAGTTCTTATGTTATTACGAAGTTCCAAGTCTACCAGAAAAAACTCGCACACCATGGTCGTTGCTGTGCACAAAGTTCTCTTGGTTCTGCTCCTTTTGCTCAGCATCAGATCATATAAGTCCTTCCAGGCCTCCCTGAAGTCTTCTTGGTCATCATTTCTTATGGAGCAATAGTACTCCATTACATTCACATACTGTAATTTATTCAGCCATTCCCCAATTGATGGTCATCGCCTTGATTTCCAGTTTTTGGCCACCACAAAGAGTGCTGCTATAAATATTATTGTACATGTGGGACCCTTTCCCATTTCTATGATCTCTTGGGGATACAGTCCTAATAGTGATATTGCTGGGTCAAAGGATATGCACATTTTTGTAGCCCTTTGGGCATAGTTCCAAACCACTCTCCAGAATGGTTGGATGAGCTCGCAGCTCCACCAACAATGAATTAGTGTTCCAACTCTCCCACATCCTCTCCAACATTTATCATTTTCCTGTTCTATCATGTTTGCCAATCTTATAGGTGTGATGTGGTACCTCAGAGTTGTTTTGATTTGCATCTCTCTAATCAAAAGTGATTTAGAGCATTTTTTCATATGATTATAGATATCTTTAATTTCTTCCTCTGAAACTTCCCTGTTCATATCCTTTGACCATTTATCAATTGGGGAATGACTTGTATAGTTGTACATTTGAGTCAGTTCTCTATATATTCTAGAAATGAGGCCTTTATCCCTGAGATTAGCTGTAAAAATTCTTTCCCAATTTACTACATCCCTCCAAATTTTGGTTGCAGGGTTTGGTTGTGCAAAAACTTTTCAGTTTAATGTAATCAAAATTATCCATCTTGCATTTCATAATGCTTTCTATCTCTTTTTTGGTAAAAAAAAATTCTTCCCTTCTCCATAAATCTGATAAATATACTATTCCTTGCTCCTCCAGTTTGTCCATGGTATCAATCTTTATACCTAGATCGTGTACCCATTTGGACTTTATTCTTGTGTACAATGTCAGGCATGGGTCTATGCCTAGTTTATGCCACACTGTTATCCAATTTTCCCAGCAATTTTTGTCAAACAGTGAGTTCTTATCCCAGAAGCTGAGGTCCTTGGGTTTATCAAACAGGAGGTTGCTATATTCCTTGCCTACTGTGTCTTGAGTGCCAAGTCTATTCCACGTGTCTACCCATCTGTTTCTTAGGCAATACCAAGCGGTTTTGATAATTGCTGCTTTATAGTACAATTTGAGATCTGGTAGGCCACTTTCCCTATCATTTCTTTTCATCAGTCCTTTTGATATTCTGGACCTTTTGTTCTTCCAGATGAATTCTGATATTATTTTATCCAGCCCTAGAAAATAATTATCTGATAGTTTAATTGGTATGGCACTAAATATGTAAATTAATTTAGGTAGAATTGTCATTTTTATTATATTAGCATGGCCTACCCATGAGCAACTGATGTTTTTCTACTTACTTAAATCTGACTTTATTTGTGCAAAAAGTGTCTTGTAATTGTGTTCATACAGTCCCTGGGTTTGTTTTGGCAGGTAAACTCCCAAGTATTTTATAGTGTCTCCCTTAGCTTTAAATGGGATTTCTCTTTCTATCTCTTGCTGTTGGACTTTGTGGAAGATTTGTGTGGGTTTATTTTGTAATCTGCAACTCTGCCAAAGTTGTTTATTATTTCAAGTAGCTTTTTACTTGAGTCTCTGGGATTCTCTAAGTATATCATCATATTATCTGCAAAGAGTGATAACTTAGTTTCTTCTTTGCCTATTCTTATTCTTTCAATTTCTTTATCTTGTCTAATTGCTGCAGCTAACATTGGTAGTACCATATTAAATAATACTGTTGATAATGGACATCCTTGTTTCATCCCTGATCTTATTGGAAATGTATCTATCTTATCCCCATTGCATATAATGCTTGCTGAAGATTTTAGGTAGATACTGCTTATTATTTTATGGAAAGTTCCCTTTATTCCTATGTTCCCCATGTTTTTAATAGGAATGGGTATTGTATTTTGTTGAAAGCTTTTTCTGCATCTATTGAGATAATCATGTGGTTTTTGTTAGTTTTGTTGTTGATATGATCGATAATACTGATAATTTTCTTAATATTGAAGCAGCTCTGCATTCCTGGTATGAATCCTACCTGATCATAATGTATTATTCTCGTAATAAGATGCTGTATTTGTTTTGCTAAAATCTTATTTAAAATTTTTGCATCTATATTCGTTAGAGAAATTGGTCTATAATTTTCTTTCTCTGTTTTGTCTCTTCGTGGTTTAGGTATCAAAACAATATTTGTATCATGGAAGAATTTGGGAGGACTCCTTCCTCCCCAGTTTTCAAAAATTGTCTATATAGTATTGGAATTAATTGTTCTTTAAATGTTTGGTAAAATTCACCTGTAAATCCATCTGGCCCTAGAGATTTTTCCTAGGGAGTTCAGTGATGGCTTTTTCAATTTCTTTTTCTGAAATGGGATTGTTTAAGTATTCACCTTCCTCTTCTGTTAATCTGGGCAAATTGTATTTTTTAAAATACTCATCCACCTTGTTTAGATTATCAAATTTGTGGGCATAAAGTTGGGCAAAGTAATTTCTAATTATTGTTTCAATTTCCTCCTCATTGGAGGTGAGTTTACCCCTTTCATTTTTAATATTAGTAATTTGATTTTCTTCTTTCTTTTTTTAAATCAAATTGACCAAAGGTTTATCAATTTTATTAGTTTTTTTATAAAACCAACTATTGGTTTTATTTATCAATTCAATAGTTTTCTTAATTTCAATTTTATTAATCTCTCCTTTGGTTTTCAGTATTTTTAATTTGGTATTTACTTGAGAATTTTCAATTTGTTCTTTTTCTAGCTTTTTCAGCTACATGCCCAAGTCATTGATCTCCTCTTTCTCTATTTTATTTATGTAGGCATTCAAAGATATAAAACTTCCCCTAAGAACTGCTTTTGCAGCATCCCATTTGGTACGTTGTCTCATTATCGTCATTCTCTTGAATGAAGTTGTTGATTGTTTCTATGATTTCTTCTTTAACCCACTCCTTTTTTAGGATTAGATTATTTAGTTTCCAATTGATTTTTGGTTTATCTTTCCATGGCCTTTTATTACATATAATTTTTATTGCATTATGATCTGAGAGGGATGCCTTGATTATCTCTGCCTTTCTGCACTGGATTGTGAGGTTTTTATGTCCTAGTACATGGTCAATTTTTGTAAATGTGCCATGTACCACTGAGAAAAAAGTATATTCCTTTCTATTCCCATTCAATTTTCTCCAAAGATCTATCATATCTACCTTATTCAGAGTTTTATTTACCTCCTTAACCTCCTTCTTGTTTATTTTGAGGTTAGATTAATCAAGTTCAGAAAGGGGGATATTGAGGTCCCCCACTAGTATAGTTTTGCTGTCAATTTCTTCCTTCAACTCTTCCAACCTTTCCTCTAAGAATTTGGATGCTATACCACTTGCAGCATACATGTTTAGTAATGATATTGCATCATTGTCTATGGTGCCTTTTAGCAGGATATAGTTTCCATCCTTATCTCTTTTCATTAGATCTATTTCTGTTTTTGCTTTGTCTGAGATTAGGGTTGCTACTCCTGCTTTTCTTACATTAACTGAAGCATAATATATTCTGCTGCAACCTTTGGCCTTTATCCTATGTGTATCCCTCCATTTCAAATGTGTTTCTTGTAAACAACATACTGTTGGATTATGGCTTTTAATCCATTCTGCTATCCATCTCTGTTTTATAGGAGAGTTAATTCCATTCACATTCACAGTTATGATTACAACCCATGTATTTCCCTCCATCCTCTTTCCCACTGTTTGTGCTTTTAGCTCTCCCATCTCCCTTCCTCTCCTCAATAGTATTCACTTTTCACCACCTCCTCCTGCAGCCTTCCCTTCCTTCTTTTAGCCCCCCTCCCTTTTACTCCCCTTTACCCTTATTGCTTCTTCCTTCCCTTTTAGCTTCCCTCTCCTTTCTTCCCCCTTCCCCTCCTACTGCCTATAGAGCTAGTTAGGATTATATACTTAAGTTTATTGTTCCCTCCTTGAAACAAATCAGATGAGAGTACCTCTCAAACAATGCTCATCTCCCTCCCCTCTTTCCTTCTACTGTAATTTTGTACTTCTTCCTGTGATGTAATTTACCATTTTCTGCTCCCTCCTTTTCACACCTCCTGTTACAATCCCTTCCCATACTTAAATCATATTTTTAATATGACATCATTTACTTTATACCCATTCCCTCTATGTATATCCCTTTTATATTTCATAATAGATACACAGTTCTCAAGATTAACAGGTATCATCTTCCCTTATAAGGAGGTAAACAGTTTGCCCAAATTGAGTAACAAGTTTTTTGGTTTTTTTCCCCCATGTTTACCTTTTTTATGATTCTCTTGAGACCTGCAAATTGAATTGTCTATTAAGTTCTGGTGTTTTTGTCAGGAAGGTCTGGAAATCCCTTACTTCATTGAATGACCTTCTCCTTGCCTGAAATGTTATGCAGAACTTTGCTGGGTAGTTGATCCTTGGTTGTAGTCCCAACTCCTTTGCCTTACAGAATATTGGATTCCAATTCCTTCGATCTTTTAATGTAGAAGCTGCAAGGTCCTGTGTGATCCTGACTGTAGCTCCTTGATATTTGAATTGTTTCTTTCTAGCTGCCTGTAGTATTTTCTCCTTCACTTGATAGTTCTAGAATTTGGCAATGATATTTCTTGGGGTTTTGAGTTTGGGATCCCTTTTGTGAGGTGAATGGTGGATTCTTTCGATGACCATTTTACCCTCTGAATCTAGCAGGGCTGGGCAGTTTTCCTTGATGATTTCCTGGAAGATATTGTCCAGACTCTTTTTTTCATCATGGCTTTCTGGTAGGCCAATAATTCTTAAATTTTCTCTCCTGGATCTATTTTCCAGGTCAGTTGTTTTTCCCATTAGATATTTTATGTTTTCTTCTATATTTTCATTCTTTAGATTTTGTTTGACTGATTCTTGCTGTCTCATCGAGTCATTAGTTTCTACTTGCCCAGTTCTAATCTTTATCAAATTGTTTTCTTCAGTTAACTTTTGCATCTCCTTTTCCATTTACCCAATTTTCCCAGTTAGGTTTTGTGTTTCCTTTTCCATTTGACTAACTGTTCCTTTTAGGGAGTTATTTTCTCCAGTTAATTTTTGTACTTCCTTTTCCATTTGTTCAATTTTCCCTTTCAAAGAGATGTTCTCATCAGTGAATTCTTTTTTTATAATTTTAAAATCATTGGCCAGTTTTTCTTCTATTTCCTTCTTCAGCTGTTCCAGGACAGTTGTTTGTGCATGCAAGCAGTTCACAGTCCCTTCTGAAGTTTCAGATGGAAGTACAGTCCCAGTACTAACCTCTTTGGTATTTGTGTTTTGGTTCTTATCCCCATAGAAAGATTCTATGGTTTTTTCGTGCTTATTTTGCTTTTTTTTATTCATGATGTTGATTGTATGTTGTGGCTTCTGGTTCTTTCAATTAGAAGCTGCAGAACTTGGTGTTGGGCCAACTTGTGTGAAAAAGCTAAAAACAGGTTTTTGTTTTTTGTTTCCCCGATCAGCCCTGGGGTTAGCTTGTTAAGTGTTGGGGAGGAGTGGTCTGGTCATGGAAGATCTCTTCAGCTGCACTGAGGCAAAGGTAAGCTCAGGGGATGGTGATCCCAGCTGCCCTATTATCTTCCCATTTCCCCTGGAGTGCTGAGGCATGCCTAGATGCTAGTGACGGTTCCCACCCCTCCTGGGGCTCCTCTCCTTGCGCTGAGTCTTGCCTGGGTCCTAGTGCAAGTTTTCTCTGCCCTGGGTCCTCTGTTCTTCTGGTTTGCCTCTGCCACAGTAGGAGGAATCCCTCTTAGCTATTTTCCTAGTCTAGGATGTTATGAGACTATTGGCCCCCTCTGCTGTTCCCGCTGATCCAGGATTTTTCTCGGGAAATATTTTATGGTTCTTTCACAGTCATCAAGGAGGGAGGAAAGAGCATTTACTGATCACTCCACCATCCTGACTCCCAGAAGTTCAAGTAGGTGACTTACTGATGTTTAATGTGCAGGCTGAAAGTCTCAGGAACTATTGCGCTGATATCTGGCGCTCAGTGGCTCTTGCTGGCTTGCTTTGCTGGTCTCCCGCCCTCGGCTGCCACTCCACTGGTTCTGCCTGCTGCTTTCAGGTTTCCCGGGGCTCTTCCGCTCCCCTCCGCTGGCCGCACTGCATTGTGTGCTGTGGGCTCACCCCTGTGGAACAGATCCTTCTCGTGGACCTTCCAGTCTTTGTGGGCTCTGAATCCACCAGTCTGTCTCCCACTGGATTCCGTACCTCCAAAATTTGGTCAGATTCTTGTTTCTGAGGTATCCGAAGGAGTTTTTCCAAGAGCTTAGTTGAGTCATTGCTCTCATTCCACCATCTTGGCTCTGCCCCCCCCCCCCCAATGTTTCTTACAGACATTGTCTTCATTTTACTCACATGACCTCCAACCCACATCAGGCCTTTATCACCTTTAACTGATGTCCCTGCCTCAAACCTCTCCCACCTAAATTCCAAAAAATATTTATATATTCTGTGGTTTGGAGGCTATTTGCAAGTGGAATAATCTGATCACCTCTGTTTTTATTTATATATATTATATATATATAATATATATATATATGTATATATATACGTATATATATACATGTATATATATACATATATATATGTATATATATATATGTATATATATATATGTAACAATCTTTTAAGGACCTCTCATTGAATCTTTATTCCTTCATAATTAGGCTTAACTTTGCAGGATGTTATTATTTTAGATTGATGCTTGTGTTGCTTTCCTTTTTTGGAATAAAGTATTACATTCCTTCTTGCAGAATAATCCTATGTTCTTCAAATTGTCTTTGCCTTCATATTTGAAGATCTTTCTCCTGAATGCTTGCAAAATTTGTTGATTGCTATTGGGACTGTGAAAGTTAACGACTACATGCCTTGGAGTTTGAAACAGTATTGTTTCAGGAGGAAATCTGAATTTTTTTAATCAAGGCTTTGCTTTCTGTATTTGGAAATTCTGGGCAGTGATTTTTGTACTGTTTCTTGACTGATAGTTTTCTTTTTTTAGATTTATCTTAAAATTATTAAGGAACCCATGAATACTTGGAGTCAAGAACCACCTCTGCCACATCCAGGTTGTGTGTCCTTGGATAAGTCATAAAATATCTCACTAGTCTAGACAATATTCTAAGACTATTAATTGAATAAAGGGCATTGACTTGCATCCATAAAAGGAGTTTCCTTGCTTACAATTCCCTATATCAATTAAATCACAGGTCCAGTCCATATTTCTAGTTCTTAGTTCTGTCTTCCTGGCAATAGAGGATTATACTTTACATCTTCCTGTTCCCTGACCAGTGTATTTCCCCCATCCCACTATTGCTCATGTGAAACTTGTGATTCAAATATCAAAGGCTCTTTCCCTTTAACCCAGATGTGACACTGAAACATTTAGGATTGGTGGGGGGAGCTGGCAACCTTAGGCTGCTGTTTGGGAAAACTTTCTGTCTAAACATAGGACATAAACATAGCATCCAGACAATGGGAACATTGTGTAGAGGGCAGATTCCTGCTTGGGCAGGTCTTCAGGTAATCTGATTTGGGAGGTATAAAATAACAACCAGGCACAACTAAAACACTTTGAGGCCAAGAGACATTTTCAAGTCTACAGATTCAGGAACTTGCTCCACTGGAGCATAGCTGGGTTCTGATTTCCAACCTGATTTAAGGTTATTGAGGTTGACGTGTTCTTAAATAGTTCATCTCTGCTTTCAGCAATCTCAGTAACAGCCAACATAGCCTTTCCAATGCCACTTTCCTATTTCCTCTCCTTCCCACAGCCAAGGGAAAGAACCCTGGCCCTGGAGTTAGTGGTTATTGTTATTTAGTCATGCCTACTTCATGATCCTATTGGGAATTTTTTGGCAAAGATGCTGGAGTGGTTTGCCATTTCCTTCCCCATTTCGTGTTACAGATGAGGAAACTGAGGTAAACTGTAACTTGCCCAAGGTCACATGGCTAGTAAGTGTCATAAGTCAGATTTGAACTCAAGAAGAGTCTTCCTGATTCTAGGCCCAGCACTCTATCCACTGCACTACCTAGTTGCCCAAGGATACATTTAGAAGACAGCTTTTCAGGCTGTATAAGATCCCTCAATGGAGTTCTTTATGTAGACCATTCTTTAGTTTAAAACACTTGTCCTAGTATCCTTTACTTTTCCATAAGCTACTAAGGAAGCTATATTTCCTCACATAATCATATTTTTTTGTTTAAAATTTCCTGTTGTTTCCTCCCACACACAGCCATGGGATGACTTCTCTCATCTCCCCAATCTGCTCTGGCCTAAGAAAGACAATTTGGAAGAGGTTAAAGAGTTGGATCCTTACGCCTTCTACTTGTACCTAAACCTTTGAACCAAGCTTTCTTAAGCTGGGGTACATGAACTTGTATTTTTTTCTTTAATTTGGATGACTGTATTTCAATATAGCTGGTTTCTTATGTGATTCTATATATTTTATGTATTGAAAAACATTATTCAGAGAAGGGGTCCTTATGTTTTATTAGACAGTCAAAAGGAGTCAGACACAAAAATAGTTAAGAACCCTTTCTCATATTCATATTTCTTTCAGTTCATTAATATATTCACTAATAATAACTGAGCAGCTAGGTGGCACAGTGGATAGAGTTTCAGGTCTGGAATCAGGATGACTCCTCTTCCTGACTTCAAATCTAGCTATGTGACCCTAAGCAAGTCACCTAACACTGTTTTCCTCAGTTTCCTCATCTGTAAAATGAGCTAGAGAAAGAAATGGCAAACCATTCTAGTATCTTTGTCAAGAAAAACCCAAATGGAGTCATAAAGCGTCAGACACAACTGAAACGACTGAACAACAATGACAACAATTAATTGTCAAGGGTACCCCCATTTTCACAGTTCCCAGGGCTTACAACATCAATGTTATTCTCAGCTCCTCACTTTCTCTCACTCCACCCCCACCCCAAATCCAATCTGTTGCCAAGACCTGTGGATTTCCCTTTGGTGACATCTGTCCAACAAGGCCCCTTCTCTCCTCTGATACTGCTACCACTCTGGTGTAGGCCCTCATTTTCTTATGTTAGGGCTATTGCAATAGCCTGGGGGTTGGTTTGCTGGCTATGAGTCTTTTTCTGTACAATTCATTCTCCATTCAGCTGTCAAAATGATTTTCCTAAAGTGAAGGTCTGATCATGGCACCCCTTACTCAATAAATTCCAGTGATTCCCTATTACCTCTAGGATCAAATATAAAATTTTCTGTTTGATGTTCAAATCTTTCATAACCTAGCTCCCACCTATTTCTAGTGTCCTTATGTTTTACTTCCTGCCCTGTACTCTTCAGTCTGGTGACAGTGGTCTAGCTGCTACTTGAACAAGATATTCTCTATCTGTCTTCTGCCTGTAATGCGTTCTCTCCTCATCACCATCTTCCACTTTCCTTGGCTTCTTTCAAATCCCAGCTAAAACTCCACTTTCTACAGGAAGCTTTTCTGAATCCCCCTTCATCATAGTGCCTTCCCTCTGTTGATTATTTCCTATTTATTCTATAGATAGCTTGCTTGAGTGTAATTGTTTGGTTTTTTTTGTCTCTCCCATTAGATTGTGAGCACCTCAGGTATTGGAACTGTCTTTGCCTGTCTTTGTATCTATCTCTAGCACTTAGCGCAGTTCCTGGCACACAGTGAACAAACTATGTGACAGACTGACAGACTTCTTGTTATAAACAGTCAAGTTCTGTATATCACAACTGTATGAATATTGGTCATTGGAAGTTAGGTGGTGAAATGGATAGACTGCTGGACCTAAAGTCAGGAAGTCCCAAATTTGAATTTGCCTCAGACATTTACTACTATATGATCCTGAGCAAGTCACTTAACCTCATTCTACCTCAGTTTTCTCATCTATAAGATGTAGATAATAACACCTACCTCTCAGAGTTGTTATAATAGCAAACTAAGATAATATTTGCAAACTTTTGTCAATCTTAACACGCTATGTAAATGCTAGTTCATTATGGTTATCATTATCACTATTATTAAATAGGCTAGAACTTATAAATGCACATATCCTTTTAGTAAAGCTATGTAGCTATGAATCTTGGAAAACCACAATCTATGGAGAATAAAGACTTCAGATAACCCAAAGGACAAGGGGAAAATGCAATAGACTACCACACATCCCCAAAGATAAATCTTGTGAGACAATGGCAAAAAAGATATAATTATGGATGTGATTGGAAAAAAAGATGAAGGCAAGTCATCACGCAGTGAGAATGAGATAGAGATGATGGTCAACCCCCATGCACTAGTATTCACTGTGTATTAATAGAACCAAAGGAAAGTCTTTTCCTCATTGCAAAGATTTTCTATGGAGAATTTAAGGGAAAACATAAAGACAAACTACCCCAGAAAACATGGATGGTTTTCTTTTCTTCTCTTACAGAGTGATGGCCCATGCTAATAAGAATCCAGATCCAATGCAGGGTGCCCATGGCACATGCATCCAAATAAAATGTGCTTCTGCTTTGAAGGAAGCAACCTCTAAGAGAGCATAGATGGCTGTATGTTTATTCCAATCATATTTCAATTGCTCAATATTCTTGGGAAGTCCCCCCTCTTTTTTAATAGAATTACCTTCAGAGTCTGAAACTTTACCTGAAAATAGAGGTAACCCTTGAGTAGAGATCATTTTAACTTGGCTAGAGGGATACCCACCAATCAGTAGGCATCAGCAACAGGGCTAAGTCTGTAGCTGTAGTTTCTGAGACATTCATGGGAAATATGATTTCAGGCCAGCAACATGACTAGATATAGCTTTATATGCAACCTATACCTGAGTTATTCCTTTGTCATCAAATCCTAGTCTTTACGTTGAAACCCACTGGCCACTTACTAGAGGTGTTACTTTGGGCAAGTCACTTATAACCTCTCTGGGCCTCTCTCTTTTCCTCTGTAAAATGAGAGATCTATCTAGCTTTGAACTCTGGTATATGCATGTGATGTCTCCTACTAGGGAGGCTGAGGCTGCCAGATCTCTTGGGCTCAAGAGCTTTTTTTTTAAAATAAATAAAATTTTATTCCCCCCTCCAACTGCATGTAAAACAATTTTTAGCCTTTTTTTTTTAAATTTTGAGTTCCAAATTTTATCCCTCCCTACCCTTACCCCTTCCTGAGATAGTAAGCAGTCTGATACAAGTTATATGTGTGCAATCATGTGAAGCATTTCCATATTTGTCATTTTGTGCAAGATGACTTGAACAGAAGAAAGGAAGAAAGAAGGAAAGGAAAGGAAAGGAAGGAAGGAAGGAGGAAAGGAAGGAAGGAAGGAAGGAAGGAAGGAAGGAAGGAAGGAAGGAAGGAAGGAAGGAAGGAAGGAAAGAAAGAAGAAAGGAAGGAAGGAAGGAAGGAAAGAAAATAGTATGCTTTAGTCTATAGTCAGACTATAACAGTTCTTTCTCTGGAGGTGAATAACATTTTTCATCATGAGTCCTTTGAGATTGTCTTTGATCATTGCATAGCTGAGAATAGCAAAATCATTCACAGTCTTTCATTGTACTATATTGTTGTTACTGTATATAATGTTCTGCTTACTTCACTTTGCATCAGTTCATGTAATCCTTTTCAGGTTTTTCTGAAATCATTCTGCCTGTCATTTCTTATAGCACAATAGCATTACAATCATATGCCACAACTTGTTCAGTCATTCTCCAATTGATGGGCATCCCTTCAATGTCCAATTCTTAGCCACCACAAAAAAGTTGCTATAAATATTTTTGTACAAATAGGTCCCTCTTCCCCTTTTAAAAATCTCTTTGAGATGCAGACTTAGTGGTATTGCTGGATCAAAGGAAATATACAATTTAATAGCCCTTTGGGCATGGTTCCAAATGAGCTCAAGAGTTCTGAGTTACAGCAGGATTAAGCTGAATGGGTGTTCACTCTAAATCTGGCGCTGATGTGGGTAGCCCCAAAGAATGGGAAGCTACTTGATTGTTTGAAGAAGGGTGAACAGGTCCAGGTCAGCAATGGAACAGTTTAATGCTTCTGTGCTGATCACAGTGGGACTCAGCCTGTGAATAGCCTCTGTACCTCCAGCCTGAATGTGACACAGAAACTTTGTTTTGAAAAACAAACAAAAAAAGAGAAGACTAGACTAGATGATTCCTAAAATTCCTTCCAGCTTGTATTTTCAATATAAACATATGATCCCATGGAAGCTCTTGGGATTGTAAATTTCTTTTCTGAATAGTGAAGCCTCTATGTGTGCCCTGAGGCAGATGTTTTAAACGTTTAGTGAGACTCTGGTACAATTGAAATAATTTTATAAGAGATAACTATGAAGTAAATGAGAGTGATATTAACCAACATACCAGAACAGCTAACATTGTTTTTACTAGAATATATTTATTCAAATGTTCTGTTCTTCCAAATAGTCTCCTTAGACATCTGTACACTTTTTCCAGTAATGTTCTACCACTCCCTAGAATATGTTTGTGAACCTCATAAGAAAACAAATGGCACTTTTCTCATTTGGTTCCTGAAAGAGGGAGGGTGAGAGAGGAGAAAGGAAGGGAGAGCAGAGAGAACAGATAAGGGAAATGAGGCACCTGGAGGTTCTGATTTACTTAGCATCTCACAAGAAGTTTGTTACTGACCTGAGATTAGGAACTATAATGGAAGGCCTGATCCAACATCTGCCTCTCTACCCTTTATAACCTTGTCTTACACATGTACCAGTCCATAAAAATTTGCTTTCTAGAATGTATTCACAAGGGAAAGAATAATTTTCAAATTCAGAAATATTACAATAATGTAACAATAGAAAATTTGCAGAAAATATTTTATGTTATGAGAGATTCATAGAACTGTGGAGTTGAAAGGAAACTGAGATAGATCCAATTCAACAAAATAGAACCTTCTCTATATCATGCACAGCAAGTGATCAGTATGCATTTAAGAGCTTCAAGTTATCAGGGAAGCCAAAACCTCTTAAAGCATCCCATTACAATTTTGTACTGTTCTAATTGTTTGAAAGATTTTTTTCCTTTATATTTTAAACCTAAATCTGGCTCTTTACAGTTCCCTTCATTCCTCCTAGCTCTGTCTTCTCGGGCAAAATACAACATACTATATCTCTTCTCTACTTTCTAGTTCTTTGTTACTTGAAGATAACTATTATGTTCCCCATAATTCTTCTTTTCTCCAAGATAAACAATCCCTATGTCCATACTAATCATTGTATGGCATGGTATCTTTCTTTTTCACCCTCTTGGTCTTCCCCTTTGTATATATTTCAATTTGTCAATGTCCTTCCTCAAATGAGGTGCCAAGTACTAACCACAGAAGTCTGGTTGTGGTCTGACTAGGACAAAGTCCCTAGTTTAATTGGCTGATCTTTAACTTTTAAGCTATTCTATTTATCTATATTTCCTCAGGCCCACCTTGACCCCGTTGTTTTCTTAATGATGGGTTCCTACAGTTCTTTTGTCTTGACAAACAATAATGGTGTTTTACCCCTCCTGGGCTCAATGAACATCAGGTTCATTTATTTGTTCTACAATTCCAGGCTTATTCTGCCAATCAGAAATAGTCTTAAGAGTGTTATGAGCTTTTGAGTATTCCCTTGATGTTCCTATGTATCTTTTTAGCTAACTATATATTTCCTCCATCTCTACCCAAAAGGGAGAAGGGGATAAAGAAAAAAAAATCTCATACAATTAACCTTTTTTCCATTAGAAAACAAAATGACTTGAACTAATATATAACTCAGAAAAAACAATATTTTTTCTTAGATACTGCACCAAAACTTCTTATCTTTGAAAGCAGAAACTTCCCAACATCTTTCAGAGAGAGATGGATTAACTGCATATGTTTCAGCCACTGCTTTGTTAGATTTGCAGACCAGATCAGTGGTGATCAAAGATCCTTTTCACACTGTACTTATTTTGAACAGATCTATAGAAGCAATTAAATTCCCCCTATTTTCCTCAAACCCTGAAGAAACTGGGTTTAGACATTAATAATTAGCAGCAATCAGAATCTTTAGCCCAAGTATTGGGAACATCAACTTGCCTCAGTACAGAGTAAGTAGAATTATATTATGCTTGTGGAGGGTAGGAGTTCAGGAGTGTGTATTTATGTATATGTGTATGTATGCATGTATGTGTATGTATGTATATGTGTACACACACACACATATATATATATATTTACATGAGATAGTCTGAAAAGGGAAAAATAGTGCAATTAGTTCAATTTTCACCTCCCTTGTTTTGTACACTATAGTTCTATTAATTTAGCTTTAAGTCACATTGAATTTTTTGGCTGTCATGTCACACTATTGGTTCATAAAACTTATGGCCAATGGGTACTTATTCTGCCCTACAAATAAGAAGGGGAACCCTAGAGTTTGTACATCTACTCCTTATCCTATTATTATAGTTGGTTGTATTTATGTAGAACAATGAGGATGGTGAGGGAGAAGAAACCTCTAAACACAATGACATGTATACAGCATGAATACATTGGCATACATTGATTTTTAATTGGGTAATCTTAAGTTTTATCCAAAGAAGATGTCTCACTTTTTCTAAGAGCCTTGAAAAGACAAAGTTATCCTAGAATTGGAGCTAAAGACTTTTGTTCCACAGGATCTGGAGAACAACTGGAAAAGGAAATTGGATTTGTGCTAAACTACTTAAGAATGAAAGACGTTGTTTTACTTCCACCAAGGTAATCTGAATTAAGAGGTGGTGTTGGGCAAAAGAAATGAAGCAATTGGTGATAGGGAAGGATAGGCTGATTTTATATTTATAACTGTAATAATGCCATGTAAAGTGTATACCTGAAAGAAACAATATACTAGAGCATAGTGGAAAGAGCATTGAATTTTGAATTTAAAAACTTGGTTTGAGTCCTACCTCTGACATTTAAGTTAGTTGTATTACTATAAACCAATCACTTAACTTCTGAGAAGCATTCAGGATGTTCTAAGATGGGGTTGGAGATGAAGGAATGAAACTTTCTGTGTTAGAGAAAATGGTTGTGCAAAGTGATAAGCTTGTTACTGTTCCAAGTTATTTATATTTGACTATGATATTAGAATTTTATATCCCTTCCTAACAAGCTATGTGTATCAAGATGGCCAAAAGGAAGAATGTTTGATGAATAAGGAATAGAATTTCAAGGTATAAGTAGATGCTTTTTTTTGATTATGTGATAAGACCATGAATACAATGGGAAAAGTCCAGAATTTAGGATACCTTGGCTCTGGTTTTGACTCTGTGGCTGTTATTTAATTGTTTTTCAGTCCCTTTTAGGGATTTCTTGTCAAAGAAAGCTGTAAAATGAGCTTCTCCAGCTCATTTCACAGAGCAGGAAACTGAGACAAACAGAGTTAAGTGACTTGGTCAGGTCACACAGCTAGTAAATGTTTGAGGCCAGATTTGTATTCAGGAAGGAGTCTTCCTAACTCCAGGCTTGGTGCTCCATCTACTGTGTCCCCTAACTGACTCTATTAGCAGGTATATGACCTTGAGGAAGTCATAAATTCTCAAAGAGTCATTTTTTTAACCCATAAATGGAGAAGGTACTAGGCAAAACCATCTCTAATGTCTTTTCCAGCTTGAATATTCATTGATGTGAAATGATAGGGAGAGATTTGATCCAGTCCTTGCAGACATCCAACAGCGAGGCAATCCAAGTGAAGGCATGGCCTCTCTCAAGGAAGAAGTAGAAAAGATTAAAAGCAGTGAAGATTTGATAGCACAAAGAGAATTGAAATTTGGCTTCCTATATCTCTTCTTAGTTTTTTGCCCAAGGTCAAGCATGAGTGTAGGCTATAAAATTGGAATTGCAGTCTCATACGTACCATGAGATCCATCACTAAAGGTATACAGACCAGGGCTACATCTATGTTGTCCTGGCCCACTCCACCCCCACCCCTGTCCCAACTCTGCCCTCAACATTTTGTTAATTTAGATCAGTTAAAATGAACATCTAGGGTAGTTTTGAAGGCATATGCAAAATAAAAAGGAGTGGATCTGTCTCTATTGCTTTAGTGATGAATGAGGCTATAGGCTGAATGTATGTCCATAATGAAAATATAGTCAAATTTGCATTATTTGAAACTATAGTTATATAAGATGGGCTAATTGGCTCTGGTCTAGTGGAAAAATGTAATGAAAATATGAATAATGTGACCATTTCACAGCATTCATTGTTAGGACTCATCAGAATTTACCTGTCACAATGAGCCTGTGTAAGAAGCAACAGAGGGTGGTGGAAAGGGCACTTAACTTGGAATCAGAAGTCTTGGCTCTTCTATAAACTAGCTAAGTGATACCATACAGCTGAGTCTGTTTCTTCATGTGTAGAGGAGTGCCTCAAATGAGATGATCTCTCAGCTTCTTCCCATCTTTGCCATTCTAGAATTCTGACTTGATCACTGTGTGCCTATGGGCAAATTATTCACCTTTCTGAGCCTTAGTTTCCTCATTTATAAAATTATGATAATAAGCCTTTCACTCTCCTCTTAACTGTGAGAAAAGTGCTTTGTAAATTTTAAAATCCTATTGGAATTAGAGGAATTATTATATATAAAGCCTAATAAAAATTTTGGAGTACTTTCATTTACATTGTCTTACTAACCCCCGAGTGCTTTTGCAGCACAAGCTGAGAACTACCTCCCTTTCTCCCAGTGGCTGCTCTGGAAATGAGATGCTCAGCTACTAGGACCTTGGAGCTTCATAAAAATTATGGGGATTTGCCATGAGAAGAGCTGTATTAGATTTTGGGAAATGTTCATATCAATTCTAATAGAATCAATGCACTTTAGTCCTATTTTAAGGTCAGTTAGTCATGACCAAGTGTAGCTATCCTACCAAGTTGGACTTTAGAAGCCTCCCTTAAGTCACTGGCTTAATAATTTCATAGTATGGTAGATGCCTTCCTACCCACCCTTCCCAAGGAAGCATTGTAGCTGCTCTGAAGAGATTAAGATATTGACCATTATCATTTTCAGCTGAGTTAGTATTCCCTTCTATCTTCTTTGAGAATCACTTACAACTGAAAATGTCTTAATGGTCCAATGAGACTGAATACAACATTTATAATCGTTCTAGATAAGAGTGCATGGGGAAGATCCATCTCTCAAAAAAACAGGTTTGGTACTTCTACAGACAATCTTACAGACTGGGAAAAGGTGCCCCTGCCCTGGTTTTTCTCCTCTTTCATCTTAATGTCATGAAAAATGAGAGCATTATTTCTACCTATTTCCTCAAATGCACGCTCAGGAATTATTCCAATTTCCACTCCAGTCTTTTCTCCAGCCATGCACCTATTTAGACTTTTTATTCATTCATTAACACAGGGGGAAATACAGGCCATTATGACGGTTAGCAGACATAATTTTAGACAAATACAACTTCTTATCAAATAAGCCTGCAATAAGTGTTTGATGAACAGGGCCCTTCAATAGAACTCCCCACACTAATTTAATGAGAAGTATCAAATGAATTTTTTTTTATTCTGATATCTCCCCTGAGACAAATGATACTTTGCAGGCCTATTTTTAACAAATGAATTATTGACTTAAACTGGCACAATTAATCACAATATAATGGGATCAGGGGATGTTAGGGGCTCATTCATCATAGCAGATGATGAGTACCGACTCTTCCGAGAAATGAAACTCTTTAATCACTCCCAGATTAACAGCTACACGCTTTCAAATTTCAATCATAGGAAGCTGGCAGTGTGGAATGAGAAGGAGCCAGGGCAGCAGGAGCAACGGGAAAGGAATTGAATGGTGGAGTATTGTGGTGACGCCTAGCAATATCACTCCTGATCCTGGGTTACAGATGGTAGAATTGGACAAGCTAGGCATGCATTCATTAGGAGAGTACCATGGTGTGAGGGAGTGAGCCCCATGGAGGCAGAATTCTTGGGTTCTTCTTTACTGATACAAATTTGCTGTGTAATCTTAGGCAAGATACTTAACCTCCCTGGTCCTTGATTCTTTCCCTGTGAAAGGGTGAGAATAATACCTGACTTTTCAGGATGTAACAAAGAGCAAGTCAGATAATGGATAGGAAATTGAAATCATAGTATGTCACAGATAACACAGCATAATGTACAAGAGGGCCATTCTCATTCTCTGACTTCAGGACTTGGCTTTTGATTCCCTGCTCTTGATGTGAGATTCTTTTGATGTGGTTAAAACCATGCACAAGAATCTGAGCATGGGCTGGTTGCAAACAATAGAAGATGCACTAAATCCTCAATCATTCAACAAGTATTTATTAAACACATGCTATGGGCAGATGTCTGTGCTGGGCCCTATAGGAGAAACTGACATCTCACATATCTGTAATGCTTTCAGGTTTACAAAGTACTGTCCTTACAGACAAGCTATAACTCTATTCTAACCTCTCTTTTCATAAGAGAAGAAACTGAGGTTTAGAAAATTTATGTGGCTTTTCTGTGTGACCCTGGGCAAGGCACTTAAATTCTGCCTGCTTCAGTTTTCTCAAATGTAAAGTGAGGATCATGACAGTCCTTTCCTATGAGGTTGTTGTGAAGTTCAAATGCAATAGTATGAAATGAGATAACAGCACAGTGCAATGCATACGGTAGGTTCTTAATAAATGCATTTCCCTTTCTTTTTCTTTCCAAGACAGTAGTATACATAAGTTTTGAGATTAAAATTGTGGTTCTCTTTTGACTTCCCTACAAAGCACTGCCTCACTATATAGAGATGCATTCAGTAACCTTTTGCTAAGCATTTACTCTGGAAAGCACAATGCTAGATTCTATCTAAACAAACCTAAGAGACATCATAGTTCCTATCCTCCAGGAGCTTCTTGTTGTTTTCTAATTTGCAGATTTGGGGTCATCATTCTGGCTAGAGGTGTACTTCCTCCCAATGGTATTTTACTCAAATTACATAAAGCAATAAACAAAATATCTTTCCAATGTTGATAAGAATTATTAGAACTTAATTCCTTAACTGTTCTTTCAATAATCCATTCATTCTTTCAATTAACCCGGATGCTTGTGGATAATATGGAATGTGATATATCCATTCTATACTGTTTACTACAAAATATCTCTTCATCTCATTACCTTTCAGATGTGACCCATTGTCACTTTGAATCTTCTTTCAGTTTCCATAATATAGACTTATGACATCTGCAATTTTATAGGTATTTTTCTGGGTCACTTTCTTAAAGGGACAAGCCATTAGTACACCTGAATAGGTGTTAATATAAGTATATATAAATTTGCATCCTTTATCTTGGGGTAGGGATCCAATGTAATCTATTTGTCATATTTGGGCTGGTACTCTCTCCCTTTGCTATCTCTCCAGTTACTACCTGAGGAACAGTCTATTCCTTTTCCAATTGACATATATAACCCTCTTTTGCTACGTTTTAACAATGAATACCTCAGTCTTGTGCCTGCTGGTGTGTGGCCTGGACCCCTAAATGGCTGGTTGTTTGATGGACCTATTTTGCTAGTACCAGATCATCATTTGGTGTCAGAGTAGGCACAATATGTTGAGTAGCAATCTTTGCTAGTAGATCAGCATGTGCATTGCACTCACGTTCTGGCATGGTGGGGGCCATGTGAGCATCTACATGAAAAACTGACCAATTAGTAACCAAAGACACATCAAATATCTTCCCATAATTCTTTGCCCCAGACTTGTTTACCATGAATTTCCCAATTTGGATTTTTACGCATGGGCTTCCATGTAGCTAACCCATTAGCTACCACCCATGAATCAGTGAATATATGACAACCTTCTTTTTTCTGTTTTGATAACTTGATGTACTGCCATAAGTTCAGCTATCCTAGTACTTTGCAAAGTCAGCCTAGTACATGGGTTATAGGCTACTGCTTTCCAATGTCTTTTGTGCCCCAAATATTTTGCTGTCCCATCAGTAAACTATGCATGTCTCTTTTGTTCTTCAGTTAATCCATAATATCCCTCATTCCATTTTATCAAGGAATGTACCAACTGTTGCTTTGGTTCAGGGAGTATATCATTTCCCTCATTATCTATGTTTTCTATAGATTCATGTAAAGCAGAAACTCCAATTTTACCTGTTTTAGATCCATTTTGAATATACCATTTCCATTTAATTATGCTAGCCTCTTGCACATGCCCAGTTCTGTGAGAAGCTGAGTCACTCATAACCCAAGTGGTAATTGAAATTCCAGGCCTTAATGGAATTTGGGCTATGATCAATTGTTTAGTCTCTAACAAAGCCTAACATGCAACTAACAACTGCTTTTCCAAAGGGGTATGTTGAATTCCAGCTGAAGGGAGTTTCCTACACCAAAATCCTAAGGGTACATTTTGGCTTTGTTGTTTTTGCCGTAAACTCCATTTGCATATTCATCCAGTAGAGTCACTTGTAATTCCACTGGGCCACTTTGATAGGCCATAAATTTAGGGCTAATTGGATAGCAACCTTTGCTTCTTCAAAAGTTTTACTCTGTTCAAGTCCCCAATCAAATTCATATTTTTCCTAGTAATTTTATATAAGGGTTTCAAAATTTGTCCGAGATGCAGTATGTAATGTTGCCATTGTCCAAATAATCTTATAAACTTTGTGGCCTCTTTTTTATTGGTGGGGATAGGAAAATCCTGAAGTTTTTGTCAGGCTTGCAGGAGAATCTCTCACAGCCCCTTATTACATTGTATACCCCCAAATTTTGCAGTTTGAGCTGGTCCTTTAACCTTTGCAGGGTTAATTTCCCATTTTTGCTTTTCATATGCTCAATTAAAAGCTTCAAACTCTTCTCCACTTCTTCTACAATTTTTCCCTTTATCATACTATCATCTATGTAGTGGGTAAGCTGTATACCAGGTAGCGCTAATTCTCCAAATGTTCAGCCACAATCCTGTGACAGTTAGTGGGGCTATACAGATAGCCTTGTGGCAAGCATGTAAAAGTATATTATTGACCCTGCCAAGTGAAAGCAAATTGGTCCCCTTGTTTTGAATCTATTGGAATAGTAAGGAAAGCATTGGCTAAATCAATAATTACATACCAAGTCCCATCATATTTCTGGATCCCCTCTATTAAGGTAATGGTATCTGGAACAGTAGCATACAAGGGAGGAGTGACTTTATTCAATTGCCTGTAATCCATTGTCATCTTCCATGTCCCATCTGACTTTTGTACTGCCCAGACAGGATTATTCCACTGAGTGGTTGTAGGGACTAACATTCCTGCCTCAACATATGCCTTTATAGTACTGGTAATTTCATCTTGTCCACCTGGCACATGATTCTGTTTTAAAGTAATTACTTCAGAAGGTTCAGGTAAAGTGATTGGGTCCATTTTTATTTTACCCACTAAAACTGTATTAATTACTATCTTCCTTACTGCAAATTGGCATCTCCCCTCAGGTAAATTTAAAGTTATACCTCTCAATATATCTATTCCAATGATGTATTCAGGAATGGGTACAATTATCACAGTGTATTCTTTCTTAGGTAATTGTCCAATTTTCATCATTGGTTTGATTTGTCTGGCTAATATTTCAACCCCTCCCCATCTTGTGATGGTGATAGAAGTGTCATGTTTAAACTTATCAGGGTTTGCATGTATAAGGGAGGCCTCTGTACCAGTATATATTAATGCCCTAGTTACAGTAATTGATCCATTTTCCCAATATACAGTCAAATTGATATGAGGTCTGTAATCCTGTCTGTGTATTTCTTTAATCTGAGCTGGGGCATGGGAAATTTCCCATTCTCCCTGAAAGTGTGTCAGACTTGGATACAAAGGTTTTGGAAGATCTCTAGGGCCAATTCTTACTTCTGTATCAAGCCTTTTTTCTCTATACATTTCGTATAGTTCTTTAGTTGCTTCCAAAATCTACCCCTGCTCTCAAGAGTGCAGTAAACACTTCTTCTCTTGTCAATCTATTCTGACTTTGAATCTGCTGACTATTTACTCTTCTTTTCCCCTGTCCCCTAAGTCACTTAACTGTGAAATCTTGTCCAGAACCTCCAAAAGAGGGTCAAAACTAGGTGTTTGTAAGCAGGATGAGCCATCTTCACTGTTATATTCCTATGGGAAACTGCTAAGGGAGTATCATAGTACGCATCTGCTTTTCCAGTTATTATGGCAGTCTTCATTACCTCCTCCTTTAACTGTCTTATACAGTCCCTAAGTGAATACCAGGGTCTATCTCCATTAGGCCACATAGAGTCAGTAGGATACTACTTACGGCATCCTTCTGCAGCCAAAGCTAATAGATTAGTTGTATTGTTACACCTTTACATATTGTAATCTCTAAAAGCTTGCTGTATAAAAGGATTCTCACTAAAACCTATACATTTCAGGCAATCTATGCCATCTATAGATTCTCCTTTGATCCCTTCATCACTGATTCTTACCATCCAAGAAATTAACGATACTCCCATTCTTTGGGTGAGTCATCTCAAAATATCTGTGACCTCTTACTGAGTAAAATTCTCAATTATCTCGCTAAATACTGTGTTGCCCCCCTATTTCTCCTGTTTTCACCTTAGTGTTGAGTATGCTTCTGCCTGAGAAGCTTTGCCTTCTAACATGGCTTCATTTTCCAACTCTCACTTTGTTACATTTTCCTCCCCGGTACTCTCCTGCCAGTAATCTCTGTGGCAACTAGGCTGGGTCTGTACAAAGGCTATATGCACACTTCTTTTGCCATATTTTCTCTTTTTCTGAGCTAAATGAACAGTTTTTTTCTTCTACCACATATGACCCCCTCAGTTTGCTTTTTCAAAGGAGAGCCTGAAAGTGAGAATTCCCATGCAAATTAGCTGATTCTTTTTCCATGTGATTTTTTTCCTTCAGCAGTTTGTCTCTGTTTTTGCACATATGGTAACCTATTAACGCAATTCAGCCTCTCCTCCACATCCCTGCCAGCTCTTTTCCTGGTTTTATTGGTATTCTTTGTAAACACCTTTCCACATATTTGGTCGCCACATATTTGTTTTCACAGGGTCCAGTTCTTTTGCTCTCTTCTCTTGCTGGGGAGGAATAAGGTACATCCTCCTATCCTGGGATATCTGTTTCTTCCTCTAAAGTCTTTCTGCTTCCAAATAGATATTTCATTCCCTGTGATCATATTCATGATACCAAGTGTATCACCAAGGCAATATGCAGCATTGATGGTGACTATGAATATATTGGTGTAGTTCTGAATTATAAAGTTTGACAGACTCTTCATAAGGAAGGAAGAAGTAAAACATTTATTTAGACACCAGAAAGTCAAATCCCAATACCAGAAAGCCAAATCCCTCATAGTAACCAAGAAGTCAATACACATTTTCACTTCAAGGACAAAGCTATTTTCAAACCTTTGCTCCCTCCACTCCCTAACTGGGGTTTCCCACAAACAAACACTCACAAGTCTAGCTGTCTGCTTGCCTGTGTCTTCTCCTCCCTCTGCCATAATTGCTCTCACCAATTTACTCCCAGTTCTGCTCCATTCTTCCTGTTCTACCTATTTAGCAAACTCCTCCCACCTCATGTGACTTTAGCTTCATTGTGATTTAAGCTGGTCACATGGGCCTATTAATGAATGGGAAAGATCTTCCCATTTAAATTACAGTCACACCAGCGGTAAGGGGATGTCACCACTTACCAGATGGTGGGGAAGTCATTTAACCTCTGTTTATCTTAGTTTCCATAGCTATAAATCAATGATAATATCAATACCTACTTCAGAGGGTTGTCCTAAGGATCAAATGAGATATTTACAAAAGCAGTTAGCACGTTACTTGGCATTTAGTGGGTACTATGTAAATGCTTATTCTCTTTTCATTCTTGACTTCTTTGCCACAGGTGATCCTATTGATCCCCTTTTCTCTCTAGGTTTGCCTGACAGTGCTCTCTCCTGACTCTCCTCTGTGTTCAGCTTGCAGTTGGTAAGTCTTCATTACTGGTTCCTCTCTCCTGAGTCAGTTAGTCAATAAAAATTTGTCAAGTGCCTACTATGTGCTGGAGATTCAAGAACAAAATAGCAAAGACAATTCCTGCCTTCAACAAACTTATAGTCTAATGGGGAAAATAGCACACAAAAAGAGACTGAAAAACTGGGGTGGGGCAAGGCAGGTACCCAGCTTAGGGATGTAATGAAAAAGTCCAAAGGAGTATAACAGGATGGGAAATTAATAGATGGCTGGCCTGGATACTTTCTATAAATAGAAGTTGTGGGAGGAACTCTTCTTAATACCTATCAGAGGTGCAGAAGGTACTTTTCAGGTTCTGTGAATACCTAGGCTGATGTGATCTTGCAGGATGATGAGATTTCTGATGATAAGGTTCATAGAGGAGGGAGGATGGAGACATCCAAAGGAGAGAAGTTAATACAAAATCTTTTGTTTGGACTTTAAAGCCTTTAGTAACCTAGTCCTGTCCTATCTTTCCAGTCTTCTTACATCTTAATCTTTCTATGTACTCTGTGATTCATAGGCACTTCTTTCTTTTCTGTTCCTTGCACAAAACCCTCTATCTCCCAACTCTGCACATTTTTCCCACGCCTTGAGTACTGTCTTTCAGTATACTTATTTACAAAATAGAGTGCTTAGCTCACAGAATTCTTGTAAGACTTGATGTGTATAAAAAGAAGAATAGTCTAGGAAAAGTGCCTTGCACACTTTAAAGCAATATATTAATATTATTACTATTGCTATTACTATTATTACTACTACTGTTATAACTATTAAGACTACCAGAGCTTGCTGTCTCCTTGACTCCAAGTTCAATCCTCATTATACTTTGCTTTGCTTCCTCTACACAGGTTGATAGAGTGTCATGGCTCTAAGATGACACCAAAATTTTGAATTATGGTGACTATGAGAATGAATACTAGAAATGAAAAAGATCCAGGTGGTCTGACAGAATAAGAAAGATGATGAGTCTGAGATGGGATATGTTGACTTCAAAGTACTAATGAATCATCCAAGTGGATATATTCTTCAGGAAGTTAAAGATATAGGCTTAAGGTTAAGGTGAGAGGTAAAAGGCAAAGAATATTTGGTCCGTCTCTGTAATATATTCATTAGAAGGACTCCCTTCACCAATGTTGATCAATAACTTGTCTGTGACTTCAAGTTTTAGTGACTTGCCAAGGGAACCTAGAGTTTAAGTGACTTGCATGGCTATACATACAATATGTGTCATAAACAGGCCTTCCACCCAGATCTTGAATCTAACTAAGCCTTGTTCTTGAACTACTATATCACAGAGACTTTACCAGATTCAGAAACGTCAAACTAGTGCAAAGGCAGACCAGAATTGCATTTTAAAGATTCTATGTGTACAAAGCTGCACGAAGTCTTATAAGTAAGGGCTAGTATTCTCAGTTCATTTCTTACCCTTCCTTATGCAACTCCTTTTGAATTATTTTGTTATTAAGTGCTGGCTCCCTAACTACTTTTTTACTTTAACCCAGTTCACTTTCATTTGTTTTTATGGAAAATTTTGACATACTTGTCATTTATTATGATCTATTAAATTATAATTTATGCTCATGTTTGCAGAGTCAGATTATTTCATCCCTTATAAGAATGTCCCATGAGTGATGCTTCCTGAGGCTGAATGTCCTTTTGCCATATGAAGCCAAAACCCTATTCCCAAAGCAAAGTGTATGGCTCAGTTCTCAGCAGTGGGAAGGATGGAGAGCTGGATCAATATCAGGCTTTGTGAGTCTGAGACGAGAATTTGACATAATGGGTGATTGATTCTTGGGGACAAAGTATCACTGAATCGTGGATGCCTAAATCTGGAAGAGGCCATGATCTAGTCCCCAGGAGTCAGATTTTTTGTCCTTCTTGGAGCCAAACTCTTACTGAAGTCAGTGGTAATGTTGCCTTGGCAGCGATTGCAAAATGGAAGCCATGGTTCCGTGGGGCAGGTGTGTGATGTACCTGCACTAACTTCTCCAGCAGGGAAGACTAATGCTATAGTTTGTTGCTAAGATTGCTTACCAGCTGAGCCATCTTTCCATTGGGTGGGTGGGAAGAGGGTTGTGGGTGGTGGTAGAAGGAGTGGGGATAGTACTGGGAAGAATGACAGATGCAGTCGAGTGTGTCAGACTTTTCCAACATATGTCATTGTCTGCGAGGCAATAAGCAAAAACTGGGAACTCACAGACGTAAACCATTTGCACTCTCCAGCACATGCTGAACTCAAGTCTAACTCTGGAATCGAGGCCAGTTCCCAAATATCTCACGGGGATCTAGTAGCCAAAAATGTTCTTTTTATTTATGGGCATGTCAAAAAGTTAGAATTGATTGGGAGAGGTCTTTGTTTTCCAGATGATGGGAGGAAATCAAGGGATGTGAACAGCAAAAGCTGGGCACATTTTCATCCACTGGCTCCATTTAACGGCTTCTCACAACATATGCAGTTTACATTATGGTATTCTGCACATGTAGTCTTTGGCTAGAATTATCCTCTAGAGTTCAGAATTTATGATCCTGCGAATGGCCATAGAAGCAAGGCGTAGGCCTGCCAAAAGGATGGAATGGGAAGCCCTTCTTCTCATGGCTTCTGGGTCAGGTTAACTCTGTCTTTACCACCAGAAGGACAAAAGGTCCTCTTTTCCCTACATAGAGGTCATGAAGGAACTGAACGATCTTGCATACTCTGGTGGTGGGAGGTAATCTCCTAAGTCTTCAACTATTTATTCTCAGCAGCAGGATGTCTTCCAAAAGAAGGGAGGCCTTCAGGGCCCTTTGGGGCTATAAGTTAATCAGATTCTCTAAGCAAGAGAAAAATGAAAGCAGTCACATCAGTAGCAGACACTGAGGCCTTGTAAATACTTTTTCGTTTCAGTAATATAATAGTTTATGGCCACATACTATATGATGTCCTTTGAAGTAAAAAAGAATGAATTTTTGCTGTGATATGTGAGTTGGTTTCTCTGATGAATACTAAAGAAAGTCCATATAAAAAGTTAGTTGAGTTAGTGTGATTATATTTTGTTAGTGAAAGAATAACTGCTGCATGAGGAAATCTGGTCTGTGGTCTCCAGTTCAGGCATAATTAAACATTGGCTGGGGATGATAATTTAATTACTATATAATTACCTAGATACCACATGTTAATTATCATGTAATTAAGAAATTTGCCATTACTGTGCACCACAACCACTCCTTAGGACAGTGATGACTTTCTATGACCTGAAATTTAATGTGTTACCAAAGTCTACATCTTTCATGGAACTTCTGTCTTGGGGAAAGGCTGGGAAGGAAAGAATTGGTATTTAGGATGTAGATATATGTTTGGACCATATGCACAGTATTAGATTTTTATTGAGCATTTCCTAGTAGAGTCCTTAAAGAGCAGGTTAAATGGAATCTTAAAATCAAAGAATCTTAGGATGGTAAGAGATGTTAGAAGTCACACACTACAATTCCTTCTTTAATCAATTAATCAACAAACTTTTATTAATTGCATGCTTTATACTCAACATTCTGCTAGGCACTGGGGGAGGAGCAACCAAAAAAAAATGAAACAGGCTTCTTCTAATATTCCCGGAGAGGGTTCATCTTCTTGGCATGTTTAAGTGTATTGAGGGTGAGGAACCTGTGGTCACAAGGCCATATGTGGTTCTCTAGGTCCTTAAGTGCAACCCTTCAAATCCAAACCTTCAGTCAAAGGTTCTCACTTGAGGACCTAGAAGGCCACAAGGCTGCAGGTTCTCCACCCTAGTGTAGATAATATTGATGGAAAAAGCAATCATTGATAATGTATTTGACTGTGTAAGAATGGGTGATATTATTTTTCTGGGAAGGCCTATGTTGACTTGGAGGATGCACAGTTTATATGGGCCACCCACAGACTTGAACTTCCTTGGTTGGCGGGGGCTTTTTGTTTATTTTAGAGCAAGTGAAATGGGATAAATTGCCTTCTTGGAACAGTCTTCTTATTTACCTGGGTAGGAGGGGTGATTTTTAATATGATGTGTCAGCATAAAGCCATCAAGCCTTAGCTAGCATGAGACATTGAATTGAGACATTCAGGCTGGATTTGGGCTCATGCTATGAATGATTGATGCTGGCTCTGCCTCTATTTCATGATGAGTCCAATCTTAGAATGTTAGTCACTATGCTGGAGCATGTTTTCCAGGGTGTTAGATCATTACAACTACATGAAATTTCAAAGACTGTTTTTGGATTCTCAAGTCTGTTGAAAAACAAAAACGAAACTCAGCTTCGAGACCTCCATTTCATATTAGGGCACACACACACACACACACACACACACATATATGTTTCAATCTGCTGGCTGTCACTTGTCAGCAAAAGCTTGTCTAGAAATTAATTTTCAAGTACGATTTCATTGGCCTGCTGATCTAAAACCAGGAAATGATGGACATAGAACAGATCCAACATAGACCTTCTACTGCCTTCCTTTTGTATTCTGCATAGCCAATACCACAATCAGGCACACTGTATAGAAATGCTCTCCTTTGGTGATCTTTCTTGGTCACTTGTGAGCCCAGTAATTTTGCTGGTAGTTTTGATGATGGTACTTCCTGACACATTGCTTCCTCAAGTTGGACTGAGCTGACCTGGAAGCACATTTTCTTTCATTTAGCTTCTGAACCCCTCAGTGCCTGTATGTTAATCGACAGAAATCCTGGAAAGTAGCAAAACAAAGCTGTTATACTACTGAGTGAGCTTGGGAATGAGATCTGATTTGAATTTATTGAAACATGAACTGGATCTTTCTCTGTTCTTCATCTCAAGAAATAAATTGAGCCTTGCAGGAATATAAATAGATTCAGATTAAAGTTCTCCCATCCGCCTGCCTTTTTTAAAAAAAGTGATTTGTTGGTAAGAGTGATTCTCTTTTAGGGCAACCAGTCAGGAAATCTGAAGGGTTTCTGATAGTGTAGAGAAGATTGAACATTTTCAAGGATTATCCCAGCTGAATCTTGATTCCAAAAATCTTAGGACTAGAAATTTCATCACGTACCATGGACTGTCATTCATTCACTCAATTATTCAACAAATATTTATTAAGTGGTCACTGTATGCAGGGCACTATGCTAGGCCAGAAGGGAGGCAGAATACAAAATTTAGATTAGCACCAGCTGCTGCCATCATAGAATTTAGAGTCCATCAGGGGGAAAAGACTCAAATGCAGATAACTCAAGTATACTGTCTCTTGCCTTTAGGGTGGAGAGAATTAGAAACTCAGCTGACTGTTAGGCTGACCTTGACTCTTAAACCTCTCTCCCCTAAACATGGTTTTTTAGTATTACATGCTTGAACCCAACCAGGTTGCACAGTGGATACAGTGCTGGGCCTGGAATCAGAAAGACTTGTCTTCCTGAGTTCAAATCTGGCCTCAGATATTTACTATCTGTGTGACCCTGGGCAAGTCACTTAACTCTGTAAAATGAGCTGGAGAAGGAAATGGCAAACCACTCTAGTATCTTTATCAAGAAAACCCCAAATGAGATCATGAAGTATCAAACACAACTGAAATGATTAAACAACGTTAGATGAATGATGCAATTCAGAGATGCAAAGTAATCAGAGAGCTTCATTAATAACCAGGAATACTGGGGAAAGCTTCATAAAGAAACTGGCATTTCACACTTGAAAGTATATTCAGAGATTCTGTGGTCTAACCTGGACCTGAATAGCAATGTATTGTAGAACATTTGGGGATCCTGCAGCCTTGAGGCCACTTGTGGTTACCTTTTGCAGAAACCCATTTTACTTTGAGATAAATCTAATTGTTATTATAGGATAGAGGTTTGTCTTGAATTTTTTTGGTATCACGGACCCCCTTGGCATTCTGGTGAAGCCTATGGATCCCTTTTCAGAATAATAAAATGAAATACATTGAAATACATGAAATAACTGTAGTTACAAAGAAAACCAATTATATTTAAATAGAATTACAAAAATAATTTTTTAAAATCATAGACTCCAGGTTAAGAACCAATTTTAGGAAAATTTTCATTCCATGAAGTCTAAATCTGTGATATCTACCTCTCCCCGCACTGCTCACCATCACCCTATTGCTCCTGCTTCTGCTCTCTGAGGCCAAGAAGGGAAAACATAATCCTTCTTCTGTGTGACGGCCCCTTAGCTACTTGAGCTGCTTAGCACGTTCATGCATCCCACTCAGATTTTCTTCTCTAGGATTACTAGTTCTTTCATCTGATTTCTGTTGTTGTACCCTGTGTATGTATTTTGCAGGGGGCTGGACTTAGAATGAGGAGATACTTAAGTTCTAATGCAATTTCTGACAGTTAATAACTCTCTAAGGAAAAGTTTATTAACCTCTTCAGAGCCTTAGTATCCTCATCTGGAAAATGGTCATTATAATATCTGCAGTAGATACCACACAGGGATCTCATGAGGATCAAATAAGAAAATATTTATAAAGTACTTTGTAAATCTTCAAATTCCTGTTCTATCATCATCAATATCATCATCATCCCAGGGCAGCTAGGTGGTGCAGTGGATAGAGCACCAGTGCAGAAGTCAGGAGGACTAGAGTTCAAATCTCACCTCAGACACTTGACCCTCACTAGCTTTGTGACCTTGGGCAAGTCACTTAACCCCACTTGCCTCATCCTGGGTCATCTTCAGTCATCCTGATGAATATCTGGTCACTGGATTCAGATGACTCTGGAGAAGTGAGGCTGGTGACCTGCACAGCCCTCCCTCACTCAAAAACACAATGTCAAGTGGAAGTCATGTCATTATCTTTCTAATGGCATGGTCTTCTTCAGCAATGAAGGACAAACACATACACATCATCATCATCATCATCGTTGTTGCTCCCATCACCATCCATCTATCTTTATTGCTTCATTCTCCATCTCTCTCTTTCAATCAGAAATCTTTCTCTAGCTTTAGCTTATCAATGTTGCTTCTAAAAGGAGACAAGGTGGTGAAGCCAAGATAGCAGAGTAGAAAGACAGACCTGCTATAACTCTCTTCCCATAATCCATAAAATACCTGTAAAAAATGACTCTAAACAAATTCTAGAGCAGCAGAAGCTGCAAAACAACAGAATGAGAGATTTCCAGCCCAAGGCAGCCAGAAAGGCCAACAGGAACAGTCTATTTCACTGGGCTTGGATCAGAGAGCAGGCCAGTCCAGCCTTGGCCATGCAGTATGGCACAGACAGGACTGAAGCAGGCTTCAGGGCACTGAATCACAGGCAGCAGCTGTGGTTCCCAAATTTCTTAACCCACAAATACCAAAGACAGCTTCAAAGGTCAGTGAGAAAGCTCTTTCACCTGAGTGAGAAGGGAACAGGGTCCACTCTGGCCCCAGGGTGGCAGCAGTCCCTATAGTCCATTTTAGGAGCCCTTGGCCTAAAGACCCTGAGGGAATCGAGCAACTCATCTGGGTCTCAGTCCTGAGAGTCCATTCTGGGGCAAGTAGGAGTGCTGGCATGGTGGAGGCTCTGAAGAGGGAATTCTACTCGCAGATCCTGGACAGAAAAGTTTGTGGTTGCTCCCAGATGAGAACATAGGCCAGGAGAGGAATAATCTCCTCTCCCTTGATTGTGCCACCTTGGAGGAACTGAGAACTTATAGGTACCCAGAGTATACCTTTCCCTTGACAAAAGGTTCAAAAGTCAAGTAACTAGCTGAGAAAATGCCCAAAAATGGGGAAAAAAATAAGACTATGGAAGGTTACTTTCTTGGTAAACAGGTATTTTCTTCCTTGCTTTCAGATGAGCAAGAACAATGCATACCATCAAAAGAAGACCGTAAAGTCAAGGCTTCTGCGTCCAAAACCTCCAAAATAAATATGCAGTGGTCTCAAGCCATGGAAGAGCTCAAAAAGGATTTTGAAAATCAAGTATGAGAAGTGGAGGAAACACTGGGTAGATAAATGAGAGCAATGCAAGAAAATCATGAAAATGAGTCAACAGTTTGTGAAAGGAGACCCAAAAAATGCTGAAGAAATTAAAACCTTTAAAAACTGACTAACTCAATTGGCAAAAGAGGTTCAAAAAGCCAATGGGAGAAGAATGCTTTAAAAAGCATAATTAGCCAAATGGAAAAGGAGGTTCAAAAGCTCACTGAACAAAACAGTTCTTTAAAAATTAGAATGGAGCAGATAGAAGCTAATGACTTTATGAGAAATCAAGAAATTACAAAACAAAATCAAAAGAACGAAAAAATAGAAAACAATGGAAGAAATATTTCACTGGTAAAACAACTGACCTGGAAAATAGAACCAGGAGAGACAATTTAAAAATTATGGGACTACCTGAGAGCCATGATCACAAAAGAGCATAGACATCATCTTTCATGAAATAATCAAGGAAAACTGTCCTGATATTCTAGAACCAGAGGGTAAAATAAATAGTGAAAGAATCCACTAAATACCTCCTGAAAGAGATCCCAAGAAGAAAACTGAAAGAGATCCCCAAAAGAAAACTCCTAGGAATATTGTAACCAAATTCCACAGTTCCCAGGTCAAGGAGAAAATATTGCAAGCAACTGGAAAGAAACAACTCAAATACTGTGAAAATACAATCAGGACAACACAAGATCTGACAGTTTCTACACTGAGGGATCAAAGGGTTTGGAATATGACATTCCAGAAGTCAAAGGAACTAGGACTAAAACCAAGGATCACCTACCCAGCAAAACTGAGTATAATACTTCAGGGGAAAAAAGGAGTATTCAATGAAATAGAGGATTTCCAAGAATTCTTGATCAGAACTGAAAAGAAAATTTGACTTTCAAACACAGGAATCAAGAGAAGCATGAAAAGGTAAACAGGAAAGAGAAATCACAAGGGACTTTCTAAAGTTGAACTGTTTACATTCCTACATGCAAAGATAATAATTGTAACTCTTGAAACTTTTCTTAGTATTTGGGTAGTTGGAGGGATTATATACATACAAAAAGACAGAGGGTGCAGGGTAAGTTGAATAGGAAGGGATAATATCTAAATGATAAAATTAAGGGGTGAGAGAGGAGTATATTGGGAAGAGAAAGGGAGAGATGGAATGGGGCAAATTATCTCTCATAAAAGAGGCAAGGAAAAGCTTTTTCAATGGAGGGGAAAATCAGAGGAGGTGAGAAGGAAAAAGTGAAGCTTACTCACATCACATTTGGCTTAAGGAGGCAATAACATGTACACTCAATTTGGTATGAAAATCTTTGTTACACTACAGGAAAGTAGGGGAGAAGGGGATAAGTGAAGTGTGGGAGAATGATAGAAGGGAGGACAAATGGGAGGAGGGAATAATTAGAAGTAAACACTTTTGGGGAGGAACAAAGTCAAAAGAGAGAATGGAATAAATGGGGGGTAGGATAGGATGGAGGGAAATATAGTTAGTCTTTCACAACATGACTATTTTGGAAATCTTTTGCATGACTACACATATGTGGCCTATATTGAATTGCTTGCCTTCTCAGTGGGGATAGGAGGGAGGAAGGGAGAGAAGTTGGAACTCAAAGTTTTAGGAACGAATGTTGAGAATTATTTTTGCATGCAACTGGTAAATAAGAAATACAGATAATGGGGTGTCGAAATCTCTCTTGCCCTACAAGAAAAGAGAGGAGATGGGGATAAGAGAAGGGAGAGGTGTGATAGAAGGGAGGGCCGAGTAGGGGAAGGGGTAATCAGAATGCATGGTCTTGGGGTTAGGGGAAGGGAGAGATGGGAAGAAAATTTAGAACTCAAAATCTTGTGGAAATGAATGTTGAAAACTAAAAATAAAATTAATTAAAGTTTCAAAAAAATAAAAAGGAGACAGTATGGAAGACATTCTAGCCACAATGTTAGCAAATACACAGAGATTGAAATTTTCAGGATGGATCTGGCTCAGACTCTGCACCCTGAATCGCCAATACAACTTCTTTGGCTTATGATATTTGTCCTTGGTGGCCAATACTCGAAACATGTAGTGCTAAACAGTAGAGAGAATGCCATTCTGTTCTTTTCAGTAACTGACTGTCCTCCCAGGGGTAGCCATCCCCAATCTGCAGAAGGGTTAGACATATGAAACTTCACTTCTTCTATTACCAGGTGCTAATTGAATCCCCAGTGAAAAGATGGAAGTCCTGTGCAGACTGGGGGTGAATTAGCCCAAATTCATAAACTGTAAATACTGATGACAACAGAATAGCATCCCTCCTGTTGTTATTTATTCTGAGATTTTTTGCTGGGGCAATAGCTTTACATTTGACATTTATATAGGTCACAGTGAGCTAATAGCCATCTGCCATCTGGGGACTTTTTATAATGAACAGTGCAGTAGACTCTGGGAAAAAAAAAATCTCTGGCATTTCCAATTTGAACACAAGCTGAGATAGGGCTGATCTTTACAATATGCTGGGCCTGTACTGTGCAGGTTCACATTAGTCACTGCTTGGCCTGAGTATCCACTTCTACACAAGTATCCTGTCCTGGGGGTTGAGCAGAGGAGAACTGCTTGGTTTTCCTCTAGGAGTCATCCACATGACCCACGAAAACAAACACTCACCTCAAGGTATCCAGGAGAAGCTTAATGAAAAGCAGGCAAGGTAGCAAGTTGAATGAGTCATATATGTGTATATGTATGTATATGTATATATATATATATATATACATATACATACATATACACACACACATACATATACACACATACATACATACATACATATATATATATATACACACACACATACATACCACATATATATTTAATGTTCAGCCCTTCTTCTACTATTTCCTTCAGCTTGGTTTTCAGGGAGAATATAGGCTGGAGGGAATACTTGAATGTGTTGCCGCCATATCTTTTACCTCTCTTGCTGTGTCAGAAGGAATCTCTATCTTCCTTGGCTCATGTACCACCTCTACCTATAACTATATTGCTATCATTGTAATTTACAGTTTAAAAATTTGGGAAAATTCAACCCCAGCCTACCCATGACTCTAGCCACTGGGGATTCAATGAAGCTCCTCTCTGCTCATGTGCTACTACCACAATAGGTTCACTTTCAAGATTTACCTAATTACTCGCACTCTCTCCCTCATCCACTTATCATTTATGTAATTTATCTGTTTGTGTGTTGCATCTCAGTAGCAGAACATAAGCTCCCCAAGAGCAAGGCTGCTTTTGGGGGAGTATCTTTTTAATCCTTATGATCTACCACAGTGCCTTACACAGATTGGATGATTAATAAATACTTGCTGGATTATACCAGAATGAAATAGAAGGAGAGACCTTAGGTATGCTGCTTCCCCTCTTGGGGACTATTTCCTCCTCCCTAAAATGAGTGAGTTGGATTTCATACTCTCAAAGTTATTTTCCAACTCTAAAATTGTATTGTTCCTTATTCTAGCTATGGGCAAGTAAGTTACTTCTTTGGGACATGGTTTCCATACCTGTAAAAAGAAGGGGTTAGATTAGATCAGTAATTCTTTACCTGGGATCTGTGAACTAAAAGAAAAATAATTTTTTGGTAACTATGTTTCAATAAAATTGGTTTCCTTTACAGTCTTATGTATTTTATTTTTATGCATTTAAATACGTAATTCTGGGAAGAGGTCCATAGGCTTCACCAAATTGCCAAAGTGGGTAAGTTGAAAAGAATCCTTGGACCAAATCTTCTCTAAGATTCCCTTCAAGCTACCAATTTTAATTTTATAATTTTATAATTCTAAGGTGGTACAAAAAAGGAAGATGTAAAGGCAGAAATCCTCAGAAGTATGTGTATGTATGTGTTTCTATATGTGCATGCATGTATGTAGGAAGGAGGCATTAGTCTAACTTAATAGGCCCAAGAATTCAGTTAGCATAATAATTTTGTCAGGGGATGTTTGGAAGGTACATCTACTTGCATAGACAAGTTCAATCAAAGCTGTTCAAGTGGAATTGTCTCAGCATTTTATAATGGGTAAGATAAGGCATGAGATTGTGACAATTTTCAGTATTAGCCCTCATTATTCAAAATTACATTCTATGATTTCTCAGTATGAACAATGTGTGCATGGAAGTGTGTGTGTGTGTGTGTGTGTGTGTGTGTGTGTGTGTGTGTATTTGAGACTCCTAAAGGGAGTCTCATGGGGGAGAAGTTAAGCCTTTTCAGGTGAGGTTTTGCTATTCTTTCTGTCATCCTCTTCAAGAAGAGGAGTTGATCTAGGCTTCTTTTAAAAAGATTATAATAATGATAGCTCATTTTAATTCATTCTTTCAGCCAGTTAGTCAACAAGCATTTGTTAAGTGCTTACTATGTGTCAGGTACTTTGCTAAGCATTGAAGATATAAAGAAAGTATAAAACAAAACAAAAAACGAGCAACAGCAGCAAAACCAGTCCTTACCATCAAGGAGTTTCCATTCTAATGGGGAAGATAATATATAATTAACTGGGCACATACAAGGCTTATAGAGTATATGAAAATAAACAGAAAGGTGATTCATTCAACAAATATTCATCTGCTTGGTGTAAGGTAGGATATGATGCATTAGGGATGAAAAAAAAGTCATGGAACCTATGGCCAAGTTAAAAATCTACTAGGGGGAGTGAAGGAGTGATCCAAATAGACAGGTTACAAAGTAGAATGCATCAAATGAAAAATAAGACAAAGTTATTTAAAAAATTTTGAGGAAGGATATGTCACTTTTAAGTCTGGGAAGATAAGGAAAGCCTTAAAGGAGGAAGCAGTATCTGAGAAAAAGACCTGAAATGAAGAGGATTTCAAAAGATGCAGAGTTGGAATGAATCTGTTCTAGGCATAGAGGACAGAATACCCAGAAGGAAAGGGAACAAGATAAGTCCCTGTGGGACTGGAAGATTGGATGCTTAAAGGGGGATTATGGATATGATAAAATCCTAACAAACCTGCCCCCAGCCCCAATTTTTTAACTTCCTTATAGGCCCTACTGAATAGCAGACCCACTGCCCCGACTTAGCCACTTATGCCTCCCCAATATTCTAACCTCTTCATATATGTCTCACTGCTCACTAGAACAACAGGCGTGTCCATGAACTCATATTTCCCACAGAAACAGCAGGTGTGTCCATGTAATCAGCCACAACTGCATTCATCTAGTCTCAGGACCACAATAGCCATCCAATCAGAAAGCAGCACCACCAGGATGCCCAAGCAGGATGTGGATCTGAAACAATAGGAGGGACTTTTCTTAAGTAGGTACCTGCACAGTTATGTAAAGAACTGACCTAGAATGAACTTATGATGTAGAGAGACTTATTATAATATCGTTATCATATATACATATCCTGCCCCCAAATAGATTTTTCTATATGCATTGTGGGTAATCACATGCACAGTTCCACTGTGTCTGGGACTGCTCCCCTATTACCTAATTCCTTAACAAACCCCTCCTGCCTTTTGAACGTTCATAATTTTTGTTATATATCCTATAAGAATCTGTCTTGCTTTCTCTGAAGCTGCTGGTTTCTCTTGGAACTTAACCCATTTCATAAGTGGCGTCAATCTCAATAAATGCCTGTACTTGGATTAGAGGTGGTCTGACTCTGAATTCTTTGAGATGGTTCCACCACAACTCATCATGAAACCGCAACAGTTTTTGAGTGGGCAGGGTTGAAATCACAACAGATAGATGTCTGAAAAGGCATGTTAGTATCATATTATCATCCCAGGCACTAAATATCAAGCTCAGAAAGTTGTATGTTTTTCTATGAACAGTACACACCCAGACCTGTGCAATCAGAAGAGCATTTGAGGTATACAAAACATTTTCCCCCAATAGCCCTTTGCAGGAGAAGGCACAGGTGTCATTATACCCATTTCACAGGTACATTCAAAGTTCAAACTGGTTCAGTGACATCCCACAGCAAACAAGAATTGGTAAATATTGTTCAGATGCTGCCTTTCTAAGCCCTGTGTTCTTTCCAGTACCCCACAGTGCAGGGAAGCTTTTCCTCCCATACATAAATGTTGCCAGGAACTGGAGAACTTAGTGTCTCTTCTTACCAGGAAATAAGTTATCTTCTGTATTCAGGAAGACACACTGATCCAAAAACAGAAGTGAAGATTTTATCGGGCTTCATCTACAAATGGCCTGATTTAATTCATGCCAGTGACAGAAAATTGTTAATGTAAGGACAGAATTTGTTATTAATAAATGTAGTTACCAGCCAGTCCCTGAATGATCCTGGCAATGTCAGAATGACAGTAGCATTTCCAGCAAGATAGTATTGATTAGATTGGGCTGAGTCAGACCTTAAATGCCATCCTGAGATCTTGCCTCATGGGGGAGTCTGGCTCAAGCTAGATCTAGGTCTCTGATATCCTTTCCCCTTTCCATTGGGATTCATGGCATGAAGAGCAAAATGGCCAGAATGAAATGGTTCTCCTTTCTCAGTTTGCTGAGGGTTGCTGGAATCTCATGACCAGGTCTTGTTACCTCATGTTACATCCTCTCCCTACCTTCTCCACCTCTCCTCCTAAAATTATAAAAACATTCTCACGGGTCTCTTCGGTTGGGAATTCCATTGGACATCCCTCAGGATGTCAGGTTTGCTACCCTGTTCCTCACCTAATATCTTTGATTTATTTCAAGACTTGATATCAGTTATAAATTTGTTGACCTAGAAACTGAGCTTTGAACCTAAAAAAAAACTTAGGAGATTAAATAAAAGTATTAATGGACCTGAATTTTTCATAGAGGCTGCTCCAAGTAGTAAAACCTCAGTCATCAAGTCCAAGGCTATGGAAGATGGGAGAGAAGAGGCTTTAGACCTAGAGACAAAATGTAGCAAGAGAAAGCTTGGTGGATTAGCAAGAGCACTGAATAGGGAATTAGGCTCAGCTATGGCCACCAGGGCACTGCATGACTTTAGGTGAGTCAACTCTCTACTCTACTTCTCTACTTTAGCCTCCTCCTCTTGGAAATAAATGATCTCTAAGGTTCATTAAAAAGCTCTAAAATTTGACATTTTTAGGTAACTTGTGGACATATGGAGATCTTTTCTAATATCATAGGAGACCTTGGATACCTGGCTTCCTCCCCCTGAGGAAGGACAGTAAAAGAGATGACAGTGGCCCCTGTTCCTAGTCCTTCCAGAGAGAAATAAAAATGTAGAGGGAAAAACACAAGACAAGTATCTGGCACTCATGGTTACTTAGTTACTTGGTTACTGACTCTGCCACTAACTAGCTGAGTAATTTTAGGAAAGTCTTTAAACATTTGAGAGCCTCAGCTGCTTCTTGTGAAAATGCATGAATAGAAATGGATAATCTCTATTGCTGTATCAAGCCACCTGACTCAATGTCCTATCCAGTCATAGCACTAAGATTCAGGTTCTGTTTTGTCCAGGACAGACTAGAGGATTGAAACAAGGCAAAAGTAAAACAAGAAAAAGCACTCCGTTTGCTGATTTTCTCCAAAGCCCTACCAAGCTCCTCAGTTTCATTTGATTTCCTGGAAGCTCTATGGAGCACTATATTCTAGGGGGTAGGAGACACTGCAGTATCATCCCTTTTGGTCTTCTTATTTGTGAGACATCCTGGGACCCAGCTCGCTATTGCAATTGATTGGTTTTCCTGTCTCTTTTGGGGTTCCCCCCATTATCATTTCATCACAACATTTCTACACCCTTTCAATGGAATCCAAGCTTTTATTAAGTAACTTTGCTAGATACTGGGAATAAATAGATGGCAAACTATGGGGAGGAAGAAGTGAATGACAATAACTGTGGTTAAATACAACTCCCTGATCTCTATTCATTCCTCTGTTCCTTCCCAGACTGTCATCCCTACACCAAATACAATCTCTTCCTTTCCCAATCTTGAACAAGTTGTTGAATAAGTTCAACCTTTGTTGAATAAGTTCAACCCTAATATATATATATATATATATATATATATATATATATATATATATATATATATGTATGTAAAATGTTATGCTCCATCCTTATCACTGACGATGTCTTGTCAAGACCCAACTTTGTATGACCTTGACTACTGCCTTTGCTCCTGTCTTTCTCCTGCTGAATAAAGTTGGAGGAAGTCATGAAATTGTGCTGACTGGGCCTATTTCAAATTTATATTACATATACTCCACTGATTCCTCACTGTATAAGTCAACTCTGTCACAGCTTCTTAGTAGATTCTCTATCCCACTTACCACAGCTTCTTTTGCAGACATTTCCATTTCACCTCAAGCCTTCCATGGTCCTTTTCTCCCTTCAGCTGAGAACCTTGACTTTATACTTAACAACAACAACAACTATTTGCTAAGTTTCTAATCCCTTGCCCCACATATAACATCAGATGTCATCTCCCATTATATTCTCCTTCACTCCTGTCTTACATGAAGAAATGTTCCATCTCTTTGCCAAGGTAAAGCTCTCTACACATACTCTTGGTCTAATTCCATTCCATCTTCTCTAGCAGATTGCTTCCTCTATCATCATCCCTACTCTGTATGACTTTTAATCTCTCCTTAACTATTGGCTGCTCTCCTCTTGCCTAGAAATATACCCATGAGTCTTGCTCATCCTTAAAAAAAATACCTTTAACTGATCTGATCATCACCCCTAGCTATTTTCCTATAACTCCTCCATTTTGTGGCCAAACTCCCTGATTAATCAATCTATAATCAACACTTTCACTTCTCTTCTCACTTCACCCTCTTTATTCAACTGAAATTTCTCCCTTCAAAGTCATCAATGATCTCTTAATCATCAATTCTCATGGCTCAATCACTTTCTATCTTGAACTCTTTGCAGCTTTTGACTCTGTTAAGAAGTATTGCTATCTTTGCAACATTTCTTGTTTATGTCTTCTTTCCACTCACAGTTACCACCCTGAAACAGTCCTTTATCACCTCAAACCTGGACTACTATAATAACTTTCTGGGTGGTTTATCTGTCTCATGTTATTCATCACCAACCTCCAGTTTGCCGTCAAAGAGATCTTCCTGAAGCACAGGTCTGTACCTATCACTCCCTTACATAAAATGACAGGTAATGCAAAGGACAAAGTTCTGGGCCTGGAGTCAAGAAAACCTCAGTTCTAATCCTGCCTTGAATACTTTGTAGTTGTGGCACCTCTGTGCATTTCAGTTGACTTCTCTTAGCCTCAATTTCCTTTTCTGAAAAATGGAGGTAATAGTAGTACCTATCACAGAGGTTTTGAGAAGATTAAACTAAGTAAAGCGTTTTGCAAAAAAAAGAAAAAAAATCATTCTATAAATGTTAAATAGTATTTTTAACTCCACTAGCTCTCTATTACCTCTAGATTATAAACTCCTCCATTTGGTTTTTGAAGGATTTCAAAACTTGGCTCCATTCTACCTTTTCAGCCATTTTACATTTTACTCCTTTTTTTATATCTATTTTACCATCCAGTGATAATAATCCTCTTTCTGTTCCTCACATACTGCCTGAATTCATCTTTTGACTCTAGGCCTTTTCTCTTACTGACCCCATGTCTAGAATGTTCTCCCTCCTCAACTTCTTCTTCAAGGCAGCTCAAGTTGAAAACTAAAAATAAATTAATTAACATTTTAAAAAGAGACAGCTCAAGTCCTACCTTCAGCATATGGCCTTGCCAGATGTCTCCCACTTCTGGAGCCTCCCCTCTGAGGTTGCCTCCCATGTCTTCTGCATATATCTGGTATATACATAGTTATTTGTAAGTTTCCTCCACGTGAGCTCCCTGAGGAAAAAGACTATATTTTTGCTTTTTTTTTTTTTTTGCATCCTTGGCACTTAGCCAAGTAGCCTCCATATAGTAGATGCTTAATAAATGCCTGACTAAGTTACTGACTGCTCCTAAGCACCAGCTCCAGGGGCACTAAGTCCTATCTTCTATCAGCTCCCTGTTCTCTCCTGCCTGTCCTCTATCCATCAAATCTTGGTTGTTAACTTGTTCTTTACTCTATTGTTGTTAGCTCAACTCTTATGATTTGACCCTGGAATTGGCTTTTCCTGTGTTTAGGGTGTGAGTATGGGAGGTTAGGCACTAAGTCCTAGACCTGACTCTTCCCCTTGCTTGTCCTCATAGTGGTTCTCTTTCTCTTGCTACTCATTACCTATTGCCCAAAACCCTCCTTATCTTCTTAACCTCTGTATTACTGTGGAGTGTGCTATTATCCTCCCCATCACCAAGTCTCCAACCTAGCTATCACTCTCAACTCCTCACTCCCTCTCACCCCTTTATCTAGTCTATTAGCAAAGCCTATTAATCTGTATGTCTGGACTTGATCACCTACACAGATACAGAGAGTTCAGAGAAGTAAAGATGGGTAGTACTGGCACCTATGCATAACAGACCCTGGTTGTAAAACATGTACATTCAACCCACTAACCAGGATAACTCCAAGAACACTGGTCACAGAGTCATAAGAGCTAAGATCCAATCCTTTCCCTGATATTTGCTAGTTTTGAGAAAACATTCAACCATAGTTTTTTAGTTAGTATAGAGGAAATAATAGTCCTTGCTCTATCTGCCTCTTAGGGTTAAAGGAACCCACTACCATATCCTGTAGGGCAGGGTGGGGGGGTCATTGGTCTCTTCTTCTTCCCTCTAATCTGAGACTAACTCTTCTTCTCCCTGGGTAAAGATGACTTACATATATGCACCCATGACATGTGAAAACTCCAATTTCTTTGTGGGAAGTCAAGTTGGGATGGAGCAGATATCAGTTGAGGAGAATTTGACCTGATATTTGAGCAAGTTGGATTACTAACAACCTCTTATGAACTTTGATCAATGACATTCTTTCTTATTTTCTTCTGTTTTCTCATAAAAGTCAGACTATATGAGGTACAATGATTTAATGTGGTTTCTTTTGGCATTTAAAAAAAATAAGTAATACTTCTTGCTCCTTCCAAGCTCAAGGATCACTGAATCTTCAGAAGGAACCTCAGAGGCCACCTAGTTCAAACCAATTCTTTCCTGAGAATCCCCACTATAACATTTCCACAAAGTGATCATAATAGCTTTTGACTTAATGTCCATTAATGAGAGTCCCCTACCTTCTGAGGCAACCCAATCCACTCTAATTCTTAGAAGTTTTTCTCTACAAGTCAAAATCTATCTGTCTGCATCTTTCATCCACTGTTTCTATTTCTGCCCTCTGGGGCTATGCAGAACAAGTCTAATCCTGATAGTCCTTGAAAACACTTGAAATAACTGAAGACAGCCATCATATCCCTGTTAAGTCTTCTTTTTCCTAGTACAAATACCTCCAGTTCCTTCAGTTTATCCTCATATGGCAGGATCCAAAATCCTTTCACCCTCTTGGTTGCCTTCATTTGGATGTTTTCCAGCTTCTCAAAGTCCATCTTAAAATGTGGTGCCCAGAACCGAGCACAATAAAGCAGATGGGGTTTGAACATCTTACTTTTCATTGTGGTGTCAAAGATTATATTAGTATTTCTTTTGCCACCATGTCAAACAGTTGACTCAAATTACACTTAAAATGTATTAAAACCCCCAGCACTTATTCTGATGAATTGCAGTCTAGCAATGCCTTCCTAATCTGGTGCTTATAAAGCTCATTTTTTTGAGCTCATATGTAAGATCTTACTTTTATTACCTCTTAAATTTAGTTTTATTAGGTTTGATTCAATGTTCTATCCTGTTGATATCTTTTTGGATTATTATTCTGTCATCCTACTATCCCTCCTAGCATAATTGCTAAATGAGATTGTCTGTTTTTTTTTTTTTCAAAATATTGAAAAAAACATTGAATAGCACAGAACCAGATCCCTGGGACATTGCAAAGATCTTCTAAGGTGGCATTGGACCCCTGATGAGAGTGCTTTGGATTGAGCCACTCATCGAATTTTAAATCCACCCAAATGGACAACCATCTAGCTGATATCTCTCCACCTTATCCATAATAACCACAGCATGAGAGACTATCAAGTGCTTTGCTAAACTATAAGTAGACTATATTTGGAGCAGTATCCACATCTACAGATCTAGTAATGTTTTGCAAATAAGTGAAGTACATCTGACAAGACTCTCATCATTACTTCCTTTCCTAGATGTTCACTAATATTTAATATTTTATTGAATTTTGCCAAGAATCAAAGCCAAGTTCATTGAGCTATATTTTGTAGACAAGGACTCCTCCTTCTCCTCCTCCTCCTCTTCCTCTTCCACTTTCTCTTCTTCCTCCTTCTTTTTCTTTCATCATAAAATTGAGACAGTTGCCATCCTTCAAACCTGCGGCTTCTCTCATCTTCTGTGACCTTTCAAAGATCAAGTACAATGGATTAATCAAGACAAGATATGATGAATTAGATCCACCAGTTCTTTTAATAGGATATAAGATTTTGAGGATTTAGGCTGCCTAGTTCTGGTGATTTGAACTCATCAAGTGCAGTTGGCTGGTCTCTTTCTAATCCCCTACTTATCTTGGGTTCAACTTTCTGTTCATTATTATTATTCTATCTATTCCATTCTGAAAATTGTTCTTCTTGACAAGGAAAAATGAAATAAAATAAGATTTGACTGTTATTTTGTTCTTGCTATCATCACTTACCATATTTCTATCTACCACAGAGATTCTACCCTTTCTTTTTTCCTTTCTTTTTTTAAAAATTTTGAATAATAGTTTTTTCAAATTACATATAAGAACAGTTTTAGTATTCTTTTTTAAAATTTTGATTTCTAAATTCTGTCCTTCTTTCTCTTCCTCCATTCCCTTCTCCATTCCTGGGATTGCAAGCAATTTGATATAGGTTTCATATATATACATACATATTTATATCATTAATCACACAAAATATATTTTCCTATTAGTCATGTTGTGAAAGAAAATACATATTTTTTTAAAAGCAAAAAATTAGTGAAAAATGATGTACTTTGATCTGTTTCCAAACTCCATCAGTTCTTTCTCTGGAGATGGATAGTATTTTTCATCATGAGTTATTTAGAATTATCTTGGATCATTATATTGCTGAGAATAGCTAAGTTATTCACAATTGATCATTATACAACATTGTAGTTATTGTGTATACAGTGTTCTCCTGGTTCTGCTCACTTTGCATCAGTTCATCTAAGTCTTTCCAGGTTTTTTGGAAACCATCCTGCTCCTCATTTTTTATTCCACAATGGTATTTCTTTACAATCATATGCCACAACTTGTTCTGCCATTCCCCAATTGATGGACATCCCCTATTTCCAACTTTTTGCCACCACAAAAAGTGCTGCCATAATTATTTTTCCTACAAATAGGTCTTTTGCCTTTTTAAAATCACTTTGAAATACAGACCTAGCAGTGGCACTGCTGGGTCAAAGAGTATGCACAAATTTATAGCCCTTTGGGCATGGTTCTTCCTTTTCCCTAATAGAGATAATAAGTTATTTTTTGTTGTCCTTAGCATTCTCTGCAAACATCAACCCATTCTGAGTTTTAATACCCCTGACACTATTCTTACAGAATAGTGCTATATTTTTGTATTACCTTTCCTTGCTTCCATCTTTTGTACATGTCTTTAATATGCAGGTTAGTTGATGACTTCCCTCTTTATAAGTATAGGTCTTTTTCTGGACACCTCTTCCTTTTTCTCTTTGTTGGAATTATTTCTCTTTTTTATCCTTAGAATCTCATTCCTTAGAATATTTATCCTTCTTGGGCTGACTTCTCTCAGAATTTTATGGGATACTTCCTATCTCTTCTCTGATCATTTTGAAATCAGATCTATCAAAATCTCAGATAAATATCAACCTACTCTATTGCAGATTCTAAAATGGACTCTCCACATTTCCCTAAATATTTTCAGCTTTCTACTTTGGCCACCAGTTCCTTGTTATGGGTCAGAATTAGACCCAGAAACACATTTCTTTTTGCTACTTTTTCCTTCAAAGACAGGGGAGATAACAACAAGAACCACAGCAGCAGATAAAAATAGCTAACATTTATACAGCTCTTAATATGTGAAAGGCTTAGTGCTAAGATCTTTCATTTAATATTCATAACCACCTGGGGAGGTAGGTGCTATTATTATCCTCATTTTACAGATGAGAAAACTGAGGCAAAGAGAGGTTAAGTGACTTACTCAGGTCATATAACTAGTATGGTCTGAGGCTGGATTTGAATTTAAATTTTACTGACTCCAGGGCCGGTTCTCTATCCACTGTATCACCTAGCTGCTTTCTAGTATCTGTATCCCCATTGGTCAGCACAGTGCCTGGCACATAACAAGGACTTAACAAATGCTTTGCCATTAATCATTTATTTGTAACCCTGTCAGCCTTTTTTTCCTGTCACCCTGCTTTTTAACAGTTTCCCCCAAAATATTGTATTTAATTTAGATAAATACATTTTAGCAGTCCTTTCTAGGTTTATTTCATCATTGGTGAAGAGTACATTATTCCCGTGTTTTAAGTCATGGCATAGAAAACATTAAATGTCAGAGTGCGTGTGGCAGTAGTGGAGGCAGAAGGAGAAGATTTTGGACATTTGATTTAGGCTTGTATCAACTCCAGGGACTCCCATGATTCAGTTACATACAAAATAGCCACCACATGGAAAAACACATCATGAGGGCTTCTTCCTCATCACCTTCAATCATCTGCCATGCTCCTACACTCTAACATCACTTGTTTTCTAGATAGTATAAATTAAAAAATGACCTTTTCTTCTGGAGGCAGTTATGGTTAAGTGACTTGCCCAGGCTCACACTGCTAGTGTCTGAGACCAAATTTGAACTCAGGTTCTCCTGACTCAACTGCTGGTGCTCTATCCCACTGCTCCCCCTAGCAGCCCCAGAAGATTTTCAATCCAACTTTTTCTTGTTGCCAGAGGCAGCCAGTCTTTCACATAGTAGGCAAGCAATAAACATTTCTTGAATTGAGCTGATTTGACCTTTTGGATCATCCTGACCCTTACAACTAGTAACAACCAGTTCATTTGAATGGATTTTACTATAGACATTTGTCCTCATGCATCTAGGTGTGGATCTCAACGGGCATGTTGGAGCATCAAGGTGTTGATTCCTTCCTGCCCAAATGGAGATTTGAAGGGATGTAGGAGGTGGGGGTGGCATTTGCACTCTAGGCCACATGCTTATAAAATCCCCAAAACGAAACCAGCCCAAAGCCATGAGGAGAATTCACTTTCTTCCTCTTATTTGGATCCTAATGGCTAGATGCTGGTTCTTATTAGGAGACTTCTGAGTGGGAACAAGGCTCTTTAAACAGAAACATGCTGTGTTTTGGCAGAAATCCTTAATGACTTAGAACATAAACCTTTGTCAGAGGAAGAGGGAGGGCCTCACATTCCAGAGGAGGCCAGGCTGAATTCAGTAACTCATGCTGTAACTCTTCATCTTATTCTCTTTGCTCTGTCCAGCTTTTGAAGGAAGGCCAGGGGCCTGGGATCTCCCCCTTGTATAAATTAGTTGGCTCTGTTGTGTCTAAGGAAAGGCCTATTTATTTTCCTGGGCTGAGGCTTTCAGGTCCCCTGGAGACCAACCCTATACCTGATGAAAAGCATAGGGAAAAAGAGAAGGGAAAATCAGAGCCGGGAATATTGCCAGGAGGAAGACAAAATGATATAACCACTGCTCTGCCCTGCTTTTTGTCACTGACCCCTTCTTCCAGGAAGTGGCCCTGATTCTCCCATCAGAATCTTCCTATGACTGTCAGAAGGACTTGAAGAAAGGTGTGCGTGGTCAGTTTCTAGTCAGCCCATTACTGTCAGACACTGTTTATTCATAAATGTGCTGTAAAATTGCAGTCTTTCCTGATTCTACCTGTTTTCTCCCCATCTCTTATTGACTTTCACCTTCATACATCATTTGCTTTGCGTTGCTGCAGTGCATTTATTATAGAGGATTCTCTGTTCTAGCTAGCTGAATCTGTATAGCATCTTACTTCACTTTACTTCACTTTTGTTCATTAAGGACAGGAATGAATTTTTTTTTTCTTACCCCTCTATCAATGAAAATCAAAGTCTGTTCTGCAGCTTAAAGTTTGAGGGAGCTGCCTCAGTCACTGAGAGTTTAAGTGACTTGCTTAATTGGATCATAAAACCAGTGTGTTTCAGGAGTGGAGGGAGTATTACCTTTCATATACAGCACCTTTTTTTGCACTGTTCATTCGTTTATCTGTTCATCCACCCATTCAGTTACTTATTACTTAAAATAATCTTTTTTCTCTTCCTCCCTTCCTTTATTGGAAAAAAGAAAATATAAAAAGAAAAGCCTCACAACAAATAAGCATAAGCAAGCAAAAAAAAAATCCCACATTGGCCATGTTCAAAAGATGTATGTCTCAATCTGCACCCTGATTCCATCATGTCTGTCAGGGAGTGGGTAGTGTGTTACATCATGGTTGCTCTGGAATCATGGTTGACCACTGCATTGATCAGACTTCTTGAAACTTAAAATGTGTTTGTCTTTACCATGGTCTAGTTATTATATAAATTGTTCAGGTTCTGCTCATTTCACTCTGAATCAGTTCATACAAGCCTTCCCAGGCATCTCTGAAATCGCCTCCTTCATCATTTCATTTTAAAAAATAAATTTTTGATGTATTTTGTTATTATACATCCTTATAATTTCCCTCAGTGTCCCCCAGTTGGAAATTCTTCATTTCCAACTTCTTATGCAAACTTGTGATCTTGCATAGTTCTCAGTACATATATAGATGCTTAATAGGCTTCTCTTGATTAACTAAAATTCACAAATTATTTTATCCCCTATTATTGTATGATATTATGTTTGGTTCTATGGATGTAATATCGATAAATGAACAATTGCTGCTCTCCAAAGAGCTTATAATCTAATGGGGAGTGCAATACAAGTAAAGATATGACTACCACCAAATTGGTAAGTGTGTAGGGTAAGTGAAACCAAGAGGAGCTAGAGAAAAAATTCAGTTCAAGAGATCAGGGATAGTTTTGCCAATCAAGTAGTAAATGAGTTGGGTTTTGAAGACAGAGAAAGCTTTCAACAGATGGAGATGTGGAGGTGGGTGTCTATTCAAAATGGAGAATACTTGCATTTGCAAAGAATTTTAGGGCTGAGTGACCTCTTTGCAATTTTTGGAGAATCAGAATAGGACTTTAGTGAAGGATTTGATGTTGGGATTGGAAGTTCAAATCCGTGTGGACGGTCTCGGGCGGGTAAAAGTGGGACTTCTAAATCTTAGAGTCTTACGAGGCCCTCCATGAACAGCGGGGATTCGAGAAGGTCAGACTGAGCTAGCTCGGCTAGCTTGGGTATTTCCACCTCTCCCCAGGAGATACGTGATGGGTGGAGTCTCCCTGCCCTCAAGATCATCCCGGATCTGGGCACACTATTGTTATCTAACAGCACGGTATTTAGATGCAAACTATGCTGCTGAAGGTTAAGTAGGATTGAGGAAGCCTGAAAGCTCTCTTAGCACGTGAGGAGCCAAGAGGACAGTAGGCTCCGCTTTTTCTCTTCTCCTTCTCTCCCCTCCCCCTCTCTCCCCGCTTGTACTTCTACTTCCAATCCCTTAAGATCTTAGCCTCCTTAGGAAATCTCCCCCTCTTCCTCCTAAGGAAGACCCCCTGCACTTGTAACCGAGACCCTGAAATAAAGCTCAACCCTTGCTCGACTCTGGAACGTCCTTTCTCTCATATGTGCATCTGGTTTTGGCCAACCGAAGACCTCGGAGGTGAGGTAAGAAGACTCGGGTAGCCCACAGGCCTCTAGGCCTGGCAATTTACCTGGAAGGGGGGACAGCTAGGTGGCACAGTGGATAGGGTACCTGATTTCCAATCTGGCCTCAGACACTTCCTAGCTGTGTTACCTTGGGCAAATCATTTAACCCTGTTTGCCTCAGTTTCCTCATCTATAAAGAGGTGGAGAAGGAAATGTCAAACCATTCCAGTATCTTTGCCAATAAAACCCCAAATGAGGTCATGAAGAGTCTGATGCAACTGAAAATCAACTAAATTACCTGGAAGAGACTCAGGGGGAAAAAAAGAAACAAGGGGTTATATGTATAATCTAATAGTTTCTTCTTAAGTCTTATTATTTCAGAGATATTGACTTAATCTGCATGATTAATTAGCAAAGGGTCAGAGAAATATGTAATGACCTATGAGATACTTTGGTCCAATCCCCTTATTTTATAGAGGAGAAACTGAGGGTAGGAAAGGCTAAGTGATTGTATGATCCTGTGACTTATGCAAGATCACACATTAATAAGTAGGAGAACTAGGAGTTATTCCCCAGCATGGCAGCACCAAGTCTCTAACAAGCAATTTGATCATTGATCAGTTTTAGACATATTCCGCATGATAATTTGAATCAAATATCACCATAATGTCAGTAGGCTTCTATGTCATTAAGCTGATGATCACTCAAAGATAGTCAAATGGAGCTCGTATCTTGCTCCTGGCCCGTTCCCCCATTTATCAAAGCTCTGAATAAGATAGCTACACATCCCTCAAGTTCTTCCAAGTAAGCTCAGCATGGCCCCTGCACACCCCATCTGGGAGGCTATAACTCAGCTCTCTCTCGCTCTCTGCAGAACGAGCGGGCCTCAGTAAAACTGTTTCATATGTAGCCAAGGTAATGATGTTTGGACTTGGATTGCAATTCTGATGCTAACTAGCTCTGTGATCCTAGGTAAACCACTTTACCCCTTTCAGCTGTACTTTCCTCACCTGCAAAAAGGAGATAATGATTCTCATGATATTTACTGCAAAAGGTTGTTACGAATGTGACAGTGGTTATGTGCTGCCTGTGTACTTGGTGGTTGTTCCAGGTGACAAGTAGCAGTAGTAGCCCATAGCTGGCATGTGTTTAGCTTTCTGCAAGCCTCCAGAAAAAAAGGCTAACGATTAAGTGACCGGAGAAGAAGTATACAATTGGGCCTTCAGGTGCTAGTATACTCATCATTGGGTAAGTGTGTATCCCATGTGGCCTTAGCTTCCTCCACATCTATTGTATCACAAAAGAGAGTTTACCAACAAGCACATAGCCAAACCCCAGTTTAAGAAGCACTAAAAGGGTCTTCAGTGAAAAAAAGTTTAAGAAGCCCTGATTAGACCACTTCCCTCTGACCATGTAGAATTCACAGAGTTTGTATTAAGGACAGTAAAATTTCTCCCATCCAAAACTGATCTTGGGTTTGGAAAGAAATAGAAAATTGTTCTAAATTTTTTTTTAAATATGGAAATCTTTATGTGGTGGTAGCTCCCCATAAGTTCTTCAATAAACACCTGCTGTGTGCCAGGCACTAAGTCCTGGGCATGCAAAGAAAGGTTTTTACCTTTGCAGTCCTGGCCCTTGGGAGTTCAAATGGGGGAGATATACAAACAAGTATGAACAAAGAAAATATATACAGGATAAATCGGAGGTAATCATCAGAAAGAGGGCACTATGATTAAAGGAGATCCAGAAAAGCTTCCTGTGGAAAGTGAGATTTTAGGTGGGATTTAAAGAAAGCCAGGAGGAGATAATGGGGAGAGTATGCCAGGTATGAGGCACAGCTGGAGGAAATACTGGCAGCCAAGAATGAAGTGTTGTGTTAGAGGAACAGCAAAAAGGTACGTGATGAGGAGGAAGGTTAAACCTGGAAAAGCAGGGGAGGTGTGGGGCTGGATCATGAAGAATTTTGAATGCCATCAGCACTTATCTGGAAAATTTCCCTCTCTCTGTTGACCAGTTTCATTCATAAGACTCAAACAATTGCCTTTTCAGTGATATACTTATACTCAAGAAAGTTAAAAAAAAAATCTATACCAGAACTTTTAAGTCATATCTTCTCCCCAAGACCTCCTCACTACTGGTAGACAGTGGAAGAGACTAATAGAAGGAATTACATATTTAAAGCCCAATTGAACCATCTTTGTAAATATTAAAAAAAAAAAAAACCCAAAACAGAGGCAAGCACCAGAATGTTGAAAGTTGTGTCCATCTAATCCCACTGTCTGCTGAGGTTTCATGGAAGGTGTTCCTCCAGTCCCATCTTTGCTTCTGGGCTCTGCTTTCTCTCACTGTCCCAATGACATAGTCTGTCTCTGCTCTGGATTCTGGCCTCAGCATCCACAGCTCTCCTGGATCTGTCATTTCCATAAATGGAAAGATGTATCTACTCCACCCCCCTCCCCCAGCCTTTCTTAAAGGCAAAATCCACAATGAGGAAAAGTGCCTGAGCTATGCACCTGCACAAAGCTGGCCCGATCTTCACCTTCTCATAGGGCTTCATACCTGTCTTGAATTTACACTTGGGCAGTTCTGCTTTCAATGTCCTTTGAAATCATTTTCCCTTTGAAAGGCCCTCAGGCTTCTAAAGAAATGAAGCCTGTTGCTTTGTAAATTGCTTTATAAATGTTAAATCACAAATGAAAAAAAAGAACTATTATTTTAACAACCCAGTTAATGATGGACTTCAGAAGAGAGTTTTGGGTAAAGAGTTTTGCAAACCTTAAGTTGCTACACAAGCCTGAGTTTGTATCATAGTGATATCAAGTTTAGACAAATTTTGTCAAGATCAGACTGTGTGTGACTGCTTTACGAGGTTTAGATTGTACATATTCTCTGCCCTCAGAGGACTTACAGTATTACAACAAAATGTGCACAAAAAGATATGGTTAATAATACTGGTAAATGTTTACTAACCACCTCTCCAGAAAAAAAATATGTATGATACACTTTTAAATTTTAATCTACATTATACATTTTTTCTCCATCACTTTTTAAGTTTAGACAGTCAACAAAATAATAAATCAGGAGTTGATTTGTAGCATTTGCAAATTTCCCAGGTTTGTATGCTCATAGAACAATCTCATGATTAAATACAAAGGAAGAATGTTGGCCAAAAGTTCTATGGAGTTCTAAGGGGAGGAAAAGTCATTACTGAACAGGAAACTCAGAAAGGCTTCCTGAAGGAGGAAGCATGTGATCTGAATATTTTTATTAGATGGGTAGGATTTTGATGTATAGATCTATAAAGACTACACTGCAGTCCTGTTTGCTTGGAGCACACATTATATGTAGAAATAGTGCTATAACATGAGACTAGGCTAGAAAGGTAAGGTAATGCTGGATTGTGAGTTATCTGGAATGCCAGACCAAGGAATATGGACTTTACTTAAAGGCAGTAGGGTGTCACTAAATGGTTTTTGAAAGAGGCACTATTAGGTGCCTACTATGTATCAGGCACTGCTAGGAACATAAAGAAGGCAAAATTCTTATCCTCAAGGAGCTCACAATCTAATGAGATATACCACATGCAAAAAAGAGTTATGAGATATATATATATTTGCATTTGAAAAAAGCCTAGCCAAGGAGTATCCCATTTTTTAAAGTTTCTATGTCATTACCTATCCCATCCACCCTATATGATTGACCTGACCCTTCCTTGTTCGTCCTTTTTTGCTCCTAACATATCTATTTAACAACAGCAAAAAAAAAAAAAAAAAAAGACAAAAAAGCCCCAACCTTTTTTGCTGTCCTTAGTTTTGCGGAAAACCTCATCTTGATCTAGGTGTTGGCTTCCTGGAACTATTCTACTAGGATCTACCACTCTTCTGTATTTATCCTCAGCAGAGTATCTCTAATTCTACCTTTTCCAAAGTGGCAGCTGGGTAGGAGGTAGGTGGTCAGAATTGGGGATGTGGTTAGTCTTCAGAGGGTGTTGCCTGGTTTAGAGGTAGTGTGGTCAGGACCAGGCAGGCAGTGCTTAATTGGGGAGGGGGGAAGTTTGGTTCTTTTGGTTTCTGTGTGATCTATTTTGGGGGTTGTGTGGTTAGTTAGGAATGTGTGGTTATGTGGTAGTCTGAGTTCGGGGAATGCATTTAGAGTTGGGGATTTTGAGAATGTGATCAGAGTTGGAGGAATGTATTCAGAACTGGGGAAACAAGGCAAGATTTGAAAGATCTGGGTTGAGAGTGTGTTTAGTGTTGAACATAGTGCTGGCATGTATTCAGTTAGAGTATTTGACCATGATTTTAGTGTTATGGTGTAATCATTATCAGGGTGTGTTTATATGGCAAAATTTGTATGAGTCTGGGCTGCCAAGATAGAAGCAGTCAAAATTAGAATTAGAGTCAGCTTTGGGGTAGACCCTATATAATCTTGGGGAAGTCATCTTTGACATCACTTTCCACATCTACACAATGAAGGGGTCAGACCAAATGGTTCTGATTGTCCCTTCTATCTCTGACATTTTATGGTGATGATGATGCAGTTGGGGGTGATGATGGTCATATCATAGGAACCCTTGAATCCTTTTTTTATTATTACATTTTATACTTGCCACAATGCTGGAAAGTAGATGTTTTTATTATTTTCGTTTTACAAATGAAAAAACTGAGACAGACAGTGGTTTAATGACTTTCCTAGGTTTATCCCAATGCAACTAGTCGGTGTCTGAGGCAGGATTTGAACTTAAGCATTCCTGATTGTTGGTCTAGTACTCAAGAGCAAGGAAGAGTGGTTGAGAGAAGATCAAGATGGAGAAAATGATGCCCAAGTTGTACTTTAAAGGAAGTAAGAGATTCTTATGGAATCTGTCAGTGTTCATCCTTTGTTTTCAAAGAAGACCATGACATCAGAGAAATGATGACATGACTTGCACTTGACTTTGATTGAGTGAGGGAGGGCTGTGTAAGGTCACTAGCCTCACTCTCCCCTCTTGAGGCATCTGTATCTAGTGACCAAGATATTCATCAGGATGCAATGGAAGACCTTGGCTTTTTTAGGTTAAGGTCTTTTCAGCTATTCACTTAGAGTGAGGTAACACCCATTCAGTGAATATACTTCTTTAAGAAGTAATCAGGGAATGGTCCCTTTAATGAGCAAAAAAAAAAAAAACAAAAAACAAGTAAATCAAGCTGGGAAGGAAAGAGACACAGTTACTACTGATAATCACTCTGAAACCAGGAGGGTCCTGAAAAGACCCATTAAGTGGAGTTTGGACAGGGACCTATTGTGGTGTGTATGGGCTTCAGAATGCACTAGGTTTAAGGTTTTGGGAAAGACAAAAGAAGGAAGAAAGGAAGGAAGGAAGGAAGGAAGGAAGGAAGGAAGGAAGGAAGGAGAAAAAGAAAGAAAGAAAGAAAGAAAGACAGAAGGAAAGAAGGAAAGAAGGAAAGAAGGAAAGAAAGAAAGGAAGAAAGGAAGGAAGGAAGGAAGGAAGGAAGGAAGGAAGGAAGGAAGGAAGGAAGGAAGAAAGAGAAAGAATTCCTTACAGTGATTATTATTAGATACAGTAAAGATGGTCCTTTACCTGGGGGAAATGGAGGCTTTATGTTCACCAAGTCTTCTTAATGATTGACCCTCTTGCTATTGTAATTGATGAGATGTGATGTATGTTTCCAAGTTCAGTTTTTTTAGGGTTATTTGACAAAGAACTATAGCTATCTTTTGTTTTCCTTTCCCCTTTAAGAGAAAATTCACCTGCTTTCCCATTATCATAATTCACAAAATGGTCCAAGGGATTTCCTCAGATATAATATACATGCATATTAGATATGGATGGGTTATATAGTATGTACATATCCACCTTTGGACTGGGACCAAATATTTAACATTTTATGTAATTGGAAGTTATTTGTCCTGATGTTTTGCTGGGTGATGGGGAGCTGGGGTTCTAACAGGAACTGCCCATTCTCAAACTTCTGATTAGTACAGTCAAAGCCAAGAGTGTGTCTGGCTATAGTAAGTGTCACTGGTGACACTTGGGTACGATAATAGCCTAACCCTACCAGTAAGTAACCTAATCAAGACATTATAGGAAACAGAAGCCCTTTGCCCTATTTGATTCCTTTCCACAATGATGTAAAGTGGCCTTTAATGAAGTCACAGGGGTCTGGGACTCTCTTTGTCCAATCCTTTGGACGCAGGCCTATTCAACTGGTATTCATCACCAGTCCTGTCCCCAGTTGAGTCCCTAAACTGGTATTCATCGCTGGTCCTCTTTCCAACCAGCTGCCCCTCCCTGGTTGCGTTGTTGTGCTGGCTATCTGGTGAAGCTTTCTGGTGGCTGCAGTCTCCGCCTGCATTTTGTCTACATAAATTAGACCCTGTGCAGCATATTGGCCTGTCAGGGGACTAGAAAGAAACTGTATATTGTTTCTGGCATTCCTGAGCCCTTCTGCCCCTGACATCTGCTGTGCCTGTGACAGGGAATGCATTCTTGACTCATTATCCGAGCAAGTGGAATCCCACCCTGACAGCACCATTCATCAGAATCAAGCAGTCCGGCAAATAAAAGAGAGAGAGAGAGAGGAGAGAGGTTGAGAAATTGTGTAAGAGAGAGAGAGAGAGAGAGAGAGAGAGAGAGAGAGAGAGAGAGAGAGAGAGAGAGAGAGAGAGAGGAAAGAGAGAAGAAAAGGAAAGAAAGATACTCTGCAACATTGGCTTTCATGTCATTACAGGGCCTGGACAACTGGCAATCTATCTTTGTGAGTGACAGCCCTGATGGATGGTATTATTTATGCTTTTGTGTATTAAAAGACAGCTCTGGCATCAGCTTGTCACTTTCACAGAGGTTTATAAAAAAGTTGAAATCTAATTTGGAGGAAAAAGAGGGCAGAGATCAGAGGATGTTGGTGAATAAATGCTTTCTTTGCAAGACATGAAAGGATACTGAGAGTGTTTGGGTGCAATGATTCCCCTGGACCAGAGGTGGATGTCTTGGGGGGCATGGGGAATGTAGGACTTGGCAAAGTCTCATCTGCCTCTTGTGTGTGTCTGTGTGTCTTTGTCAGTGTGGTTGTCTGTGTATCTTAAGGACCTGAATCTAGAGATCCATGAGGTTACTTATACCATATGTTAGTGATTTCATTGTCATGGATGTGTGCGTGTGTGCGTATGTGCATGCTTGTGGGATAGATATCCATGTATTATAAAAGTCTATATGTATACCATATGTTAGTAATTTTACTGTGATGGTATATTCTGTCTGTGTGTGTGTATGTGTATGTGTGTGTGTGCGTGCCATCTAGACCTAAAAAGGAGAACCTGTAAGTAGTCTTGGTAAATAAAATCAATTTGATTTTCCCGGTAGCCAACTTCTGTGGATGTGTTTTTGCAAAGTAGTTACTCTATAGGAAGCATCTGTGAAATGGACTGTGTATAATTTAAAGAAAAAACAGCAGATGATAACAATATTCACATAGTAAAAATAACTATCATCTATAGCTCTTACCAAGTCATGTCCGATAAATTCCTCACTTTATTGATTCAATAGACATGTTTCCTTTGCACACAGCCACCGCCCTTATAGGCCTCATTCTCTCTTATATTCACAATGAGCCAAACCTAAACACACACATTCACACACATAGGCAAACATACTAAAACACAATTTCTGAGATACGTATCGTTGTTTTTGTCTAGCATGGATGAAGTGGAGTTGTCTAACCTACAGAAAGGTCTAACAGTTTACAAGTGGTCAATTAACAAACTTTGATTAACCCCTATTAAGTGTCAAGCACTATGTTAAGGCCTAAGAATACAGAGATAAAAGTGAAACATTCCCTGCCCTAGCACAGATTGCATTCTAATAGAGGAGACAATGTGGTATATCTAAATATAACCCATATTTTACTAGGCTCCCCCAGCAGAGAATGCAGATATGTACAGGAGCTTTGAGGACCATTTGGAATCATGTGGAAATGAGAGTTTTAACTACCATTTTGGAGAGACTTTGAGTATTGGCTTGATAGAAGCTGAAGAGATTATTTTTCCCATCATACTTAGAGATACTAGAGAGGACAGAGGATAAAGAGATATTTTTTATCCTAATGGAATGGCTTGAACTGTTACATTATGAAAAAGATGAGAATTCTCAAGAAGAGGCTTTGCTGGCAATCTTTAGTGAACTGAATGGCAAAATTGTGTTTACAGTAAGAAGGAGACATAATGTACGGTTAAAATGATGGCTAGAAATGACTGGCTGTGATCCCACAATTAAATACTGTAATTATTTGTCTTTGCATTATTTTTGATTGCTTTCTTAATAACGGTTATAGCTAGTATCTTTGAGTAGAACCAAGATGTTCAAGGTTTTGATATATTGAAAGATATAAATAATTGCTTATGGAGAAAGAGGTTTATCCAGTTCATGCAATAAGTATATGTATGTATATATACACACAAGCAAACATACGTGTAAATAAATGCATGTGTGTATGCACACACATATTTGTATATACACACATACATATATGCACATACATGTATCCATCCATCCATATATATACGTACATGTATGTATGTATATATATGTATGTGTGTGTATGTATATATATATAATACACAAAATTAGTGCGTGGTAGTCCGGAAGAGAAAGATTAGCAGGAGTCCCTGTTCAACATGAATCCACCAAAATGTATGTTATTCACTGGTTCCTCACTGCTGCTAGACAATCCTATCATTCCCTCCTTATTGACTCACTGTCTCACTCAGCACAGTGGCTCTTTCAAACCTTTTCATTCCTCCTCAAATCTACCATGGCTCCCTCTCTCCTCTCTCAGGTGAGATTCTTATAGCATATTTTACTGAAAAATAATTTAGACCATTCTTCATGAACTCCTTCTCCCCTCATTCTTATCACTCAGGTGCTTTCTGCCACTCTCTCCTCCTCCATCCCTGTCTCACAGGAAGAAGCGACCTTACTCCTCTGTTTATGTGATCCTATTATTCCACTCCTTCTCCTCCAACCCCATCTGTCATCCTCATTCAGTCACTTAGTGTCAATCTTTCCCTGTCTACTGGCTCCTTCTCTATCGCCTACATACATGTCCATGTCTTCCCCATCCTGAGAGAATCCTCACCTTATATCTTCACTATTGCCCTCTATCTTTTCTGCCCCTTGTAGGTCCTCCTTAAAAAGTTACTTATTTTAGGTGCCTCCATTTTATCTCCTCTCACTCTCTTCTTAACCTCTTGCAATCTAGCTTCCAACCTCATCGTTCCACCAAAACTTCCCTCTCCAAAGTTACCAATGATTTGATGTTCTTTTCTCAATACTCTTTCTTCTTGACCTCTCCATAGCCTTTGACATTGTTGATTTCCCTCTCCTCCTTGACACTCTCTTTTTTCTAAGTTTTCAAAACACTACTCTCTCACCGGTCTCCTTCTATCTAGTTATTTGACCACTCCTCAATTTCCTTTTCTGGATCCTCATCCAGGTCACTCCTTCTAACCGGAGGTATCCCTCAGGGTTCTGTGCTGGGTCCTTTTCTCTTCTCCCTCTATACCACTTCACTTACTTGGCAATCTCATGATGATTCTTAAAGCTTCCTATCCTGCCCCAATCTTTCCGTTGACCTCCAGTTTTTCATCTCTGACTGCCTTTTAGATATCTCAAACTTTATGTCTGGTAGACATCTAAAACTCAATATATATGAAACAGAACTCATTGTCTTTCCCCTTAAACCCTTCTCACCTCTGATCTTCCCTGCTACTATAGAAGGCAGCACTACCTTCTCAGGCCCTAAGGGTTACAAACTAGGTGTTATCCTTGATTCTTCACTATCTCTCACCTCGCCTCCCCACCCCCTATTCACACTGTTGCCATGGATGGCAGATTCCACTTCTGGAACATCTCTCAAATGCATGCCCTTCTTCCCTCTGATACTACCCCGATTCATGTTCTTATCACCTCATACCTGGACTATTATAATAGCTCACTCATGGATCTGCCTCATTTCTCTCCTCACCCCTATCCCTCTTCCGTTCAGCCACTAAAGTGATTTTCCTAAAGTTCAGGTCTGATTATGTCACTCCCTTATTCAATAAACTCTAGTGGCTCCCTATTGCTTCCTGGATCAAATACAAAATGCTATCTCCTTTGATCTATCCCTCCACAGAAGTGTTTGCTTCCACTTACCCCTTCCTCCAATCAGCTGTCCCTTCTATTTTCCCCCCTCTCTTAGTCTCTTCCCCTCTGCTTTCCTGTAGGGTAAAATAAACTTCCATACCCAATTGAGTGTGTATGTTATTTCCTACTGAAACCAAATCTGATGAAAGTAAGGCTCCCTTATTCTTTCTTACCTTCCCTGTCTTCCCCTCCATCGTAAAAATGCTTTCTTGTCTCTTTGATGTGAGATGATTTACTACATTCTACCATTATACTCTCCCTTTCTCTTTCTCCCAGTACATTCCTCTCAACACTTAATTTTATTTTTAATATATCATCCTTTCATATTCAGCTCACTCTGTTCCTCTTGCTCTGTCTGTCTGTCTGTCTGTGTCTCTCTCTCTCTATACACATATATGTGTGTGTGTCTACATATATATGTATGTGTACATATACATATATGTACACACATATGCACATGTGTATGTACATATATACATATTCCCTCCAACTACCCGAATACTGAGCAAGGTCTCATGAGTTACAAATATCATATTTCCATGTAGGAATGTAAATAGTTCAACTTTAGTAAGTACCTTATGCTTTCTTTTTCCTGTTAACTTTTTCATGCTTCTCATGATTCTTGTATTTGAAAGTCAGATTTTCTATTCAGCTGTAGCTTTTTCAACAAAAATACTTGGAAGTCTTCTATTTCATTGAAATTCCATTTTTACCCAGTTTTTCTGGGGAGGTGATTCTTTGTTTTAATCCTAGCTCATTTGACCTCTGGAATATCATATACTAAGACCTCCAATCCCTTAGTGTAGAAGTTGCTAAATTTTGTATTATCCTGATTGTGTTTCCACAGTATTTGAATTTTTTTTTCTGGTTGCTTATAATATTTTCTCCTTGACCTGGGAACTCTGGAATTTGCCTACAATAGTTCTAGGAATTTTCCTTTGGGGATCTCTTTCAGGAGGTGATCTGTGGAGTCTTTCCATTTCTGTTTTACCCTTTGATTCTAGAATATCAAGGCGGTTTTCCTTAATAATTTCTTGAAAGATGATGTCTAGGCTCTTTTGTTGATCAGGGCATTCAGGTAGTCTAATAATTTTAAAGTTAATCTCTCCTGGGTGAATTTTCCAAGTCAGTTGTTTTTCCAATGAGATACTTCACATTAGGTTCTATTTTTTCATTCTTTTGGTTTTGTTTTATAATTTCTTGATTTCTCATAAAGTCATTAGCTTCCATTTGCTACATTCTAATTTTTAAAGAATTATTTTCTTCAATGAGCTTTTGGACCTCTTTTGCCATTTGAGTTAGTCTAATTGTAAAGGTGCTATTTTCTTCAGTATTTTGGGGGGGGTTCCTTTAGCAAGCTGTTGACTTGTTCATCATGATTTTCTTGCATCACTCTCATTTCTCTTCCCAATTTTTCTTGTACTTTTTTTATTTTCAATATCTTTTTTGAGCTCTTTCATGGTCTAAGACTAATTCATATTTTTATTAGAGGCTTTGGATGCAGAAACTTTGACTTTGCTGTCTTCTTCTGATTGTATGTTTTGATCTTCCTCATCACCAATGATATAAGAAAATACCCTTTCACTGAGGAAGTAAGAATTTGTAGTCTGTTTTTTTTCCCTTGTTTGCTCATTTCCCCCAGCCAATTATACTTGACTTTTGAACTCTTTTTGAAGTGGAGGGATCCAGAAGCACCCACCTCTTGAGCAGTGGCTGTCACCATCCAGGAGCTAGGACTGAGGCTGGGACCAAACAATGATCCCCTCTCAATCAGGTGAGAGACCATTCCCACTGATCATTGAAGCTGTTTTTGGAGTATGTAGGTTGAGAAGTCTGGAAACCACCACAGCTGCCGGTGATTCAGTTCCCTAAGGCCTGCTCCAGCTCTGTCCATGCTGGCACTGCCCAGGCCAAACTGTCCTCTGCTCCCAGTTCAGCACATTAGACCATTCTTATCGACCTTCTAGATTGTCTTGGGCTAAAAATTTGCTTCAGTCTGTCATTTTGTGGCTTTTGCTGCTCTAGAATTTGTTTAGAGTCATCTCTATAGGTTTTATGATGGGTTCGGGGGGAGAGCTGTAGCAGGTCCTTGCTTCTACTTTGCCATCTTGGCTCTGCCCCAAAATGAGATCATTTTTCTAAAGTACTTAGCACAGTTTTTGGGACATAATATGTAGTTAATAGGGAGGGGATAAATAAGCATTTATATAGTGCCTACTGTGTGTCAGTCATTATGCTAAGTGCTTTTGACAAGTGTAATTAATAATAATAGTTAACATTTAAATAGCATTTTCTAGGTCTCAGACCTTGTACTAAGTGCTATACAATAATTATCTCATTTGATACAGCTCTGTGAGGTAGGTGCTATTGTTATGCCTATTTTACAGATCAGTAAACATTTATTAAGCACCTACTATGTGCCAGGTACAGTGCTACATATTGGGAATATAAAGAGGCAAAAGGCAGTCCCTGGCCTCAAGAAGCTTGAAATTAATGGTGGAGAAAATAAGGAAGCATATATATACAAACCAGCTATATACAGGATAAATAGGAAAGAAGTGAGAGAAGGAACTAGAGTTTATAGGAGTTAGGAAGTTTTCTTGTACAAGATGGGATTTTATTTGATTTTAAAGGAAGGCAGGCAAACCAGTAGGTAGATATGAGGAGGGACAGAATTCTAGGCATAAGAGGATAGCCAAAGAAAATGAAGAAAGCATTGGAGAGAGCAGGGAGGGGAAGAAAATTTAAAATTTATGCAAGTGAATGTTGAAAACTAAAAATAAATAAATTTAAAAAATGAAGAAAGCTAAGAGATGAAGTTTCTATTTTGTGGAACAACTAGGAGAACAGTGTCACTGGATCAAAGAGTACATTTTGGGTAGTAAGATGTAAGAAGACTAGAAAGGTAGGAAAGAATTAGGTTATAAAGGGCTTTGAATGTCAAACATAGCATTTTGTATTCAATCTCAGAGGATTAGGCCACTAGAGTTTATTGAGAGGAAGGGGAAGGGGTGACATGGTTGAACCTACATTTTAGGAAAAACATTTTAGTGACTGAGTGAAGATTGAGCTGAAGAGAAACCTGAGGCAGGTAAACCCAAAAGTAGGTTATTGCAAAAATATAGTTGTAAGGTGATGAGGCCCTGTCCTGGAGTTGTGGTAGTTTCAGAGGAGAGAAGGCGGAATGTGGAACAGGTAAAATCAGCAGGCTTTAATAGTAGTTTGGATATCGAGGTGAGAAAAAACTGAGGTCACCCAACTAATAAGTATCTAAAGCCAAATTTGAATTCAGGTGTTCCTGACTTTAGGCCTGGCACTTCACTGCATGCCCTGGCATTTTCCTGCCTGGAGGTGATTTTTGCAGGGATGAAGATTGTACTTTTGGGCCACTGAGGTCTTATTCAACTCTACGATTCTATGATTCTATGGTTTGTTTTTTTTTCCCTGACATATAATAGAACTAGGTATGCCAAGGCATGGAAAACATGTCTTCTTCTCTAGAGTGAGAATGTTAAATTCATAGAGTTGTAGGTATAGACATGGAAAAGATTTCAGAGGTTATGCAGTCCAATGCCCTCATTTCAGAATTGAGGAAATTAATAGGTAGAGATGTTAATTGGCTTGCCCAAAGAAACACAGCTAATAAACATCAGAGGATGGATATGAACCAAGTTCTTCTGACTCCAGAACTCTTTCCCCGGGCGATACTTCACTTTGCTGATTGGAGAGATGTGGTGAGAGAAAATAAACGCATATCTGTGCTTATAACATTTGGATATCCAACCCCTCTCCCCCCCAAAAAAACCCCAACACTATAAAAAGGATTGGGTTAGGGAGAAAATCCTAGTCATGAATTAACATTTATTAGCTAGTTATGTATCGTTTTATTTCAGAACGCTGGATATTTTGAGAAGTTTCTGTGACCAAGAATGGACTCCTGACTCTCATGGAAATCATTTTCCTAAGAAGAACTATCTTCAAGTGGCAAGAGGTCTTTTTGGAGTCGATCCATTTCATTGAATGAGGAGTAAAGGAAACAATTTGGAATTGGAAGTAAACCAATTCTTTTTCAATTTATTTTTCAAATGGATAGGTCAAATGAGAGCCACTTAGGAAGCCCTGGTTAGGAAGTGGCTACTATTTGGAAAGTCCATCCCTTAAAATGGAAGTTCATAATGAGGAGTTCATTTTCTCTTTAGAGAAAATTAAAAAAAAAAATAACTCCATAGTTTTTATCCTTCTCCCTCCTACCCATTCACCTCAGCTAATCTCTATTAGTCAGGAGGTTCACTTCTGGTCCTATGAAGTTCATCTGGTGAACTCAGCTGCCTGGGGACATCAAGGGATTTAGTTCTTCATTAACATTAGTGAGAAGTGCCTGAGTAACATCTGGGTTGTTGGGGGCAGGGCTTGGTTAATTTTACTTGGAGGAACACCAGTATTAGTTCTGCTTGGATTAACACCAGCGTTAATGATGACATAAGACTGACTTCATTAGCCTGATGAAGGGAAAAAATCTTTTGGGTTCAGCCATAGCCAAGGAATAAGGTCCAGGTCTATGGCTCAAGAACTGAACTTAATGAGTGGAACTAGACTTAATGGGATGTAGTGACTGAATGGAGAGAATTGGCTTGGGCGTAGAGGGAGGGGACATACTAGGGGAAAGTGTGTTGAAATGTTCACTCTGAGTCAAACCAAGTATTTCCTAGATGAGAGAATGTGCCCTTGTTTTACCTGTTGGTTGCTGTCTGCTCATCAACCTACACCCTTTAAAAACATTTATTTTCTTACATCACTGGTGTCAAATTCAAATAGAAAAGGGGGATAAGCAAATAAATAGTACATAAAAATCTCTGGGGGTGCATCTTAACTTAGAAAACCATATGTTAACATTATCTGTGTTCTATTGTATATTTATTTTACTAAATATTTCCCAATTACATTTTAATCTGGTTTTGGCAGTACTTAGTGTTGTAGATCACATGGAGTTTTATATTTGACACTTCTGTTTTATATCACTTTCATTTCTGAATAGTTCTCTCACTCTTTCTTTCCCAGTGAGTAGTCCTTTGTACAAAGAATAAAAAAACAACAACAAGAAAGGAATTCAACAAAAGAAACCAACATATGAGGTCAACCCAGTCTGACATATATTCTACAGCTATTGCCCCCTATTTCTACAAAAAAAGAAGGGCGGTTCATTATAATTTTAGTGTTCATTTTTTTCTTGCTTTTTTCATTCTTTTTATTTAAATTGTTGAAGGAAAAAGGGAAAGGATTTATATGTGTGTGCATATGTATGTATGTATGTATATATACACACATATATGTATGTGTATGTGTGTGTGTATATGTCTTTTTTGTTGTGACAAAGCACAATGCTTTTCCTGGTTATACTTACTTTTTGTTATCATTATTTAGTAATTTCTATTGTGTTGGACTCTTTGTGACCCCATTTGTGATTCTCTTGATAAAGATACTGGTGTAGTTTGCCACTTCCTTCTCTATTTCATTTTACAGATGAGGAAACTGAGACAAATAGGTTAAATAATTTGCTCAGGGTCTCACAGCTAGTAAATGTCTGAGGCTGGATTTGAATTCAGGTGTCACTGATTCCAAGTCGAAAGCTCTATTCACTGTGCCATCTAGCTGCTGCTATGCTTACTTTACCCTGCATCCATTCCCATGAGTCTTCCTATGTTTCTCTCTTAAGTAGAACTTTTGAAATGTCAAAATTATTAAAGAATTTTTTTGGAATAATGGAAAGAGTCCAAGTTTTTGAATCAGAAGGCTTGATATGGAGTCCTGCCTGTGATATCCCACAGGTAAATTACTTTACCTGCTTCGATTTTCTCCTTAATGGCAAAATGGGAATAATAATAACTTATAATACTTTTTAGGATCCACAATTGTAGAGGACCTTAGGGATCATTTAAATGAGTAATTTCCAAAATTTTTGTCTTAATACCATTTTTTACTCTTAAAAATGATCAAAGACTTTAAAGAATTTTTGTTTGTCCCAATTATATCTATTGAAACTTATTGTATTAGAAATTAGGATAAAAAAATTAAAATATTCATTAATTCATCCAAAATAACATAGTAAACCTATAATATTTTAACATATTTTACTTGAAATTTTTTTAATTACATGTAAAAAATTTTTAATACTTGTTTTTTAAAATTTTGAGTTCTGTCCAAGATGGCAGAGTAGAAGGACAGATTTCCTCTAGCTCACCTCCCATAGCCCATAAAATACCTGTAAAAAATGATTCTAAATGAATTCTAGAGCAGCAGAAGTCACAATATGACAGAGTGAAAGAGATTTCCAGCCCAAGACAGGAAAGGTCTATCGCAATGGGCTCAGAGCAGAGTGTAGCCCAGCCTTGGCTGTGCAGCACAACATGGACAGGACTGGAGCACGCTTCAGGGCACTGAATCACAGGTAGGAGCTGTGATTCACAGATTTCTCAACCCACAAATACCAAAGATAGCTTCAATAGTCAGTAAGAAAGCTCTTTCACCTGGGTGAGAGGGGAGCATGGTCTGGCCCAAGCCCCAGCCCCAGGGTAGCAGCAGCTACTTTTGGAACCCTCACCTAAAGACCCTGGGGGAATAGAGCAGGTAATCTGGATCTCAGTCTTGAGTGGCAGTCTTGGGGTGAGGAGGAGCACTGGTGAGGTAGAGCTAGTGGTGGCTGTGGAGAGACGATCCTACCCACAGTTCCAGGGCAGAAAAGAATGTTTGTGGTTGCTCACAGATCAGAGTGCAGGCCAGGAGAGGAGTAAATCCTATCCCTTGATTGTGCCACCTTGGAGGAACAGAGAACTTACAGGCCCCTAGTGATATCTCAGAGAACAGCTGCACAAAACCTCTGAAACCTAGGATAGTTGCCCTCCACTTGACAGAGGACTCAAAAGTCAAGTCACTGGCTGGGAAAATGAGCAAAAAAGGGAAAATAATAAGACTATAGAAGGTCACTTTCTTGGTGAAAAGGTATTTTCTTCCATCTTTTCAGATGAGGAAAAAAAAAAACATACCATTAGAGGAAGACATCAAAGTCAAGCCTTCTACATCAAAAGCCTCCAAAAAAATATGCAATGGTCTTAGGCCATGGAAGAACTCAAAAATGATTTTGTAAATCAAGTAAGAGAGGTGGAGGAAAAATTGGGAAGGGAAATGAGAGTGATGCAAGAAAATCATGAAAAGTAAGTCATCAACTTGCTAAAGGAGACCCAAAGGAGTGCTGAGGAAAATAACACCTTTAAAAATTAGCTAACTCAATTGGAAAAAAAGGTTCAAAAAGCCAATGAGGAGAAGAATGCTTTAAAAAGAAGAATTGGTCAAATGGAAAAGGAGTTTCAAAAGTTCACTGAAGAAAATAGTTCTTTAAAAATTAGAATGGAGTATAAAAATCTATCTTGCCTTACAAGAAAAGAGAGAAGATCAGGTTAAGGGAAGGAAGGGGTGTGATAGAAGGGAGGATAGATGGGGAAAGGGGTAATCAGAATGCACAATGTTTTGGGGTGGAGGAAGTGGAGAGATGGGGAGAAAATTTGGAACTCAACATTTTGTGGAAATGAATGTTGAAAACTAAAAATAAATGAATAAACAAATTGGGGAAAAAAATTAAAATGGAGTAGATGGAAGGTAATGACTTTATGAGAAACCAAGAAATTATAAAACAAAGCCAAAAGAATGAAAAAATAGAAGACAATGTGAAATATCTCATGGGAGGAACAACTGACCTGGAAAATAGATCCAGGAGAGATAATTTAAAAATTATTGGTCTACCTGAAAACCATGATCAAAAAAAGAGCCTACACATCATCTTCCAAGAAATTATCAAGGAAAACCACCTTGATATTCTAGAACCAGAGGGTAAAACAGAAATGGAAAGAATTCACCTCCTGAAAGAGACCCCAAAAGGAAAATGCCTAGGAATATTGTAGCCAAATTCCAGAGTTCCCAAGTCAAGGAGAAAATATTACTAGCAGTCAGAAAGAAGCAATTCACGTACTTTGGAAATACAATCAGGATAACACAGGACTTAGCTGCTTCTACACTGAGGATCGAAGGGCTTGGTATATAATATTCCAGAGATCAAAGCATATAGGATTAAAATCAAGAATCACCTTCCCAGCAAAACTGAATATAATACTTCAGGGAAGGGAGGGCAGATTGGAGGAAGTGGTGGATGGGGTGCATCCTGTCCTGGGATGGGGGATGGGGAGTGATGGGGAGAAAATTTTGAATTCAAATTCTTGTGGAAGTGAATGTTGAAAACTGAAAAATAAATAAATTATATATTAAAAATAAAATAAAATTTTGAGTTCCACATTTTTGCCCTCCCTCCCCTCCCTATCTCTGAGAAAACAAATGATTTTATATAAATTATACATGTGAAGTCCTACAAACCATATTTCCATATTAACCATGTTCCAGAAGAAAACACAAGAAAACACAAGAACTCCTCACCAAAAACAAACAAAAATTGCAACCACCAAACAAGAAAATTAAAGTTTTTAAAAAGTATGCTTCAATCTGCTTTCAGACTTCAGTTCTTTTTCCAGAGATGGATAGCATCTTCATCATAAGTCCTTCAGAATTGTCTTGAATCACTATGTTGCTGAGAATAGCTAAAGCATTCACAGCTATACAATATTGCTATTCCTGTGTACGATGTTCTAGTTCTGCTCACTTTACTTTGTATTAATCCATATAAGCCTTCCCAGATTTTTCTGAAGCCATACTGCTCAACATTTCACAATCACTTGTTCAGTCATTCCCCAACTGATGGGCTTCCCTTAAGTTTTCAATTCTTTCCATTTTTCTTTGATCTCTTTGGGATACAGACCTAGTAATAATATTTCTGTGTCAAAAGGTGTGCACAATTTTATAGCCTTTTGGGCATAGTTTCAAATTGCTTTCCAGAATGGTTGAATCAGTTCATAACTCTGTCAATAATGCATTAGTGTTCCAGTTTTCCCATATCCTCTTCAATGTTTGTCATTTTTCTTTATTGTCATTTTATGAAATCTGATAAGTGTAAGATGGTACCTTAGAGTTGTTTTAATTTGTATTTTTCTAATCAATGATTTAGAGCATTTTTTCATATGACTGTAGATAGCTTTGATTTCTTCTGAAAACTGCCTGGTCATATCCTTTGACCACTTATCAACTGGGGAATGACTAGTATACTTACACATTTGACTTGCTTCGCTATATATTTGAGAATTGAGGTATTTATTAGAGAAACTTCCTGGAAAAATCCCCTACCTCCTCCTGTTTCCTGCTTTCCTTCCAATCTTGGCTGTGTTGCTTTTGTTTGTGCAAAAACTTTTTTTAAATTTAATGTAGTAAAAATTATTGGTCTACATGTCATAATGCTCCCTGTCTCCTATTTGGCCCTATATTCTTCCATTATTCATAAATCTGGTAGGTAAAATTTTTCTTTCTCCCCTAACTTGCTTATGATATCACCATTTTTATCTAAACCATGGGCCAGTTTTGACCTTAGCTTGGGATACAGTATAACATGTTGATCTACACCTAATTTCTGCCACTTTACTTCCCATTTTCCTGGCAATTTTTGTCAGATAATAAGTTCTTGTCCTAAAAGCATGGATCTTTGGGTTTGTCAAATACTTCATTATTATGATTATATAGTACTGTGTATCATATACCCAATGAATTCCACTGATCCGGCACTCTATTTCTTAGCAAGTACTAGATTATTTTGATCATTATCACTTTGCAATAACATTTTAATGAAAAATAACTATTTTCAGAAAAATTAGTGAGTAAAGTGGCATTATTTTACATATTCTTGCTTATGCCTTTAATGTCTGACTTGAAAAAAAACAGTTGGATTCTCATATCTGCTTTTGTATTCATTCTATTAAAACAAGTTGTTTTGGTTGAAATTTATGAAGAAAATCTGGCTTCACATAGACACATAGCTGGAAAAAGAACGAATATTTTAATAGGTTGAATAACATCTTAGTATATTATTTTAAAAATCGTTTTGACCTCATGCACTCACAAAAAGAGCGTTGGGGACTCCAGGCAGTCCTCAGATTATGTTTTGAAATCTATTCATTTAGAAAAACTTCTTCATTTTACAGATGAGAAAACTGGGTCCCAAAAAGGTTCATTGACTTGACTAAGTTCACACAAGCATTAAAGAGAAGTTATAATGGGAAACCAGATCTTTTTGCTCCAAATTCAAGGCCTTTTCTCCTGTATCATGCTACAAAATTATAAATATGAATTATTTTTTTTCTCAGGAACTCCAAAAGGAAGGAAAACTCACACCTTATCTTGAAAGCTTGAAGCAGGTTAACAGTTTATTTCTAAGATTGGAAAATAGCAATCCTTCCTCCACCCCAGACTCACATTCATTTGTATTCCTATAGCTTCTCCAAAAGTTTCTGTTACATATTGTTTTCAGACAGAGCTGACATGCAGACATTTTTAACATTGAAGTCCATGGAGGTAGGAAGTCTACCTATAAAAGAAAAGAAATATGTCTAATAATATCTTCCTCCGTGGCTCCAAATGTGACTGTCTCCTCCTCTTCCTTCTTTTTATCTCTTCTTCTCCACCCTCTTCTTCTTCTCTTCCCCCTTCCCTTTCTCAATTTTCCTTGTCTCCTCCTTCCTCTTTCCTTCTCTTTTACTTAGTCTGAGATATTTCAGGACAATTTGAACTTTGTGGTTTGGTATGAGCTATCTCTCTATACCTAGAAAAAAGTCCCTTAGAAGAAGACACTTGGACAAATGATGCTACCCACACGCCAACCTGACCCAGATATGACCAGGAAACAGGCAGTGCCTGACAAGTTGGCACTGCTGCTGGACCACGCTAAATTCCCAGAATAAAGGGCTTTGGATCTTCACCAAAGGCCTTTAGCTGAGACTCTGAGATTTTCCCTAAGAGTCTGGCTGTCCTTATTGGAAACAAACCACTTCAGGCCATCTAATCATAGCCAATACAGTACCCAATGAACTCCTCCATATTCAAATTTTATTCCTTCCACTGTTTGTCTAATACTTAAGTCTCAATTGCATGTTTATGCAAATATAATTGAGCTGCTGTTTAAGTTATAAAAATAATCAACAAACTTGCTATGACTAGCTTGTCTGGTGCCATTAAATGCCTCCTATGCTGCAGATGCTACTTTTCTCTTTGTATTTACATATTGTATTAAGCCAGTGACTGGTGAAGTCCTGCTCAATGAATCAAATAGCCCACCCCCTCCCCAGGTTCAGTAGGAGCTCTGTTCTTTGGCAGCTAGCAGAACTCATTAGCCAGCAGAGAGACTGCAGTGTATCCCAGAATCAAACATCTCGTTAAGACAGGATTTGAGAACTTACAACTTAATTTCTCTAAACAAACAGAGAGCAGTTAGCTCTGGCTGCTGTAACTAAGTCGAGTTTATTGCAACTGACATTATTAAAATCAAATGTTTGTGGGGTTTGCCTATTCTGCTTTTTACTGACCTGATGAAATGGAAAAGGGCAGGAGAAGGATGGTGACTTTAGTGTGTGTGTGTGTGTGTGTGTGTGTGTGTGTGTGTGTGTGTGTGTGTATGTGTGTGTGTGTGTGTGTGTGCGCTTCATATTGTGGGAGAAGGAAACCTGAGTTGTTAGCTCTGTTCAACCTGGCTGAGAATGGGGTGTGGGGTATGGGGTCAGGGAGGAATACTCAGGGAAGTATAGCAAGTACACTGGATTGACTGGGCATCAGGAGATCTTGGTTTAAGTCCAAGTTTTGGACTTAGCCATTTCTTCTTTCTGCGTCTCCATTTCATCATCTATAAAATAGGAGAGGTAGATTAAATGATCTTTAATATGTCTTCCTACTCTAAAACTCTCTGGTCTCAACCCAGGTCTCCCAGCAGCACCCCAAACCCCAAATCTAAAAAAACATAGCTTGCTCTCTATTCCCCACGCTGCTATTCCCAAAAAGATCCCCCCAAAAACCTGATATCTCTTTTTTTCCCTATTTTGGACAATGGCACCAACATTCTCTCTATTACTTATATCCCAAATCTTCTGTCATCTTTGACTCTTTCCTCTGCCTTACCTCCCACATTTAAGCATTTACCAATTTTTTATTGAGTCTGCCTTCAAAATATCTCTTGCATCTGCCCTCTCTGTTATTCCTACTGCCAACAACCTAATATTAGCTCTGATTATCACACAGCTGGCCTGTTGTAATTGTATAATTAAAAAAAAATCTACCTTCATTGCCTTCTCCTTCTAAACCTTCCTTCACACCACTATCACCATTCCTTTTTCTTATGTACATATAAGATCGTGCCATTCCTGTGCTTAAACACTATTTATTGTTCCCTGTTACAAATTTCAGACTCCCTAGGTTGGCATTCAAGGTACTTAACAGCATGTCACCTCCTTCTGTATCTCTCAGTACTTATTTGTGCTATGCTCTAGCAGACAAGATAACTTACTATTTCTATTAAATGTATCATTTAGAATTGGACTCCTCTGCTTCCCAATGTTTGAACAATGTTTATGAATCTAGGAGCATCCCTACATGTAGTGTGACTATACCCTTGGCACATTTTCTAAGCTTACAGAGTCCTATCACCATCAGATAGGATTTCACTTAGCACAATATGGAACACCCTTCTCAACACTATCCAACTCTTACTCATCCTTGAGAGAGGTTCAAATCTTACCGTTTTCATTAGAGCTAACCTGATCAATACAGAAGATAATGAATTCTCTTTCCTGTGAACTCATATCACATGTAAACATCTATACCACTCTACCATCAGTGTTTATAACTTTTGAGTCCTCAAGAGGTTCAGTTATGTTCCTTGGTTGCATAGGTCTCCAGTTTCAGAGGCAGGATTCAAACACAGGACTTGTGATTCCAAACTTGTGTTTGGAACTCTATCCACTCAATAATGCATCCAATCCTTTGTGAATTGACTTTTCCTATAGAATTTTTGACCACTGGAGTCTACTTATCATTTTAGGGAACCAAAGGAGGAATATGAACAGAGGAATGGCATAATTTTACCTGTTCATAAAGAAATCTTTTTAAATTAAATTTTATTTTATTTTTAGATCCACCCTCTCTCTACCTCATCTCTCCTTCCCCAACTGAGAAAGCAGGAAAAAACAAAGTCCCACTTACAAACATATAGAGTCAAGCAAAACAAATTCACACGTTTATTATTTTTCTAAACATGTTGATATCTACTCTCCTCAAATCTATCATATGTGTTTGACTGATTGGTTTTACTCTTTTTATAAATCATAATCTCTAGTATATCATAGTTACTTCCTTTTAAAGTTTCTATCCTTTCTACTCTGGCATCTAATTCTTCCTTATTGGCCAGAATTAGGACTGGATTAGCAGTGGACTTTGACTTTCTTTGCCTTTTAAAGAATGAAAATTTCATTGTGACAAGTTAAAATTTATCAGCTGCTCTGCTTTTGACACAGAGATAGTTTAAACTTATTATTGATCACTGAAAAACTTCTTCACCACTCTAACCACTCTGACTCCATGCTACCATTGTAATTTGCTTCCAGAGCTCATTATCCATTCTTTCTTCTATCAGTGTTCTGTATTATCTCCCCTTTATAATATCATTTAGATTCTTCCCCAATGAATCCCCACTATTACCACATGAGTAAATCTTCTTATTGCTGTTCTTCAGCCTACTTTCTTGAAGAGGATCAATGATATCACTGGGTAATGTTTTGATTTGCGTGTGAATTTGCATTTAAATGAGGCAGAGCTGTGCAAAGTCATCAGTTTCACTCTCTTCTCCAGTCATCAAAGTCCAGTGGTGAGACAAAAGTGAAGACAACTGGTGATGGCCCAGAATGCAGTGGGTGACCTTTAGATGGAAGATAATCTCAGTGGGAAGGTACTAGCAGTTAGAGGGACCAGGAAAGGCCTTTTAGGGAAGGCAGACTTTGAGCTGAGCCTTAAAGGAGTACAGGGGAGATAGGCAACAAAAGTGGGTATGATGTCATGCCCCCATTATGTTGGGTAGATTCCATATGGAAGATTTATTGGGGATGTGAATGAACATCACACAGAATGAGAAATCATGGATCATTTGCAAACTGCCCATTGGACAAAATACTCCTATCTCTGAGATCAGAGAACCCTGAATTATACAATGACATCTATTTGTCTTTTAAACAAATCTCTCCCTTTTGAATAAGATATATTCATCTGTTGGCACATTCCAGTAATCAGTCATATTCCACAAAATCTCAGTGATACTTGTGAGTCTAAGTTATCTCAAAGAATTATAGATTCTGAAGTTGGAAGGGTCCATAAAAATCATATAGTTCCAAACCCTTATTTTACAAATGAGGAATTTGAAAGCTAGAGGGACTAGATATCAGACAGGTATCAAATAGTAGAGCAGCAATGCTTTTTCTATTACACCCCTCCTGAAGTAAGATCACTGTTTCACTTTGTTTATTCCTTATACTTGACTATTACCTTTGGACATTTTCTGTAACGTTTCTTAGGTAGAAAAAAGAGAACAAGCAATTAGTAAGCACCTACTGTGTGCCAAGCACTTTGGCAAGATCTTTATAAATATTCTCATTATATCTTCACAACAGCTTTGAGTGGAATTGGCTATTATTCTTCCTGTTTACAGTTGAGAAAACTGAGGCAAAGGTTAATAATCAACCTCTCCAGGGACAGATAGTAAATTTATGAGGTAGGATTTGAACTCAGATCTTTAAGACTCCAGATGCAGTGTACCATCATCCACTATACCACCTAACTGCCACTAATATCCAATTGAACCTTATCTTATTAGCCAATTTTTCATTTCTTTTCTTAAATATAGTATATGGTCTTTGAAAAAAGGAATGCTAGATTAAGCTTTTTGAAATCTTCCACCTAAGTAACATAGTGTTATGCATGTAGTAGATACTCAATAAATATTTTTTGAACAAATAGTAATGGTTAGCCATAGTAATCCATGAAACAAATATACCCAAAATGACTCTGTGTCCTGTGTCATCACCTACTCTTTTTGCAGTGAAGGCAAAATGGAAAAGGGAATAGAGGGTACTAAGAATCTCACACAATTATTAGACCATCTATAAACAGTAACTGAACTGTTGATAATCTCCATATGAAATCCTAGTCCTATTATTTTATATAATTAGCATTCATATAGCAATTTAAGGTTTGCAAAGCACTTTACAAATATTATCTGATTTTGTCCTGGCAGGAGCTCTAGGAGGTAGTTGCGATTATTCCCTCCATTTAATGGATGTGTAAACCAAGGTACACAGAGATTAAGTCATTTACCTAGAGTCACCTAGCTATTTAGCGTCAGATAGCAGTTTTGAACGCAGTTCTTCCTGGCTCCAGGTCCAATGCTCTCCCTTCTATGCCACCTAGTTGCCTTACCAGAGATATTCCACTAAAGAAAATGAAATACATCCATTTTAACATTTTTTCCATAAGCCAGAAAACAAAAGAAAATGGCAGACAAGCAAATAAATGATTTGCAAAGTTGGTTTCGTTGTATATCTAAACACAACAAAAAACCCATTTCCCAGGATACTTGATCATCTTGCTTTGCATTGGTCATGATGATAATAAACAGAAAGACTACCATAAAAACTATTACAGCTTATGGACCAATAGCTGTTGGGAAATTCTGAGAGGAATTTGACAAGGAACACCAATCCAAATCAACATATATGTTAATATTTGGTAACTTCATTGGGAAAGTAGCACAGAGTAATATAGGAAACAGCTGAGATTTTAAAAAAAGCAAAGAATGGTGAAGACTTTTTGACAACTCAGAATCATCCAATAAGCATAATGTGAGTAATTTCTTTAAGAAGTACATTAGAAGGTGCTGGAAATGATGAGTATAGCAAAGATCACGTACAAAGAAAAAATTGTATGATTAGTTACTAATATGGTGGTCACTTCAAAATCAGCAGTGTGCAGACAGAACATCTACTTATTTTGTTGTTGTTTAGTTGTTTTGTTGGTGTTCAATCATGTCTGAATCTTTGTGATCCCATTTGGAGTTTTCTTGACAAAGATACTGGAGTGATTTGACATACTCTTCTCAAGCTCATTTTATATATGAGGAAACTGAGGCAAACAAAGTTAATTGACTTGTCTAGGATCAGATACTAGGAAGTATCTGAGGCCAGATTTGAACTCAGGGAGATGAGTTTTCTTGACTTTAAGCCTGGTACTCTATCCACTGGTACTCTATCTGCCTAACGAAGAAGTAAAAATCAATCTTATTTTAGAAGAAAGGATGAAGATGAAGATAGTACTTGTAATCATGATAGTTTCAATTTGATTTGTTCAAAGAATTTATTGATGACAAAAATGGGAAATGAATAAAGGAAAAGACACACACAGTATATTATCATTTTCTACTGATGTTTAATGAAGCAATCTCTAAAATGAAGCAATAAAAATGGTCCCCAAACTTTCTCATACAACAGAGACTTGATCTGTTTGTCTAGCAAAGAGATATGGCAGTCAAGGGCAATATTAAGAAAACAATTCAAAGGAGGATAGTTGATTATAAGTAGTATGGAAGAGAAAATAAATTTGCAAGAATCTTGGCATAAGATTAAGATCATCCCAAGAACGTTCATCAGTAAAATCAATGAAATGGAATGAACCCACCAAACATACAAAAATATTGGACAGATCAGTTTGCATTTATGTAATAAACTGTTTTCATCAGAGATAATAATAGTACCATGACATTTAGTGTTTAAGATACCAGTGCCTGATATATTGCTATAGGAACAAATGAAAATGACTCTAAAGAGGTGGAAGATAGAAAAATGAACTAGATAAGACCATGTAAACCCAGAAGAAATATGTGTTGAAGGTGACCTCTTTGAAAAAAATTGATGGATCTATTTTTAAAATACCTAAAAGATGTCAAGATATGAACTACTGGAAAATCACAAAGAACATTATTGTCACCCTCCATCCTTCCCACCAAAAAGGTTAATTGAAAGGAAATCAATATGGCATATATACCTATTTTCTCATCTTTATAAAATACTTGGAATAATATTATGTATACATATTAAGAATACTCTTTGTGAAAATATGAGAAGGGAATGTGTGAGCTTTATCTTAGATTATTGCCTTTAGCATGCCCCAAACACAACCACACTCATCCAACTGACTTCCAGGAATAGGAAAAAAAATGATTCTACTACGTTTTTGTTTTGATGATAGTTCAAGATGTAACCTTAAAGGTTTATTATGTTTTTTTCTACTCAAGGGATTCAATTTTGTCTTTACACAATAATAAATGGTAAGCTACAGTATCCTTAATTGGTGAAATAATAGAATATCACACAGTAAACACATACTTAAAAAAAATGTAGATTGAACCTAGAGTGAAAAAGACAGCTGGATAGTCTAAGTGCTGCATTTGTACCCCAAAAATGTGAAAAGACTCAGAGAAAGGGGAAATATTCTATGGAGGATTTGTGGGAGAATATGGGATAGAGTTACAAAGGGTAAAAGAATACAAACAGGCTGTTTTAAAGAGAAAGAATGCAACCTATTAATAATTACATGTAAAAAATGCTAAAAATCACTAACAATAAGAGAAAAAAAAACAAATTAAAATGTCCCTGAAGTTCCACCTCATAAGATTGACAAAGATGACAAAAGAATAAAATCGCAATTGTGGGGCTCTTGAAAGACAAGTATACTAAGCAATACAATTGGGACAATCATTCTAGAAAGTAATTCAGAACTATACTCCAAAAGTCACTAACTATACATACCCTTTGATCCAGAGATATTACTGCTAGGCATATGTTGCCAAGGAGATCAAAGCATGAGGGAAAGGAACCATATATACAAAAATATTTGTAATAGTTCTTTTCTATGTAGCAAAAAACTGGAAAATGAAATGTGTCAATCAATTGGAGAATGGATAAATAAGTTATGGTATATGAATGTGATAGAAGATTATTGCTCTGTAAGTAATGGTGAATATGACAGACCCAGAGAAACTTGGGAAAACTAGAATGAATTGATACAGTGAAGTGAACAGAATCAGGAGACAATTTACACAGTGACCACAGTGATGTAATGGAAAACAACTTTGAAAGCCTTCAGAGCTTTAATCAATGCAATGACAAATAATGATTTTAAAAAAACTGAGAATGAAGCATGCACCCTGTTTCTTGGAAGAGATATGAAGGGCAAGAGGAACAGAATGAAACATCCTTATTTTCATATGTAACCAATGTGTTGATTTATTTAACTTGGGAATGATTCTATTTGTCAGGCAATTGTACCGTTAAAAGTGGGGTGGGGGTTGTTAGTGAGAAATGATAAAAAAACGTACAAAAGGGCATCAGTGGGACTAAAAATACACAAAAATGAGCAGACCAGAACGAAGTTCAGAGGGGCTACATATAAGCAAGGTCGTTTTGTTACTATTATACTTTAATATACCCTTACAAAAAACAAACTATACATAGTAGAAGCTCACAGTTTCATATGCCATCCCCTTTCCCATTATTTATACATTGAAATGTTGAAGTGTGCAATAATAATTTTAATGGAGAAAAGAATCCCATAAAATAAACAGGTTCTATCTAGATTTACATGATTAGAAGAAATATCATCAATGAAATTCTGGATCCTTTACTGAAATATATCTTTTGTTTCCATAACCCTTCAAAATTTAGAAAATACTTTTCTATTAGCTCCAGTGTCCCAGTTCTAAGCACTTTTCTTGGCTGTCCCCCATGCCTTTAAACTCTCTTCCCTCCTCATCTTTGCCTCTTGGCCTCCATAGCTTCCTTCAAATCTTGCCTAAAATCCCCCTTTCTTCAAGAACCTTTTCTTCGTCTCCCTAATGCTAATTTTTTCCTTTCTCTTGATGATCTTCCATTTATACTGTCTGTATTTTGCTTGTACATAGTTGTTGGCATGGTGTTTCCCCCATTAGATTGTGCAGCAGGGACTATCTTTTGTCTTTCTTTGTATCCCCAGTGTTTTAGCACCGTGTCTGGAACATAGTAGATGCTTAATACATTCTAGTTGACTGATTAACTGATATAGAGGCCTAAGTATTTTATCCCAAATTTGAGAAGAGGAAGTAAGAGTGAGAATGGTTATGATTTGGCCATAAAAGTGAAATTATTGGACATGATTCAAACCTAGGACTTGTGACTCTGAGTCCAATACTCTTTCCTGCAGACAAAAGCAAGGAAAGAAAGAAGGAAGGAAGGAAGGAAAGGGGTCTACATGGAGTCTATATACAATGGGATGGTATACAGAATTAGCCAGGATACAAAAGATATAGAAATGAATGAAGCCTTATTTTGAACTAAAATTGAGTGATACTAAATTTTCTAGCTATGTCCCCAAGTGCTGTCTGAGCCAGGGTCACCTAACAAAGTGTCCTGGAGCAGTTTTGAAGTAGACCCTATGTCCAGCTGCCCACACTTAGGGAAGAGGATATATTTTACTATTTGGCCATACGTTCTCAAAGCCTTTGCGAGTTATATATTACATTGAAAAATGACCCATCTTTTTACTTTCTTCTCTCCTGCTGGCCATTCTCCAAGGCTTTGGCCATAAGACACAATTTTCCATGTTCAAGCCAAGTGCCCAAAATGGGAAAAGTGAAATAAAGCAATATCTTCTTGGTTTGCAGACAAAAGATGGTAACAGAGCAATTGGATTTCCTCAGAGGTGAAACAGCTTCATTAAGGATATCAGTTTCAAAGTGGAAATGGAGATAGGGTCACAATTTGATAATATCTGAAGCCATATAGTTCAAATCAGGGTGGAATTGAACCTTCACCTTGAGTCTCTGAAGTGGTAAGAATTATCTGGTTTAAAAAAATATCATATCTGGCCTCAGACACTAGCTTGTGTTTCCCTGGCAAGTCACTTAACCCTGATTACCTCAAAACCAAACCAAACCAAAATAAAACAAAAACCAATTGTCTTCTCCCTCTTGATTCTTTATTATCCTAGGAAAATGTGATGTGAAAAAAAATACTGGTCTTACAAGTCAGTATCAGGCTATTGCAAAGATCTGAAATGCTGATTGGGCTGGGTCATTTTTCTTTCTTTTTTTTTTGAAAAAATATTTATTTTCAGTTTTCAACATTCACTTCCACAAATTTTGAATTTTAAATTTTCTCCCCCCCTTCCCGCTCCCAGCACTCTAGGACAGCATTTATTCTGATTACTCTTTCCTCCAATCTGCCCCTCACATATCATGCCCCCCCCCCATCCCCTTCCCTTCTGTTTTTCCTGTAGGGCAAGATATCTGTACCCTATTGCCTATATATCTTATTTCGTACTTACACATAAAAAATTTTTAACATTCATTTTTTAAAGTTTTGATTTCCACTTTCTCTCCCTTCCCCTTTCCCCAACTACCCTCACTGAGAAGGCAAGCAATTTGATATAGGTTATACATGTGTAGTCATGCAAAACACTTCCACAACAGTCATATTGTGAGAGACTAACTATATTTCCCTGTGTCCTGTCCCACCTTCCATTTATTCTATACTCTCCTTTGACCTGTCCCTGCAACAAAGTGTTTACTTCCACTTAACCCTTCCCTCAATCTGCCATCCCTTCTATTATCCCCATCTCTAATCCTCCCCCCCACCCCTAGTTTTCCTATAGGGTAAGATAAACTTCCATACCCAATTGAGTGTGGATGTTATTCCCTCCTAAAGCCAAATCTGATGAAAGGAAGGATCACTTACTCCTTCTCACCTTCCCCTTCTTCCCCTCCATTGTAAAAGCTCTTTCTTGCCTTTTTTATATGAGGTGATTTAGTATTACATTCTATTTCTCCCTTTCTCTTTCTTCTAGTGCATTCCTCTCAACACCTCAACACTTAATTTTCTTTTTATCATATTCAACTAACTCTGTTCCCTTTGTCTCTGTCTCTCTCTCTCTCTCTCTCTCTCTACATACATGTACATACACACATACATGTGAGTATATATACACACACATACACATATATTCCCTGTCATGAGTTTCAAACATCATCTTTTCATGTAGGAATATAAACAGTTCAACTTTAATAAGTCCCTTATGTTTTCTCTTTCCTGTTTACCATTTCATGCTTCTCTTGATTCTTGCACTTGAAAGTCAGATTTTCTATTCAGCTCTGATCTTTTCAAGAAAATTGCTTGGAAGTCTTCTATTACATTGAAGTTCCATTTTTTCCCTGAAGTATTATACTCAGTTTTTCTGGGTAGATGATTCTTGTTTTTAATCCTATCTCCTTTGACCTCCAATCCCTTAGCGTAGAACCTGCTAAATCTTGTGTTCTCCTGATTGTATTTCCACAATACTTGAATTGTTTCTTTCTGACTGCTTATAATATTTTCTACTTGACCTGGGAACTCTGGAATTTGGCAACAATATTCTTAGGAGTTTTCCTTTGGGGAGCTCTTTCAGGAGGTGATCAGTGGATTCTTTCTGTTTCTATTTTACCCTTTGGTTCTGGAATATCAGGGCAGTTTTCTTTGATAATTTCTTAAAAATAAGAGCCTAAGGCTCTTTTTTTTTGTCATGACTTTCAGGTAGTCCAATAATTTTTACATTATCTCTCCTGGATCTGTTTTCCAGGTTAGTTGTTTTTTTCTGTGAGATATTTCACATTGTGTTCTATTTTTTCATTCTTTTGGTCTTGTTTTATAATTTCTTGATTTTTCATAAATTCATTAGCTTCCATTTGCTCCATTCTAATTTTTAAGGAATTATTTTCTTCAGTGAGCTTTTGGACCTCTTTTTCTATTTGGTCCATTCACCTTTTTAAGGCATTCTTCTCCTCATTGACTTTTGGACTTCTTGTGCCATCTAGTTTAGTCTAGTTTTAAAACTATTATTTTCTTCAGCATTTTTTGGGGGTTTCCTTTAGCAAGCTGGTCATTTGTTTTTCATGATTTTCTTGCATCGCTCTCATTTCTCTTCTCAATTTTTTCCCTATTTCTCTTACTTGATTTTCAAAATCCCTTTTGAGCTCTTCCATGGCTTAAGACCAATTTATATTTTTCTTGGAGGCTTTGGATGCAGGAATTTTGGCTTTTTGTCTTCTTCTGGTTGTATGTTTTGATCTTCCTCATCACCAGTGACGAAAGAAAATACCTTTTCCCTGAGAAAGTAAGAATCTGTAGTCTGTTACCTTTTCCCCCTTTCACTCATTTTCCAGTCAATTAATCGACTTTTGAGCTATTTGTTAAGTAGAGGGCTGGGACTGGGATCAGACCAAGGTCTCCTCTAAATCAGGTCAAGGACCCTTCCCACTGACCTTCAAAACTGTCTTTGGCATTTGTAAGTTGAGAAGTCTGGAAATCATAGCAGCCACCAACATTTCAGTCCCTAAAGGCTTGCTCCAGCTCCATCCATGACACTGAACTATGCTCTGCTCCCAGACCAGTGTGATATATCCTTCCTGTCAACCTTCCAAATTGTTTTCGGCTGGAAAACTGCTTCAGTCCATCACCCTGTGACTTCTGCTTCTCCAGAAATTGTTCAGAGTCATTTTTTACAGGTTTTTTAAAGGGTCTTGGGGGAGAGCTCTAACAGGTACCGGGCCTGGCTTCTACTTTGCCATTTTGACTCTGTCCCAAGGGGCTGGGTCATTTTTCAAGATTGGCTTCAAAAACAGATGGCATGTACTTGTTGCTAAACTTTTTTGTTTCCTTGGGTTTGTAGGGTCTAAAAAGTCTGGATAAGGAGTATTTACCTCTGAGAATTCTAGAATGAGAAGGGAATACTTTAAGCAGAGGCTGGATGACATCTTGTAGGACATGTTCTGGGGGGAATTCCTTTAGTGTATGAATCAGACTAGATAGCCACAGACATCTCTTTGAACACTCACTTTGTAATTGATTTTGTGTGACTTCAGATGTCATGTATGTAGTCCAAACATCTCATTTTACAGCTGAAGAAGCAGACACTCATTTAGAGAAAGTTCTTGCCATAAGTCAGAGAATGAGTATATACCAGAGCTAGGATTCAAACTTAGGTTTTCCAGGCCCATTTACATGGCAAACCTATTCCTTGATTTTTTCTCATTGATTTCTCAATGAGTTACCCATAGAGCTGCCATTGTGTTGACTCTTGATGATCCCATTTTGGGGTTTTCTTGGCAAAGATACTGCAGTAATTTGCCATTTGCCATTTTCTCCTCTAGCTAATTTTACAGATGAGGGAAACTGAGGCAAAGTTAAGTGATTTGACCAGAGTCACAAGCTAGCAAGTGTCTGAGGCTCAATTTGAACTCAGGAAGATGAGTCTTCCTAAATCTAGACCCAGAATTCTATAGCCAAAGCCCAAATCGTTCAGCATTTTCTATCTTTACAACTCTCTGAGGTTTCTGTTTCTGGCATTCTATAAGAGATCATAGTAATATATTTTAGAAAATATTTCCAGGCATATAGCTACATATCAATATCATTGTATTATGCATCAATAATACCTTACTAGACATTGTGGAGAATACAAAGGGATAAAACTTGTTCCCTAACTTTGGGAAGTCTATAATCTAGTTGGAGAGAAAACCCCTCACCATATACAAATAATTGGAAAACAATTAAATGTCAAACTATGTGGTATTGACTTTAATGGTAGTAAAATTTCAGAAAAGGATAATATTAATGTGGGACATAGTTAGGAAAAGCTTCATTGAAGAGGTAGGAGAGGGAAATTAAAACAAGGCTCTAACTTTGACAGGGAAAATGGAGCTTTCTTCCACCATGACTAGATTTAGAGGGTGCTGATAACACTTGAAGTCTTTCTGCATCATAAAACAGTTGAGTTTATTATCTACTAAATAAGCATAGTTAAAGGAAGAATCTTCCCTAGAATGCTTCTCCCTGGCCAGCTATATCCCACAGGAGTTTTTCACCCCTTCCACCCATACAACTCATACCCTTCAGTTGGCTTTTCCCAGACACAGTTCACAGAATTTTGGATTCTCCACTGTCTTCTGCCCAGGTTTTTTTTTCCCCACTAGGGAAAATTTTATTCAGCTTTCTCCAGATGAAAAAATCTCTAATTATGGCTTTGAGTAGAAGACATGGTCTATGACTTCCAAGAATTTGCAAGCAAGCTTGGGAGAAAAGACTCATTATAGCAGGGGAAATAAGAGAGCAAACTTATTTTGTTCCTTGATTACAATAAACAATTGCTTCACTTAATCAATAAGCATTTACTATGTGTCATCCAGTGGCAACTAGGCAATGAAGTGAATAGAGAACTGAGCCTGGAGTCAGAAAGATCTGGCCTCAGATACTAGCTGCATGATCCTGGGCAAGTCATTTAACCTCTATTTGCCTCAGTCCCCCATCTGTAAAATGGAAACACACTGGTGAAGGAAGTGGGAAACTACTCCAGTAGCTTTGCCAAGAAAACCCTATGGATGATGTCTATGGTGTCATGTAGAGTTGGATAATAAATGTTATCCAGCCTTTCAAGAAAGTCATGGTCTAATGGGAGACATTATGTATAATTGGTATATAAATAGAAGAATACAGATTGTGGCACCACTCCCCCTAAATGGAACCCAGAAATATCTGTGCTTATGTATATACCATCTATTCATAATTCAAATCTCCTCACCTTCAAGATAGGCAGTAATACTATTCTCTTTCCTTTTTTCTGTGCTCTGAGCCCCCTGTCCTCCAGCCAGTGTTCTTTCACAGATACCTTGGTTGTTCATTTAAATTTCCCTTTATAAAAATGTGAAGGGAGGGAGAAATTATATACGTTATGATTTGTCCAAAGCCCTTCACCTCTCTAGGGATATTGTTCTTGGTACAGGCCTACTTCAAGATTGATGGTGTAGCAGTGTTCTTGGTCAGTCTTTTTTTTTTTTTAAATTTAATTTAATTTAATTTAATTTTTTTTTAATTTTTTTTTTATTTAACTTTTAACATTTATTTTCACACAATTTTGGGTTACAAATTTTCTTCCCTTTTATCCCCTCCACCCCCCCAAACCCGAGCTTTCTGATTGCCCCTATGACCTATCTGCTCTCTCCTCTATCCTCCCTCCTTGCCCTTGTCTCTGTCTTCTCTTTTGTCCTGTAGGGCCAGATAGCTTTCTTGACCCCTTAACCTGTATTTCTTGTTACCCAGTGGTAAGAACATTACATTTGGTCCTAACACTTTGAGTTCCAACTTCTTTAGCTCCCTCCCTCTCCACCCCTTCCCCTTGGAAGACAGGCAATTCAATATAGGCCATATCTATTTAGTTTTGCAAATGATTTCCATACTAGTTGAGTTGTATAGGACTAACTATATTTCCCTCCATCCTATCCTGTCCCCCTTTACTTCTATTTTCTTATGGTCCTTTCCCTGCCCATGAGTGTCGACCTTGTATTGCATTCTCCTCCCCATGCCCTCCCCTCCATCCTCCCCCCCACCCTGCTTGTGCCCCTGTCCCCCACTCTCCTGTATTATGAGATAGGTTTTCCTATCAAAATGAGTGTGCATTATATTCTTTCCTTTAGTGGAATGTGATGAGAGTAGACCTCATGTTTTTCTCTTGCCTCCCCTCTTTATCTCACCACTAATAGGTCTTTTGCTTGCCTCTTTTATGAGAGATAATTTGCCCCATATAACTTCTCCCTTTCTCCTCCCAATATTTCTCTCTCACTGCTTGATTTCATTTTTTTTTTAAGATATGATCCCATCCTCTTCAATTCACTCTGTACACTCTGTCTCTATGTATGTGTGCGTGTGTGCATGTGTGTGTGTGTACTCCCACCCAGTACCCAGATACTGAAATGTTTCAAGAGTTACAAATATTGTCTTTCCATGTAGGAATGTAAACAGTTCAACTTTAGTAAGTCCCTTATGACTTCTCTTTGCTGTTCACCTTTTCATGGTTCTTCTTCATTCTTGTGTTAGAAAGTCAAATTTTCTTTCCAGCTCTGGTCTTTTCATCAGGAAAATTTGAAAGTCCTCTATTTCACTGAAAGACCATTTTTTCTCCTGAATTATTATACTCAGTTTTGCTGGGTAGGTGATTCTTGGCTTCAGTCCTAGTTCCTTTGACTTCTGGAATATCCTATTCCATTCCCTTCTATCCCTCAATGTAGAGGGTGCCAGATCTTGTGCTATCTTGATTGTATTTCCACAATACTTGAATTGTTTCTTTCTAGCTGCTTGCAATATTTTCTCTTTCACCTGGGAATTCTGGATTTTGGACACAATGCTCCTAGGAGTTTCTCTTTTTGGATCTCTTTTGTGTGGTGTTCTGCGGATTCCTTGAATATTTATTTTCCCTTCTGGTTCTAGAATCTCAGGGCAGTTTTCCTTGATAATTTCATGGAAGATGATGTCTAGGCTCTTCTTTTGATCATGGTTTTCAGGTAGTCCCAGAATTTTTACATTGTCTCTCCTGATTCTATTTTCCAGGTCAGTTGTTTTTCCAATAAGATATTTCACATTATCTTCCATTTTTCGAATCTGCGCGGTATGTTCTGAGATATCTGTCTTTCTCGAAAAGTCCTTAGCGTCCATCCGTACCATTCCAGATTTGAAAGATCTATTTTCTTCAGTGAGCTTTTGAATCTCCTTTTCCATTTGGTTAATTCTGCTTTTGAAAGCATTCTTCTCCTCATTGGCCCCTTGCACCTCCCTTGCCAGCTGAGTTAGGCTAGTTCTCAAGGTGCCAATTTCTTCAAGATTTTTTTGATTCTCCTTTAGCAGGGAGCTGATCTGCTTTTCATGCTTCTCCCTCATCCCTCTCATTTCCCTTCCCAGTCTTTCCTCCACCTCTCTAACTTGATTTTCAAAATTCCTCTTGAGCTCTTCCATGGCCCGAGCCCATTGGGTGGGCTGGGACACAGAATCCTTGATTTCTGTGTCTTTGCCTGATGGCAAGCATTGTTCCTCCCCATCAGAAAGGAAGGGAGGAAGCGTCTTTTCTCCGCTAAAATACCCTTCAATAGTTTTATTTCTTTTCCCTTTTCTTGGCATTTTTTCCAACCAGTGGCCTGACCTCTGAATGTTCTCCTCATACCCACCTCGCCTCCTGGTCTTCCCAGCCAGCATTTGGGGACTGAGATTCAAATGCTGCTTCCCGCCTTAGAGTTTTTGGTGGGGGCAGGGCTGCTATTCAGTGTTAAATTAAGTTCAGGTGTTGAGATCATGGGCAGGGCCGCCTCTCTGGCTCAGTTCCCTCAGGGGGTTTATGCATAGACCTTCCACGATGGATCCAGGCTCCCGCCCGTTTGGGGAGCCCCTGTCTGCAGCCGCCTCTCAGCTTCCATCTCCTGGGGGGGCCCGAGCCATGGGAGCACCCCACTCCCCTCTCAACCTGCCAAAGAGACTCTCTCCCCTACCCCCGTCAGTCACCTGTTGGTGGGGGGGCTTGTGCCGCTGCTGAAGATCCCGTCTCTGGAGCCCTCCCAGATCCGTGTCTCTCGGAGCAGCAGCTGCGGCCGCCGCCGCAGGTCCGGGCTGGGCACCGCGTCTGCAGCGCAACGGACCTTTTGCGAGAGGTTTGCAGGTCCCTCTGTGGGTGGGGGGACCCGCGTGGCCGCTGGAGATCCCATCCCCGTAGCCCTCTCGTATCTCTTCCCCTTGGTGTCGTGGCGGCGGCGGGACTGCCCTCTGCTCCCTGTCCCGGCGCCCAGTCCATGGCGCGAAGGACCCCCGCGAGAGGTTTGCAGGTCTCTCCGGAGCAGAAATCTCCCTCGCTCCAATACTCCGTGGTCTCTGGGTGCAGAATTTGCCCTGGCTTGGTCCCCTCTAGCCACTCTGTGGTTTGTGGGCTCGGAGCTGTGTGTATGTGCATCTTTCTACTTCGCCATCTTGGCTCCGCCCCCCTTGGTCAGTCTTTCAGATATTTATCATGATCTACACTTAAGAATGCAAATCTGAAAAATTTCCTGAAGATTCCTGTCTATGTAAAGACACCATTGATCATCAAAACAACAATAAATGTTTATTGAAATTAGCGTATGGCACTCTCATATGTTGTTGTCATTTACTCATGTCTGAATTTTCGTAAGCCCATTTAGTGTTTTCTTGGCAAAGATACTAGAGTGGTGTTCCTCCTCCTCCATCTCCTCCTTCATCAGGGTTAGGTGATTTGCCCAGGGCCACACAGCTAGCAAGTATCTGGGGCTGGATTTGAACTCAGATCTTCCTGACTCCAGGCCTGGTGTTCTATCAGCTACCACCTACCTAATGAGTCCTTTGCTAAAGATGAACCTCAAAGCCTCTATTCCAGGCAGATCAGTCTACTTCCTAAGCTCCTCTCAGCAAAATTTCTGGAGCATTCCTATCTGTGGACCTTTGCTTTCCATAAATCCAACTCAATCCTCCTCTTGACTGTCCCAGCCTATCATAATCTTTGCCCTCAACCAATGTCTTAAAGCATATGCATTGGTCACATCTTGTACTTGATGGGGTTCAGACTCTGGGAACTTCCTTGAGCTCCCCTGGAATCTCCTCACTTAACCTGGCTTTTCATACTCAAATCTGTGACCATTGTCTGTTATCTCTTGATTGCCCTACTTGCTTCCCACCTAGGCGCCCCCTAGTCTGATGTTCGTTGATTACCTCCAGTTGTTTCCAGCCTTTGATCCTCCTTGGAGTCCCTTCCTGAACTTCTTCTCCCATCACTCTAGACTACCAGACCCGCCCCCCCCTCCCCCCATCCCTCCTATTCTCTTTTCTGTATTTAAGTCCCACATTGCCTCCATGAAGGTGCTCAGATTCAATCCAGCTCAGACTCTGTTTACCTGAGATTCTATCTGGCCCGCTTGTGAATACAAGCATCACAAATGCTTAAGCTCCTTAAGAGGCAACCCAATTTGGCTAATCTTTCATAAACTTTGTTTTCTTTGGCTTTAAGAAGGCTTAAGTCGAATTCATTTGAGCACGACCCAGACTGTTGATATTTTGGGGTCCACCTTCACCCCTGAACCTCATCATACTGACTTATTGAACTAAATTAAAATGTTACTTTTATAAAGTACATCTCTCTGTATATCCTGCATTTCTTATCTTTCTAACTACATAATTATTTTTGTGGTAACTTACACACAGAAGGTGGTTCATATGCATTTGTTGGGTTTTTTTTTTCCTGTAATTCAGAGGTAGTGTAGGGGTAATAGAAGGATCATTGGAAGACTTTTCTTTACTTCTAATCAGCCTTAGGCAGACCACTTAATATATCCTTAGCCTGTTACCTCCCCTGTGGAATGGTTATCATTATATTTTCAGTACTTACCCCATAGAGATGTTGTAAGGATCAAATTAAAGAATGCATGTATACTGCTTTGTAACCCTACAGCACTACACAAATGGAAGGTATCACTATTATTTATTGCATCAGGGCTTTATCAAAAGAAAAAAGGGATGTTGAGTCATCTTCCCTGTTCCCTCCCCAACAATGACCCCTGCCCAACCCTTTACCTAGTCTGACCACCTGGGTTAGCTTAAAATCTGTAAATAATAGTCTTCAGAACTCTGAAAGTTTATTTGTTTTTTTTTAATTTCTCTAAAATCTCAATTTAAAAGGTCAGTGGTAGGCCAACTGGTTAAATATCTCCACCAGCAATGTAAACAGTGAATCAAATTACCTATTCACTCAAGAGCCTTTTAATTCTTTCCCCCTCCCCACCCTTTTATTGTTCTCACTCACTTTATTTCCCCTGGCAAGAAAAGTTAAATGAGACTGAAAAAATGAAACTGATTTGGATAGATGAACTAAGCTGGGGGAACCTTCTTCTTGAAACCAATCAAGTCTTTAAAACAGATAAGTTTCATTATCCACAGACACCTTGGCACCTGGGACTAGAGTGACTTTGAAGACTTCATTTTTATTTTTTCTGGCTAAGATCACAGAATCCCAGAATGTCATAGTTGGAAGGGTCTTCAGAGGGCATCTAGACCACCTATAACTGACCAGGATAACCCTCTCCACTGTCCTTGTAGTCAATCAGCCTTCAGTGGAAAAACTTTTGTGGTGAGGAATGAAAAACCTTCAGAGGCTACTAGTTCCATTTTTAGAAAGCTCTAATTGTTAGCTTTATTAATTATTTTCCCTTACATTGAGCCTAAATCTGTCTCCCTATAACTTCTCTGTTTTCTCCTGGTATCTGTAGGTCAATAACAAAAACTTAATTCTTCTTACTCATGTCATCTCTTAAAATATTTCAATCCCCCTAATATCTTTCTTTCCCCTGTCTTTTTTCTTCAGGTGAAATATTTTCAGTTCTTTCAGACTATTCTTGTATGGTATAATTCATCTAGTCCTATCATCATTTTGGCTGCCTTTTTTTCCAGCTGTTCTTTCCCTTCTTTATGATCTTTCAAATATATTGTACCCAAAACAGAACACAATATTCTAAAAGTGGTCTGATCATCCAGGTAAAGTAGAACTCTGATGTCCTTTATTTTGTGACTTGGTACCTTTATTTATGAAATTGGTGAGAAGTAGGACTTCCATCTGCTGCTCTGCCATCTCTTATCTAATCTCCAGCCTTCAGAGGGAAGAAAAATGGAATGACATATCTTATCTTTCCTGTGCTATCCATCTTGTTCTGGGTTTGTCTCTTTCCTGATCTCTAGTCTCCTCTGGGAAGAGGCATGACACCTTATATTTAATGAGCATATTCACAATTGGTCATACCTACACATCCCAGTTATTCTAAACCCCTAAAGGTCATCATCTAATCCATATTCCCCATACGTCCCTCATCAATTCTTTATTCCCATGCTCTACCCCTCTCCCTTCCCAAAATACTAACCAAATGCCACCAACCTCTGCCCACCTCTGGTATGCCTGTTTCATAGACAATAGACTTACCTTCATCCTAAACTTTTCCTTTCCCACTCCTGCCACCAAAGTATAGGACAGCTTATCTGGAAAGAATTCACGGACTCAAGCGATCTTTAAATCAAGTTGGCAAAAGTTTATTGTTATACTATCCAGTGGGCAAAAGTTTATAAGGAACCTGCATCCTTAGAGGGGTACAGTTAAAGTTTATATAGAAAAAACTATAGTAAAACAAGTGCCAAATGTGTTAATTAGGTGATTCAAGGTGAAATTAGGGAGTGGTTAAGAAATGGTCAGTTCTTAAAGAAATACACACTTTTTGTATCTACTGTGTAGTCATTTTACCCAGAGTTCATCAGGAAAAGCCCACAAGTAGGGGGATGGGGGTGGTGAAGGTTCATAGAGAGATGTGGTTTTTAGGTCTGCTAAATCATTAAGTTAACTAGCTGCCAGGGCTGATGGAGGATTGTCCAACCTACCACTAATCGATATTTGATGAGATAGATGTAGAGAGTGTGCATGTGTCTTCAGTCTAGGATACACATGATGAGGAGTCCAGGATGCATGTAATGAAGCAAACAGATGGTATAGATAGTGAAGTTGCTACCAAATATCTTTATGAGTCAGTACAAAACCAGTTCAAACTAATAATTCCTACAGGTGTGGTTTGTTGCTATACCTGAGAGAGAGATGTGTTTCACTGGGGCCTACTCATGAGGAATTGCTAGGCATTATGTCCTTGGGCTGGGGAGAAACTGCCAGAGATAGTGTTTTTGAGGCTAGAGAGAAATGTGCTCTTCAGTTGGGGTCCAAGCACAAGCACCCAAGCACTCCATCAGTATCACTTCCATGTTCAAGAATTCTATAATTCCCTTATCTGATCATAATCCATTAGCTTTCCATCTCTCCTTCTGCTTTCTTTCACGAAATTCCTATAATTTCTTGACCTCTCAGTTCTTAGGCTATCACCCCTGCCAATCTCTCCTCCATTTCTCCATATTGAGCCCTTGATAAACCAGTTTGACTATGTACTGTCCACTTCTGTTGAGTCCCTGGCCCTTTATCATATCACCAATTGCATCCTTCCAAGTCTCAATCTTTTATCACCTGCCACATTCACCCCTACACATGTGCTTCTAAAGGAAGGTATATTAAATCATACAACCAGGGAGGTCCTCAGCCCTACTGCAGTGGAGCAGGAAAATATCAGCACCCTGCTCCCTAACCTACTTCAGCCGAACACCTGGCCAACAGGTAGCTGCCAGTGACCAGACCACCACGAGCTTTAGTGTAGCCCTGGAAAATGCAGAAATACCTCACCAATTTCAGCATATGCCAAACACCACCATTAAGACTCCAGCTCAGCACCAGGTAGGCAGCCAGACCCCTAAGGCTTCTAGTAGCACCAGCCACCTCTCACCCTACGCCTTCATGGCAGTACCAGACATGAGGGTCTCCTGTGGGCCTCAGGGCAACATCAGTGCAACATCCAGTAAACAACCAGGGTCTATGGTCCTTGACACAAGAAGCCTGGATAGTGTCCCTTCCATCGTGGGAGCAGAGCTCAAATTTAACAGAAAGGAAAAAGGGTCTAAAAATATAAAAAACTAACAACAAAAGAACATGACCATAGAAAGTTATTATGGTGGCAAGGAAGATCAAGACACAAACTCAGAAGAGGACAATGATGTCAAAACCCCAAAGAAAAACTGAAACTCATGGAAAAGTTCAAAAAGTAGCTTAAAAATCATATAAAAATTGTAGAAGAAAATGTGAGTGATGCAAGAGAATTGTGAAAAAAGAGTCAGCTTGGAAGAAAGAAAAAAAAATACTTAAAAAGTAGAAATAGTCAAATGGAAAAGAAGATACAAAAATTTACTGAAGAAAATTTAAAAAGTATAATTGGCCAAATGGAAAAGGAAATACAGAAGCTAACTTAGGACATCAACTCCTTAAAAGTTAGAATTAGGCAAGTAGAAGTTAATGACTCTTTGAGACATCAAGAATCAATCAGACAAATTCAAGAGAATAAAACAATAGAAGAAAATGTAAAATACCTAATTGGAAAAAACTGATCTTGAAAATAGATCCAGGAGAAACAATGTCAGAAATATTGGACTACCAGAAAGTCATAATCAATACCTATACATTATCTTTCAAGAAATTATCAAGGAAAACTTCCTACCTATTCTGGAACCAGAGGGTAAAATAATCATTGAAAGAATCCACCAATCACTTCAGAAAAGAGATCGCAAAATAAAAATTCAAAGGAATATTATGGTCAAATCACAGCATTCTCAGGTCAAGGAAAACAACATATGGCAAGTGACAAGGAAGAAACAATTTAAATATTGGGGAGCTACAATCTGGATTACATAGGATTTAGCAGCTTTTACATTAAAGGGTCAGAGGGCTTAGAATATGATATTCTGGAAGGCAAAGGAGCTAGGACTACAACCAAGAATCACCTGCCAAGCAAAATTAAGCCTAACACTCCAAGGAAAAAAATGGACATTCTGTGAAATAGAAGGGTTTCAAACTTTCATAAGGAGAAGACCAGAATTGAACACACACACACACACACACACACACACACACACACACACACAAACACAAACACACACATACACACACACACAAATTGGTCTTCAATGTCAAGACCCAAGAGAAGCCTAAAAAGGTAAAAGAGGAAAAGAAAACGTAAGGGATTCAATGGAGCTGAAGTGATTACATTCCTTTATGGCAAGATGATAGTTGTAATTCTTAAAAATTGTACCATTACTAGTACAGCTGGAAGGAATATACATAGACAGAGGCTATTGGTATAAGATGAATTTTACCGTATGACCTAAAAAAAATAATTAAAGGATGAGAAAGAGGAGCACACTGGGTACAGAAGGAAGAGAGATATAATGAAATATATTATCTCATATGAAGAGACACAAAAAATCTATTACAGTGGAGGGAAAGATGGGAAAGTGAGCAATGGGCATCATTTCAACCTTCCTGGCATTGGAATTGACTCGAGAGAACAATATAATCAGTTGAATATAGAAATCTATCTTACCCCAGAGGAAAGTAGGAGGAGAAGAGATTATGTAAAGGATTGTGTTCATCCTTCCTTGCCGAAGAAGACCATGGCATCACAGAAATGATGACATGACTTACACTTGACTTTGTTTTGAGTGAGGGAGGGCTGTGCAGGTCACCAGTCTCACTTCTCCTCCAGAGCCATTTGAATCCGGTGACCAGATATTCCTCAGGATGATTGAGATGACCCAGGATGTACTGGGAGACCTTGGCCCCTTTAGGTCAAAGTCTATGCAGGTACTCACTTAGGGTGAGGTAATACCCATTCATTGAATAAGCCTGTTTAAAAAGAAGTAGTCAGGGCCCAGCCCTTTTAATGTGTCAAAGAAGAAAAAGACCTCAGGCTGGGAGGGAAGCAGCAATAGTTACTATTGATAATCACTCTGAAACCAGGAGGGTCCAGAAAAGAGCCTTTAGATGCGGGCAGGGGCCCATGGTATCTGAGCTACAGAGTGCAGTAGGCTCGAAGGGAAGGGAGGGGAGAGGGAGGGGAGGGGGAGGGGAGGGGAAGGGAAGGGGAGAGGAGGGAAGGGAAGGGGAGGGGAGGGAAGGGGAGGGGAGGGAGACTAGGCAGTAAAACCCAAGTCAACTAAGCATCTTTTGGCCATCCAAATTTACCTTCCTTTGGAGAGGAAAAGGAAGGGGAGGGGGAGACAGGAGAGGAGGAGCTGAGTCTGCTCACAGGTTGTTTTGTCCTTCATGGCTGAAGAATGCCATGCCGTCAGAGAAATTATGTGATTACAAATAGTAACTGTTGCTCTTTCCCTTCCAGCCTGATGTCTTTCTCTCCTTGGCCTCATTAAAGGGGCCATGCCCTGCCTACTTCTTAAACGGGCCTATTCAATGAATGAGTGTTACCTCACCCTAAGCGAGTACTGGCATAGACCTTGGCCTAAAGGGATCAAGGTCTCCCAGTGCATCCTGGGTCATCTCCAGTCATCCTGAATATCTGCTCACTGGATTCAGATGGCTCTGGAGGAAAAGTGAGGTTGATGACCTTGCACAGCCCTCCCCCGGTCAAAACAAAGTCAAGTGCAAGTCATGTCATCATTTCTCTGATGGCGTGGTCTTCAAGTAAAGGAGGGGTGGGACTTACAGAAGAGGGGACAGACCGGGGAGAAGTGGTAAACAGAAGTGAAATAATGTCAAAAAAGGAAATGGTTAAAGGAAAGAGAGGAGAAACAGGAGGAAAAAATAGAATGTAGGGAAATACACACTTAGTAATCATAACTGTAAATGTGAATGGGATGAACTTTCCCATAAAAAAAGCAGATAGAAGAGGGGATCAAAAATGAGAATCCTACAATATGTTGTTTATAAGGAACACACTTGAAGCAGAGACACATACAGAGAGTAAAGGTAAAGCCTAGTACAGAATCTATTATACTTCATTTGAAGTAAAAAAGAAGGCAAGGGTAGCCATCCTGATCTCAGACAAAACAAAAGCAAAAATTGACTTAATTAAAAAAGATATAAGGAAGGAAACCACATCTTACTAAAAAGCACCACAGGCAATGAAGTAATATCAATGAGCTACAGGTTCATGACCAAACAAGAGATAGAACACATTACAAAATATAAAATGGATAATTTTAATTGTATTAAATTAAAAAGCTTTTGCACAAAAAACCAATACAACCAAGATTAGAAGGAAAGCAGAAAGCAGGGAAGCAATCTTTACAGCAAATTCCTCTGATAAAGACCTCAGTTCTCAAATATATAGAGAACTGAGTTAAATTTATAAGAATACAAGACATTCCCCAATTGATAAATGGTCAAAAGTTATGAACAAGTAGTTTTCAGACAAAGAAAATAAAGCTATATATAGGCATATGAAGTACTCTAAATCACTTTTGATTTAGAGAAATGCAAATTAAAACAACTCTGAGGTACCACTGCAGTCCAGATGGACTAGTATGACAAAAAGGGAAAATGATAAAAGTTAGAAAGAATGTGAAAAAATTGGGACACTAATGTACAACATGTTGGAGTTGGATAATTATTCAACCATTCTGGAGAGCAATTTGAAACTATGCCCAAAGGGCAACCAAAATGTGTATACCCTTTGATCCAGCAATACCACTACTAGATCTGTGTCCCAAAGAGATCGTGAAAAAGGGGAAAAGACCCACATGTACAAAAATATATATAGCAGCCCTTTCTGTGGTGGCAAAATATTGGAAATTGAGGGGATGTCCATCGATTGGGGAATGGCTGAACAAATTGTGGTATATGAGTATGATGGAATACTATTGTACAATAAGAAATGATGAATAGGCAGATTTCAGGAAAACCTGGAAAGACCTATTGACTGATATAAAATGAAATGAGCAGAACCAGGAAAAACATTGTAGACAATATCAGCAACATCATGTGATGATCAACTATGAATAACTCAGCTCTTCTCAGCAACATAATGATCAACGACAAATACAAAGGACTGATGAATGAAAACACTATCCACATTTAGATGAAGAACTGATGGACTCTGAATGCAGCTCAAAGTATACTTTTTAAAAACTTATTCTTTTTCTTGCTTTTTTTCCCTTTTGATCTGTTTCTTCTTTTACAACTGTGACTAATATGGAAATATATTTTACATGATAGCACATGTATAACCTATATCAAATTCCCCACCATTTGAGGAAGAGAGGAAGGGAGAAAGAGAGGGAGAAAAACTTGGAACTCAAAATCTTGTAAAAATGAATGCTAAAAATTTTCTTGACATATAATTGGGGGAAAATATTTTTAAAAAGTAAAAGAAAATCACATAACCATTCTGACTGGGCTACAAAATCCCAACTAAGCCTTCCCTGCTGCTAGCCAACCCTTCTATACCTCCCTTATTAACTCTCTATATCTCTCTCCATAGCACCTCATCTAAACCTTTTCATCCCTTCTCAAATTCCCCATGCCTCTGTCTTCCCCACCCTCTTAGTTGAGACCCTTGTCTTATAATTTATAGATAAAATTGAGGCTATTTGATGTGAGGTCCATCTAATCCCTTTTACCTCATCTCATATTGTTCCTGTCTTTTACCACTATCTTTTCCCTTCACTCCTGTCTCAGACAAAAAGACGGCCTTACTCCTTACCAAAGTAAACTCCTCTACGTGCACAATCAATCCCATTCTCCAGCAGATTGCCTCCGCTGCCAGATGTCCTCTCTCTATCACTTATCTTCAATCTCTCCCTGTCTATTGACTTCTTCCCTGTTGTTATTGTTCAGTCATTCCATTCGTATCTGACTCTTCATGACCCCATTTGGAGTTTTCTTGGCAAAGATACTGGAGTGGTTTGCCATTTCCTTTTCTAGTTCATTTTTACAGATGAGGAACTGGTTCCTTCCCTACTGCCTATAAACATCCCCATATCTACTCTACACTCAAAAAACTTTCACTTTATCTTTTATGGCTAACCTCCTTGAGAAGCCCTTTATAAAAGGTGCCTTCACTTTCCTCTCACTCTCTTCTTAACCTCTAACAATCCAGCATCTGACTTAATCATTACACAAAAATTCTTTTCTCCAAAGCTACTAATGATTTCTTAATTGCCAAACCTGACTGTTGATCACCCTCTCCTCCTTGATGCTTTCATCTCTCTAGGTTTTGGAACAGCACTCTTCTTGTTCTCCTGCTACTGTCTGACCTCTCTTGTCTCTTGTCTCTTCTTTTCCTAGATCTTCAACTAGATCATGCCCTCTAACTGTCCATGGTGAACAGGGCTCTCCCCTGTGCATTCTTCTCTGCTTCCTTTACACTACTTCACTTGGACTGGGTGATCTCAGCCATTCCCATGGTATACCTATCCTGATCTAATTTCTTTGCTCAACTCCAGTCTTGCACCTCCAAATGCACTTCACATTTTTCAAACTGTATGTCCAGTGGCCTTAATATGCCCCAAACTAAACTCATTATCTTTCCTCCTAAACCCTTCCCTTGCCCCTTCAAACTTCCCAGTCCCTCAAACTCAAAACCAAGGTGTCATCCGTGACTCCTCACAATGTCTCATCCTTCATATTTAATCTGTTGCCAAGGCCTGTCTCTTTCTCCTTTGCAGCATCTCCCCAACATGTTCCCTTCTCTCCTCTGATTCTCCCACCACTCAAGTACAAGCCATCATCCCCTCATGCCTAGATTATTGCAATAGTATCTTGGTGAGTCTGCCTGTCTCAAGTCACTTCCCATTTCAGTCCTTCCTCCATTAAGCCCCCAAAGTGATTTTCCTAAAGTATAGATGCAATCAAGTCACCCTTCCCTCCCAACTCAAACTCCAGTGGTTTCCTGTCACTTCCAGGATCTAATACAAAATGTCTATCTGGTTGTCAAAGCCTTTCATAAACTACCCTCCTCCTCTGACCTTTCCCATCTTCTTACAATTTATTCCTTGCTATATATTCTTTGATCCAGTGACAGTGGCCTCCTTGCTGTTCCACAAATAAGATGCTGAATCTCTTAGGTGTGAGCTTTTCCTCTGGCTGTCCACCATGCCTGGAATTCTCTCCCTCCTCAACTCCACCTAGTGGCTTCCTTTAAGCCTTAAAAGACATCAGTCACTACAAGGAAGCTTTTCCCAACCTCTCTTAATTCTAGTGCCTTCCCATTTTAATAATTTCCTATTATAGCATGTTTGTACATATTTATTTGCTTATTAGATTGTAAACTCCTTAAGGACAGGGTTGTCTTTTGAATCTTTTTGTTTTTGCAGTGCTTAGCACAGATCCTGACACATTATGGGTGTCTGATAAATAAATGCTTGTGAAATGGCTGATAAAGCTGAAAATCATTAAATTTAAATGATAGTAAATTTTTGTGTTATCATATTACACCACTGAATCACATATCTTTGCAGCCAATAAGGCCTCCAGAGCTTCTTCACAGAAATGCTTATGTAGCTATCTTTTTTCTATCTGGTACTTGCAAAGATGATTTTTGAAATCCAAATGTGGAGAGGCTCTGTTGACTAGTGGAAAGTTGGTTTTGGGATCAGAGAACCTGAGTTCAAATCCTACCTTTGACAGCACATGTTCAATTATCATTTCTATTCTGATGACCCACTAATCTTGATATCTAGCCCTTTTTTCTCTCCTAAGTTCTTATACCACTTCATCTCTTGCCTTTCTACTTAAAGATGTTCCTTAAGTATCTCAAATTCAATGTATCTAAAATTAAACCTCTTTTCCCTCCACCCCAAGTCCTCCTTCTATTGACTTTCTCCATTATGTTGTGGGCATCACCATCCTCCCAGTCACCCAGGCTTACAACCTCAGTCATACAAGACACCTAGCTTTCACTCACCCCACATACTGGCTCTGTTCATAAATCTTTCCATTTCTACATTTACAATATCTATCATATAGGTTTCCTTTTCTACACTTACACAGTAATGCCCCTTGTTCATGACATTGTAACTTTTCAATCAGATTATTGCAGTAGCCAAATTGGTCACTGTGCCTCAAAAGTCTCCCCACTCCAACAGTCTCTCCTCCAATCAACAGATGCCAAAGTGATTCCCTAAAGTATAGCTCTACCCAAGTTACCTCTCCTATCCAGTCATTCAATAAATTCAATAAATTCCATTCAATAAATTTCAGTGACTCCCAGTTATTTCTAGGATCAAGTATAAAGTCCTGTGTTTGGCATGTAGAGCTCTGTAATACCTAGTCCTTTTCTATCATTTTAAATTATTTACATGTATTTCTTCTTTCCACACATCCTCTGATTCAACTGTACAGGATTATCTGTTATATCTCACACATCACATTTCATCTTCTATCTCTGTGACTTTGGTGCTGACATCTAATGCCTGGAATGTTCTTATCCCTGCCTCTTCATTTCCCTGACTTTTGCTAAGATTCAGTTGAAATCCCATTTTCTACAGAAGGCCTTTCATGATTTCCCTTCCTGTAGCCTCCAAGATTACCTTCTGTCTACTCTGTATATAGCTTCCATATTATTAAATATTTTCATGTTGTCTCCCTCATTAGAATCTGAGTTTCTTAAGAGCAGGGACTATTTTGGCAGAGCCAAGATGGTGGAATAGGAGGACAGACTTGCTGTAGCTCTCCCCCCCCCCCCCATATCTCATAAAATACCTGTAAAAAATGACTCTAAACAAATTCTAGAGAAGCAGAAGTCACAAAATGACAGAGTGAAAGGATTTCCAGTCCAAGAGAACCTGGAAAGCCAATAGGAAAAGTTTGTTGCAACGGGCCCAGAGTAGAGCACAGCCCAGCCTTGACTGTGTGGCACAGACAGGACTGGAGCAGACTTCAGAGCATGGAATCACAGGTAGCAGCTGTGGTTCTCAGATTTCTCAACCCACAAAGCCAAAGACAGCTTCAAAGGTTAATAAGAAAGCTCTTTCACCTGGGTGAGAGGAGAATGCATTTGACCTGAACTCTGGCCCCAAGGTGGCAGTAGCCACTGCAGTAACAGTGTTCAGTTTTGAAGCACTTGACCTAAAGATGTTGGGGGAATCAAGAGGGTGATCTGGGTCTCAGTTCTGAGTGGCAGTCCTGGGGTGAGGAAGGAGCACTGACATGGTAAAGCTAGTGGTGGTTTTAGAGAGGGAATCCTACTTGCAGATCCAGGTGAGAAAAGAGTGCTTGTGGTTGCTCACAGACCAGAGTACAGGCCAGGAGAGGAGTAAACTCCTCTCCCTTGATTGTGCCACCTTGGAGGAACTGAGAATTTGCAGGTCCCTAGAATTTACCCTCCACATGATAAAGGACTCAAAAGTCAAGTAACTAGCTGGGAAAATGCCCTCAAAAAGGAAAAAAAAAGGCTGTAGAAGGTTACATTCTTGGAGAAAAGGTATTTTTTTCCATCCTTTCAGATGAGGAAGAACAATGCATACCATCAGAGGGAGACATCAAAGTCAAGGCTTCTACATCCAAAACCTCCAAAAGTATGTAATGGTCTCAGGCCATGGAAGAGCTCAAAAAAGGATTTTTAAAATCAAGTAGGAGAAGTAGAGCAAAAATTGGGAATAGAAATGAGAGTGATGCAAGAAAATCATGAAAAACGAGTCACCTGTTTGTTAAAGGAGACCCCCAAAATACTGAAGAAAATAGCACATTTAAAAGTAGACTAACCCAAATGGCAAAAGAGGTCCAAAAAGCAAATGAGGAGAAAAATGCCTTTAAAATCAGAATGGGCCAAATGGAAAAAAGAGGTCCAAAAGCTCACTGAAGAAAATAATTCCTTAAAAATTAGAATGGAGCAGATGGAAGCTAATGACTGTATGAGAAACCAAGAAATCATAAAACAAAACCAAAAGAATGAAAAAATAGAAGAAATGTGAAATATATCTTTGGAAAAACAATTGATAGATCTAGGAGAGATAATTTGAAAATTATTGGTCTACCTCAAAACCATGATCAAAAAAAAGTCTAGACATTATTTTCCAAAAAATTATCAAGGAAAACTTCCTTTATGTTCTAGACCCAGAGGGTAAGTTAGATATGGAAAGAATTCACCGTTTGCCTCCTGAAAGAGATCCCAAAAGGAAAACTCCTAGAAATATTGTAGCCAAATTCCAGAGTTCTCAGGTCAAAGAGAAAATATTGGAAGCAGCCAGAAAGAATCAATTCAAGTATTGGAGAAATACAGTCAGGATAACATAAGATTTAGTAGCTTCTACACTAAGGAACTGAAGAACTTAGAATGTGATATTTCAGAGTTCAAAGGAGATAGGATTAAAGCCAAGAATCATCTACCCAGCAAAACTGAATATAATTCTTCAGGGGAAAAAATGGAATTTCAAAGACATAGAGGGCTTCCAAGCATTCTTGTTGAAAAGATCAGAGCTGATTAGAAAATTTGTCTTTCAAATATAAGAATCAAGAGAAACATGAAAAGGTAAACAGGAAAGAGAAACCTTAAGGAATTCATTAAAGGTGAACTGTTTACATTCCTACATGGAAAGATGTTATTTGTAACTCATGAGAACTTTTTCAGTATTAGTTAGAGGGAATATATATATGCATGAATGTAGGTATGTATGAATATATTATATATGTGTAGGTATGTATATGTATATGGGTGTATGTGTGTATATGTGTATACACACACAGAGGTCACAGGGTGAACTGAATATGAAGGGAGAATACCTACAAAATAAAATTTACTCTTGAATGGAATGTACTAGGAGTAAGAGAAAGGGAGAGGTAGAATGTAGCAAACCATCTCATGTAAAAGAGGGAAGAAATAGCTTTTACAATGGGGGGAGATGAAAGGAAATAGTTGAACCTTACTCTCATGGGATTTGGCTTAAGGAGGGAATAACACACACTCAATTGGATATGGAAATCTCTTTTACCCTACAGGAAGGCAAGGGGGTAGGGGATAGGAGAGGGAAGATAATAGAAGGGACAGCAAATTGGGGAAAAGGATAATCAGAAGCAAACACTATTGTGGGAGGTCAAGGGAGAGAATGGAATAAATGAAGGGCAGGATAGGACAAAGGGAATTGTGGTTAATCTTTTACAACATAACTATTATGGAAGTGCCTTGCATTGTTATAGATGTATAGCCTCTATTGAATTGCTTCTTTTCTCAATGAGGGTGGTTAGGGAGGGAGGGAGAGAATATGGAACTCAAAGTTTTAAGAATGAATGTTAAAAATTGTTTTAGAGTGCAACTAGAAATTAAGCTATACAGGCAATGGAGTATAGAAATCTATTTTGCCCTATAGGAAAATAGAGGTGAAGGGGGATGGAAGAAGGGTGGGTAATAGAAGAGAGGACAGACTGGATGAAGGGGTGGATGGGGTGCATGCTGTCCTGAGGTGGGGATGGGGAGAGATGGGGACAAAATTTTGAATTAAAATTCTTATGGAAGTGAATGTTAAGAACCAAAAAATAAATAAAGAAATAGCAGATATTGATTATGCCTAGTCATGATTCAAGGAGGAAGAGGGAATTAAATTCTTTGGCCAAACAAAAGTACACAGAGCCTCATACTTAGATGGAAATAGAGTGCTAAGCCTGAGGGAAGAGAAATTAGAAACATAGTTGGGGCCAATTCCCTCCTTCCAGAGGTTACCCTGGACAAGGACTTCAGTCTGGCTGACCCCAGTATGTCTCAAAAGGAGGCTGAAGCTATCCAGCAGCTCAGCCTTGGGGTGTGTGCAGTAGTGGAAGAATACAGGGCAAAGAGTCAAAAGGATCCTAAAAGAAAAGGATCCTAAAGAAAACCTAAAAGATCAAAAGTTTAAAATAGCAAGCCTAAGTAAAACTCCAAAGTATAAGTAGAAAAATGTTATTTAGTCATTTTTAATCTTGTGTGACTCTTCATGGCCCCATTTGGGTTTTCTTGGCAAAAATACTGGAATGGTTTGCCATTTCCTTTTCTAGTTTATTTTACAGTTGAGGAAACTGAGACAAATAGGGTTAAGTGATTTGCCCAAGTTCACATAGCTAGTAAGTATCTGAGGCCAGATTTGAATTCAGGAAGATGAGTCTGCCTGGCATTCTATCCACTGTGCCACTTACTGCTTAACAGATCTTAAAAATGGAAGTAATAAAATATACAAAACTTTGAAGAGAAACTAAAGTATTTTAAACAAATATTATAATACAATGAAATATAACCAAACTCTACCTGATGAAAGAATGTGGTTGAATCCCCAGAGAATATAAGAAAATAGCAACAGTTCAAAAAAAGAAATAAAACTCTTAAAATACAAAGTAGATATAAATTTATAGCAGAATCAGTGCTTTAACTGAAGAATGAAAAAATGCAAACATAATAGGAAAACCTGATTGCATTATGGAGAATCTCTTTAAAGAAGCAGAAATTCTGAAAGGAAGAACAGTATATTTATAAGACAAATGTACTGAATCAGAGAAAACTGAGAAGAGATACAAAAGAAAACAACATAAAAATATGCATTTGCTTTAAATTAACAATATGTTCTAGAATTTTTCTAGGAATTGAAATTAAGCGTACTAGAGATTCCATATTCACCACTTCCTTGGTAAAGAGAGGTCAGTGGCAAGGGAGAGAATTTTTGATGTTATTCAGTTGTTTCTTAATCATGTCCAACTCTTTGTAACCCTGTTTGGCGTTTTCTTGTAAAAATATATAGAAGTGGTTTTCCGTTTCCTTCTCCAGCTCATTTTCTAGATGAGGAAGCTAAGGAAACACAGTAAAGTGATTAGCAGAGGGTGACACATTTAATAAGTGTCTGAGACTGGATTTGAACTCACAAAGATGAGTCTTCCTGACTCCAGGCCCAGCACTCTATCTACTGCATTACCTAGCTGCCCAAAGGGAGAGAATAACTATTGAAAATGCTGTATTTTTATAGTCACAGACTCTTGAGAAGTATTACAGTAGACTGGGTGGACAGTGAACTTCAGTTAAGAAGATCTGAATTCAAGTTCCTTCTATGACATGCGTCAGCTAAGTGATCCTAGGTAAATCATTTAGCCTCTCAGTGCTCCAAGGATAGGATGCTCCCTAAGACAATAAACTGCAGTACAATAACTACTGGTCTACATCAATATAACCTATTTTTTCCCTAAGGATTCCTTATAAAAATAAAACCATAGCTCTGGGTCCCACCCTGTAATAATAACAGTGAAAACTGAGAGGGGAGTGGTCTTAGAAGTCACCTATTTCCCAAAAGAATGTGTCCATTTACTACATTTCTGACAAGTAGTCAGCTAACTGAGGATGTCTAGTGAGTAGAAACACACTTCCTCAAAAAGAAGTATATTTCACTTTTGGACAAATGTAACTGTTAGGAATTTTTTCCTCACATAAGACTGAAATCTACCACTTTAGAATTTGTACTCATTGCTCTCTTGGATAAAGCAGAATATGTCTAATTTATTTTCCACATTTTTCAATATTTAAAGATGCTTTTAATGTTCTACAATGTCAATTCTTCTCCAGAGCATCTCCAGTTCATTGATTTATTGATTCAACAGGTATTTATTTAGTAAATATTTTCTATATATGGGGTATGAAGTGTTCAGGGAGGACCAACACCTCTGGTATGAGAGCTTGCCCAGAGTTTTTCAAGGCTGTTCTTCCACCTTTGGTGTCTATCCGTTACCCAACTATCACCTGTGACTCCAAGAATCTGTGGAATGTGCAGCGACTAGACCCATATAAAACTATCTGTATCAGTAAGCACCCCAATATACACAGGGGGGCCTGCTACCACAGGTTCTTTGATCTGCTTCTCTAAAAGGAATGGCAACTTTTGAGGGGTTAACAATCACTTTAATCAAGCACAGGTAACAGAGAAAATCAAAATCAAAATTTTAGAGAAATCAAAAATCAACAGACAGCACTTCCAAAATGCCTGACCATTAAATATATGTGTGTGTGTGTGTGTGTGTGTGTGTGTGCGTGTGTATATATCTCTTTACCAGAGAAGGAAGCACCAACATCTGGGTTTTCAAAGGCTGGGGGCTCCTTAGCAGCTTCCCAGAGTCTCATCTGGCATAAAAACCTTCTTCCAAAAACTAAGCCCCAAAGTAAAACCTCGCCCTCAGAGAATTTATACACTTTTCAGAGCCAGACAACATGAACCTCTGACTCAGTACCTTAACAGAAAAAACAAAAGGTACTTGGTACCCTCCAACAAAATAACTCTCCTAATCAAGCTTTCCTCAACGGGCAGGCCCATCAATGGATGGGGAAGATCTTCTTTAATCACATTCAAACAGAGGCATTGTGTTTCTTGATTATACTAAAAGAAAAACAGCCAAAGACCCTACTTTGCTTGGTCTTTCACCATATCAGCAGAAGGGCTAAATCAGGTTGAGGGTAACATGCCTGAAAGCCATTGGTGAGTTAGGGGGATATCTACCATGTGAAGCATGTAAAGACTTCCTCCAGCAGCACAAGTAGATGAGAACAATTTATTCCAGTGGTCATGAAGGCAGATGAAGTAGGTGCTATGGAGTGCTTAGAGCTTGGTCAGACATCGAAGATGCCAAGGTCACCCATTGCTTTCTGGACTAACATCAGTTCATTTTGACTTTCGTCTTCCCACTGAACCTTGTTGACTCTGGAAGAGAAAGTGAGGCTGATGACTTTGTGCAACTCTAATTCACTTGTGAGTCAAGACATCACCGATGATGTCATTGTCCTCTTTGAAACTAAGGACAAATAACTTTGAACTAGACATTGCATGACTTGTTAGGAATTAAAAGAGAAAAGCAAAGCAGAACTCATTCTCAAGGAGACCATATTCTAATGGAGAAAAAAAAATACACATAGGAAATCAAATACATGGAACATATTAAAGCATTTTCTGAGAAGAAGTAACTGCCAAATAGAAGGATTAGAATAGAATTTCTTTAGGAGGTGGCAAATGGTCTGAGCTTTGAAGAAGGTGGAGGATTTTTTTCAGGGAAGAATGAGTAGGCAGTGCTTTCTAGGCATGAGGTACAGCCTATATAAAAGCGTGGAGATGAGAGTACCTTCAATTAATATTCTGATGGCTTGGTTTTAAGTCCCTTCATCACCTTTGTCATTCTCCTCTGGAAGTAGCATGGTAGACTGGAAAGAACACTACGTTCGGTGTCAGAAAATCTATCTTAATCTATCAGCTCAGCTTTTGTATCTCATTTTGCATCTCTAGTGACATTGGGTAAGTAATTTCACTTCATTTTTCTCATCTGAAAAGTGAGGTGGTTAAACTAAATGTTTTATAAGGAACCTTCCAACTGCAATCTTATATTGTAACTTGTCAGAGGTCCTATGAAAATTATATAATGTGTACTGAATAAAATATTCCAGATGTGGTCTGGTAGAGTATAGGCAGGAACATTCTGCAACCAGCTTGTAGTGGCTCGAAGAGAATTGTTAGATTTTCATTTTGAGCATTTATACTTTGAAACGGGCAAATGTTAAAAATCAGGGCTGGATTTAATGTTTTGTTGATGGCCTACACTTAACAAAATGATATAGAAAATGTTAATAAAGGCAATTAAACTTAAAAATGTGTTGCATATATACATACATACATTATATATGATATGTATTTATAATATATATACATTATACAGACAGACATTATATACATATATACATGATATATACATTATATGCAAACACACATTATATATGTATATACAGGCATTATATGCAGACATATATTATATACATATATACATACATTACACATATATTATATACATACATCACACATATATCATATATACATGTAAACATATAATATATATGTATATACACATACATATATTATACATACACATATACATACATAAATATGGAGAGGCTATTGTTTAATATTTACTGACACACCTCTGAGTGTAAAAGAATTTTATATACATGGTGCAAAAGGGTTAACCACTGAAGTTTGTTATCAAGGGAATGAAGTGATGGCTAGATAAGTATCTTATGGAAATTGATATGACTGTGAAATATAAAATAAATTGGAAGGGATATTCACTGGTTGTAGAGAAATCATCAGTTTCTATCAAGTCAGAAGGCTATTTCTCTAGGAGATAATAGGTAGCTACATGGCGCAGGGGACAGAATGCTGGGTCTGGAGTCAGGAAGATCTGTGTTCAAATCTTACCTCAGTCAGTTACTAGCTGTGCGCTCCCGGGCAAGTCACTTAACTCTGACTCAGTTTCCTCATCTGTAAAGTGAGTTGGATAATTAAATGACAAACTACCGTAGTATCTTTGCCAAGTAAACCCCAAATGGGGTCACAAAGAATTGGACATGACTGAAGACTGAACAACAGCAAAAATCAGGAAGAAAACATTAGGAACAGATTATAGAAGAAATTATTCACAAAGAAGTGGAAAGAAGGTGGGTATGCATTAAATGGGGGATGAGGGGAGGTTGCCAAACAAATTATGGTCTGTGAATGTAGTGGAATTGTACCATAAAAATGATAAATATGAGAGGTCAGATAAAAATTTGTGAAAATTCATACAAATCAGAGTAAAATAAAATGAGCAGAGGCAGGAGAACAACTTACACGATAACCACACTGGTGCAAAGTTGAACCTTAAAAGAATACAAAATTCTTATCAAAACAGGGAACAATCTGTTGCTAAAAGACTGATGATGAAGCATGTCTTCCATCCCTTTGCAAATGGACTAGAATTGCAAAATGAGACATAAATTTTCCTTTTCTCTTATTTTGTCTGTAATTTTTGCTTTATTTTTTAATTAATAGGCATTTATTTTCTCTCTTCCCAACTTCCAATTGAAATAATATGATAAGCTCTTAACAGCAAATATGAATACTTGAGCAAAGCAAATTCCTTAACTCTACATGTCCAAAAGCATAGACATACATTTTACAACATGACCAATGTCTGATTTGTGTTGCACAACTATGTTAACTGTTACAAATTGCTAATTGGAGGAGAGGCGAGATACTGGATAGTGATAGGAGTACAAAAAATAAAAAATAAAAATATCAATAAAATATTTAAAATATATTGAAGATAAAAAGAAATCCAGAAAGGGAATAAAAGCAGGACATTTTGATACTACCTTATCAAATTTAGTATACACAGAAAAACTCATAAAAGAAGTTCTCATTTTCATATACCATTCTTCTTTAGTTCTTTGAATATTGAAACGTTTATGTTTATTGCTCATAATAAAGAAGAACCAGTTCAGAAGCATAATCTATAGGATTTGGTAATAATGGTAAGTAGAGGAAGAGTTTATGATCAAATAAGATAGAGAAGATTACAAAACATAAAATGGACACTTTTGATTATATGACATTAAAATGTTTTTGCAAAAAAAACCCCCAAATGCATCTAAAATTAGAAGCAAAGAAATTGTCTGGGAAAACAAACTTTGTGGCAAGTTTCTCTGATAATGATCTCATTTCCAAGCCAAATAGGGGACTGATTCAAATTTATAACAATAAGAGCCATTACCCAAGTGATAAATGGTCTAAGGATATGGACAGTTGTCACAGAAAAATACCCAAGTTATCAATAGCCATGGGAAAGAAGAAGCTCCAAATTACTAGCAATTATAGGAATGCAAATGAAAACAACTCCAGTGTTCTGCCGCACACCCATCAGATTGGCAAAATTGACAATAATGACAACAACAACAAATAAGCTATAAATGTTATAGGGGCTGTGGGAAAATAGGAATGTTAAAGTGCTGATAGTAGAGCTATGAACTACTCTAGCTATTTTGGAAAGCAATTTGGAACTATACCTCCAAAGCTACTGAATTGTGTACATACTCTTTGGTCCATCAACACCACTGCTATGCCCATTCCCCAAAGAAATAAAAAAAGAAGAAAAGGACTTATATGTACAGAGTTGTGGTAAAGAACTGTGAGCTAAGCTGGTGACCATAAATTGGAAATGGCTAAATAAGTTATTATATATGAATGTAATGAATTATTTTGCTATAAAAAAATTATGATGGGGATGATTCCAGAGAAACCTAGGATAACTTATATGAACAGATAGATATCGAAGTTAGAGTACCAGAACAATTTGTATAATAGCATCATAAAGAAAAACAAATTTGAAAGACTTAAAAATTCTGATCAACGCAGTGACCCATCACAATAAGAGAGACTGAATGATGAAAAATGCTACCTATCTCTTTTCAGAGATGTGATGTACTCAGGGTATAGACTGAGGGATGTATTTTTATGGACATGGCCAATGTGGGAAGTTTTTTGACCAGGAGAGAAACAAGCATTTACTAAACACTTTGGTTGGTTGTTGTTCTTTGTGGTGAAAGAGAATCCAAGTGACATCCCTACGCCAAAGTACACTGTGCCTGACTGTGGCTTATCAGACCAATACTAGCTCGGAAGGCTCTGCCAAAGGTGGGGCACAAATAGTCCACATGGACATTGGAGAGGAGATATCTCTATATTTGTGCATCTCACTTTTCTTTTGAGCTGCTACAATTCTGCTTTGTTTATGGAGCATAGAGCTTGTTTGATGCAGGCACGCCATTCTAGATGATCCTATGCCAGTATCTCCCATGTCTCACAATCTATTCCAAAGTTCTTCAGACAGAACTTGAGAGTGCCTTTGTATCACTTCTTTGAAAGGTTATTTACTCTTTACAATGATTTTAAATTTATAGGATAACATATTTCTTATTTAAAATCACAATCTTGTGATATGCATTACCATTGTCAATTTTCAAACTTTGTAAAAACGGTCATCAATTGCTGCTCACTGACTGAAAGGATTGCTCTTATAATACTAGCCTTAAAATAATCTAGAGTAGCTAATTGGTACAATGAGTAGAGTGTAGGACATCTTTTTTCATCTTCATGAGTTCAAATCCAGCCTGAGAAACTTCCTGTGTATCCCTGTGCAAGTCACTTAACTCCTTGCTTCCATTTCCTCATCTGTAAAATGAGTGGGAGAAAGACATGGCAAACCATTTTAGTATTTTTGCCAAGAAAACCCCAAATGGAGTCATAAAGAATCAGACAGACTGAAAACTCCTCAACAACAGCAACAAAATAAGATAATTCAAAGACTGAAGTTTTAATGCATACATGGCAATTTTAATAAGATCCTACAACAAAAGGTTTAGTGTTTATGGATTGGATGAATAAGGCAGTTAAACAAGAGAACCTCATACGATCCATCAGTTTGAGAAAGTGTTATTCAGAAGCTGCAGTACACATGATGCCTAATGTACTGTTTTCTTAAAAATAAAAATTTATTATGTAAATACTGGGCTAATTAAGTATAAAGGGAGCTTAAATAATTACACGTTCAAATGATGGTTGTCTTTTTCTTGACATACTGTTTACATGCCTATGAATTAAGCGTTCCTCAAAGCTGAAGATCTCTCTCTCTGTCTCTGTCTCTCTGTGGCTGTATCTATCTCTGCTTCTTTCTCTATGTCTCTGTGTCTCTGTGTTTCTTTTTGTCTCTGTCTATGTCTTTGTGTCTCTCTGTCTCAGTCTGTCTGTCTCTGTCTCTTTCCTCTTCCCTTCTTTTTAGCTTCTCTCTCCACATCTTATTTTCTACAGCATAGTGCTATGTATTAGAAGCATTAAATAAGTCAATTATTTCTGAATTGTAGAGTGTGTGGAGGCAAGTAATGTGTAAGAAGACTGGATTTAGTTGGGGTATGGTGTGGTGGGAGGTTGGGGTGATATGGTCACACCTGCAGTTTAGAAAAAATCCCCTTGGCAGCTGTATAGAAGATAGATTAGAGCAAGGAGAGCTGTCAGGCAGGGAGATCAAACGAGGGGCTCTCTCTAGGCATGAGATGAATCAGGGAAAACAGAGAAGGTTTAAGGTAAGGAGGAGGAGAATTGAGGGAAATCCTACAGGATGGCACTGGGTTTGTTTGCTTGCTTGTTTTTTAGTAAAGCTGGAGAGGAAATCATCAGATGACGATATATGGGGTAGTATTGGGGTAGAGATTTAAGGAGACAGGAAAAGGCTTAGAATAAATACTTCATGGAAAGAAATAAAGTATCAAAAAGCATTATGTAATAGAGTTGCAAGGGAAGAGTCTCGGTCCCGTAGCAGAAATTTATAAAGCAAACCACAAAGCAGCTTCTAAATCCAACATGCTACTAATTTTCAGGGACAGGATGATTTTGGTTAATGCATACTCTAGCTTTCTTTAGCCTAGGGGCATTTTGTTAGAGATGAAGGACACATTTTCTCTTCATGACGTAGAAGGCTTTAGGATATTTATTTTTCTACAAAAAATATTTATTCTTGTTCCTCCTTTGACCAAAGGCATTATAGACTCGAATCTTTTAGAAGTGATAAGCCCATGATTCTGATCCATCTCTCTTGTAAGGGCAAAGGGTGAGTAAAGTGATCTGAGATTTTCCAGATTGAATGGATTGGCAGGATAAGGAGTTTTAGAGTTCACTTAAGCCAACTCTCATTTTACAGCTGAAGTCTAGAGAAGCCTAGTGAGTTGTCTAAAATCACACAACTGCTTAGAGACAGAACTGAGACTGGCATTCAGGAATCCTAAACCCCAGATGTATGATCACAAATAAATAAATTACTCTACCAACAGTTGGCTCTCATCAGCTTATAAAAGCAGTGATAGCTTGGTCCATGGAACAAATGGAGGAGGCACCATGTTCACTTTTGAAGATTCTCTCTGTACCAAAAAACTATTGCTATTCATTTGTCCTGTGTTTTTAAGAAGGAAGGAAGGAAGGAAGGAACAAAAAAAGAAGAGGAAGGGAGAGGAAAGGAGGGAGGAAACAGAAAAACTAAAAGAAAGAAATAAAAGAAAAAGGAAGGAGAAATAAGGAAACAGAGAAAAAGATAAAAGAAAGAAGATGGAGAAATAAAAGGAAGAAGGAAGGAAGGGAGAAAGGAAGGAAAGAAGGAAGAAAAAAGCTACAAAGAAAATGAATACACACACATACCAGCTAGAATCCTGCCCCTCTCTTGGAAGTCAATGTGCCTTTTGACTCACTCTCTGGTGATCACCTGCTCTCCAACAGTCCCAGAAAGCAAACTGTGGGAGCAGGAAGACATCAAGAGACAAGGGGCAAAAAAGTCTAGAGCTGCCAATGGAGCTGTCAGAGGAGACTGATTTCACAGGAATTAATTAGGTCATAGGGAAGATAAAGCTGATAGTGGCTTCCTTCCCCTGGTGGGTAAGTATGCAGTTTCCTGGCCTCTCCAGTGAAATCTGATCACCCTCTCCTAGGCCCAGAGGGAAAAGTCCCTTTGCTTTGCAAAGGGGCAGCAGTTAATAGGTCATCAGAAATGAAGAAGGCATGTTTCACCTAGCAAAGGCCTAAACAAATGGGGCACATTAAAGTGTTGCCTCAGTTAATCCTAAGCAGGCTCCAGCCAGCCAAGCAAGCGGCCAGTCATAACACCGTGTCACAGGATATCTCCAAGAGCAGGGACAGCTGGGCGACCTTATGTGCTGTAATCTGCCTGGAGAGCAGCCAGAGAATGCTTTTCTGGCAGGGGTGGGAGGAGGGGGCAGGAGGAGAGGAAAGCAGAAAGAGAGGGGGTGAGGTGGGCTTCCTATTCCTGCGGTTTGAGGTCATCTCTTTACTATCTAGTAATGTCCTCTATACCCATAGCACCTGTCAGTTTTTCATTTTCTACTTTATCCCTCTTCCATTTTTTCCCCACTCACTTTTGCCCAATTGATATTCTGAAAGCACAGGTCTAATAATATCCTTCATTTTTACTTTGTTTTCAGTCAAATCCAATTCTTCCATGACCCCATTTGGGATTTCCTTGGCAAAAATACTGGAGTGGATTGTCATTTCCTTCTCTAGCTCATTTTACAGTTGAAGTTACTACTGAGGCATACAGAGTTAAGTGACTTGCCCAGGGTCACACATTTTTTAAGTGTCTGAGGATGGATTTGAATTCAAGAAGATGAGTCTTCTTGACTCCAGGCCTGACATTCTATCCACTGCACCACCTAGCTATCCCAAAATTCTTTAATACACTGGGACAATTAACTCTTCTGTCTCATGTAGTTTTCATTTATGATTTGTTGAAGCATAGCTCTGAAAAAAACAGGCTTTGATAAAGCCTGTTGGGATTCAAATGGAGCTACTAGACTTAGCCTTTAAACCCAAATCACTCTGACTAACAGCAGATCCCAGCCCAAGCCTTACTTGCTCATTGTTTGGATTTTGATGGCTCAGAGTGAGTGCAAATATCAGTTGTTTCTGTTCTGGACAGAAATCCTGCGGGTCTTCCCCTTCTTGACTGATTCTTTTGTGAAGGCAAAGTAGGACATCTTTTACCTCAGTTCTTGCCTAACCTTTAACTACTGAATGGGCATTGCCTCAGACAAACTGAGACTTGAGAAAGACCTTAGCTTAAAAAGGCCAAGGTCTCCCACTGCATCAGGGGCCATCATCAGTCATTCTGACCTATGTTTTGCCACTGGACTCTCAAAACTCTGCAGAAGAAAGTGAAGCTGAATGACTTTGCCTGGCACTGCCTCATTTAAGTGCAACTCACTAGCAAGCAAAGATAACTCTTGCCTGATGTCACTGGTCCTCTTCAAGTCCAACTGGCCTGCCTGGTGCTATTTTGAATATACAGGCTATCTATCCCCCAATGCCGAGAATGCTCTCTCCTCTTCAGCTCTGATTCTCAGGATCTCTTGTTCCCTTCAAGTCCTATCTTAGGTGACATCTCCGTGAAGACTTTCTTGATCACTCCAGTTATGAGTACTTTTCCCTGATCTCCTATCATCTCTGAGATGCCTTGACATTTATATTTTTCTATTTGTAACCTGTATATATATTTAACAAAGTTTAAACTCCTTGAGGAGAGGGACTTTTTTTTCTTGCTTTGTTTTGTCTTATTTTTATCCTGTGAATGTAGGCTCTGTAATGACTATACTATATGTTAGAACTTCCCTTCATCACAGGGGAGCAGAACAATGGACAAATTAGAAGGATTTCTGAGGCTCAAGGCTGCTTGACATACCAGTGATCCTTTATGAGTGAACTCTAGATGAATTTGGAGATGCCTGTGGCTGCCAGAAACCGCAGAAATAGCCTTGACTAGCTCAAGGGCAACCTTGCATCTGCAAACTGGACACCTTGCTTGGGACTTTCTAAACATCCTGAGTGTTATGTCTACACATATCCCCCTCCTCTTAACACCACTCCCTCCTTGAAAGGTTTTAGAAACTTTTGTTATCTCATCATTTTCCACAACCTGAGAACTCTCTCTCTGCTCCCTCTTGCAAGTTCTTCTAAGACAGTAAATGTTTTGTAATCTCTGTTTGGACTCATTTAGGGCTTCATTTAGGGTCCCTCTCTTTGGGCCTGGGGTCTTCATTTGACAATCCCCAACTCCAAGTACAGTGTCTGGCACATAGTAGGCACTTCGTAATCTCTGTTGAATGGCAGTCCACATATATATGTAATTTTAATCCCATTAACATCTGTTTGCTTAGTGATAGAGTATCTCCTGGCATTGATTGGTGACTCTCAGAAAGGGAAACAATTAGCAAAGAGAAGATGAGAAAATCTTGGAATTGTCAAAGGTATTAGAGATCATCTAGTTCAATCCCCTATTTGAACTAACCTATTCAACAGGTTAACTGACCAAATCTTTGCTTGAAAATCCTGAGTGATGGGGAATTCACTCTCTGGAGGCTGACCATTCTACTCTAGATGGATATAACTGATAGGAACTTTTTCTTTACATTCACTGAAACTCCATAGCCATGTAACTTCCACCCAGGGGTGTGCTAGAGTCAGCTCAAACTGGCTTAGGAGCTTATTATATTATTTTTGGTGAGAATTTACATCTTAGAAACTGGTCCTACAACTCAAAGATTGATTTGTTGTTTTGTTGATTGTCTAGACTTAAAGTGATGAAGAATACACTCATAATGAGGAATAAACTTTGTGCCCTGCTACCTTTTTATTTTTCCCTTAGAGCTGATTGTTAGACATTTACCAGCACACCATTGCTTCTACCCATTCCTCCTGGTTCTGCCCCTGGGGCCAAGCAGAACAACTGTAATGCCTCTTCCACATGGATCTATAAAGCCCTTTCCTGTCTCTCAATTCCCCCATCCAGCCAAGAGATGATGCCATTTTGTGTCATTCTATGGCATCCCCCATAGGAACTCATAGTATTTGGCAGACAGTTGCCTAATTCATCCATGAAGTTGGAGTTTAGCTTTTTGACTGTTAAATGGTGTATTATTTAAAAACTAAAAATAAGTTTTTCAAGTTACTTTCTATGCTATGCTTTCTTGAGCCATATGGAAGAGTTCATCCTCTCTGAGAAGTTGTGGAGATAAGCACGCTGAGTCTGGGTCTCATGAAGCCACTTTCTTGAGTCATTTTTGGCAGAAAGATAGAACCAGAAACAAATCTAGGTATCCCTGCATATACTTATACACACACACACACACACACACACACACACACACACACACACATATATATATATATCTGTGCTCTCACTGTTACTGAGGAAACCAAGTCAAAAAAAGTTCTGATTCTGGTCACTTTTATGACCCAGAATAAAGACTACCTAGGGCAAGGGTTCTTGTTTTTTAAAAATGATAATTACATCTTCAATGTAACTTGATTCTTTTGTAATCCTATATATTTTGTTTTATGCAAAAATTAGTCTGAGAAAGGGTATCATCAGACCACAAAAGTGATGAACTTCTGCTTTAGGGACTCTTGCTTTGACCATGGAACTGCATCCCATGAGTACATTTTGGAGTAAGGGATTGATAAGGTAGGGTAAGGGAAAAAAATGAAAATGGTAAAATACTTCAATTTTTAAACAAATATTATTTGTAAAACATTTACTATGCTCCAGGTAATATATGAAAGTGTATTAGTAAGGACCCCAACATATTCAGGGGGCCTGCTATCACAGGTTCTTAAATCTACATCCATAAAAGGAAAGGCAACTTTTGAGGGGTTAACGATCACTTTAATGAAGCACATGTATCATTCCTTTAACCAAGCACATATATCATTCACCTAATTCAGGGGAGTCAGCACCCCAAACTTCAAAGAACATACAGAGAAATCAAAGATCAACAGACATGGCTTCTTCTGCCTGACCATAATCAATACGTACATCACATTTCAAAAGACAAGTTCAACTCTCGGACTATAGTTACCAGAGAGGGAAGCACTGACGTTTGTGTTTTCAAAGCTGAGGGGCTCCTCAGCTGCTTCCCAGAGTCCTCATATGGCCAAACAAACACTTCCAGTCAGTAAGCCCCCAAATAAAACTACACCTCAAAATCTTTATACATTTTTTAGAGCCAGAAGGCATCATATCCCTTGAGAACCAGTGCTTCATTAACAAAAGGTATGGATCTTCCTATAAATCTTTTCAGGCTCAACAATGGGTGGGAAAGATCTTCTTTAATCACATTCACATGGAGACATTATACTTCTTGATTATACCAAAACAGAAACAGCAAAAGATTCTACTTTACTTGGCCTCACAGAAAGAAATACCAAGCTAATAAAAAAAAATGACATATATCTATTGGAGGTACTTATTGTCTTAAAGAAGTGAAAATGGTGTACAAATAACAGGGGAGAGTGGAATAAGCACAGTGTTCTAGAAATTCCATGAGGGAGAGGTCATTTTCAGAGGCTAAGAAAAGTTTTATGGACTAGGCCCTAAAAGAAGGGAGGAACTTTGGCGAATAGTGGTGGTGGACATGAGAAGAATCTGTTCCAAGAATAAAAGATAACACAAGCAAAGACAGAGTGAAGATAGATAAAGTGCTTATAAAATATTTTAGTATTTCAAGCACTGGGAATACAAATACAAATAAGCAAAATAGTCCCTACCCTCAAGGAGATTATAATCTAATGGGGGGGTGGGTTGGGGAGAAAGCATTTAAAGGTAGCTAGAAAGTTATGCTAGGCGACTAGATGCCACCATAGTACATAGAGTTCTGGGCCTGGAGGCAGGAAGGCTCTTCTTCCTGAGGTCAAAAGCAGCCTTAGACATTTACTAGCTGTGTGGCAAGTCACTTAACCCTCAACTGTAAAATTACCTGGAAAAGGAAATGGCAAATTACTCCAGCATCTTTGCCCAAATGGTGTTACAAAGAGATGGACAAGACTGAAAAATGACAGAAAATAACAGCCTCAAGCTTCTAAATGAACCTCACTCTAGGTCAATGATCTGCACCTTAACACTGAGTCATCTCAGCATCAATTCCCTCATATGTAAAATAATGGGTTAAATTATATAACCTCCAAGGTCCCTCTCTGATTTACATCCTATGATTTTACTCACTGTTCTCCAAAGGATTTACACTCCTCCCTCCCAAACATTGCTTCCAGAAATAGCTTCCCCCTTTCTTCTTTGTTCATTTAAATTCAGTTTTCCATATTTCCAAGTCCCATCTTCCTTAACCATGACATCTCCATTTATTTTTAATACCACTCATTTGACACTCATTACATTCCAATTCAATTTAGTTCAATAAATATTTGTTAAATGCCTACTATTTTCAATGTACTTATTTTTTTCAGCTTGTTAACACTAGGATCTCAATTTATTAGAGCATACAGCACGATGAAAATAATGGAAACAATTAGACAGAGAAGGAAGAGGGGTTGTAGAGGAAATCAAGTCAGGATAAACGAATAGAACATTTTAAAAATGATTTTTTAACATGCATCGGTATTGTGGAGGTGATTCTGAAGCCAAAAGGAAATAGTTTCTACACTAAAGGAACTTACATTCTACTGGGATGGGGAGGATTAACATAATATAAACACAAATGATGAAAAACAGGATAACTTGGGAGGAAGAGAACACTGGCAAACAAGGCATTGGGGAGGAGCTCATGAGGAATGTGAGACCTGAGCTGAAACTTAACGGAATATAGTTTTTCCAGGAACTGAAGCTAAGAAGAGGATATTTTCTAGATTCACTGGAAAGGCTTTGCTAAAGCAAGAAGATAAGAGATATAATGTGGAAACCAGGGAGGAGCTAACTGATCAGTTTTGCAGGGATTTAGAGTATGTGGATTAATATGAAATATCTAGGAAAAAAAGTGGAAAAGAGGGATTTCAATGCAAAACTGATATTTAGTTGTATTTTTTGTGGGGGTATCCTCTCCCCATCCCAACTACACTATAAACACCTTGAGGATGAGGTGTTTTATATCTCCCTTGATGTGTCTCCTATATGTGGGAGGTAATAAATGTATGATGGTAATTGATCAATCAGTAAGCATTCATTAGGCACCTGGTCTAATGGAAAGAATGCTTAGATTTGGAGTCAAAGGACAGTACTAGAATGGTGTGTGTAGGAGGAACTGCAGATCAATTTGGCTGCAAAATGGAGTGCATGGAGGGAAGCATTATATAGTAATCTTGAAAAGGTAGGCTGGAGCTAAAACATGAAGGGCTCTAAATATCAAACAGAGGTCTTTTTCTTTGATTGTAGAGGAAATGGAGCCAATGGAACTTTTTAAAGAGAAGAATGACATATTTAGAGCTGTGCTTAAGAATGTTACTTTGGCAGCTATATGGATGATTGATTAGAGAGGAAAGAGATTTGAGAAAGAGAGAACAAGCAGAAGGCTATTGTAATAAATCAGAAAGGTGATGCTGAGGGCCTGAGCTGGGTAAGGGAAGTAGGGGGTGGGGTTAGTCAAGTGAATGAAGAAAAGAGGATAATGTGAGAGATACAGTGGTGGTAGAATTGACCAGACTTTGCCTGGGTATGGGAAGTGAGAATCAAGTATGACTCTTAGGTTGCCAACCTTAGAGAAAGAAAGGATGGAGTTACCCTCAACAAAAAGAGAAAAAACAAATTTGGGGAGAAAGTTAAGTTCTGTCTTGGAAGTATTATTTTAAATGTCTATGGGATATCCAGGTCAAAAGGTCCAAGAGGCAGCTGGTGATATAGAACTGGTGCTCCAGAGAGATAGAATCATGTTAACAGAAATGATGATTGAACTTATGTAAGCTAATGAGATCATTAAGAAAGGGAGTTGCTGCTGTTCATTCTTCCTTCTAGAGAAGACCAATGACATCATGAGGTTGATGTCATGACTTGCCAGCAAATTGGATATAGTGGAGCAAAGCCATGAAAAATCATCAGCCTCACTCTCTCCTCCAGAGTAGCTAAAGTCCAGTGGCAAGACAAAGGTCAAGAGGACTGGCCATGTACCAGGATGGAGTGGGTGATCTTGGCCTTTCTAAATTAAGTGCTTTCCTAGATCTGTTTGTCTGAGGCAACACCCATTCAGTGACTAAGGACTGAGTAAAAGTTACTACAAAAGTTGGCTCAATTTACTATCACAAAGATATCAATCTGAGAGGGGAAGACCCTCAGAACAAAAAACAACTGCTATTTATACTCATTCTAAGCCAGCAAAACCTAAACAATGAGTCACAAAGGTTTGGGTTGGGGCTATTATTGACCATTCAATGAAAGTCAGAGTGATTTCAGATTTAAGGTGGAGTGTAATAGCTCCATTTAAACACATTGGACTTTTAAAAGCCTGTCTTAGAAAGGGAGCACATGGAGAAAAGAGGATCCAGGTCAGACTTTGGAGGTATACATAATTGAGGTCAATACATGGGATGATGATCAGCAAAGGAACCTGAGGGTGGTCAAGACAATAAGAAGGAGAACCAAGGTAGAACAGAATGTCAGAAAACCCAATTTGACTGCTTACAGTATTTTTTTTTCCACCCTAAGAATTTACTGTCATGAGGAAGAGAAGATAAATGAGAGACTGAAAGTAGGGTCAAGAGAAGAATCTTTGTTGTTGTTGTTCAAAGGGGAAGGTGACCTAGGCATGCTTATGATGATGAAGTATTGAACTACAGTGAACATTCTGTAGATTATCAACACTTTGGAAGTAGGTTTTAGCACCAATTTCCTGGCACATTGGAGATTGTCTTCAATTCTAGGGTCAACATTTGTTATTTTTGCTATTGTTTCAGTTTTTCTGGTATAAGTAAAGCAAAAACAAAAATGCTAGGGTTTGTGTGAACGTTACAATACTTTTGGAAACCCCTAAATGGGGTAATAGTTGATGAGAGTGGGGTAGAGAGTACAGAAATATCCTCGCTATATGAGTATACTATGACAGCACTGAACCAAAGACATATGAACATTTCCCTAGAGCACAGGTTCTTAATCCAAAGTCTGTGAGCTTAAAAAAACCATTTTTTGTTTTTTTGTCTCATTGGAATCCTCCATAATCATGTATTTTATTTTATTCATTTGAAAACATTATTCTGAGAAGGGGTCAGTAGGTATAAATAGACTGCCAAAGGGGTCCATGCTACAAAAATGATTCAGAGCTTTGCCCTGGTAGAGTTAGGATTTCTACAGCTGCTGTTCATCATTTACCGGAGGGCTTTTCCAAAAGCTCTCATTCGCTGCTCAACCTTATGGTTCTCCACTGTCCCCAATGATGGTGAAGGAAAATTTGAGCTTATAGACTTAGGGTATTTTTACATATCTCCAAAGAACAAGGGTAAGATCCAGGTGTTTCCCAGAAACACTCAGGAGCTTCAGTTATTCAGGATGGGAGCTTTAGTTTTTGGCAATAGATTCAGGGACCCCAAGAATTGGAGGATTCGTATTTGCTTAGCCACATTGTGTGTGACTGTGTGGGTGGGGTGCCTCAGGAGAACTTGACTCCTGATTATGGGCTCCTTAAAAATCCCAAATCCCTGTTTTGGAGAAGAAAGTGTCATTCCAACAGCTTCCCCACTATCCACCATCTCTTTTCTCATTTTGCACCTTCTCCCTCCTAATGCTTTTTCAGCATCATCCCCTCACCACACGGTCTCTACCAGAATATTGCTATCACCTGTCCTACCTCTTAGCCAGCTTTTTTCAGCAGTGAGTTCCCGTCTGGCAAATGAATGGACTAAGGAAGAAGGTTCTTTTTTCTTTCCAGGGGTGGTGTTGTGGACTAGCTTAGGGCACAAGAGTACAGTGTGAGTACAATCTGAGTCTAAATGAGGGAGCAAACAGTGCAGGGAGGAGAGAAAAGAAGGGGACTGGAGAGGAGAAGATGCCATTCTCCTGCCCAAGATGCTGCCCCACAGAGAGCACAGGTGTTTTTGTTCAGATGGGCGGAGACTCTGCTTCAGCTGAAGCGCTTCTTTCATCACTGGGTATTACAGTCCAAAGCTGCCTCGTTGCCTGTGTACACAGTGCATTCCATATCCTGTCATTGCAATGACAGATTTGTCAGGCTTTGCGAATGAGTTGGCAGCTGGGGTATGTGGAGCAGAACTGGTCTTTCCATTGGGGGGGGCTCCCTGCTCCCAACCTTCCCACCCCCTCCACTACACACCGTTTGTCCCTCTCAGTCCCCGCCCCCTACCTCTACTCTTCTCCCACACAAGCCTTTCCTATCAGGGAACTTTCTTCTCTCCTTCCTGTCCTTTCTTTACCCCTCCCCTTCCCCCACCAGCCCACCCTCTTCCAGCATCCCAAACCTGAGTGAACACTTCTTTCAGTAATGGGTTTTTTCCACCTGGTTGACTTGATGAAAGGTTTATGAGTTGACATTATGTGAAAAAAGAACAAAGTGTGCGTGTGTGTGTGTGTGTGTGTGTGTGTGTGTGTGTGTGTGTGTGTGTGCCCATAAGCGCAGGCGCAGGATAGTCAAGGGTGCGGTGCCTAACGAAGAGCTGCTGAAAACTTTATTACAAACTAAGAGACATTGGAAGCAATAAATCACTCATATGTCTGCTATTAAGCAATAAAAAACAGGGCAGATTTTCAGGAGAAATTGGACAGGCACGTCCCTCACTCATCTCCTCACTGTCAGGGGCCTGTTTTTCTTTTGATTTAGGCCTAGGCATTGTTGCAATCCTTTTCTCTCTCTTCTCTGTTCTTTCTTACTCGAAAGAATAAATAAAAATCACAAGAAAAATGAAGAATGAACTAAAAAACAATTCTTAGCTGCCTGAGTGGTGGGACTTGTAGTGCTTTCTAGCATGTTGGGGGAAAGTTAGGAAATCGGACCCACGGAGCAAGCTTCCCTTCAGTTTTTACAAATCCACTTTTGCCTTTTTTGGGGGGTTGGGGAGGCATATGGGGGAGTGGTGCATCCTTCCCCAAGCTTGTTAAAAGATGAGACAGGAAGGCAGAGTAATGCCAAAGAAAGACCTCCCCAACCCCCCAAAAAAGGCAAAAGTGGATTTGTAGAAACTGAAGGGAAGCTTGCTCCCTGGGACCTCAGCAATTGTGAGTTTCAAATAAGATAGTTTTTGTAAAATGTTTTGGGAATTTAAAAGCACAACATTCGTGCCAGATTTAATTATTATCTACTAAGGACAGTTTTGCTTAGTGGCTAGAGAGTCACCCTTGGAGTCAGGGAGACTATGACATACATTGCTTGTAAAACCCTAAGCAATGAACCTCTCAGGGCCACAGGCAATTCTGTAAGCCTGTGTGACACTGGGCAAGTCATACCCCTGAGTCTCAGTTTCCTCTACAAAATGAGGAGAATGGACTAGATTATAATGAAGCTCCTTTCAGCTCTAGATATTTTTTTTTTTAATGACCTTGAAGATATTTCTCCTTTTTGAGCTGATACCCTATATCTGGTTTTGTCAGTCCAGAATTTTCAAAGGTGTTTTCACCTATTAGGACTGAAATAGGACTTGAATGTCCGTATAGGGTAGGAACAAATGCTGGAGATTTGGGGGCTTTGGAGAAACCATCTGTTTGAGGTTTGCCTGAGTTAAGTATCTACTCTAGCACCTGGCATAACGTTTAGTATCCAGTGGCTGCCGAATGCCTTTTGAATGATTAGATTGGTACGTATATGGGTAAATGAATGAGTATTCTGGAAAAGAAAGGCTCAGGGATATAACCTAGTTCACATGAAACTTCCTATGAAGTATGATTGGAGGAATGGACTAAAATGTGTCTGCTGCTCTGTTATGAGTCAGGCATTATTAGCCAGTCTTACCTTCGGAAATAAGAAACATATCCTCATTTGTTTAACCAGACAGATATACCCCATGAAGATATAGTCGTTGTAAACCACCTTTGGGTAAGCCAATGTGTGTCACTCTCAACAGGCATGTTTTAAGGGTGGTCTGAGATGGGTTAGTACAGTGGAAAGAATTATGAATTATGTGTCAACAACTGTGTTTTCAATTCTCAACTCTTCTAACTAGCTATGTCACTTGGGTCATGCCCCTTCACTCAGAGCCTCATTTTCCTCATCTGTAAAATCCTGTTTTACGTTTCTACAACTTGGAGCGAGCATTGCAGCCTGGGTCCAAAGGTCTTTCCCCAGTACTGTTCTCTGTCCTTATATATTCTTATTTCATTCTTTTCCTGGCTGTGTTCTTTTCTTTGGGACAGACCTAAGAACAATGCATGGATGTTATAGGGAGGCAGGCTTCAGTTCAATACAAAGAAACTGACTAGAGGAATGGATAGAGTCAGTTGGAGTCAGGAATACCTGAGTTCAAACACTGCCTCAAGCATTTGCTCTGTGACCAACCTTGGGCAAATCTCTTGACCTGTCTCAGTCTCAATTTCTTCATCTCTAAAATGGTAATAGTAATAATAGTACTTACCTCATAGGATTGTTGTGAGGATCCAGAGAGATAACATATACCATCTGCTTGGGAATCTTTAAAGCGCTAAATGAATGTGAACTCTCTGTGAGCAATGAACAGTGCTTCAAAGTAGAATGACTTCCCTCTAAAGGTAGTGAGTTCCTCATCAAAAGAGATGCTCAAGCAAAGATGGTGTGATGACCACTTGTCAGGCTGTTTTGGGGAGATTACTGTTCACAGGAGGGATGGATAGGTCACTGCTCTAAAATTTTCCTACTCTGAATTTCTTTGTGATTCTTTGAGTCTATGAGAACTAGGACATCTATTATAGTTAGTTAAGAAAAGAGGAGCAGATTACAAAGGGCAGAATTATTCTGCATCTCGGATATGTCTGAGGCTAACCATTTCCCCAGATTTCTGAGGATAACAGTGAATGTTGAAGAAGAAATTGGTCTTCTGAGCTTCATCCCATTAGTTATCTCCTCAATAGAAACACGTTATGGTTGGTGAGATCAGTTGTAAATGTGATAAAACTGCATAGAATTGTCCAGCTGGCACCTGAGAAGCCGTAGGGGCAGAAAGATGTCAGGTGGGCAAAAGGAGCAGAAAGTATACCTGTGCTCTTTCTGACTTTTGCGGCTGTTGGTCTGTTAGTCTTGTCTTCCTCTCAGTTCTGTCTGCCTGTTATGTTGGGGAATAACCCCTCAGAAGAGTTAATTGTATTGTATTGACTGCCCACCACACCATCCCCAGAGGAGGTTGGTAATTATCAGTACAACCAAGTTGTTGAGCAAAGCTTTTCATGAAGCGACCAACCAACAAACAACAGATCCTCCTCCACCCCCAGGTTAAGTTGCTATGCTCAGCTCTCCTTCCAGTCTCTGGGGGTCTGCTTACACACACACACACACACACACACTCTCTCTCTCTCTCTCTCTCTCTCTCTGTCTCTGATGCATTTTGCAGTGTAATCTATTCTCTTGCTCCTTGAAACAAAGCAAAAAAATGAAAAGACAAGCTTGAAATTAGAGCAACCATAGTGCTGGGATTCAAAGAATCATGGAAACATAGAATTGTGGAGGGTTGGGTTGCTGGGGACCCCAAAATACCAATATGCCGGGTCCCGCTCAAAAGAATTTGACACAAGTCTTCTTAAAGTCCAAAACCAACAAAATTTATTAAGGGTTCACCATATTGGGTTGACTCTTAAGGAGCCGAAGCATTTGTAATGCTTGTATTCACAAGTGGGCCAGATAGAATCTCAGCTAGACAGAGTCTGAGCTGGATTGAATCTGAGTGCCTTCATAGAGGCGAAATGGAACTTAAATACAGAAAAATGACTGAGGGAAGTAGCCTGGGTGCTGCCAAGTAATCTGGGGCCCCAGGGATGGTCAACCTGGAATGTAGATAAAATCCAGAGAGGATCTTGATCAGAGTGGCCAGTAGCCTGAAGAAATGGGATTTTGATAGGATGAAGGGTGGGGAGTATAACAAAGACTTGGGCACAGTGATAATGAAAAGCCCATGGGCCTCCAGAGACTACTTGATCAAACAGGAAGATTCAAGGAGAATTTGAAGAGGTTCCCAGAGTCTGTACCACATCATTCACCCTTCAAACAGATGAGACCCAAATTCTTTTGAGGTAAGGTGCAAAAGTCTCGGCTTCTGAAACTGCTCCCTGCTAGCAAAAGATGTAAAGCTGTCCCTGCCTCTCTGGGTCCTGTTCGAGGAGTCAGACTTCAGAACTGGGTGGTGCCAGGTCCAGTGGGTTGGAAATCTTGGATTCAGCCAGAGGTTGGTATATAGCCTGAGCCATCATCTAGAAGTTGATGGTTCGGACCCTGGGAGAGGCAAACCTGGCAAGGATGTGAAGCAGACAAGGACCAAACAGGCACAAAAAGGATTATAACCAGTAGAGGAATAAGAATAGGGGCAAGTATAGAAAGAAGCCAAGATTCCCATGAAGAGGATGATTTAGGGGCACTTTAGTTATTATGGATTTGTTGCATCCATCTGGCCTTTTCCAAGATACATTCAGCAGGGATCTCTACCTGCCAGATTGTTGATATACATACAACAGGATGTATTTGCTAGAGCACACACACCCCCACTGGAGGCAAGCAGGTAGTCTAGGGCTATTCTGTAATCTAAAACCATCTTTGCTAGGGAATCCAAAGATTGCTAGATTTCCCAGAGACCATAAGCTGTCTCATTTGCCAACTGGTGAATGGTCTCTGTAAGGTTAGAGAGAATGAGTTCATGTTGCAGGTGACCATACCAAAGCTTGAGATACTCTGTTCCTTTTAAAGGAACCAGGTGACATTTCCCCAGAATCCGCACTTCATTCTTTTCAATTTAGAGACCATGGGTTGTGTGGTACTGAAAATGGAGAATGGGGGTGCTAAGAATCCAAGGGAGCCCATCCCAAAATCCTTGTAAGGAGTTAAGCATTGAGTGGCCAGGATAGTAGTTCTGGGATCTTGCCATGTGGTGGTACTTCATTTCACCTCTATCCCAGAACTCTTTTTCCTTGGTTCACTGATCCCACAAAGGAAGGTATAATCTTTGGGGGTATGGGGTGGGTCCTTAAAAGGTTCTGAGTTTGGATTCCCCAAGGAACAGAATGGTTGCACATTAAGCTCCCAGTTGAGAGGGGTGTCTTTAAGAGATCAATAAGAGTATTGTAACTAGAAGGAGTTGTGGCATTGTGGCTTAACTCAGGAGTAAAACTTAAAAAAGGGAAACCTACTAGGAGAGTAGAGGGAGGGATTTGGTCAAATGTGCAAGTAGGAAATGCTCCCTTGGAACAATTGGTACAGCTGGCCGATAGAGTACCAGTGCAGGAGTCAGGAGGACCTGAGTTCATATCTCATCTCAGACACTTGACACTCACTAGCTGCGTGACCTTGGGCAAGTCACTTAACCCCAATTGCCTCATTCTGGATCATCTCCAGTCATCCTGATGAATATCTGGTCATTGGATTCAGAAGGCTGGTGACCTTGCACAGCCCTCCTTAACTCACAACAAAATCAAGTGCAAGTCATGTCATTATTTCTCTGATGGCATGGTCTTCTTCAGCAATGAAGGATGAACACACACAGCTGGCCTATGTAAAGTTCTGTATACACTTGTAAGCAAGGTGTTGAGATGGAAAGAGCAGCACATAGAGGGGTGGCCAACATAAAAGGGGTGGCATAGACCTCTGAGGAAGTCTTATTGGGGAAGGGAGCTTTTGCAAGAACAGCCTGTGGGAGGAGGTATGAGTTGCCCTATGGGTGTGGTGGCATACACAACAATCCTGGACTCCCCCCACAATGAGTTTCCCTGTTGGATCAAGGAGTTATCCTCCCACTTTCAGAGGCCAAGTATATTTGAAGTATCAGGGAGGAGGAGGAAAAGGATTAACACTATCCTTGTCAATTCAAAAGGCAACAGTTTCACTAGAGAGAGAGAGAAGTAAAAAGCAAAAACTACTTTCCCAGTAGAGGATTAAAGATGACTATGGCAAAAGCCAAAACATAGAAGGGCATGTTTGATGGGGGAGGTTTTTTCTGTCAGATATCCCCTCTCTTTTCAGATTTCTCCATGGCCATGTAGAACAAGGAAAGCATATTTTGAGTAAATAGAAACATCAACTGGGCTGGGGTCAGGTCCTAAGGAATGGGCTAAGACTCCCAAAGCCTGTCCTCTCCTTTCATCAACATGCGAAATGAACAGTTTTTCTAGATTAGGTTTAGTTTTCAAAGTCTCAAAAGCTTTAGCCTGGTCTGAGTCAATGCCCTAGTAGAGTCATAAAGAGGTTTAGCAATAAAGCCAAAATTAGGGATCCAGAGTCTACAAAATTCAGCCATGCCTAAAATACTCAAAGTTGTTTCTTAGTGGCTGCAACAAGGATAGTGCTTTTACTCTTGAAGGTTAAGGAGAGGTGGGCATGAGTTCATGGCCCGGACACTTTATGAACTGGCATGCTGTCTGAACTTTATTCAGAGATCCTATAGCCTCGATTGCCCAAGAAATTAAGGGCTTCTGTAGCAGCAGCCAAAGAAGGTGTCTGGTTGGGGCTACAAATAAGAATATCATCCATATACTGAATTAAGCGACTATCAGATAGTTTCAGGGCCCTTATATCCCTTCCCAAAGCCTGACCAAATAAATGAGGTTTATCTAGAAACCCTTGGGGCAAGATTGTCCATGTTAGCTGACATGAATTTGATTCCCCAGGAAGAGTCCGTTCAAAGGCAAAAATAAATGATGAGTCTATGTGAAGAGGTATATAGAAATCCCCAGGGATCTGAGTGAGTATAGTGTATGGGTTGGGGACTATTGGAAAAACAATTTCGTTAACAGCCTTAACATCTTGAACCATTTGGTATTCTACATTAGGCTTTTTTCTGGGAAGGATTGCAGTGTTGCATGTAGATGAATAAGGGACAAGGATTTTATCCTTAAGGAATTTTTTCAATTAAAGGTTGTAGTCCTTCCCAGGCCTCAGCCTTAATCAGATGCTGGCCAAGACAGACGAACACTTTAGGGTCTGGGAGGCTAACAATGGCTGGAGTGGCAGAAGTAGCTTGCTCTGGAATTCCCAGATCCCAAACAATTGACTTGTCTGTCTCCCACACTTTCGAGCTAACATAGAAAGATCTGGTGAACAGAGCCAAAAGAGAGATAGGAGGTTTAACTAGAGAAAATTAACTCCCCAATTTCATCGTCAGGTCCCTTCTCAACAAGAGGGCAGGGCCAGAGGAGGGCATAAGGAAGGATTGTTTAAACAACAGATCCTCAAGCAGACTGGGGAGAGGGTATGTCTGGAGACATTCCTTAGTTTTCCCTTTGATTCCTATGACCCAAGGGGTCAAGAGGTGAGTAGAGTCAGAGTAATTAGCTAAAAGGGAAAATTTAGCCATGTTAAAGTGGGTAACCTTAACTTCAGCCCCGATTTTTGCCCAAGGCTTGGAGAGGTGGAGAAAGTGGGAGCACCACCAAGTTCCAGGCTTTTCTGTTGTTCTGAGTCTTGAGAAGACTGAAAGACAGGGTAATGGGAGGCGGCTCCCCCACTTTTCCAACCTTGAGGACAATCCTTCCTCCAGTGTCCCTTCTGGTCACATGGGCATGGCTCCATAAGAGTCGGTTCCTGGGGCTCCCTCTGGGGGGACACTCTGAAGTGTCACTCCTTGGACCATTGACCTTCTTTATGGTATCAGAAACAGGTTTCATTTCCCCACTGCCCAAGTAACCAGCCTTCCTCCAAGGGGGTGTCCTGGAGGGGTACTCTCTGGGTCTTTTCCTGGCCATGCAACAGCCAAGAATTGAGCATGTTCTCTGTCTCTGTACTCTTTTTCTCTGCTTTGACTGGGTCTCTGTTGTTGAAGACTCCTAAGGCCTTCTCCAGTAATTGGGCCTGAGGTGTTTGGGGTCCCATTACCAATTTCTGCAGTTTTCTCCTAATATCTGGGGCAGACTAATTAAATAAAATACATTCTTCTATGGAGTCAGGAACCAAATTTGTATACTTTTTAATAACTTATACTAGCCAATCTTGAAAAAGGGCAGGGTTTTCCGTTTCTCCCTGAATAATTTCCCTAACTTTTTGAAAATTTACTTCCTTTTGAAATAGAGTTCTCAGGCCTTCTAACAGGCAAATTACCATATGGTCTCTCTTTCCTCTATCCTCACTCTTTCGATAATCCCATCCTGGGTCACCAGAGGGAACAACAGCTGCTCCTAGGGGTATTTTGTGGGATTATCGCTAGCCAAACGATCCCCAAACTTTTGGGCTTGCTCCCATATCGTCCTCTTCTCCTCAGTTGTACAGCAGGCAGAGAAGATATACAAATTACCCCCAAAAGCTCAAATTGTAAGGACATGGGAAGAGGTACAGGGTAGCAGACATGAAAATAAATGAGGCAGGAAATGAGAGGAGTTGAGGTAGAGGAAAAGGGAAGGGAAACCAAGGGGAAAAGGGGTGGTCAGGGAGGGGAAAGCAAGGGAAATTAGGAGGGTTGAGGGAGGTTGGGGACCAGCAGGAGGGGCTGGGGGAGATTGGGATGGGGATAGGGGTTGGGATGGTGGGAATGGAGGTAGGGACAGAGAGGGGGCTGAAACTCTGGGGGCCATAAAATGGGGGTCATCCAAAACGTCCAGTTCACCAATATTGCCCCTTTATGGGATGGCTCTAGCTACAAGTATCTTACAATCTTTTCTAAGAATGGAGTTCTGGGAAAGTTCTACAAAGGCTGTTATGTGAGGTATTTCTATTCATGTTCCTTTTTGGCAACAATGTAACTCTAACTATAAAAGAGTATTACATTGTAAGGTCCCCAAATTGGCTACACTTCATGGTCCTTCAGGTGATACTGAGGCCAAACTCTGTGGCAAAAGAACACCAACTTTTTCTTTTTAAGGTCTTTAGGGAAGCTAAAGTTTTTCCAATTTTGTAAAAGACAATCCAAAGGTGAATTTTTGGAGATTGAAGAGGATTAACTCATTATAGGCATGGGGCTGGAAGTCTTTCCCTCTGTGATGGAGGGATGTGGGAGTAAGCCTTGAGAAAAAAGCAAGAGAAAAAAAGTAATTGACGTTTTCCTAATTTCCTAGCACTGAGGGAATTGAGAAGGTTGGGCATACACTTTCTGATAGAGCATCCCTCCTCTATGCTTTGGAGGGTGTGTCCAGGTCCATGACCTCGAACATAGCCACTGGACGGAAAACCTGAGAGCATCGGGCTGAGTGAAAGACAGCCTTCTAGCTGCCTGACCTCCTGGGACCTGAGAGGTCAGGCCTGAAAATTGCTTCCAAGGTGTTTGGAGAGAGAGAAGGGGATAGGGAGAAGGGGAGGCTTACATACCTTCCAGACTTGCCAGAAGAACTTGAGATTAGCAGTTCGGGACACTGGGGTCCCCAAAATACCAACATGCCGGATCCTGCTCAAATGAATTTGACACAAGGCTACTTACAGTCCAAGAAAAACAAAGTTTATTAAGGATTCGACATATTGCGTTGACTCTTAAGGAGCCTAACTATTTGTAATGCTTGCATTAATAAGTGGGCCAGACAGAATCTCAGCTAGACAGAATCTGAGCTGGTTGGAATCTGAGGGCCTTCATGGAGGTGAGATGAAACTTAAATACAGAAAAAAAACGACTAAGGGAAGTAGTCTGGGACCCAAGGGATGGTCTTGATAGGGAAGGTCAACCTGGAATGTACATAAAATCCAGGGAGAATCTTGATGGGAGTGGCCATCAGCCTAGGGAATGGGATTTTGATAGGATCAAGGGTGGGGAGTACAATAGAGACTTGGGCACAGTGATAATGAAAGGAGGTCTCCAGAGACTACCAGATCAAATGGGAAGATTCAAGAAGGTTCCCAGAGTCTGTACCCTTTCAGAATGATGGACCTGGGAAGGCTAATATTGTTAGGGACATAAGTGATAACCTAATGTAGACTCATCATTTCATAACTAGGGTAACAAACAGGGGGTATAAAACCAAAAATATTAAAAAATATATCCAAAAGTCCATGAAGTCAAGTTTTAGGGGGGAGAATAGGGGACTGGAGAGGGGAGGCAGGAGGGATAGAAATAGAAAAAAATGGTTTAAGGTTTTCCAGCTGAAGTTAGACTCTTCAGCGTGTTGTGAAGGTGTTCATGGTTTGAAAAGGTATAGGAATGTTAACTGAAAGTAGGGAGGAAACATTTCCCTGTGATATTCTTCATAGAGTAATAATAGAATTTGGGTCACCTTAGTGTTGGATTTGTGCTTCTGTCTCTGTGACACTTCCAGATTGTGCAGGGATACCTTCATCTTTTAGACAATCATAGGTTTGTTGTGATTGGTCCTTTGTTTTGACTTGTGAGTGAATGGTATTTAAGTGAGGCAAAGTTATGCAAAAATCATCAGCTTCACTGTCTTTTCTAGAGTCTTCAAAATCCAGTGGTAGGATAAAAGTCAAGACAAGTGCTGATGGCCAGGGATGTACTGGATGAACTTGGTTAGAAGGGACCTTAGAAGTGACTTATATTATAAATTAAGAAACAGGTCCAGAGACTTTAAATTATTTGATAGGAGACATATTGTTAGTGTCTGAGGAGCTAGTCTAACCCAGGTCTTCCTGGTTCCATGTCATGTGGTCCAACTATCACACCATTGTACTTTCCATATAGTAAGCAGAACCTGGAGAGTCTGAAGAGCAGAGCTGGAATAAGGAAGAATGCTTAAAAATCAGGATTTTTATCTCAGACATCTAATTTTTGGGGTTGTTAGGAGGGGGCATACTTCCCATTCAGTCTCCTGACCAGACTATTCCTTTATCCATTGCTGAAGCTGTTACAAGATTCCATAACTGTCATGGATGTTTCTTGGGATTCATCCACCCATGCCAAGTGGGGCACCCAGTATTTGTGGGGGTTCAAGTGTAAGGATCAAGTATAAGGAGGCAATAAGGTGGTGCAATGTATAGAGCACTAGGGCTATTGTCAGAAGGACCTGACTTTCACATCTCGCCTCAGACTCAGGATTGGAGACTAGATTTGAACTTAGGTCTTCCTGACTCCAGACCTAGAGCTCTAACCACTGTGATGCCTAGCTGCCTGTATATTCTGAAGGATAAGTGGAAGAAGGAATGAGGAGAGTCAAATAGTTTTCCAACTTTCTTCTATCATTATGCCAGATTTGATAACAGGAATCCTCAATTTTGTCATTGCTACCTTTAGATTCTGTTCCCTTTCAACTCCTTTAAAAATCAAGGAAATTAACTTGGCTTACCTGAGGCTTATAAGGCTTACCCTCATGGAATGTCAGAGCCAAGGGATACCTTAGGAAGTTATCTAGTCCAGTCCACTGGTTTGAAATAGAAGGAAATGCTTCCAGAGAGGAGCAGGGATTTGTCCAAGCAAGGTCACACAATGAGTTGTAGCTTGGCCAAGGCTATAAAAGTTAGGTCCCCTAAAGTTTATTTTGCGTGTGTGTGTGTGTGTGTGTGTGTGTGTGTGTGTGTGTTATATTATCTACCACTAGCTCAAGGGCATATTTGGTTAACATCGTATCTGTCTGCCACTCTTTAAATTATTTATAAGTCTATTATTGTAATATTGGGGGGGAGGGAGACTATGGGGCAGGATATGCACTACATACTTTCCCTGATCACTCAAGAAAAGGGTAATAACTTAGTATGGCAACTTTTCTATCTTCCTCCAAATACTGGCTATGAAAAGATCATCGAGAATAAAAATTAATGAATAAATCCATTTATCTGAACAAAACAATAAAGCAAAAGTTGGAATGTTATACAGATTAGAAGAGACCAAGTAATACACAACGGTAAAGGGTCTCTTTGTCTGGGAGCAAGGACTTGCATCCTCTAACCCTAAACCCTTCCAAATATACTTCACTGAAGGATACTCTATCACACTGTTTGGAGATGAGTCATTAAAATGGACTCAACTGTGTGCCAAAATATCATTTCCCCAAGGCCCTAATTCCTGTTCTTTAAGAATTTCTGATTCTATAATTCAGCTTTCCAGGGTATGGTTGCTCCAGGTAGGGGAGAGAAGGAAGGTGACCTGGAAGATTTCATGCATCCTTCAGACATTTGAAGGATTGGGGGGAGCTGTGGGGGAAATACAGAGACATTCCTTCACGAAACACTGACAGATTTCTGATTCCATGGCCTGATTTCAGGGACTGGGGCCCAGATTTCCTTCTACTTGACAGTATGTTTGAGCCTCACACTTGCTGACTAACGTTAACAAATGAGGCCGATTGCTGCTCCTCGGGATCAGCTTTCCCATGAATAGGGGCCTGACAGTGAGAACAATGAGTTTGTTGGCCACCTGTAGAGCCATCAGGGAGGATCTGTCATCCCTACTGTCTATGTCAAAGAGGGTTTCAAGCTCAGAGTAACTGTCAGAATGAAAGAGGACACAGGCAGGTTCAAGCTTGCTGACATGTCTCTAGTGAAAGCTGCTGCCTTTTCTTCTGCGCTTCCAGTGTTACAAACTTTGTTCTAGCTGAAGAGACTCTTAATTATTGAAATTATAGCAATTAGTCCTTTTCTGGGGGTGGGGAGGGAAAGAAGAGTAGTTCTACAGTGTACACTTACCTCTATTCAAAGATAGAACACTATCTGTTTGTAGAGACATGACAGTATGCCCAAATATACTTCATTGTTCTCACCAATTTCCCTTTTCATGCTTTCTGGGCTGGAGGCAGATTTGTGACTCTTGGATGAGCCATCATCACTAGTTGAAAGGCAACAGAAAGGAGGGGAAAGATGCTAACGATCATATTTCCAGGGAAGCTGTTGTCCCATTAGCACAGTGTCCAAGTGGGGCAGTCAGCAAGGATTTCGGCCATCCCTATATTTGTCCTGAAACATTCTCCATGGCCTAATGTTATTAATGATCTTTTTCTTTTTGCCTTTCTCCACTGGGCTGAACCTCAAAAACATATTTTGTATTAGGCAAGCAGGTCCTGGAGATCAGGGTGCCTTCCTGATTTTAGGATGTTTTCCCAGTTAAAAAAAGAATTTAGTGATTGTCTAGTCCAATTTTTTTTTTTCATTTTGCAGATGAGGGAACTAAGGCTGAGAAGGAAGTGCCTTAGATAACCCAGTGTAGGAATTTAGGACTTGCAGGAAATTTAAAGGTTATATAATTCCTTTCATTTTAGAGGTGAAACAGTTGAGGTTCAGAGAAAGGAGGTGTAACTTGTCCTGAGCCACAGAGCTAGTAAGTGTAGAACCAAGATCAGAATCTAGGTCTTCCGACTATCAATATAACTCTGGATCTACCATACCTCTGAATGATGGCCAAGATCTCAAGGGTGAGATTGTTTTAGCTTCTGTATGCTTCAACCAAAGATTTGAGTGCTTTGCTTTGGGTCCCATATTTGTCCAGTGTTTACTAAAGAACTTAGCTCCTAGGTGTCTTGCGTTGCCTATCCACTGGTCCTAGAAACATTCCTTATAAAAAAAGTCCTAGGGGATTGGAAATCATACCATTCTTTCAATCAGAATACCTGAATTTGAAACTTGGCTTTGCCATTCACTAGGTCTGTGACCCTGAGTAAGTCAGTTAATATCTTTGAGCCTGTTTCCTCATGTGTTAAATAAATATAATAATGCTGACAGTACCTAAAGTCCCTGATAAAATTGTGAGGAAATCATTTTACAAACCTTAAATCATGTATAAGTTATTATAACTTTAGAGTACATGTTAAGGATAATGCAAGTGAAGGACTGGCCTTCTGCCTCCAGGCAGAACAACAAAATCTCACAGAATTGTATTAGAAATAACTTTCCAGATTTGACTATAAGAAGCTTTGAGACTCATAGATGAAAGATACTACAAATTATGCAAATGTACTAAGGATAATATAGAAGGGAAACTTTCTTGGAAGGAGAAAAGATTATTGGAAAATGAAAATGACAGAAACAAAAAATATGTAATTTTTTTTTAATATGAAAGGGAGGAAAAAACAGGGCAAAAGAGTTTTCCAAGACTATTGGAAAATAATTAGCTCTGTGATCCAACTTTAGCCTTTGACGCTTGTTGTCATAGCAATGTTAGAGTAGAAAGAGCCCTGAATTAAGAAACAGAATCACAAAATTTTAGAACTGAAAGAATCAAAAACAATGAGAATCTTGTGCAACATGTATCTGAAAAATAATCCCCACTAAAACAAAGCCAAGAATAGTCATTAATTTTCTGGAACCCCAATTGAGGCAAAATCTGTAATCTTATAAGGAAATTCTTTCCACCTGCAGACAACTTTAATTATTAGAAATATTATCCTGGTGGCAACCCTGTATTTTCTTGGGATTGATTTTAGTTTCTGATTTTTACTAGATGTACCCTTTTAGATAATTCATGATTTTTTCTGGGTGTTAGTTTCCCCATCTATAAAATGGGGAGCTGAGGGTGTGACCAGAAGGACCCTTCTGATTCTACACCTATTATCTAAATAATTGACCTTTATCATATGGGTCTATTCAGATAATTTATTCTGACAAGTGCAACAATTTTAGTTTTATTAGTTGAATAATCATTCAGAATTGGCTTTCACTGGTAGAGTATCGCCTCCTTCCTCTTAGAGACAAAAGTGTTCCTATGGTATCCTTGAGTTTAGACACTATTTGGTGTCTGAGTATATCAACCTGAATTTTCTTTTTTTTTTAAAATTTAACTTTTAATTTGTGAAATAAAACAAGCATTTCTATAACACAGCAGAACAATAAAAAGATGATTCCACATGAAACTGCAAATTTAGTATGTACAACTTGCCATTCCTTTTAAATATATATTTATATATATTTTTTTCAAAAATTATAAATTTATTTTAATCTTATTGAAAACAACAGCCCTGGCTTGAGAACCAGGAGACAGAGTCTCTATCCACATCTGGTCACTAACTTGCTATATGACTGAGGGTAAATTCCTTTGATTCTCTGAAGTTTGGTTTTCTCATCTGTCAAATAATAGGGTTGGATTCTTTATAGAGACAGTGTGAAGTAGTGGATAGAGAACAGGCTTCAAACTGATAAAGATCTAGGTTTGAGTCCTGCTTCTGATCCAGAAAGACCGTGTTACCTTGGGCAACTCAGTTTCTCATGACTTTGGGCTACTTTCTAAGGCTTTTAGTTCCAGAAAATGTGCTGATTTGCATCACTAGAGGGAGTTTCTTCACCTGGGAGTTCCTTATTTCAGTGGAATCACAGGTCTGGTCCCTATCTCCAGACTCCTTATGCCTCTAAGTTCTCTTTCATCTCTAGCATTCTATTATTCTATAATTCTTTGATCCTGTCTAGTACAACCTCCTCAATGTACAGATTAAAAAAAAATAACTGAAAACTAGAAGAACTGAGGTGCATGGTCACATTTAATTGGTAACAGACCTTAAAAAAGTGAAATATATTATTATAGGGCAAGTTAGGCTTCCAAAAGGCAGCTTGGTGGTTCAGTGAAAAGAGCACCATTCTTTTTCTTATTTTAATTGAATTATTTTATTTGTTTTCAGTGTTTGACAGTCACTTCCACATATCTTAGATTTATTTTCACTCCCTCCCCATCATTCCCACCCCCCTCCATTCCCTCCCTGAGATGGCATACAATCTTATATAGGTTCTATACCTACATTCCTATTAAATTGATGTTGCATAGAAGAATTGAAGTGAATGGGATCCAATTCCACAGTTCTTTCTCTGGATGTGGAAGACATTTTGCCTCAAGAGTCCTCTGGAAATTTTTTAAGTCCATGTATTTCAATGAAGTACTGCATCTACCAGAAAGATTCCTCACACACTGTGGTTGTTGCTGTGTACAAAGTTCTCCTGGTTCTGCTCCTTTCACTCAGCATCAGTTCATATAAGTCTTTCCAGGATTTTCTGAAGTCTTCCTGTTCATCTTTTCTCATAGCACAATAGTATTCCATGACATTCATATACCGTAACTTGTCCAGCTATTCCCCAATTGATGGGCATCCCCTTGGTTTCCAGTTTTTGACCACCACAAAGAGAGCTGCTATAAATATTTTTGTACATGTGGGACCCTTTCCCATTTCTATAATCTCTTTGCGATAGAGTCCCAGAAGCGATATTACTGGGTCAAAGGGTATGCACATTTTTGTAGCCTTCTGGGCATAGTTCCAAATTGCTCTCCAGAATGGTTGGATCAGCTCACAGCTCCACCAACAATGAATTAGTGTTCCAACTCTCCCACATCTCCAACATTTATCGTCTTCCTGTTTTGTCATGTTAGTCAATCTGATAGGTGTGATATGGTACCTTACAGTTGTTTTGATTTGCATCTCTCTAATCAATAGTGGTTTAGATAACTTTTTCATATGATTATAGATAGCTTTAATTTCTTCCTCTGAAAATTCCCTGTTCATATCCTTTGACCATTTATCAACTGGGGAATGACTTGTATTCTTGTACACTTGCCACAGTTCTCTGTATGTTTTAGAAATGAGGCCTTTATCACAGATACTCGTTGCAAACATTCTTTTCCAGTTTTCTGCTTCCCTCCTAATCTTGGTTACATTGGGTTTGTTTGTGCAAAAACTTTTTTCAATTTAATGTAATCAAAATTATCCTTTTTGTGTTTCATAATATTCTCTATCTCTTCTTGGGTCATAAATTTCTCCATTCTCCATAAATCAGGCAAATGCATTATTTCTTGCTCTCCTAATTTGTTAATAGTATCAATCTTTATACCTAGATCATGTATCTATTTGGACTTTATTCTTATGTATGGTGTCAAGCATTGGTCTATACCCAATTTTCGCCACGCTATTATCCACTTTTCCTAGCAATTTTTGTCAAACAGTGAGTTCTTATCCCAGAAGCTGGGGTCCTTGGGTTTATCAAACAACAGATTGCTATATTCATTAACTACTGTGTCTTGAGTACCTAACCTATTCCACTGGTCTACCCCTCTGTTTCTTAGACAGTACCAAGTGGTTTTGATGATTACTGCTTTATAATACAATTTGAAATCTGGTAGGGGTAGGCCACTTTCTCTAGCATTTCTTTTCATTGATATTCTGGACCTTTTGTTCTTCCAGATGAATTTTGATATTATTTTTAGAGCACCCTTCCTGAAGTCATGAAGTCATTCCTGAGTTCAAATCCAGTCTCAGATATTCACTAGCTATGTGACCTTGGGTTAAGTCATTTAATTTAGTTTCTCATCTATAAAGTGAACTGGAGAAAGAAATGGCAAACCACTCCAGTAAATTTGCTAATAAAACCGTAAATGGGGTCATGAAGAGTCTGAAACATCTAAACAACAACAACAACAAATCATTCAAAAGCACCATAGTAGTGAAGTATATTTCTTTGGTCTAGAACTCAGCATCATATATCATTTTATGTCTGTGTAGATAGAGGCTGGATTTAATGTAGAACCATTGTAATGAGAGGATTGTTATTTACCCAGGTATGTTGGACATCATTTTTGAGGAAAGGCCTAGGCCTATCATCTTCCATCCAAAGTTCTCCCAGCTTTGCTTCGGACTCTCTGGATGTCACCATCATGTCTCAGATGGATGTTCTCTCAGCTCCTGTGTCCTTCTTCCCCTGGTACATCTCTCCAATCCTGCCTCCACCTCCTTCCATTGGGGAGTTTCTCCGAGAACCTCCATTTTGAGGAAGGTTGCACTCCCAGCTTTGCTTCTAATGCATTCCATTTTGTCACTGTGCATCTTTAATGCCTTTTCCCCACATTTTACTTCTTTGTTATGTGTTATTTTCCCTCCTTAAAATGTAAACTCCCCGAGGGCAGGGAATTTGAGGGGGCCTTGTATTTGTACCCCTAGAAGTTCCCCTGACACATAATAAACACTTAGAAATGACAGCTGACTTATTGACAAGTTGGAGTCACTGCTTAATGCAGTGCAGCTGCTTCTTTTTGGCACAGGAATAATTTCTACTCCTAAGATACCTTCTTGGAGAGATAGACCTTCAAGTCTTGGTCTGGAAAAGCATGCTGTTGGCATTATAACATTTACATTTTAAAATGAACTGAATTTAGATTTAGAAAACTCATATTTGGGAACTGGTGCTGTCATTTACCTGCTGGGTGATGATGGGAAAGGGACTCTTCTCTAAGGTTAACTTTCCTCATTGGTTTCCTCATTGGAGGCTATGTTAGTACAGGTCTTTGAAGAATTTTAGAATCGATTATGAGACACGAGAGGCACTGGCAGAGGACAGCACAGCATAGTGTGCCTGCATCAAAAAAAGGCTCTATGTTCTAAGAGCAAAGCAGAATTGCATTAGCTCAAAAGAAATGTGAGAGGTACAAATTTAGAGACATCTCCACCCCAAAGGTTCCATGGACTACCTGTGCCAGATCTGTGGTAGAGCATTCTAAGCTCATATTGGTCTGATCAGCCACAGTTGGACCCACAGTCCATTGACCCCAACATTATGATATCATTTTGGTCCTCTTTGAGCACAAAGGACAATAACCAATCAGCCAGCTTCATCTTCTGGCTTTGAGTATGGTATTTCATGATACATACTAATATTCATTTTTTAGTAAACATTTGTTAAACACCTACTATTTATAAGGCACTGAAGATACAAAGACCAAAAAATGGAACTATCCCTTTCTTCAGAGTTTAAATTTTTCAAAGGGGAAACAACCTGTATACAGATATGTAAAAATAAAATATACACAAAGAAAATATTTAGAAATTTGGGGGTAAGTGGGTATGATGAGGGCTGAAAAGGGGGTGTGAGACCCCCACAAAGACCAGGGAACCAGGGGTAGGTCATCTGGAGAAGAATTCACAGACTCAAGCATTGTTGAAGTCAAGGTAAAGATTTTATTATACTTTTCAGCAGGCAAGAGTTCTTAGATAACCTGCAACCTTAGAGGGATACAGAGAAAGTTTATGTAGGATCACTTGTGCCAAATATATTAACTAGGTGTTTTGGGGTGGGATTAGGGAGTGTTTAAGGAGTGGTCAATTCTTAAAGGAACATGCATTTTTGGTATCTACTGCTCAGGTATCTTACCCAGAATTCATCAGGAAATAGCCCAAGGTGGGGCTACCTGGAGGTGTGGTTTTAGGCCTGAGAAGTCACTAAGACAACCAGGGGTCAGGGCTGGCTCAGAAAAACCAGGTTGTTCTTGTCTTGTTAGACAAAGTAAATTTAAGAGAGTATAGGTATGTCCAAGTCTAGGATACATGATTGGTCAGTGAGTAGTAAAGGTCGTTATGACCCAGTGCACAGCCTGTTCAGCCAGTACACAGCTGGTTCAGACTAATAAGTTCTATAGGTGCAGCTGGCCACTATAGCAAGAAGGGAGATAATGGTTGTTGCAAGAGCAGGCTGTGTCCTTGAGCTAGGGAGAAACTGCCTGGAATAATGTTTTGAGGATATGGAGAAATGGGATTTTTAAAGAGAAATGTGATTTTAGAATTGGGGCCCAAGTATATGTACCCAAACACCCCATCAGGTAGATGAGCATTAATAATGAGAATAGCTAGCATTTATAGAATACTCTAAAGTTTGCAAAGCACTTTAGAAATATTATTTTTATATTGTATTAACATTATTATATTATCTATTTTCAATATGTGTTATATACTATGTTATATCATATTATTATTATATTAAGCTGTGAGGTACATGCTATTATTATTTACATTTTACCATTGAAGAAACTAAAACTTACAGAGGCTAGGTAATTTGCTCAAGGTCACCTAGTAGAAAGAGACTGAGAATGGATTTGAACTCGGTCTTACTTGAGACCCAGCATTCTATCTACTGCAGTTCCCAGTTGGCTCCTTCAATAGTTAAGAATCTAGTTCAGGGGTGAGGAACCTGCAGCTTCAAGGCCACATGTGGATATGGTCCTTTGACTGAATCCAAATCATAAATTCTGTGAAGTTTAGATTCAGTCAAAGGGCTGCACTTGAGGCCTTGAGGCCTCAGGTTCCCCACCTTTGAAGTTAGTCCATTTTCTCTGCTTATCTGGCTGTCTTCAGTAGAATTGCAGAATCATAGATAGTGCATGACATGAATGTATGATTAATACTGGACTCTATTTGCAGATGAAGTGAGAGGGATAACCACAGAACTCAAACATTTCCTTAACAAACAGGTTGATGACTTCGGGGCAGTGAGTACCAAGAGAAGAAATGAATCACCTTTGTCAATATATTGAGGAACACAAAGATGACATCATGTTTTTGGAAAAGGAGGCACTGTGTTAAGTGCTTTACTATTATCCCATTTGGTCTGTCCAACAACCCTGGGAAACAGGGCTATTATTATCCTCATTTTATAGTTAAGGGAACTGAAGTAGATAGGAGTTAAGTGATTTATCCAGAGTCACACAGCTAATAAGAGTGAAGCAGAATTTGAACTCAGATCTTGACTCTAGTGGACTGTGTGCTGTGCAGTGTGGTGCCACCTAGCTGCCTCTGGAACACCTTCCATTGGGATTCTCCTATGCAGTTGTTAAGTTAGGGGTAGAGGTGCATGGAATTTATCACAGATTGACCCTGCTTTGTCTTTAAGGACAGGCAAGAGAGTACAGTAGAAAAAAGACTAGATTTAATCCAAGGACTTGATTTTAAACCTCAGAGCTCTGTGACCATGGTCAAGTAACTTAACTTAGAGGAGGATCAGTTTCCTTATCTGTAAAATGAAGGAATTAGATTTAGATGGCTTCATTTCTCACCTGGCTATATTTCTTTGGGACTTCTATGACTGACTTCTCCCAGTCCCAGTAAGCTCAATGAGATAACCTCCTCATTCTGTAGGGGAGCTAGGTGGTACAGTGGATAGAATGCCAGGCCTGGAGACAGAAAGACACACCTTCCTCACTTCAAATCTGGCCCTGGACACTTATTAACTGTGTGATCCTGAGCAAGTCACTTAACCCATCTGCCTCAGTTTCCTCATCTGTAAAATGAGCTGGAGAAGGAAAAGGCAAACCACTCCAGTATCTTCACCAAAAATCCCCCACAGGGGACTACTAAGCAACCACCACCATCATCCTTCAAGATCTGATCAGCCTTGGGCCACCACTCCATCACTGCCACTGCCTCTCGTCTTTGTATAAGGAGAGAATTCAGCTAAGACATGTCCTCGTTTCTCATCTGGCTTCACTATTCTGGGACTTCTCTGCCTCACTTCTCCACCATGCACAGGCATCAACTACCTAACCTTCTTAAATACCTCCTCTCCTCCATCCCCTTTAAGCTTTCTTGTTTTGTTTTGTTTTCCCCCCTTAGATTATAAGCTTCTTGAGGGCAAAGACGGTCTTTTCCTTTTTGTATTTGTATCCTCTGTGCTTTCCACAGAGCCTGATACATAGCAGTTGTTTAATAAATGTTTATTGCCTTCTAAGGTTCCTTTCACCTCTAAATATGTGATTTTATAATCACGGAATAAGGTGTGTATCCTGTGCATGTTGCTGGTGGATCAAATTCAGCACTTCTGGCTAGAATGGAGTTGCTTCTGCCTCATAGAATCTCAACATAATTTAAAAGCACAGTTCATGTAATGCCTACTACAAGAGGCCTTTCCATATTTTCCTAGTTATTACTTTTCCCTTCCTTTTGAAATTACTTTGGATATTTACTTATTTGTGTCCATGTTGTAGGGCAGCTAGGTGGCACAGTGGACAGAGCACCATACCTGGAGTCAGGATACCTTAGTTCAAATTCAACCTGAGAAACTTACCAGCTCTCTGACCCTGGGCAAGTCATTTAGTTTGCCTCAGTTTCCTTATCTGTAAAATGAAAAATCTGCCAAAATCTGCCAACAAAACCCCAAAATGGGGTGATGACTGAAAAATTAGTCAAGCACAAGAAATTCATATTGTATCTTCTAGTTGAATGTAATCGCCTTGTAGGCAGGACCTATTTTATTTCTGTCTTTATATCTCTGGAGCCTAGCACAGGGTTATAATGGCAAGTAAAATAGGATCTTTTGCTGTTTTTGTTTTAATAAAATCAAGAAGTATAATTCCTTTATTTGAATGTGACTGAGGAGAATGTTTCCCACCCATTGATGGGTCTGCCCATTGTGGAAAGCTTGATTAGGGGAGTTATTTCGAGGCACTGGGTCAGAGGGTTATGCCCTCTGGCTCTGAAAAGGGTATAAATACTCTAAGGGTGAGGTTTTACTTTGGGGCTTACTGACTAGAAGTGTTTGTTTGCCCAGAAGAGGACTCTGGGAAGTCACTAAGAAGCCCTCCTCCCCCCTAGATGTTCCCTCTCTGGTAAAGATGTATTTATGTTACTGGTCTGTTTTTTGGAAGCATGTCTGTTGACTTTTAATTTCTTTGTGTTTTCTTTGAAGTTTGGGGTGCTGACTCCCCTGAAATAGGTGAATGATGTACGTGCTTGGTTAAAGGATTGATACATATGCTTGATTAAAGTGATTTTTAATCCCTCAAAAGTTGCCTTTCCTTTGATGAATGTAGGTCTGAGAACCTGTGATAGTAGGCCTGTATGTTGGGGTGCTTACTGATACAAGGGCCTTACTTATAGAAGATGCTTATGGTGTCCAGGTTTCAAGGCTGAAGTGTCTTGTGAGCTGCTTCTTAGGTGTGACTCTTCATTGGTGGAAAGAATTCTCTACATTGTCTGCTTGATGGTGGAAAAGCAACCACCCTGACATACACAGAAGGACCTGCTGTACAGGTTCTTAGATCTGCTTTTTGAAAAGGAAAGCAGCTTTTGAGGGGTCAACAATCACTTTAACCTCACTTTAATCAAGTACATATATCATTCACTTAGTTCAAGGGAAAAAGTCAACACCCTGAACTTCAGAGAAAATACTGAGAAATAAAAATCGACAGGTCTTCCAATTGTCTGACTGTAAGCAAAAAAATACATAGTTACCAGAGAGAGAAGTACCAATACCTGGCTTTTCACAGCCAGGGGGCTCCTTAGTGGCTTCCCAGAGTCTTATCTGGCACACAAATCTTCTTCCAAAAACTAAGCTCCAAAGTAAAACCTCACCTCAGCTTTTCAGAGCTGAAGGGCAGGACCCTCTGACCCAGTGCCTTAGTAGAAATTAACAAAAGGTTTTAAGGCCTATTAATGGGTGGGGAAGATTTTTAACTCTTCCCCCCATCCACCATTAACCTGTAATTACCAGTACAGATGGACGGAGTTGGCATGAAGAAGAGCAATACTTGTTCCTTCTTTGAGACAGACTTAATACATAGCTACTAAATACATATCTACTACATACAATGGTTCGACTTAATACATATCTACTAAATTGAAGGAGCATCTAAAGGAGTACTTATGGTGGAGGCCCATCCATGATACCCTATTTCATTCAGTTTTCCATGATAAATTGTCCATGATCTGGTCATGTGATGGTTGAGACAGATGTATTAAAATGTAATCTATAGAAGAGCATTTGTTGGTTAGATTAGTGGGTGGCCAAAGGATAATCAAGATTTTTATGGTCATATGCATAGTAGGTATCCAACAATGGGCTATCATTGAGTACCATCTAATACAGTATTTCCCAATCCAAGGGTTAATGACTGTAAATAAGTGGATTGGAGTTATTACAAAGGGTTCAGAAGACCACGTACATACCTAGAATTTCCATTTTAAAGAATAAGCTACAGAAAGCAAACATATCTATTGTCTAAATGATATGACTCATTTAAAATTTTTACTAAATTGATTTCAACTTTTGATCCACATATATTTTCTTAATCTGCTGGTAATAATTACCATGATATGAAGGCTGGCAGAATGTTTTGGCATTTAAAAATGATCCTTCTCCTTGACTTTACCTCATCTACCTCCCCCATTTAAATAATAGTAATGGTTTCCTTCCTTATATCTTGGATACTCAGCTAGCTGAATCAAAGTGCTTTTCTGAAGCTCTGTAGCTAGATCAATGTGGGCAGACTACTTTTCTACTCAGTAATGTAGTGTGTGTACACTCACTTTATTCATGTATCAGATTCCTAAATGGAAAAACACTGCCAGGCCATTAATAATCTTCCCCCAAACACCTTGAATCTTGACTCAATGAGGGCACATTGCAAATGGTCTCTAATGGCTTTTATTTCTCATTCTTGTCACCTCAGATCTAATCAGCTGTTTGGCCATTTTTTATCCCTGCTTGGCAAGCTCTCCCCAAACTCCCTGGCCTCTTGAATTGGGACCTAGAAAAGAGGTCAGGACTTAAGACTTGCCCTCAGAACAGCAGGGAGGGGCAGTGAGAATAGGAAAAAAATGGATTTATTTGCCAGTTCTGTTTGTGGTTTATGTTCAGTACATAGAAACCTCTTTTGTCTCAGCATTCTTCTCTCACGATAAGAAAGTCTTCTCCAATTACTCACTGATTCCCTAAACTGAAAAAAAAATGAAATACAATATCAAAAAGGATGTCCAAGAAAGAATTGAAAATTTAATTTAATTCAAATCGAGATATAAAAAATGGTGTAAAAATCATTCCTGAGAGGAAGCTTCTTTAATGGATCATAGATTTAGACCTAGAATGGACCTTGAAGGTCATTGAGTCCAACTATCTCATTATACATATGAGGAAACTGAGTCCCAGGTAAGAAATTTATTCAGAGTCACACAATTATTAAGTGTGTAAAGGAATCTGTGAACTCAAGTTTTCCATCCTGAGGCCTGCTCTCCTGATTGGTGATTCCCTGGATGAGATCATCAATCATCATTTTTTGAGATCCCCTAGCCATTCTCTTACCTTCATTCCCAGTAGAACTCATTTTGCAGAATATTCTACCTTCCCACCAGCCGCCCTGCTACCCTCCTCCCCACTGTTCACTTTTCAGTCCTTCTTTATGTTTTGTCTTCCCCTATTAGAATATGAACTCCTAGAGAGTAAGGATGACTTTGTTTTCTTATATTTGTATTCTCAGCACTTATCATAGTGCTTGATTCAAAAATCATTTAGTCAATGCTCTGTTTATGCTCTGTCCATCCATTCATCCATCCATCTATCCATCCATCCATCCATCTATCCATCCATCCATCTATCCATCCATCCATCTATCTATCCATCCATCCATCTATCCATCTATCCATCCATCCATTCATCCATCCATCTATCCATCCATCCATCCATCCACCAATGCATATCTCTGCATTTGTCTTTGTCTCTCTCTGTTTCTCTCTTTCCCCTACCTATCCCAAAGAATAGATCTCCATCCACTATGCTGCCTAGTTGTTGTTAGAGAAGGAAAATAGAAAGTAGGAAATGGAGTAGGAAAACCCAAAGGTACTTCATTTTTTTCTCCTTCTTGGATGTATCTTAGACTGTTCATTGATCCTCCCTTTTCTGAACACTTTAGAACCTATACCATACAGTTTAGTACCTAGTTATGTACTTTATAATGTTGTTTTAGAAATTGCTTTATATGGTCTTGACTCCTCACCTAAATTATAAAGTCTTTATGGGCTAGGTCCACCTCTTATACTGTCCTGGATTCCACAAGGAATTTGGAACAGTACTGGATTGTCAGTTTGGTAAAATGGGGAGAGCTTAAAATCAGTACACTCAGCTTCAAATCTTGACTTTGCCCTTTTATGGGTTTTGGGCAAGTTCATTGAATTTCTTTGTGCCTTAGTTTCTTTGAATGTAAAAGGAAATAGCAATCATACATGAACCATTTGTTTCACAAGATTAATTTTTAAACAAAATATAACTAAAAGACAGATAGCTGGCACAATAAATAGAGAACTGGAACTGGAGTCAGGACCACCTCAGTTCAAATCCAGCTCAGACACTTATTAGCTGTATCACCCTAGCCAAATCACTTAACCCTGCCTTCCTCAGTTTCCTCAGCTGTGAAATGGGATAATAACAGCACTTATCTTTTAGAATTATTGTGAGGATCAAACAGGATAATATTTTCAAAGCACTTAGCATAATGTTGGGCATATGTACCAGGGTATTAATAAATGTTTCTTTTCTTCCTTCCTTCTTTCCTTCCTTTAACTATTTAGACTGGTCAATGCCACTGATTCTCCTTGGTCATAATGAAGCAAAATGAGGTTGGAGACAGATGTATACACTTATTTCTGGTTGTTGATTGATGAATAGCTTTTCTGTCCACAAACTTCTGTGGAAGCTAAGGGAGATGAGGGTGGAGGATAGTGATGCTAAATCAGAATAGACTATATTCAAGTAAAAACATTATACTCTGAATTATTTATGAAGTAGGACAAGACAGAGAATCAATATATTACCTTCATATCAGACTCTCCCTCCTCACATAAAGGACCTGTGAATACTTTGGGAAACTTTCACTTCTCTACCTTTTCATTTCAACCTTGATCATCTGGGAATTTCAACATGTGACCCATTCCCACCTCCAAGGTAATTCAATCACTCCACATACAAGAGTACTGGTTCACAAGGCTCAAAACATGAACAGTTTTATTTATAAGTTAATAGAAAAAGAAAGACTCATATCCAAAGTCAGTAAGTGACCTTCCTCTTGGGGACCTGTGTAGCTTCAGTGAGTTACATTTTGGTTGATCAGGGGGGTGCTTCAGATTTTATCTTCTATCTCAGCTATCTCCTTTAATACCCCTTTGATCTGCTGGTGTTGCTCCTTTCTAAAAACATTTTTTCTGTGCTTCCCTTAGCAGTCAGGACTAGTTTATGCTTCTTCATACCCTCTACCATTTTTCTACTTTTTTCTCTTCTACATTTCTACTCTTCTCAGCTCTAGAAAGAGCCCTTGTATCTCAGGCTCCTGTCCTCCATCATTCTTTTATCCTTCTCAGTTTCCAGCAGACAAATTTTTCCCCTGGTAGACAAATTATCCAATGATTGGACTACATAAGGAAAACATTCCTGGTATATTTGCAACTCGAATAATAAACTTTCTTATTTTTCTCCCTTAGCCCTTCTTTTGCACATGATCCATACATCTGACAGCATTATAACAAGGAATGCTCTCCCCTTTCACCATGCAAATGAATCTCTTTTTCCAGTCTATATAATTGTGGTGACTTACTACATATAGTTAGAATGCTTTCTTTGTCAGTGCCTAGGCATTGTCATTACATGTGAGTAAACATGTCCAAAGTAAAAATATCCAAAGAGTTAATGGTACACTCACAATGGTATCCTCAATATTCCCTTTGCCCCCTTTCCTGGGCCAGCTGGGTGGAATAATTCAAATAACCCAGGACTGCCTTTTGAACTACCTTTCAACTGCCTTTTGAACTTGCCTTTCTTTCCTATGAAAGGGAAAGGGACAAAGTTAGATGCTGCTGGCATATTTCTAGGGGGCAAGAAAGGATTTCAATTCATATTACAGATATCCCTCATTTTTCTTTCATATAGCTAAATACTTTTTCATTTCATTTCAAAGCACCATGTAGTGATGAAGAAAAAAAACCCAAAGGAGTAACAGGCTTATAAAGTGTATAAGTAATGTCACCAACATTAGATGCAGATTACAATATCAACAGTGCAAAATGGTGTCCATTCACAAACTAACTTTAATTCAGTTCAGTTCAATTGAATTTAACTAAACAAACATTTATTAAACACTTATTATTTCCAAGAACTGTGACAGATACTATGAATATAAAAATAAAAAAAATCTCTTCCCTGGAGGACATTTTATCCTACAAGTAAATACAAAATATGCATAGTAATAATCACAACTGTTACTACTACTAACATTTTTATAGCACTTACTATGTGCCAGGCACTGTGCTAGGTGCTTTACCATTTTTATCTCATTTGATCCTCACAACAACCCTAAGAGGTAAGTGCTATTATTCTCCCAATTTTACAGATGAGGAAACTGAGACAAACAGGTTCAGTAACTGGTGTAGGGTCACACAGCTTGTGCATGTCTGAGGCCATTTTTGAACTCAGCTTTTCTTGACTTTGACAGAAATAAATAAATACAAAATATATACAGAAATTATTTCAAGAAGAGGGAAGACTAATAACTCCTGGGAAGGAGGCTGGATCAGTATAATTTTCATGTAGGGCTTGTCACCTGAGCTCTACTTTCAAGGAAACTAGGGCTGCAATGAGGCAGAAGCTAGAGGAGAGTATACCGTATAATTAGTTGACTACTTGTACCAGGGCCAAGTAGTAGTCATAAGAGAAAGAATGTGTGTATGGAGATAACTAGTAATTGGATGGGAATGAAGAATACATGAAGGGAAACATGTAATATAAAATGAGACCAGAAATTTAGATGGGGAAGGAAGACTTTGGGAAGCTTTGAGTGCCATAAAATTTTGTAATTCCTAAAAGTCATAGGGAGTTATTGAATATTTTTGTTTAGTAGGGTGACACATTCATATCTGTTTTCTGAACATTAATTTCAAAGCTATAAGAGTAAGGAAGTAGGCTAAGACTAAAGCTAAGAAGACAATTACAATACTCTATTGAAGTGGGCCAAGGAAGCTATTGCAATAATCCAGGTGAGAGGTAATAGTGGATTGAACTAGAGTAGAGGTTATGTGATTAGAGAGAAAGGAACAGAGGTGAGAGATGATGTGGAGATAAGGTCATGTAGCCTTGTTATGTCAAGTCAACAAAATTTATGAAGTGCCTACTATGTGCCAAATATTGTGATAAAAGCTGGCAACTGATGGAAGAATAAAGAATATTTCCATGGGAAACATTGATTACTGGAATAATGGTAGTGCTATAAAGAGTAACATAAAAGTTTGGAGTAATGGAAGGCTTGGAGAAAAATAAAATCATATCAGTTTGGACATGTTAAATTCTAACTGCTTATGGGATGTTCAGGTTAAAACATATGATAAACAAATGGTAATACCAGAAAGTTGGTGTTCAGGAAAGAGATTGGAAATGATTTTAGATGGGATTTCAGAGACTCTCTCTGCATAGAAGTGTAACACCAAGGAAGAGAGTGTAGACGAAGAAAAAAAGTGGTCTGGGACAGATCTTTGGTGGGGGGTGGAGGTAGAGGTAACCATACTTAGTGGACAGTATGATGATCATCCAAATAAGGACATTGAAAAGTCCCAGGCTGATAGGCAGATGGAAAACCAGGATAGAATAGTATTACACAAACTAAGGAAGGTGAATGTGTCCAGGAACTGGAGAGAGTCAACAATGTCAAATGTTGCAAAAAGGATTGAAAAGGACGAGAATTGTGGGAAAAAATCTTTATATTTAGCATTTAATCGTTAACTAGTGATCTTGGAAAGACTAGTTTCAGTTGATAAGATGAGGCAGTAGCCATACCATAAGTGCTTAAGAAGTCAGTGGAAAGTGAGGAAATGGATGCAGCAAGTATAGAACATATTCTCTAATAATTTTATTGTAGAAAGGTAAAGAGCTAAAATCTTGAGAAAATGGCAGTGTGAGCTCAGAATTTTTTAAAAGCATAGGGAAGATTCATGAATGTTTTAGGGGCCAAGGAAAGCATCAGCAAATAGGTAGGAATTGGAGATGAAAGAGGAAACCATTGAGGGGGAAGATTAAACTCCTGACAGGACAGGGGAAGGGATGGGTTACAGAATGCAAACAGGAGGGTTTGTCTTTCTTAGAGAAGGCTTGTCTCTTCATTGAGAGTGGAACAAAAGAGGAGGAATAGGGGCTATAGAGTTTGTAGTGTGGAGTTAAGTCGAGAAAAAGGGAGCAATTTTTTCTAAGAAGGAGGGAGGAAGAAGTAGAGTAAGAGTTCTGAGGAGAGAAAAGGTTTAAAAAAATCCATTGTAGAAAGTGTGATAGAGTCCATCAAGGATGGCTACAGGGCAGAGAAAACCCTGTTAATATAAGACAATATATTTGTAACGAATAGTTGGTTCAATTACATGATTATCTGTAGGAATGTGGGTAGAAATGGATAAGATATAGATGGTGGAATGGTTAATTTTTGGATTTTAGAAATGTGTGACTTGAATAAAATAAAGGACAATGAGTTTAAAGGGTAGTTAATAGTTTATGATTGAACTTGTCAGTTGTAAGGTTGAGACTGAAGATAAGAAAGAAGCCTAGAGCAATGGGGAAAAAAAAAAAACCCAACACCACCTAAGAAAACATAGCTTCAAATATGTATAACTCAAATTTTAGAAAATTCCATCAAGCCATGAAATTCCAGATATATTTAGCCATTATATTATGTCTTAAGAGCTGATTGTGAAATATTCAAATTGCTTCCCAAATAGGCAAATGTTATAAATCAGGACTTGACTTATTGATTGGTGGATTGCCTAGTCTTACTAAAGTGAGAAATCAGAGAACATGCTAATAATGCTGATTAAATTTAAAAGTCCTGTGTGTACATTTTTGGGGTAGTCAGTTATTAAATATTTACCAGCACACTACTAGCTGTAATAATAATAATAATAATAATAATAATAATAATAATAATAATAAATAGAAGTAGTGGTAGTGTGATGTTGGTAGTAGTCATGGTGGTAGAAGTAGTAGTAGTAGTAGTAGTAGTTGTAGTAGTAGTAGTAGTAGTAGTAGTAGTAGTATGTGTATGGGAGAAAGAAGGTAATGACCAAACAGCATCTTTTTCCATCTTTACATTTGCTGATTTATTTTGTGCCAATTTTTAAATCAAGTGGCATAAAATGGTGTAGAATGAAATTTAAAAAGCAAAATATTTGTCATCATTACTTGACTATATCTCTCATGTTGTCTACCATAAAAAGATAAGACAAATAGTTTAGTGTGTCAATCTTGCTGATAGAAATGTTTTTACAAAAGAGAATTCTACAGACTTCATTCATGCCCATTGAAAGACTGCCAGTGAATTGGCATCACAAAATCTTCATAAAGTAGCATCAGATGGGATTGACATTAAAGATGCAAGAGGCAAAGCTGATGACATCACAGAAAATTCAGTGGATAAATATAAAGGAGTGCAAGCAAACAATCTTTGGGAAAACAAATTTGCCCAATTCATTTCATGTGCAGCACCAAATTTTAATGTAGCAGGTCTAATGCAGCGCCTTTTAATAATGTAGCGCTTGCATTTTCACAATATTACACAGACTTTTCATGTTTTTTTTTTTTCAAGATCTACCAGCTGCTGGGAAATGTTAATGAACATATTGCAGACATCTTAAAGGTTATTCAGAAACAAGCTAGTGTTCTAAAATAAATGCTCCTAAGTATTTCAGTCACACAAGAACAGTATTTAAGATATCGGATGATGCTATTGTAAACAATAGCAAAACTAGAAGCCATTTCCACTACTCAAAATCTTCTCCATTGAATAACTTTACCAATATGGTTCAGAGCTTGGCTGTAGTTCTACCAGCGCACATGAAAACTGAAAACCTTACAACTAACAACCTGATGTGCCATCCAAGGATGTGGTAAACTTGCACTGAAGTTTTCAAAATAGTTATTTGACTAGAAGGGTAAATGCATCACATGGAGGAATAACTTTAAAACATTTCATTTATTCTCAAAAAAAATGACAGAAGAATTGGAAATGCCCACAATTTTCCATCAAAGAAAGAGAGAGTATTGAACAAACAGAAATATATAAAATATCATATAAAATATACAACAAAATGTAACAGAAGTATTACAACAAAGTAGTGACAGTCAAATTAGTCAAATTAGGAACTGGAGAGAAAACCATTCAGGGGATGGAATGTGATAACTTTTCAAGTATTGGAAAGGCTGTTCTTTGGAAGAAGAATTTGACTTAATTTGTTTGATCAGAACTAGAAAAAATGGATGGAAGATTCAAAGGTAAATTGAGGCTTACTATTAGTCACAATTTCATAATAATTAGAAAGATGCAAAAGTTGAATTGATTTCCTCCTAGGTTCTTAGGAGATCTTTAAGGAAAGTCTGGTAACCATTTTGTTATAGTTTATAGTGGAGACTCTAACTATAGTCACTGAAATCACTTCCATCTCTGAAATTTTGCAGGTCTGCTACTCAATGAGCTATAACAGTAATTTCAGTAGGAGTGATTGTGGCATGGTAAATATCATGGTGAAGAATATTCATGTGAGAAAATCTAGGAATCAAATCAAGGACTCATAGGCACTTGGGGAAAGATCAATGGAAGGAAAAATAGGAGTGATTTAGTCATTGGAGTATGCTATAGACTATCTAGATGGAAATTAGAAATCAATGAGAAGTTTCAGAAACAGACTGTGGATTTGACATAGAAGCTTGATGTAATAAGAATGAGTAACTTCAATTATCTGGATACCCTTTGGAGCTCTCTTTCTACCAAAAGCAGAGCAACTAGTAATTTGTTATTCCACCCTAAGACTATGTTCATCCTCCAATGGGTGGAGGAATCAACAAAAGGAAATTCTACTCTGGCTTTGATACCAACAGGGATTGAAATGTTGGGAAACTAAGAGGAAAGTGACTATTCCCTCCTAGAAATGGTGATGGTCAAGGAATAGAAGAGTGAGTATAGTCTGACATATATCCTAGATTTGGAGGGAACAGATTTCAAAGAGTATAGAAAAAGAGAATGTACAGTTCCATGGACCAAAATTCTACAAGAGGAGAGATGGGAAACTTAAATGTGTGACTAATGACACAAGGTGAAATTTCACATAAAGAAGGATAGGAGTTATTCAAGGCTGATATGGATGCACAGAGGACTTAACAATCAAATGATAACATATACGTATATATATGTATATATATACATGTATATGTATATACTACATATACATACACATATATATTTAGAATATGTATATGCATACATATCTATGTGTATATATATACATATATATATACACACACATATACATACATATGTGTGCTTATATGAAACATCAAAGATGTCAAAGTCATCCACTGCATTCCAGACCATCACCTCTCATCTGGACTTCTGTCTTGCCCCTAGACTTCAATAAAGGGCCATCTCCAGTAGTCTTCATCTGTATCATGCCATTGGACCCAGATGTCTCCAGAGAAGAAAGTGAGGCTGGTAACTTTGAACAGCCCTCCCTCAGTTAAGTCCAATTCACTTGAAAGTCATAGCATCACCTTCTTGATGTCATGGTTCTCTTTGAGAACAAAGGACAAACAACAAGACACTTCAATGACTGAGTGAGGTTGATGACTTTGTGCAACTCTGCCTCATTTAAATCCAATTCACCGACAAGTCAAGATATCATCTGTAAAGTCTTTGATCCTCTTTGGAAACACTACAACTACAATAACAAGCACATATATAATATGCACATATGCATATATGAATACATATATGCATTCACATGTGTATTCACACATGTGTATGTGTGTATACACATAGATAAAAGCAAGGACAAATTATAAGGGATAGATATAAACAAATAGCATGTTCCTTTCAGAATTGTATCAATCAAATGATACAGTTTCGAAAGATCTGAAGCTGTTGAGGAAAGTTAAGGATAGCAGTGGTTAGAAGTCTGGCTGAAAAATCTGAATTAAGAGAGACATAACTTACATGAATCAGAAGATAAATAATGATAACAATAAGAGCATTTATGTAGTACCTCCGATACACAAAGCATGGACTAAGCCAAATATATCTTTAGATCAGATAATACTTTATTTTCCCTATGAAATGTAATAAGGACTTGATAAATATATTATTCCTGTATTGTCCCCAGATGGGCTATTGTGTTAGGTTTTGGCTACCAACTTTTCAAAATGGCAATGATAAAGCCCAGAACATCTAGAAAAAGCCAGCCTGAATTGTGAAGGATCTTGAGACCATGCTGTATGAAGGTTGGGATATTCCACTATTTAAGAGTTATTATATGGAAGAGGAATTGAATTTGTTCATTTTGGCCCTGGAGGATAGTACCTGGAATTATTGTGGAAGTTACAAAGAGATTGTAGCAGTGGCAAAATCTACACATGCAGATTACTGAAACATTGATTAGTTTTTCCCTTAAAATAGGGATGAAACTGTCCCTAGGACTTAATTGGTTCAGGGATCTAAGGTTTAAACTGTTAAAATGATTTTCCAGTCACCAAAGGAATAAAAGCCCAGCATTCATATGCTTCATGGACTTTCCACAGCCATGAGAGTCAGCATGCCTTTCTGACCAGGCATACCATTGAGGCAAATGCAGAGTTGAGGAGAGATACAACGCACTACTGCGCATTCTTTCCATGCTTTCATTGAGGAAACTTCCCTTTGTTAAAAATTACATGGTCTATGTCTGTTTCATTCCAATCAGATCTGGACCATAACGTAGGGAAATTGAGTCTTGCTTGATGTCAGGAAAACATTCCTAATAGTTAGAGCTGTCCGGAAGAGGAATGGGCTGGGATGGGAGGTTCCCCCTCATCAGAAATCTCCAAGCAAAGGTTAGAGTATTACTGGTACAGCAGTGTGTTATGGGTTGGACTATACAGCCACTGAGGTCCCTGAAATTATTTAATTCTATTATGGTGATAAATCAGAAAGAGGAATGCTTCAAGAATTCCAAACGGATTTTGAACTCCTTGCTGGTTCTAAGGTTCACAGAATGGGACTGGATGAGTTCAAAAAAGGTGCAGACCATTAAGCTGTGAAAGTTAAGAAGGAGCTTGCAGTTTCAGAATTATGTCAGTAGACAAGTTCAAGCAATATACACAGAACTGACTGGCTCATATTGAATTAATAGCAACTCTTGATCTTTGCCATCTGATAAGGAAATAAGCCCTAGGGAATTGCTTTAAAAAACACAGAAACAGGATAATGCATTCATTTGACTTTGTTCCTGCTTTATCCTATGTACCATCTATATATCATCTCACAGAATCAGAGTCAAAGAATGTCAAAAGTTGGAAGGGACTTCAGAGATCCGACTCATACCTTAACAGGAATCCCCACTAAACCGTACTTTGCCAGGGATCATACAGCCATGACATGAAGACAATGAATCAGAGATAACGTACTATATCCTTAGGAAGTCCCATTCCACTTTGGTTTAGCTATATACATTAATATTTTCCCCTTATTTTGAGCTGAAAAATGCCTTTCTGAAACTTTTACCCTTTGCTGCCAGTTCTGCCCTCTGGGGACAAGCAATACAAATCTAATCCCTCTAGATGATCGCCTTTCAGTACTTGAGTACATTTATGATTAAATATCTCAGGCTCCTTCACGTAATCCTTCTTGATATTACTGATATCCAGCTCCTTTATCATCCTAGATGTACCCCTCTATACATTCTATACTTTATCAATTTACTTCCTGAAATGTGTTGCCTAGAATTGAATAAAGTACTCCAGATGTGCTTTGACAAGGGCAGAGAGAGTAGTGTGGGACCATCACTCTCCCTTCTTGTTTAGTTGTGTCTGACTCTTTGTGACTCCATTTGGTGTTTTCTGGGTAAAGATACTATAGTGGTTTGCCATTTCCTTCTCCAACTCATTTTATTGATGAGAAAACAGAGGCAAACAGGGTTAAGTGATTTGCTCAGGGTCATCCACAATAAGTGTCTGAGGCCAGATTTGAATTTACAAAGATGAGTCTTTCTGATTGGAGGCCCAGAGCTTTATCGGCACCACCTAGCTGCCCTCATCACTCTCCTAGTCCTGTATATTATTCCTCCCTAATTTCTAACACTCAAATTTCCCCACCTCCCAACTCTTTTCCCTTCTCCCCCTGCCAACCCACCCCCAGAACATACACACCTGAAGTATATTCCCAAGCAAATTAAGTATTATTGCCTGGCCGTCACACCAGTTGTTGTTATGGACAGTACTTGTCTATCTCCATGTTTGTATTTTACTATTAACTGCCAAAAAGCATATATGCTTTACCATTATCCAATGTATTTCACCCGTTTTTGTTCGTATTGCCTTTATTTACACTATTGTAACCATTTTCTATATTGTTCTTCTGACCTGGCTTTCTTCATTCTACGTCGCTTTAAACCAATCTTCCCATATTTCTCTAAATTTTTCCATGTGGTTCATTCCCCAAGGTGCAATAGTATTCCATTACATTTATATACTCCAATTTACTCAACCATTCCCCAACTATTGGACACATATTTTTTTAATGTGTTTCTTGTTGCGAACAGTGCTGCTATTAATATTCCTATACGTATGGGTTATTTTTTTTTAACTTTTCTATGACTGCCATTAACCTCCTTGTCATTAAACCAGTAGTGAGTCTTCTGAGTCAAAACGCATGAGTGCTTTAGTAGCTTTTTTGCATAGTTCCATATTGTTGTCCAGAATATTTTAACCAATTTGCACTTCTGTCAACAAGGAATTATTGTACCTAATTTTTCATAGTTAGTCCCACTTCCTATTTTGAATTTTCCTCCCTTAACATCTTTGGTAATTTGAAAAGTCTGCCTGATACCTCAGCGTTGTTTTTTTCTTTTTTTTTGTTCTGATTACTAGTGATTTCCAGATGTATAACATGAACTCCATGCTTGAATGATTTCTTTCCTGTCTCTGTACCCACCTAGCATAGTACCTTGAACATAAGTGCTTAATACCTGTTTCTTGAATTGAATTCAGTAACAGCAAATGAAATCTAAAATTATATAAGAATACTCTTTGTTACCTTTTGCACAGGATTGATTCCTGAATTTATGTAAACTTTCCAATAAAAGCTTTTCACTGAAAAACACATTAATTTTTATAAGGTAAGCAATGATTTCCACAAAAGCATGTCTCTTTCACACTGGCATGGAAGAATCAAAATTACAAGTAATCCAAATCTTATTGGAAAGTTGCTTGGTGAATGTAGCCAAGCAGGCATGTACCATGTTATTGATGAAGACTTAAATACAAAAGTAGTGGAAGAGGAAATATATCAAGGGAAATGTGAGACAAGAAAATGAGTTAAGGTGGTTAATTATAACCAGCAAGTATTCCTGAGGCATTAAGAGAATCAGTGTTCTGGGAAGTCTCCCTAAAATGTTAGGTGGATTTGCAATGGAAGATTTATGAAAAAAAAAAAAAGGCAAGGAGGGGATGCCACTTTGCACCACTAGTTTACCAAGGAAAACATGGACCTACCAAAGTAGCCATGATGTTATGATTTTCAAAAGAACAGTTGTATTATAACCACTTGCTGGGTTTCTTTCCCTCCTTTATTTCCCTCCTCCTTATCTTGCATAACTTTTGCCACTCTCTCCTTCACACTAGTCTTATATGGAGAAGTGTCCCCTCTTCTTGCCAAGGCAAACTAGTCTCCATACACAAGTAATCTCATTCCAGTCTATTTTCTTTAGCATATTGGCCTTTTATCATCCCTACTCTCTTACTTTTCTTCAGTATCTCCCTGTCTTACTGGCTGCTTCCCTATTCCCAAATATGACCATGTCTCCCTCATCCTCAAAAAATACTCATCTGATCTGTCAATTTACAATAACTATCTTTCCATCTCTCTCCTCTTTTTTTGTGACTAAATTCCTTGGGGAGGCCATCTACAATTGCTGCCTATATTTATTCTTCTCTCATCCTCTTCTTAAATTCATCTTGTTTCTGACCTCATCACTCAACTGAATCTTCTCTCTGTCAAATTACCAATAGTCTCTTAGTTGCCAAATGTAATGACTTTTCCCCAATACTCATGTTCCTGTACTTCTTTGCAAACTTTGACACTCTCCATCACCCTCTTCCCACTGATACTCTTTTCTCTCAAGATTTTTGTGAAACTACTCACCTTGGTTCTTCTGTCTGATTGCACCTCAGTTTCCTTTGCTGGATCTTCATCCAGATCATGTGTGTTAAAAGTGAGAGTCTCTCAGGGCTTTGTACTGGGAACTCTTCCTTCCTCTCTCTATAATTTTTCCTTTGGTGATCCCATCAGCTCTCATGTAATTCACTGATCATTTCTGTTGTGATGTTTCTCAAGTTTACTTACCCAGGCCTAACTGCTCTTCTGACCTCCAGTATCTCAATTTCTACTTCATATTGGTCATCTTAAGTTAGATGCTGTGTGGACATCTTAACCTCAATATGGCCAATACTGAACTAGTTGTCTTTACCCCACAAATTTCTCCCTACATTCCCAGTTGTTGAGGGTACCGCTATCCTTCCAGTCATGGTTTTTTTCAAATCCTAATCTTTCATATCCAATTGTTGCCAAGGCCTGTAGAGTTTATCTTCATAACATCTCTCCCATATATTTTCTTCCCAACTCTGAAACTGCCACCACCTTGGTGCAGGCCTTCATCATCTCATGAATAGACTATTCCTATAGATCACAGGTTGATTTGCTTGCCCACATCTTTAAGGTTCATCTTCTACTCAGCTGATCATAAAATTAAGTATGCCATATCACAACTCTGTTCAATGAACTCTAGTGTCACTTTATCACCTTTTGGATCAAATACAAGATCCTCTTTTAGGTGTCCAAATCTCTTTCTAACCTGACCTCAACTTCTCTAGTCTTCTATTCATTAAAACAGCCCAAGTGTTTTGTAATCCAGAGACACTGGTCATCTTAATATTTCTAGAAGATACCCCATCTTGTGACTCTAAGAATTTTCACTGGTTATGCCCTAAATGTAGAATACTCTCCCTTCTCATCTCTGCTGCCTGATTTCCTTCAAGACCCAGCTAAAACTGTAACTTCTATAAGAAACCTTTCTTAGTCCTCTAATTTTAGTGCCCTTCCTCTGATGATTATTTCAAATCTGTCCTGTATATATCTTGTTTGTACATAATTATTTGCATGTTTTCTCCCCTATTAGATTTTGAGATCCTTCAGGGAAGGGGTTATTTTTTGCCTTTCTTTGCACCACAAAGGTTTAGTGCAATGCCTAATGCAAAATAGGTACCTAATATATGCTAATTGACTGATGGATTATAACACTGAGAAATTATTATTTCTCTCTCATATTAATATCCACTTATGAAAACTGGGGAGACTCCAGCTTTTTTTTCTCCCAGTTCTATTTCTTTCTCAGGGACTGGACTGATGGAAGATAAAATTAACATTCTCCTCATTCTGAGTATTGCTACTCCACACAGCTAGACTGGATTTCTAATCTAAGGTGAAACTCCTGGCCCATTTTCTTTTGCTTGTGTTGTGGTCAGAAATATAGATTCTTTGTTTAGATTGTCCAAGACTGGGGGTAAGAGAAGTAAAGGATGCAATCCCAGTTCATTAGAATAGGTCTGGCCCCTCATTGTAACATTCATTCTCTTATTACTTGCTAACCAATCAGAGCTGATTGCCACCCTCTGGAGCACCCACTTTTCCAATACCATATAAGCCTTGAGCCTGCAGCTAAGAGGGTCTTTGGCATTTGAGAATGCCACCAACCTGTTTTTATTAAAATGATGGCATTAATAATAAAATGACTAATTACTCAGAAAATATGTCTCTCAAACTTTTTCAATGCCACAATGCTTTCTTTCCTCATCTTTACCTCTTGGAATCCCTATATCCTTTCAAGACTCAACTCAAGTATCACCTCCTACAAATCTTACCTGAGTCCTTCCAGTTACCAATGTTCTTTTCCTCCTGAAAGAACTTTGTGCTTGCTTTGTGCATATTGTCTATTTACTTACTGTATTCATGTTATTTGTCCCAGTAGAATGTTCTTTTATTTTTGTTTTATATCCCTAGTATCTAACATAGTGTTCATCACATAGTAAACATTTTTGATAAGTACTTACTGAATTGAGATTGGGCAATACCCTTAATTCCTATGGGTCTCAATTTCCTCATTGATAAAATGAGTGGCTTTCACTAGCTAATCTCAAAAGTCCCTTCCAGCTCTTAGTTCTATTAAATTGTGTGTGTATGTACACATACATACGTATGCACATACACACACACCACATTTGTTATAGGGAGATGGAGGAATGTACAAATTAATATTTCTTGAATTTGAAATTTGAAACTACCTTGACAAATGCCTTATCTTTACTGTGAAATGTGACTGTCTTGCATTTCATTCTGCTTACATGCATCCATACACACACACACAAATTAACACTATCCCCCCACTCCCCTACTATGGCTCCCCAATAGCACACTGCTCCAGTCCTTAAAACTAGACTAAATGCATTGATCATAATTGCAGCTCTGCCAGCAGTCATGTAACTGCTTAAAGACCTCAACAGCCTTCTGGCACTTAAAGGAAGGAAAAAAAAAACCATCTAATTAATCACAGGTGAAACAGCTTGGACTGTCTCCAAAAGCCCCTGAATTTACTGCCAAGCTTTGATGCTAATTTTCTTTCTAAGTAACCCCCTAAAGAAATTTACAATTAGGTAATTAAAGTAATGAATGAAGAGATACTTAGATGAAGAGAAGGGAGGAGAGGAAAAAAAGGGAGAAAATCTTGTTTTATCCTATTATAAATGCATGTGTGTCTCCATCATTCACACACTACAGTTTGAAGCTTCCCCAAGTATTTTTCCCTAAAGCAAAATAAATAGACGAATAAATAAAAGTGTAAAAAATCCATATTTGATAGGTCTAAAAAAGTCATAACAATTAAAATTGTTAATATGTCATGTCATTGGGTTGGGGCTGGGGGCAAGACATAAAACAGAGAAGTAATCTGCCTCTTCTAATTTTCTCCTTTGAATCTGCTTATGTTTCAAGTACCATTCTGTGACTATCCCATTTCCTGGGAGTCTAACAATGTCAAATATTGGATTACCACATTTTCTGACCCTTGAGAATATTGATGGAGTTCTTATCCTCTGAAACAATCAATTAATGTTTAGATTAGGCAACAGGACTTAGTAGAATTCAGTGTTTGGTTGACAAAAAGTACAGAAGCCTGAAATAACACCCTCTATTCCAGGGTTGGGTAGGAGGAGGAACAAGCTTTGAAGCTGTCCAGAAAGTAACTGATGAAGTCTAAAATCCTAGGAAATGGAGAAGGGTGAGAATTTGTGGTCCATCATACCCGGGCTCCTTTTATGTTTTCCTAAATATTGATATTTGTATGGAAGCTGATATGGTATTGATGTAGGAGTGGAAACTGGATTATATAAGGCTAGAAAGATCTAATAGAAAGAACAATAGACTTGGGGTCAAAGGACCAGGACTCAAGTCAATTCTACCATTAACTCTGTGTGATCTTGAACAAATTTCTTCTCTTTCCTGGGGATTGGCTCCTTCTTCTTTAAAGAGGAAGTTGGGCTAGTTGATCCAGAGATGTCTCTTTTAGCTCCATGACTGTAAGTCAGTGATCATAATTCATTTATTAAAGCTCCCACTTAACACTATTTTAACCCTTGTTGAAAACCTTTCTCTGCTTATGTCATGGGATTATGTTTCATAGCTAGGTGGCATAGAGCATAGAACACTGGACCTGTAATCAGGAAGACCTGAATTCAAGTCTATCCTCTGATACTTCCTAGCTGAATGTGACCTTGAACAAGACACTTAACTTCTGCTTGCCTCAGTTTCTTCAACTGAAAAATGAAAAAAAACTGAAAAATGAAAAAAAATAATAGCACATACCTCATAGAATTGTTGTGAAGACCAAATGAGATAATTGTAAAACATTTTGTACAGTGTTTGGCACATAGTAGGCATTTAATAAATGTTCTTTCTCTTCTTCAACCTTAACAAGTACAGTAAACAGAATGGAGGGCAGCTAGGTGCCTTAGTGGGTAGAGTGTTGGGCCTAGAGTTAGGAAAACTCATCTTCCTGAGTTCAAATCTCGCCCCAGATATTTACTAGCTGTGTGACTCTGGAGAAGTCACTTAATTGTTTGCCTCAGTTTCCTCATCTGTAAAATGAAAAGAAGGAAATGTCAAACTGCTCCAATATCTTTGCCATGAAAACCTCAAATGGTGTCATGAAGAGTCAGATACAACTGAATGACTAAACAACAACAGAAACATAATGGAAGTTAATATTTTTACTTCAGTTTTCCTACAATAGCCCAATTTCCAGGTTTTTATAATTTTTTTTATTGTGCTAAATAAATTGTCTCTTATATTGTTTCCTTGCTTATATAATGCTTGTATTTTTGTTGGTATTTTATGTTTGCTTCATCTCCGCGATTTGAGTATAAGCACCTTAAGGGTGTCTACATTATGCCAACACTATGCTTTTACACACTAAGTGTGCACACACTATATGTTATACGTTTGATTTGATTTTACTTTTCACCAAGCACCATACGGCATACATAATAGCCTCTCAAAAAATACTTATTGCTTGATTACATGATTAAATAGACAGATGGAAATGTAGGAAATTGAAATAAATATGTACTTACCCAACGACCTACTGTGACATTTAGAAAACAAAAACAAAATTAAACCCCTAAGAGTTGGGTTTGTTTTCTTGTCATTTATCTTTTCTTTTTCTCCTGAAAGTAGGTGAAAGAGAGAATTGGAGAATGTTGATCTGGATAAGGTCCTAGAATCATCTTGTATAACTTTCTATTTTTTGTAATGAATGGAGAAACATATCTAGTGAAGGAAAGTTACTTGGCCTAAGTCACATAGGTAATCATTGGAAAAACCAGAATAAATTTAGAATTAAAACCCAGCCTTCATTATTCACAGACACAGACTCCAGGTAGTTAAGATTGTGTTGAGCTTTGTGAATTCCTGTTTTAAAGTGGAAGTGAAAAAATGCCAAAGAAATACCAGTGTTCCCCATCTCCTTGCCACAGTTGGGAATGTGCACAAGAAGGAATATGTAGGAAAAGTATGCTTAAAATAAGAAATTGCATATTTGAGCATCTATGTGAATTGCAGTAGTTTGTATCCCACTAGCTCATGGCTCCCTCTAGATAGCATGTCTTTGTTGTACCTAGAACAGGGCAAAGGATCCCTGATTTTGAAGACTGTTACTCTAGCGAATATGACTGTGTTCTAGTTTTTTTTCCCACTGCCTTCCAAGTTACCCATTTTATCAGTTTCAATGCCACCAGTCAGATTCCATAAAAGTGTTAGAACTGTTAGGCTCTCCAAATGTAAAGCATTTTGTTAGAATTGGAACTTAGAAACACACAATATTAGACATGAAGCAGACTTTGGAACAAAGGTTCTTAACCTTTTAATTAAATGTCATTAACTCTTTTGGCAGTATGATGTAACTTATGGACCAATTTTCAGAATAATAATTGTTGCCTATGTTCATAATTTTCATAATGAAATGCTAAATTTCAATTAGAATTTAGTGAAAATTAAGTTGTACATTTTTTCCCATCCAAGTTCATTCACCTTTTGCAATGCATCCAAGGATCCCTTAGGTGTTTGTGGACCTCAGGTTAAGAATCCTTGCTTCAGAACATAAAATATTGGTGCTGAAACAAACTTCAGAACACAAAATGCTAGGGGAAGAGCATATATTAGAACAAAAATTGTTGGAAATGAAAGGTGCCCTAGAACACACAAATGTAAACTGCCAGAGCTAGAATAGATTTTAAGTCACAGAGCATAGACTGTTAGAGCTAGAATGGAACTTAGACTTTAGAAAACTACAGCTGGAAGGGCCAATTAGAGCTCATCTCCAGGGATAGTCTTAGGGGTTCCTTAAACCCTTTGAGTGGTATCTGTGATATCAAAGCTATTTTCATTTATCCATATTTCTGTTGTCTGGGGTATTTGAGAAGGAAATTATTTCTTTAGGTCACTTTCTTTCTGGGGAATATATGTGTCTTTTGCAATTGAACATTCTTTTTTTTTTTTATTCATGATTAAGTTTAGAATTGCTATGTAGGTCACCTTAGATTGCATTTTGAGCTCCTTTGTTTTTTGGAACAGATGTTCCATTCTTTCCCACAGTTTTTGGTGGGTGCAGAATAATCTTGTATTATTCAGGTTTCCTTTCTTTTATATTTGAAAGTCTTTGTCCTGGTCACTTGCAGAATTTGCTATTTGTATTGGAATTGTTAAATTTAACCACTATGTTTCTTGGAGTTTCTAGCATCAAGGTTTTTTTTTTTCTTTTTTTTTCCGGAAGTCATCTGTAAATTTTTTGTATAGGCACTTTGTTTTCTGTGTACAGAAACTGTGGAAAGTTTTCTTGTGTTATTTCATTTATTAGGATGTTCAAGTTTTTTGACTTATGTTCTTTTGGTACCTCTACAATTATTAAATTATTACCATGTGTCCTGTTTTCAATTCCATACACACATACACACACATTCTTTGGAGATCATACATTGTAAAGTTATTACTTTTTTTTCTTCTTCTCCCAGATTGAACTTCATTTCCATGTATCTGTATTTTCAATTAGTTAGTCTTTCCACTATCCCCACTCCACCTCCCCTTTGTGAGACACTATGGATCCAAGTTTTTGTTATTTTTTTTTTTGGTTTTACCAATTATTTTTATTGTCTAGGTCACAAATCCTCATTCAAAACTCTTATTTCACTTTTAAACTATTCAGGAACTTTTTTTTTTTTTTGTATTCCATGTTCTCTTTGGAATCTATAACATTTTTCTGCCTCATGTGTTAACATATTTTTTTGTCATGCAATAAATAGATGCCTGAAAACTCTTTCCTCTGATGCAGGGGATATTAATATCTTCCCTACTGGTTTATCTGCTTATGCTCAAGGTCTTTAATTGAGATTCCTTCCCTCTGATAACATTGGTAATTTCAGTCTCCCCTCTCCCTTTTTCCTCTTCTGCTGCTCACTTTCTGACCCTCTCTCCTTTAATGGAAGGTTCCTTGGATTTCAGAGTTATCTAAACCTCTTCCAATACCAGTGAAGTAAATGTTCAACACTTTTGATATCTGCCTCATTTGACTGTTTAGGGGAGAGAACTAGTACCTACTAGATATTGGGCTCTTCCCATCAGGTTAAGTAGAGTGCTGCACAGCATTTCTTGTCACAGTTCCCTTTGTTTCTCAATTCTCTGACTAAGCTCTGTTGCAAGATAGAACATTAGCAATCATCAAAGCTGTCATACCCTGGGCAGATTTCTGTCATTTGGATCTCTAAGGCTTTGACAGTAGGAGGTACTGGGTGGTTAGAATTCTGTTGCTAGCCCTACTACCATAGAGTGGTGGGCATTGCGAGGGAGGTGCTGAGTGAGGATGTTTGAAAGTTAGGGAAGATTATGTTAGTTCATCAGCTTTTTAATTTGAGTTCTTATTATTATGATACTAATGTATTTTCAGCTGCGAAGATCTGAAATTCATCTCTTGTGCATAATTCCTAGTTTAGAGAACTTTAAGAGGTCATCAGGATCAGACACAGATATCTAGTAGCCCAGGTTATTGGTCATGTGACCCACTCAAAAGTATTTTTCTTAATAATATTAAGATGTTTTCATTTTTACTATGGTGAATATAAATAAATGACTGGAGAAATGTTGGAGCCAACTCATACAGACCTATAGGAGAGCTGATTGTTAAATCTGCTTTGTTGGCATTCACACCTCTCAAGTCATCAAACACTACAAATCAGGGCTTGAGGTGTTGTTTTGTTGATTTTGTAGAGTTTAGAAAATGATGGAGAAAATACTAATAATGCATATCAAAGTTTAAAGTGTGTCATGTATACATTTTTCCCCTGTAGAACTGTTTGCTAAACATTTGCCAGCACATCACCATGGGATAAAACTCACATAAACAAAAGACTTTTTACTATTTTTAAGAGTATAAAGGGGTCCTGAGAACAAAGACTTTGACAACTGCTGATCTAGTCCAATACGTTCATTTTCCAGGGGAAGGAACAGAATAGTTACCTGTCTCAGAGGATAGAAAGGGTCACAAATAAGAGACACCCATCATTGCTTTGACAAGGTTTTTGATACAGCTGTTTGATGAGGCATGTCTTTATAGTTATTGCCATCATCTTACAAGTGGAAAAAGGGCAGACATTACTACCCTTTGGCACCACTGCTTCTTTACCACAATTCTCTTTCCTCCATTCCTCTTGTTTTTTTGTTTTCTTCTGACTGGCTGCTTGAACCCTTTAACTTCTAAATAGATAGCTTACAGACAAAGCTGCTGGGACAGAGCTCGAATGTCTCATCAGTATGACACCTAAGTGCTCCTACCTCCCCAGCCTCAGCATAGAAGACTCTAATGACTAAGGTGAGGGCCCTCTGTCCCCTCCTTAACTGCCTGGAATGTGAGTGCTAATGTAGGTTGAGAGACCAATTAACTAGTCTTGTTTCTACTGAAGCTGCATCTGAACATCAGTTATGTTGAACAATATACTGTATTTAAAACATTGCCCTGCCACTCTCATTTGCCATGGGACATTGTGATATGGGGTGAAGAGGCTCCTGGCCTCCCTGCCTGCTGAGGACACTAGGGGGTATTATATGCTGTCATTGTTTTTAATAATTATTTTTTAATACGCTACTAAATGTTAATATAGAGGTCCAGACTTGGATATTCTCAGCAAATCAGAAAACAGACAGCTAAATTATAGCACTTGAACCCTTGGACTCTGGCAGATTCCACTGTGGATCTGAGAAGGAAAGAAAAGGAAAGGGAAGAGAAGGGAAGGGAAGGGAAGGGAAGGGAAAGGAAGGGAAGGGAAGGGAAGGGAAGGGAAGGGAAAGTGTGAAGTCTTCAGAGAATGGGCAGCAGGTTTGGTGAGTGGTAAGACATGGTGGCAGCACCGTTCATATTGTACCCCTTCTTCCAGAAATTGAAAGCCCCAGCCCAGTTCAAATCTGTTTAATGAGAGCTGGTAGGAATGGGAACCTGATGTGATTGTATCATAGGATTATTTTATCATAAATTAGGAGATTGAAGAGATTGTAGAGATCATCTAGTCTACCTTCCTAATTTTAAAGATGAGGAAACTGATGCCCAGAATGGGAAAACAGCTAGATGACCAAAGTGATAAAGCACTGGGCCTGGAGTCAGGAAGACTTGAGTTCAAATCCAATCACAGACACTTCCTAGCTGTGTGACCCTGGCCAAATCACTTAATCTCTGTCTGCCTCAGATTCCTTATGTATAAAGTAAAGATCAAAAGCAATACTTACCTCTTAGAGATGTGAGAATCAGATACTTGTAACGTACTTAGCACAACAAACTAGTGAATGCTACATCAATTCTTATTCCTTCCCTCATTTGGAGTTCGGTTAGTTCAGCTTGTCATTTTATGGATATAGATTAAGAAACTGAGGCCTACAGTGCTGAAATGACATGCCCAGGATTATATAGCTAGTAAATGCAGAGGTAAGTTTGGGCCTTTTAAATGCTATTCCTCTACCCAATAATGCTAACCTACATTTATAATGCACTTTAAGATTCATAGTGAGCCTAAGTAGATAGACAGACCAAAACAGTATCCCCTGTGAATAGCACTGATCCCCTTCCAATGGGACCACCCTCTATAGCACTGTATAGATAACAGTCTCAGAAGATGGTCTGTCTTGGAGGGCAGCAGTCTGTGGTTCTCTTAATATTCCAGATTTATGACAAAGTGGATTATTTCTCTTCCTCCACCCCCAATTCCTTGAAGAAGGTAAAGATAGGGGACTGTTGACATCAAAAATTTCCCTGCCTCACATATGCTACTTTGTTTGGTGTCTCCTGTATGATTCATCCATACAAAGCATTTAAACCTGCCTAACATCAAAAAGTAAGGTAAGACAAGCCACTTTGCAGGACCACAGTACATGTCTAATCTGATTATTTCTCCTCTTCCTGGTGATAATAGAATTATGCAAAAGAGGCCTTGACCTAGTAAGGATTTTCTCTTTCTTTAGATTTGGCATCCTCCCCTTCATCCTCTACACAGTTTCTCTCTCTCCATCTATTCTCCTTTCCTCTCCTGTGAAGACAAAATATCTTTATCCTGCAACTGCTGCAAAACAGGGGGATAGCCTCATAAATCCTTTTGAATGGTGGGGGGGAGGGAAGGGAAGAGCGGATCAAGAGTCTATAGTTAGCTCATGTGGCTGCCCATACACTTAGTGAGTCTATTTAAGAATAGGCCCTATATCCTTTTCTCCCTTTACTTCTTCTGCAAGTCACTCTGACACTAGGAGGTGTGAGCAGCTGTCACTGGTCATCAGCTCCACTCGTGACTGACAATGAGCAAAGTACCAGTGACATTTCCCCAGTTAGACAGTCCTTGGAGGTGAGATCTAGGAGATAATCCACTGAGCCTCAAGATTTTCTGTCACTGAAAGAAAGCTGCATATGTATCTCATTACTAGTAATGCGATATGTTAGCTTAAATGACTTTGAGGTCATGTAAAAGCAATGAGAAATTAAAAAAAAAAAGAAGAAGAAGAGTAGGGTGGGAAAGCTAGGTGGCACAGTGCACAGAGTTTTGTTCCTGAAGTCAGGAAGACTCATCTCCCTGAGTTCAAATCTGGACTCAGACACTTATGAGCCATCTGACCCTGGGCAAGTCACAGGCTTGTCTTTGTCTCAGTTTGCTGATCTGTAAAATGAGCTAGAGAAGGAAATGACAAACTTCTTCGATATCTTTGCCACCAAAACTGCGAAATGGGGTTACAAAGAGTTGGACATGACTAAAGAAAAGGCTAGGGAAGATAGGAGAATGAAATTAGTCGATTTTACTGAGTGACGAAACCACAGTTCTGTACCTAAAAAAAAGGCATAGAAAGGACCAAGAACAAAATTTCTTATAGAAAGAATATATAGGAAAACAGTATGGTACATTGAAAAGATCCTGGGCTTGGAGTCCCATACCTAAGCTCAGTCTTGGTTCTACCACTTTACTAGGTGAATGATCAAAAACGAGTCAATTCACTTTCTCTCATCCTGTTTTCTCATCTGTAAAATAGAGATAACAATGCTTACACCACATAACTACCCTACCTTGTTGGTACACTTATAAAAGAAGCACTACGTAAGAGTGAATTATTATTGTTGTTGTTAATTACATACATTAAAGGGTTCTTATAGGATCAAATATAATTGATAAAACTATAAGGAAATATAAGGTGCTTCAAAAATGTCATCTTCATGACTATTTTCGGCTGTCTCCAACTATTTCCCTCAATAGTAGATCATATGTGCTTTTTAAAAAAATCTCAGTGCAAAACTCAAGAGATTGTAATACTGCTTGTCAAGAATGAGGATGTTACCATGAATCCCAGACCCCTTTTTCTCATATGCCTGTTCTGGTAAGGAATTTCTAGGACTCCTTGTTCTAAAAACTAGACTTGCTCTTAGATATAGTGGAGGCTTTGTTAGATAGGTTGTATCTAGAGTCTTAGTGCAGTTTTAAGCTGTTAAAGCTTAATTTAATTTAAAATATTCAAGCTTAGAAGATGCACTGATTTTAAAGATAACCTATACAACATCTTGAAGCCCTCTGTCTTTTCTAGTACAAGTGTTCTAAGATGTAGTGATTGAAAGAGGACTAGATATGGAGTCAGGGGATTAAGGTTCAATTTGGCTCAGTTACTTTCTATTTAGGTCAACTTAGACAAAATCCTTTTACTTCTTTGGGACTCAGTTTCTTCATCTATAAAACATGAGGGGATGGGCAGAGTCAAGGTATCAGAGTACAAGCAGAGACTTTGCTAGAGTTCTCCCCCCAAGCCCAGCCAAATACCTGTATACAATGACTCTAGATAAATTCTGGAGCTGCAGATCCCACATAATGATGGAGTGAAGCAAATCTCTAACCCAACACCCTGTGCTGGCACCAGAGCACAGTTCATTGTGGGCTACACTGGCACAGACTAGACTTGAACAGGCCTTAGGGGGACTGAATCTCTGGTACCTGTGGTGGTTTCCAGATTTCACAATCCTAAAACACCGAGGAGAAATTGGAAGGTCAGTGGACAAAACCTGTTGGATCTGTGTGAGAGAGTAGAGTGGTCTGGTTCCAGCCCCAGTGTGGTGGAGGAGCCTGCAGCAGAAGCTATTGGGGCACATGCAGTAGCTGTTTCTGGAGCTTTAGGCCCATGGATTGTGGGGGGATCAAGCAGCTGACAGTACACCCCCTGCCAACCCCACTGGAAGAAGAGAACTACCTTGATAAAGAGCTCAAAGTCAAGTAAATGGCTGCAGAAATGAGCAAAAACTGGCAAAAGAATCAGACAATAGAATTTTACTTTTGGTGGCAAGGAAGACCAAAATGAAGACCTTACTTTTGGTGGCAAACAGAAGACAACAAAGTCAAAGCTCCTACATCTAAAGCCTGCAAGAAAAATATGAGTTGGTCTTGGGCCATGGAAGAGCTCAAAAAGGATTTTGAAAATCAGGTAAGAGAAGAAGAGCAAAAATTGGGAAGAGAAATTAAAATGATACAAGAAAATCATGAAAAGTGAGTCAGCTGCTTGCTAAAGGAGACTCAAAAATGCTGAAGAAAATAACACCTCAAAAATAGTCTAACCTAAATGGCAAAAGAGATCCAAAAAAAGCCAATGAGGAGAAGGATGCCTTAAAAACAGAATTGGCCAGATGGAAAAGGAAGTCCAAAAGCTCACTGAAGAAAATAATTCCTTAAAGATTAAAATGGAGTGAATGGAGGCTAATGACTTTATGAAAAATCAAGACATTATGAAATAAAACCAAAGGAATGAAAAAAGGGCAGAAAATGTGAAATATATCATTGGAAAAATAACTGACTTGAAAAATAGATCCAGGAGAGACGATTTAAAAATTATTGGACCACCTGAAAACCATGGTCAATAAAAGAGCTTAGACATCATCTTTCCTGAAATTATCAAAGAAAACTGCCCTGATATTCTAGTGGCAGAGGGCAAAATAGATATCAAAAGAATCCACCAATTACCTCCTGAAAGACATCCCAAAATGAAAACTTCTAGAAATAGTGTAGCCAAATCCCAGAGCTCCCAGTTTAAGGAGAAAATATTGCAAGCAGCCAGAAAGAAACAATTCGAGTATTGTGGAAACACAATTGGGATAACATAAGATCTAGCAGCTTTCTACATTAAGGGATTACAGGGCTTAGAATATGATATTCCAGAGGTCAAAGAAGGTAGAATTAAAACCAAGAAGCAACTACCCAGCAAAAGTATAATTCTTCAGGGGGAAAATTTAATTTCAATGAAATAAAGGACTTTCAAGCATTCTTGATGAAAAGACCAGAGCTGAATAGAAAATTTGACTTTCAAAGACAAGAATCAAGAGAAGCATGTAAAAGGTAAACAGGAATGAGAAATCTTAAGGGACTTATTACAGTTGAACTATTTACATTGCTACATAGAAAGGTAATATTTGTAACTCTTGAGAGTAATTGGAGGGATTATATAGACAGAGGGCACAGAGTGACTTGAATATGAAGGGATGATACCTAAAAAGATACAATTAAGGGGTGAGAGAGGAATATATTTGGAGGAGAAAGGGAGAAATAGAATGGGGAAAATTCTCTCTCACATAAAAGAGGCAAGGAAAAGCTTTTACCATGGAGGGGAAGAGGGAGGAGGTGAGAGGGAAAGAGTGACCCTTACTCTCATCAGATTTAGCTTAAGAAGGGAATGATATGCACACTCACTTTGGTAGGAAAATCTATTTTACACTACAGGAAAGTAGGGGGAAAGGAAATAAGGGGGATGGGGATGATAGAAGGGAGTGCAAATAGAAGGAGGGGGTAATCAGAAGTAAATACTTTTGAGGAGGACAGGGTCAAAAGAGAGAATAGAATAAATGGGGGGCAGGATAAGATGGAGGGAAATATGGTTAGTCTTTCATATATTGACTGTTATGAATGTGTCTTGCATGACTACACATGTACAACCTATATCGAATTGCTTGCTTTCTCAGTGGGAATGGGTGGGGAGGGATGAAGGGAGAGAAGTTGAAACTCAAACTTTTAAAAACAAATTTTAAAAATTGTTTTTACATGCATCTGGGAAATAAGACATACAGGCAATGGAATATAGAAATCTATCTTGCCCAATAAGAAAATAGAGGGGAAGGGGATGAGAGAAGGTAGAGGTATGCTAGAAGGGAAGACAGATTGGGGGAAGGAGTAATCAGAATGCACAGCCTCTTATTGTAAGTGGAGGGGAGAGACAGGGGGAAATATAAAATACAAAACCTTGTGGAAGTGAATGTTGAAAATTAAAAATGAATAAATTAATTAAAAAAAAAACAAGAGGGTTAAACTAGACAATTTCTTTGGTGCCAGAATTTGGGAGTACACTAAAGTCAAATGTTGGTGACAACTAACAAGAGATTGGGATCCTGCCACTCCTGCTATCTTGGTAATTTATATGACAAGTACAGGTCCAAGAAGAAAGGGGTCATTGATTTAGTAAAGTGTGTTTCCATTCTGGATGTGGCTTGCAAAGGGTGGCATCATCAGACTGGATGACATAGTGTAGGACCTTTTCTGGGAGTGAGCTGGGGATTCACTGGAGTGTTGGAGGATTGCTTCACTGTATATCCCAAGCTCATGTCTCTTCTTCCTTTTCTCTCTCTCTCTCTCTCTCTCTCTCTCTCTCTCTCTCTCTCTCTCTCTCTCTCTCTCTCTCAGAGAGAGGAAATATGATCTTTTGGAACAGAACTTAGATTTGACCTAGTTCAAGATATTATAGAGGCTGGGGATGGGGATGTCCTGTCTAATAATACTGCTAACCTTACAAATTAACTAATAATACTGATAACCTTACAAATTAACTAATAATACTGCTAACCTTACAAATTATCTGGTGGCCATCAAGTGTTGGTGCTTTGAAGTTAAGGGGGAAAATTGGACTGATCTTTAAATAAGTTAAAATTATAATTAACTTGCACTGGTCTTGGTGGTGGTACGTCTATAATACTAACTACTGATCCTAAAGGGAATGGATCTCTTAAGTTAAACACACTTATAAACATACACATATACATATATACAAATATATAGACACACACATAAAACAAAATCATACATACATGCAAATATATGTATATGTATATTTATAGACATATTTGTGTATTTGTATTTGTATTTTTATCTCAGGCCCTGAAGATGGACAATGAGTTTTCCCAATTATTTAGACAGAAAAAGAAGAGAATATTTTATTGCCTTCAGGAAATTGCAAAGTTTCTTTCGTAATCCCAAACTTCATCCCCAAATGAGAAATTAACTTTTTAATACCAGTGTTTTAATGCTGTTACATGGCTAAAAATCAGGGAATACTACAGTTTCCAAAGAGTTAAAAAAAGTAGATCTCTCAAAACATGATGGAGGAACATAGCAGACATCTAACAAGAAAGTAAGAATCAACAAACTAAAGAATATCGATAAATAAATGTATCATTGAAAAAGAAGATGGGTTGGTCACATGGTGAAATCAAGGGATAACCAGTGGATCACCCATTCATTTACCTGGTATAATTAGAATGGTAAGAGAAAGCAAAGCTTTTACCATGTTGGGTGGACCCTCTGTGGTAAAGTAATGGAACAAATGAATAAAGGTTATTAGGTAGTTAGGTGGCATAGGGAATAGAGAGAGTGCTGAGCCTGGAGTTAGAGAGAGTTCAAATATGACCTCAAACATTTACTAGCTCTGTGATTCTGAGCAAGTCACTTAATCTCTGTTTGCCCGAGTTTCCTCAACTCTAACATGAGGATAATAGTAGCAACTTCCTCCTAAGGTTAAGGATCAAATTTTTTTTACCTAAATTTTTACCTAAAGGTAAATATCAAATGAAATATTATTTGTAAAGTGCCCAGTTTATTGTTATTCATCCTTCATTTTTGAAGAAGATCAATGATGTCATGGGGTGATGTCTTGACTTGTTCATTAATTGGATTTCAATGAGGTGGAGTTGCACAAAATAATCAGCCTTACTGTCTCTTCCAGAGTCCTTGAAATCCAGTGGCAAGACAAAAGTCAGGATGACAAAAGTCCTGACTCAAGACGCAGTCATGATGTCTGAGCAAATTCTAAGTATTCTAAGTATTTCACAGCCCCTGCTTTAGCACTTTGATGGCTCCTGGAACAAAATGTTCTCATTCTCTCATTCTATCATGTAAAATCTTCACATGCTTGGGATAGACATCCTCCTAACCCACTGATGGTTGTGAGACCTGTTGATTACCCTCAACCTCGTTTAGCTTGCCTTCCAAGACTATTTTAGAGCTGTATGACTGATGTGCATGCTAAAACTTCTTAGAGCTATAGGTGAGAGTTGGGAGAAAGGAGAATGTCAAAGGTAAATGAGTAGCCTTGAAAAGAGGTTGGCAAACCCTCATACCAGAGGTGCTAGTACTCCCAGAACACACAATACAGTCCCTGAAACATAGGAGATACTATAAAAATATACTCTTTTATTATTAATTATCACTATCATTATTATTATTACAGACACAACAGATAGGTAAGGATGGATTGATTGTTGTCTTAATCATTAAGAGGAATAGCAACAATGATGGGATCAGAGATAAATTTAAGTATTGTATGAGCATTGTAATGTAGTGCCTATACAGTTCCTTGGGCCATTGAGAAGTAAAATGACTTGCCTAGATTGCCATAGTCTATACATGTCAGAAATGGAACTTGAACCCAGACCTATTGATTATAAGACCAGGTCTCTATTGACTCTATGGCACTCCCATAGATGTTCTTGGTGAGTTAAAGAAATTCGACCCAGATAATCCCATTCCAAGAATCCCATTCCAAGAAAATGAAATACTTTCCTATAACAATGACTGAATCACTGTCAGTTCTTTTTTTTAAAAAACTAATTCATTTGTTTTCAGTTTTCAACAATCACTTGCACAAGTTTTAAATTTTCTCCTGCTCCCCCCTTCCCTCCCTGAGACAGCATATAATCTTATATTAGTTATACACATCCATTCTTATTAAATACATTTTCATGTTTGTCATGTTGCATAGAAGAATTAAAATGAATGGGAGAAACCATGAGGAAAACCAAACCAAAACATGACATAACATAACACTAGACAAAATAGTCTGCTATATTCTACATCCCAATTCCATAGTTCTTTCTCTGGATGTGGATGGTATTTTGAATCAAGATTCCTTTGGGAATGTTTTAGGTCATTGTATTGCTCAGAAGGGTTAAATCTACCAGAAACAGTCATTGCACCCTGTGGTTGTTTCTGTGTATAATGTTCTCCTGTTTCTCCTCATCTTACTTACCATCAGTTCATATAAATCTTTCCAGGTTTTTCTGAAATCTAACTGCTCATCATTTCTTATAGCACAATAGTATTGCATTACATTTATATACCACAACTTGCTCAGCCATTCCCAATTGATGGGCATTCCCTCAATTTCCAGTTCTTGACCACCACAAAAAGAACTGGTATTAATGTTTTTATACACGTGGGACTTTTCCCATTTTTATGATCTCTTTGGGATACAGCCTTAGAAGCGATATTGCTGGGTCAAGGGGTATGCACATTTTTATTGCCCTTTGGTCATAGTCCCAAATTGCTCTCCAGAATGGTTGGAAGAGGTCACAGCTCCACCAACAATGAATTAGTGTTCCAGCTCTCCCATATCTTCTTCCAACATTTATCATCTTCCTGTTTTGTCATGTTAGCCAATCTGCTAGGTGTGATATGGTACCTCAGAGTTGTTTTGATTTCCATTCCTCTAATCAATAGTGATTTAGAGCATTTTTTTCATATAACAATAGATAACTTTAATTTCTTCCTCTAAAAACTGCCTGTTCATATGTTTTGACCATTTATCTTTTTCTTGCCTCTTTTATGTGAGAGATAATTTGCCCCATTCTATTTCTCCCTTTCTTCTCCCAATATATTCCTCCCTCACCCCTTAATTTTATTTTTTTAAGTATCATCCCTTCCTATTCAATTCACCCTGTTTCCTCTGTTTATATCTATATAATCCCTCCAACTACCCTAATACTGAGAAAAGTCTCAAGAGTTACAAATATTATCTTTTCATGTAGGAATGCAAATAGTTCAACTTTAGTAAGTCCCTTCTGATTTCTCTTTTCTGTTTACCTTTTCATGCTTCTCTTGATTCTTGTGTTGGAAAGTCAAATTTTCTATTCATCTCTGGTCTTTTCATCAAGAATGCTTGAAAGTTCTCTATTTCATTGGATTACCATTTTATTCCTTTGAAGTATTATACTCAGTTTTGCTGGGTAGGTGATTCTTGGTTTTAATTCTAGCTCCTTTGACTTCTGAAATATCATATTCCAGGCCCTGTAATACTTTAATGTGGAAGCTGCTAGGTCTTGTGTTATCTTAATTGTATTTCCACAGTACTCGAGTTGTTTCTTTCTTGTTGCTTACGATATTCTTTTTCTTGACCTGGGATGTTTGACCATTTATCAGTTGGGGAATGTACTGTCAGTTGTTTTGAAAAACTGTGGAGATTGGAAAATGTCAAGTATATAGTTTATAGTTTTCCATGGTTATGTATTATATATGTTGTTATGGGTTACATATATAATATGCAGGTTATATATTCATATGCAGTATTATCTCAGCATATCATCACAATTGATTTCCTTTGTGATTCTCTGTATTTTCCAAGAAGGGGTCTATAGGCTTCATCAGACTGCTGAAGAAGTTCATGACACTCAAAACATCTCTAAGAACTCCTGGTCTAGATGATCTCTACCCTTTCAATTTTAAAATTCTATCTAAGAGAATTATCTGAGACACTGAGGTTAAGTGAATTGCCCAGAGTCACAGTCATTAAGTATCAGAGGTGGGACTGTCCTTGAGCCCACAAGTCAGTTCTTTCTCCCACATGATACTTTGTTAGCTGTCCTTGAGGAAGCTGAGGCATCAAGCTCATAGACCTGTATTCCATAGTAATGAAAGGAATCACAATGGCAATGAATGAGCTACTTAGGAGAAAGGAGTGAAACTTTCCTCTCTAGGGTCTTGAATGTCCTTCTTTTTAAATTTGATGAATTTCTTTAAATTTGAAGAATTTTTTTCCTCTTTCTTCCCTTGAAACTTTTTCCTCTGTTGGTTTCTTATGATTCTTGACTCTCCTACCTTTCACTGACTAGTCATTTTCTACAGTTTACTATTTTTAAAAATTCCTTCATTTACCTTGTTCATTCCTTCCTGAGGTATGATGGTAAATGTTTAATGATTGGCTCTCAGGAAAAAAAAGTTCACTGGCCACATATCTGCATGCATATACATATACACCTAATACATGTTATATATGTATACACGTACATGCACATAGGCATATATATATAGTATATATGTATACACCTTCACAGTACACATTCATATACATGTATATATGCATATGTAAATATGCATGCTTTGTATATGCATCTGTATGTGCTTATATCCACTTATGTAAATATGTATATTATCATAATCTTTCTGAATTTCAGATTCCTGACTAGAAAATGGGCACAATCATATTTGTATTATGTACCTAATAAAGCTGCCATGGAGAAAGTACTTTGTAGACCTCAAAGGGCTATAGAAAGATGAGTTCTTGGTGATTCTTCATCATTCTCCCAGTAATATTCCAGTTATTGTTAGTGGGCAGCTAGTAGCCTTCACAGTCAAGAAGTCAGTTGACCAGAGAGGCAGGACAAGCTAGGTTTAATCCTTACTGTTACATTTACTATCTACAGGATCTAAGCAAGTCACTGAACCTTATTCCAATTCATTACACCTTTCTGAAGAAGTGAATTGGAAATATCTTCAACATGTGCCTTATAAGGTTGTTATAAGAATGAAAAGAAGTATTGTATGGAACAGGATTTGCTAACCTTAAAATACTGTTAGTCAGTTATCATGATTATTGTTAGTATTTTTTTCTTGTTATAATGGGAGGTATAAAGCATGCCCAGACCACCTAGGTTGGGGTCACCCAGGTGAAGTATGCTTGGAGACTGCTTTCTTGACACTGGAAGACTACAGCATATGTGAACAATCTGCTTTGACCTACCACGTGGTTGGTATCAGCCTTTTTCTTGTCTCTGCAGATTCAAAGCTGCTAATATCCTCAAAAACAGTCTGACTCAGCAGCATTCCCATCTGAGGATGAGAGTGAATCTTTTACTCACAGCAGATAAGACCATGAAATAAAAGGGAAGATTCCTGACAGTCACCTCCACTCACTTAACCCTCTCCCACCCCGACTCTACTTCCTCCCCCCCTTAGGCAATGTGGCCAGAGAACTGGGCCTGGGTCCTTCACCTTTTCCTTCTTCTTCCCTACTCCAGGGGTGGGGTGGGGAATATGCAATCTGGCCCAGCAACATAAGCCATGGTGGATCTAGGCATCCATGAATCTAGACCAGTTCTTGTAGACATCCTGTCAATGATATCCTGAGGAGTATGGTCCTCAGCTCTAATCTTAGCAGAAGTCAGTACTATCAGCTTTGCATTTGAGCTTGGTGAGTCTAAAGCTGTTTAGGAACTGATCTAGAGTATGATCCTAATCCTACCTCCCCTACCAACACTTCCCACCCCCAAAAAATGCCCCAAGCTCTCTAAAAAGCAAAAACCAAGGTAGTGTTGGGGATTATGCCTCAGAGAGGTCAGGGGAAAAATTGTATTGCTGTCCTTGCTAAATCTTTGAAATAAATATCCCCTTGTAAAAAGTCAATCCAATATTAAATAGCTAAATGGAACTGGGGTGCTAGTCTCTGGGCTCCTCAAAACTGAGGAAATACAGTGGGTATATTATTTAGCTAATGGAAGAGAAAAGTTACTCTTAGTCCCCTTAAGGTACCAGAGAATGCTGAGGAAAGTAAAATGTTAACAGGCCTAGCCTTGAGAGAGTGGGGCCAAGGTCATCCATATTCCAATCTCATCAATATTAATGAAGTTCAGGAGAAACAGTCCTGGGACAAATTGTTATCCTGCTACTATTCTTTTCTTTCTAATGTTTCTATCTAATTTCCATGTGGATAAAGTAACTACTTATTGTAATTGAATGAAAGTAATGAGAGGTAAGCAGGTTTTTTTTTTTTTTTGTTACAGCTCTAGTAGCAGGTTAATCCAGGAGGATGCTAATAGGGGTGACATGGACTTCATCCTGTCTTCATATGGTTTTAATTTATTCTTCTAGGTCCCTGTGATAGGACTAATGTATATCAAAGTTTCTCTGATGCATTTTCTTTCCCACTAACCACATCATGGGGAGATCTAGGCTCTTCCTTTTTCCACAATCATTAAGGGTAACCTTTTCCAAAGGAAAAAAAAAAAGACAAAACTGCCCTCAAGATGTGGTTGGGTCATACTTCTCTTGATGAAGATTCTTTCCTCTTACTCCCAACATGGGCTAGAGTAAGGTTACTCCTGTGACAGAGTTTTCTATAAAAGGAGACAAATCTGTCCAGGTACCTAACTGACCCTGGCTTCCCTGATATTGGTTTCAAGTCTCAGGGACTCAGAGTTTAGGAATCTCAGACTTGGTCAGAGCTTAAACTATGAGAATCGCCATGTTCTTCACTTTATTCTGTTCAGAAGATTTGAATATGGGGGGGATGGGGGCGGACTGGTGGTAGGGTGGGGAAGATAGGCTTGTCCAGAGAAGCTTAGGGCCATTATAATCCATGTTGCATATCCTTGATGTGTATGTAGGACAAAGAAAATCTGCTTTTGTTAAGTTTTCAAGGATTGTGAGTGCCTCATTTTGCCCCTGTATCAAAACTGAACAAAGTACTGGCTTTGTTGTTCAGTTGTTTTTCAGTCTTGTCTGACTCTTTGCGATCCCATTGGGGTCTTGGCAAAGATACTGGAGTGGTTTGCCACTTCCTTCTCCAACTCATTTTGTATATCATTGAATGACCATTTTTTTCCCTTGAAGTATTATACTCAGATTTGCTGGGTAGGTGATTCTTGGTTTCAATCCCAGTTCCTCTGACCTCTGAAATATCCCATTCCAAGCCCTTCGATCCCTTAATGTTGAAGCTGCCGGATCCTGTGTTATCCTGATTGTATTTTCATAGTACTCAAATTGTTTCTTTCTAGCTGCTTGCAGTATTTTCTTCTTGATCTGGGAACTCTGAAATTTGGCCACAATATTCCTAGGAGTTTCTCTGTTCAGGTCTCTTTCAGGAGGTGATCGATGAATCCTTTCAATATCTTTTTTGCCCTCTGATTCTAGAACATCAAGGCAGTTTTCCTTGATAATTTCATGGAAGATAATGTCTAGGCTCTTTTTTTGATCATGGCTTTCAGGTAGTCCAATAATTTTTAAATTATTTCTCCTGGATCTGTTTTCCAGGTCAGTTGTTTTTCCAATGAGATGTTTCACATTATCTTCTATTTTTTCAAATTTTTGGTTTTGTTTACTAACTGCTTGGTTTAACTCAAAGTCATTCATTTCCCTGAACTCAATTCTCCCTTTCAAAGAATTATTTTGTTCAGTGAGCTTTTGAACCTTCTCCTCCATTTGGCTAATTCTATTTTTTAAAACATCCTTCTTCTCATTGGCTTTTTGGATCTCTTTTTCCAATTGAGTTAGCCTCTTTTTAAAGCTGTTATTTTCATCAGCATTTTTTTGGTTCTCCTTTAGTAAGCTGCTAACTTGTTTTTTAAGGTCTTCTATTACCTGAGCCTGGTTTAAATTCCCTCTGGAGGCAGAGGCCTTGACTTCCTCTGACAGTATGCCTTGTTCTTCCTCATCTGTAAGGATGGGAGACACCTGTTCCCCAAGAAAGTAACCTTCTATGGTCTTATTTTTCTTCCCTTTTTTGGGGCATTTTCCCAGCCAGTTACTTCACTTCTGAGTTTCCTCTCCACAATCATCTGGCCTCCAGTTTGGCCAAGCCAGCACTGGGGACTGAGATTCAGATGAGCTGTTCCCTAGCCTCAGGGGTTTTAGGCAACGGGCAGGGCTGCTATTCAGTGTGAGATTAAAATAAGCTGCTGGGTGGCAGGGCTCAGGGGGTTTCCTCAGGAGGTTTACAATGAGACCTTCAACAATGGATGCGGGCTACTGCCTACTTTGGGAGTCCCTTGTCCACTGCTGCCTCTACTGCTGCCTCCTGAGGGGGCCTGAGTTATGGGGAAGACCCTCTCACCGACCTTTGGTGCCTATGGGTTGAGGGTCTGCACTGCCACTGGAGATTCTGTCCCTGAAGCCTGCTTGGATCTGTTTCTCTTGGTGCCATGTGGCCAAGGCAGGGGTGGGCTCTGCTCCACATCCAGTGCACGACAGACCTTTCCAGTCGGTTTTTCTGATCTCTCTGGGATAGAAATCTCCTCCACTCTGTTGTTCTGTGGCTTCTGCTGCTCTAAAATTTGTTGAGAATTCTTCTTTGCAGGTATTTTATGGACTGTGGGATAAGAGCTAGCATATGTGTATCTTTCTACTCCACCACCTTGGCCCTCCAACACATTTTACAGATGAGGAACCTAAGGCAAACAAGGATAAGTCACTTGCTCTGGGTCACTCAGCTCATATCTGAGGCTGGATTTGAACTAAGGAAGATGAATCTTCCTGCCTACAGGTCCATTATTCTATCTATTGTGTCTCCTAGCTGCCTGCTGGTTTTAGAGATGCCAGTGTTAATCCTTGTATTTTCACATTTTTCATTCATTTAATTTGGAAATTATGCAATATGGCAACATCTATTAAAACATTATTTATAAAAAACTTTATGGATCCATATTTTGTCTGGGCAAGTTGTGGGCAATAAGTCTATCTGAAATGATGATCCTATTTATGTGTGGTCTATACCATACCAATCTCTCACCTCTTACTTTGCAAAGTACAGTGGACTTTTATTGTATAACCTATGACTTTTTAGGCACTCAGACACATACTACATTTTTGCAAATTTCAGTGCTATGTGGGATAGTTTCTTGTTGTGTTTGTCCTTCACTGCCAAAGAAGACTATGCCATCAGAGAAATGATGACATGACTTGCACTTGACTTTGTTTTGAGTGAGGGAGGGCTGTGCAGGTCACCAGCCTCACTTTTCCTCCAGAGCCATCCAAATCCAGTGACCAGATATTCATCAGGATGACTAGAGATGACCTAGGATGTAATGGGAGATCTTCACCTCTTTAGGCCAAGGTCTATTCAGGTACTTACTTACAGTGAGCTAACACCCATTCAGTGAATAGGTCTGTTTAAGCAGTAGTTAGGGGATGGCCCCTTTAGTGAGGGAAAGAAAAATAACATCAGGTTGGGAGGGAAACATTAATAGTTATTACTGATAATCACTCTTAAGCCAGGAGAGTTCAGAAAACAGCCCTTAAGTGGAGCTAGGGCAGGGGCCTAGTGTTGTCCAATCTTTCAGTTTCAGAGTGCAGTAGGTTTGAGGTTTTGGGAAAGGAAAGGTAAGAGAAGGGAAGGGAAAGGAAGTGAAGGGAAGGAATTATTATATCAATATTATATCAATAAATCTGAGCTATTCAACAATAATTGTTATAGTGATTTCTGGTGACAAAGAACTGATCTGAATTTCTGTCATAAATACCTCCATTTCTATAAGTAAATAAATGATTAAGCCATTTTTTTCAAGTTCTTAATTAACATATTGTTGTTGAGTTCATGGTGATGTCACCCATGGAGCGTCTTTTGATTTTACCCTAGGATCTTAACTGTTTATACACTCCATCTAGATTCTTATCTACATTCTCTTATCTACATTCAACAAATACAGTACTATATGACCTTACAATTGCTTTGTGAAGGTTTTTCAAAAAGTATTTCTGCAGATTGTAAAGCTGTTTATCATATATGCTCTTCAATTCTATCCTTTCTGTTGCATGAGAAATGTCATTCTTTCTATAGGTGCCTTTGGGTGATGAGCCCTGTGTTTCATTAACATGGTATGGCTTTTTGTTTAGATACTTTCTAAATATATTGTCCATTTTGCCACATCAACATGTATAATAAAACTAGGATTGCTTAGATAGTTATTGTTCTTCTCATTAAATATTAAATTTAGGATGCCAATCAGTCTCTTAACACACTCAACCTCAACTTTCTCCTTGGTAACTCTATACTCCATATGTCTTACTTGTTTTACCATAATTCACTTGTTTTATTTGACCTCCAGATTCAAGTGCAGATTCAAGTATTTATGTTTCCTTGGCACATATTTAAAATTTTACCCTCATCAATTCAAAATGACATTTGTATTTTATTGAACAAAATTTCCAAAAGTTTACTATATTTTTTAGTGAGACATTATAACTCTTATTGGTATTCATCCTTCATTTTCAAAGAGTACCAGTGGCATCTTGGGTGATGTCTTGATTAGCTTAAGTTGGATTTAAGTGAGGCAGAGTTGCATAAACTCCTCAGCCTCACTCTCTCTTCCAGAGTTATCAAAGTCCAGTGGCAGGACAAAAATCAGGACATCTGGTGATGGCCCAGAATACAGTGGATGATATGGAGTCTTTGATGTCTGATCAAGCTCTAAATGTTCCAGGGAGCCTGCTTCAGCTGTCTTCATGGCTGTTGCAACAAACTGTTCCCATTTGCCCATTTCAGCAGAAGTCTTCACATGTATGGAGTAGATATCTTCTAACACATCAGTGGGTTTGAGGTCTGTTGGTTACCCTCAACCTGGTTTAGCCCTTCTGCTGAGAGGATTTTATAGGGGTGTGACTGTTACACAAGCTACAACTTCTTGAAGCCAAGGTTCCAAGTGATTAAGCACCAAGTGATTAAAATGTTTTAGTACAATTCCCTCTTTGACGTATAATCTGCATCCAATTCTATTCAAAGGTGATGATAATATAATTAATGACAGGCAGATATAGCAGGCTTAAGCTCACTCTCTGGATGTAACCACTTTTTCATTCCAATTGTTATCAACTTTATAGGGCTGGTGATGGGTTTTAAATAGTGAGCAGTTTTCCATGTGGATGTTAAGATATTCTGGTGTCCTGGTTAAACTTAGATTTACTTTATATATCTGACTAAGCAATGACCATAGAACTGAGTCAAAGTATCTGAATAAAGGCATCAACATGATTGCATTCTTGGTTGCCTTGTTCAGTAATCACCTAATTGATGTGTTGTTTTTCCTCCTCTGGGGCTTTATGGCATACCCTTTCTGCTCCTCAATCAAAATATTATTTTATTGTAAACATTTATACATTTTTTGAGTGGCACATGATTTCAATCCTTAGAACACAGTATGTATAATTAGCCTATATTCTAATGGTTAAATATTGATCTCAGGTTGATGATAAATATGTGATGCCTTCCATTAAGAAATATAGAATTGATATTTGTATTGGGGTTGATGAAGAACTCTGCAAATAATGCATGTACAACTGTAGGAAGTTTTATTAATTATGTGTCTTATCTGGACCCTCCTACTTTCTAGTTTTTCAGAGAAGTTAGAGTTTTGGTCACCAACCTTGACGTATCTACCAGTCTTTTTCCTACCTGAGGACATACTTCACATGAACCAGATGATTTAAATTCATCAAGGGAAACTAAGCTCACTTTTATTGCCTGTTGATGTATCTTGGGAATTAGCCATCTTTGTTCAATCTTTTCTAGCATAGATCATTCTCGCTGGCAAGCAAATATGTCCATGAAAAATTAGAAAAAAGTCAATTCATCCAGTAGATGACCTCTGGACAGTCCTTTATTTATATCACTGCTGTATGAAGTTCGTGGCTCATAAAAACATCACAAGAATGGACTGATTCTCCATTGAATTATGAAAAATGTCCTCCTGAAAAATGAAGTCCTCAGATTAGATGTTCTTTAAAGCCCCTTTCACCTCAGCCTTTCACTACCTGCCTAGACTCAGGAAAACCTAAGTTCAAATCCAGTCTCACACACTTACTAGCCTGTATGACTGTGGGCAAGACATTGTCTGTCTCAAATTCCCCAACTGTAAATTGGGAATAATAACAGTATCTACTTCCTGTAGTTGTGTTGAGAATCAAATGAGATACTTGTAAAGAAAGCGCCTAACACAGTGCCTGGCACAAAGCAGGCACTTAATAAATTCCAGTTTCCTTCTTTTCATCCTTCTCCTTTTCCCTTTTTTCTTCTTCACTCCCTCTTTCCCTCCTTCCTTTCTTAGCTTTTCTTCCTTTCATTTCCTTCCTTCTTTCCTTCTTTCCTTCCTTCCTTCCTTCCTTCCTTCCTTCCTTCCTTCCTTCCTTCCTTCCTTCCTTCCTTCCTTCCTTCCTTCCTTCCTTCCTTCCTTCCACAAATCCCAGCCTTACCTTGCATGCTATTCTTTTGCATTAGAGAACATTGCCATACTATTTAGTGATCACATACTTGAATTGGAAAAAATGGGGTCAGCTGTTCAATGCCTGGAAAAATCAGTTTAAAAAGGGTGGACATAGGAAGAAGAATGGAAATAGAAACTATGCATATGAAGATGGAACTTGGAATACTTAGGCTGGAGAAAAAAAGACAGGGGGAAAAATGTGATTTCTGTCTTTCAGAATTTGAAGGCATCATATGGCATAAGCATGAAGCCCAAGAAGGCAGAACCAAGAACAAAAGTAAGAAGGAGAAACCACTATGCTAATGACAATTATAGCAATAATAATAATTAACGTTTATAAAGTATTTTAAGGTTTGTAAGGCATTTTACAAATATTATCTCATTTTATCTTCATAATAACCCTGGAAGGTAAGTGCTATTTATTATCCTTATTTTATAGATGAGAAAACTGAGGCAGACGAGGATTAAGTACTTGCCCAGGGTCACTCACCAGTAAATCTGGAATGTTTGAGGCTGGGTTTGTACTTGTCTTCCTTACCCCAGGTTCAGTTCTCTATTCACTATACCACTTCCTTGGCACATATTATGCCTCCTTGGCTCAGTGGAAACAATGTTGGACTTTGGGTTAAGAGATAGCTTTTAATCATTCCCCTGATAAAGTATTATTTGAATCTTGGACTTCTGTCTGTAGAATGAAGAGGGTAGAATAGGTGATCTCTCTGGTCCTTTACAGCTCTAAGTTGCAGAGATGCAGATGTCTGTTCTAGAACACCTTCCAAGAGAGCCAAAAGCTGAAAGGACTTCTCTGAGAGGTAATGAGTGTCCCATCAAGGAAGGTCTTGCAGAAAAACTGAGATGTTCACTTATCTAAGATGTAGTATAAGACATTCCTGTTTAAGAAGGGATTGGCATAGATGGCCACTGAATGTCCTTCCCCTCTGAAAGTCTGTGATTCCTCTGACTCTGAAGCAACAAGAGGAAAGGTTTTAGCTCATTGTTTGTTTCTTGACTTGAGAAAGCTACTCGTCTTGGTCAGCCTAACCCTCTCCTCCCCCACTTCCACCTTCACCACCCACCCACATGATCTCATGGCTTGTCTTTCTCACAGGAGGCAATAGTCAGGCTGCTTTCCTTAAAAAGAAGCTTCATTTTTTTTTCTTTCTAAAAACAAGAAGACTGCCAGGTCCTTCCCTTCCCTTTCTCCCCTCTCAAGCTTCAGGGAACTGTTAATTGGCTCTCTAGTAAAATTACAGAGAGTAGTCTGCCTGATAATGATTGTAAATGATGGAAACTAGCAGGTTTCCCTTGTGACATCCCCAGAGAGCTTGCAGTTAGTTTAGTCTGAATTCTTCATCAGCTGCTCAGGTTCTATTCTCATCATGCTTTGACTGGACTCAAGCTGCTGTCTTTCAGACCAAATTAGCATTAAGGTATCTTTTTTTTTTTTTAGGCTGCCCCAGTAATTCCCCTCCTTGTAGCCTCTAGTATGTAACTTCTTACGCTCCCCAAACATGTGAATTGAGATCCTGAATACTGAAATCCTGAGAAAACTTTCTGTTCTAAGTAGAATGTGTTCAGTAGGCTGAAAGATAGAGGGGGTAGGAGTGTGTTCTCTCTTTTTCTGGGAAAAATCAGTACTGATCACCTTTACTCCCTCACACATTGGGGTAACAGGATTATCCCATCATCTTTCAGGATTTTACACCTAATGAGAGGTATTTGGAATGGCTGCTAGGTCAAAGAGCCAGAATGTAAAATATAGTTTTCCAGGGCAAGCTTGGGATACTGAGGGCAGCACATGGACCTCTACTCAGAGCATCCAGGCTCAAATCCCAGCATTAACTAGTACTACCAGTGTGACCTTGTTGAGCATTGACAAATAAAGATAATACTTATCTTCTAAAGACTTGTGGTGAACTTTGTAAACTTGAGTGTTACAGGCTTATCAAATATGAACAAACACCATCCCACAACTTTTCCAATGACATATGTGAGTATATACGTATATATGTGTGTATGTATGTGTGTGTATGTATATATATTTGTATATATATGTATATATATATATATGAAAGAAATTCAAAGTGGAAAGAACAATGACTGGATTCAGGAATTCTGGGCTCCAGTTCTGCCTCTGATATTGAACCCCCATATATAAGTCACTCAAATACTCTGAGTCTTCATTTTCCCAATATTTTTGTCACCTACCTCAGTATGATTACTAGGAGGAAAATATTTTTAAACTTTAAAATACTTGTGAATTAGTGTCTATAACAAATCATGATTAGGATTAGGAATCAATAGATTTTCATATTTTCTCTTTATTTCTCCTGTACTCCTCAACGCAGCATTATCAAAATGAAATAAAATGTGATGATATGGTCTAATAATTCATATGGAGGTATAAGAAGTAAAAAATTTCAGACTAATGAAATGAACAATAATATGCCTACCATGAAGAGATATATTGATAAGAATACCCAGAAGAAGAAATGACTCCTAAACATCTAAAAACAAAGACCTAAAGAAAAACATTGTTTGAATACAAGGAATAAAACAAAAATTAAAACTTTAAAAGACTTTGTGAATGAAATGAGAGAATGTGAGAATATGATTTCAAAAGACATGAGAGTTACAAAGGAAAGAACAAGAAGGAATTAATAGATTAGTACAACAGATAAAAAAAAACCTTCTTTAGATTCCTTGAGAATTGGAATGAACCCAACAGAAGTTAATGATTCTAGTTGATAACAAAAAATATCAAAACAAGGTTAAAAACAAAAACAACTAACATCAAAAGACTTAGGAGAAACTGTGATATCTGTCTGTCTAATGTCTACATGGATATCTATTTGAATGCTTATAAATATCTCGATCGATAATTTACATGAAAGTTATAATAAAAAAAAAGCCTGGACATTATATTTCAAAATATCATGAGAAAAATACTACTAAGATCTAGAAAGAAAGAAGTCAGGTACTAAGAATGGAAATTAGGGTATCACAAAATTTAACAGTTACCATCATAAAGAAGTAGAGAGGTGGAATATGATATATCAGGTGGCAACTGGGACATGTAGTATGCACTGGACTGGGATTCAGGAAGACACGTTAAAAACAGGCTACAAACAATATCTATATGACCTTTGGCAAATTCTTTAACCACTCTCAGTCTCAGTTTCTTCATCTGTAAAATGGGGTCAATAATAGTACCTGCCTCCCAGAGTCATTGTGAAAATCAATGAAAAAATATACCAAATATACCAAAATTTGGGGGATGTAGCCAAATTAGTCAGAAGTTGGAAAATTTTTCTCTCTAAATATGTTCTTCAAATTGGGGGGGTGGGGCGGAGCCAAAATGGCAGAGTAGGACAGACCTATAAAAGCTCTCCTGCCACAGCCCATAAAATACCTGTAAAAAATGACTCTAAACAAATTCTAGAACAGCAGAAGCCACAGAACCCCAGAGTGAAAGAGATTTCCAGCCCAAGACAGCCTGGAAGGCCAAGAAGAAAGGTCTATTGCACCAGCTTGGAGAGGAGCACAGCCCCCGGAGTGCAGCCCAACCTTGGCCTCATGGAACAGCAGGGACAGGACCAGAGTAGGCTTCAGGGAGCCACCAGCAGTAGCTGTAGTTCCCAGATTTCTCAACCCAGAAATGCCAAAGACAACTTCAAAGGTCAGTGAGAAAACTCTTTCACCTGTGTGAGAAGGGAGTGGGATCCTCCCCTAGCCCCAGCCCCAGGTGGCATCAGCAGCGTCTGTTTTTGGAGCCATTGCCCTAAAGATCCTGGGGGATTTGAGCAGCTGATATGGATCTCAGCCCTGAGTGGTGGCCCTGGGGTGAGGAGGAGAACTGGCATGGTGGAACTGGAGGTGGTTGTGGAGAGGGAACCATACTCACAGATACTGGGCAGGAAAGCTTGCGATTGCTCCCAGATCAGAGCACAGGCCAGGAGAGGAGTAAACTCTTCTCCCTTGATGTTGCTAGCTTGGAGGAACTGAGAACTTACAGGTCCCCAGAGTATACTTTTCTCTTGACAAAGGACTCAAAAGTCAAGTAACTGGCTGAGAAAATGCTCCAAAAAGGGAAAAATGTAAGGTTATTTGCATGATGAACAGGTATTTTCTTCCATCCTTTCGGTTGAGGAGGAATGTTGCATACCATTAGAGGAAGACCTAAAAGTCAGGGCTTACTGTGTATTTCCCTTCATTCTTTTTTCTTCTTGTTTTCTCCTTCTTTTCTCTTTCTCATTTTCTCTTCAATTCAGATCTTTTCATCAGAAATTCTTGAAAGTCCTCTATTTCATTTAATATCTATTTGTCTCCTCCTGGAGGATTACTTGGTAGATTATTCTTGACTGTAATACTAGCTCTTTTACCTTCTGGAATATCATATTCCAAGCTCTCGAATTCCTTTTTGTAGTAGCTGTTTAATTTTCTGTGATCTGACAGTGACTCTATGATACTTGAATGATTCCTATCTGGCTGCTTACAGTTCCTTCTCCTTCATCTGGGGATTCTAGAACCTGGCTGTAATATTCCTGGGTGTTTTGATTTTGGGATTTCTTCCAGGAAGCAATTTTTGGTTCCCTTCAATTTCATTTTTGCTTCTATTTCTAAAATACCTTGGCAATTTGCTTTTACCATTTCTTGAAATATCATGTCTATTCTTTTTTGTTTGTTGTTGTTTTTATTTTGTTGTTTCATAGTCCAACAATTTTTAAATTATCTTTCTTTATTCTATTTTCTAGGTCAGATGCCTTTTCAATGTTTCCCAAATATTTCACATTTTCTTCATATTTTCATTTTGTTGACTTTACTGTATTGCTTTCTAATGTCTCCTGGAGTCATCAGTTTTCAGATGACCAATTTACATCTTTAGGGAAATATTTTCTTCTTTCAGGGTCCATATCACTTTGACTTTTCTCTTTTTTTTATTTGACCAGTTCTACTTTGTAAGGAATTATTTTATCACTCTTCTGTACTTCTTCTAAGCTGTTGATTCTCTTTTCACAATCATCTTGCATTGATTTTATTTCTTTTCTGAATTTTTCCTCTCATTTGATTTTTCAAAATATTTTAAGCTCTTTTTATCACTTTCATTAGCTCTTTTAGTAACTATTTTGGGCTTGTGTACAATCTGCATTTTTCTTTGAGACCTAGACTTTAGATATTTTCACCTCCTTATTTTCTCCTGAGTTTGTGTCTTGAGCCTCTCTTTCACCAAAGAAGCTTTTAATGGCCAAGTTCTGTTTTTGTTGCCAACTCATTTTTCCAGTCTATTCCTTGACTTTAAACTTTATATCTGAGTTGGATTTTGCTCAAATCTGAGGAGGAGGGTGGATAGCACTCCTAAGCTTTAGGTATTTTTGTCCTGCTATTTTCATAGCTAGTTCTGGGGGTCTGTAAGCTTTTGGCATTTCCAAAGTGGTGTATTCTGGGGAGAGGTATATTCATTGCTCTCCTGGTTTGCCTTCCAGTCTTTACCCAGGAAAAGCCCTTCATCTCTTGTGAGCACAAGTTCTAGCACTCCTCTCTCTGAAACTGCTACCATGAAATAGAGATCTTATTCTTTCTTTACCGTCAGACTACAACCAATGTCCCTACTTCCTTGTGGCTGCAAGTGTTTTTTTCTGCCCTAGAAATGCAACCCAAAGCTGAGTAATAGGCAGTGGGAGCTGCCAAGCTGTGCCTGGTTATGAGCCCAGTGATTGCAGAGGGGCCACTTTTAACCTCTTTTTGACCAATTGTCCAATCCTCTTACTATTTTGGGGCAGTAAGAGCTATTGGAATTGCTGCTATTGCTGCTGCTGTTGCCTCCAAACTACAGCCTCCAAGGTAGACAACTTGAGTTTCTGCCACATTGTGCTCTTAACCAGCCCCCCACCTCAGTGTCACAGACATCTTCTTCCAATCTCTTAAGCTTTCTTGGGCTGGAAAATATCTCACACCAACCTTTTGTTTAGTATGGCACTCTAGAATTCAATTTAATGTGTAATTTTAAAGGTATTTGTAAAGGAATGTGGGAGAGTTTGACTGGAATGCTGTGTCTACTTTATGACCATAGTTCCTAATACATTCATTTAGAATATGTTGTTAATATGACATAAATATTGGTCTAAGTTAAATTTCTCTACATTACTTTTCTTTTCTCCCCAGATTTTATCAAATAGGAAGCTGTTTCCTAAGTAATTTATATTTTGCACTCTATAAATCATTCGTTTATAGAATTTTATTTCTGATTTGCTTTTTTCTAGTGTGTCCTATTGATCTACCTCTCTATATTGTTTTTGAACCAATGTCAAATAATTTTTTTTATAACTGCTGCTTTATGATATAGTTTGAAGTTTAGAAATGCTATTGACCACCTAATGCATTATTAGTGGAGCTGTACGTTGGTACAACCAATCTGGAAAGCAGTTTGAAATTATGCAAACAAAATGATTAAAAAGTACATATCCTTTAACCCAGTAATTCCACTGCTAGGCATTTATCCTATTTAAGTCAAAGAAATAACGAAAATGATTGATTAATATACACCAATGCAAAGCTCAAAAGTCTTTGAGTTTTAATAGATCAAAACTTCACCAAGATTTTAGGAAGAAGCTGTAATATTTGCTCTTTTAAAATTTTTTCCAATTACATGTAAAAACAAATTTTAATCTTTGTGCTTTTACAATTTTGAGTTCCAAATTCTCTCCCATCCTCCATCTCCCTCTCCCCTTTTGAGAAGGCCAGCAATTTGATAAAGGTTATACATGTGCAGTCATAGAAGACATAGGTCCATATTTGTATGTTTTGGGGAAAAAACACAGACAAAAACCCCCCAATAAAAATAAAGTTTTAAAAAAACAACAATAGTATGCTTTGATCTGCATTCAGATTTTATGGTTTTTTTTTTTCTCTAGAGGTGGATAGCATTTTTCATCTTAGGTCCTTCAGAATTATCTTCAGTCTTTTTATTGCCAACAAGAGCTAAGTCATTCACAATAGATAATTATACAACTTTTTGTTACTATGTACAATAGAACATGTATATTTATGGCAGCAATTTTTTTGTGGTTGCAGAGTACTTGAATCAAAATAAATATCCATAGGATCTTGTTCAGTTCTTTCAGATTTTTTCAACATTTTGTGACCCCCATTTAGGGTTTTCTTGGCAGAGATATTGGAGTGGTTTGCCATTTCCTTTTCCAGCTCATTTTATATATGTAGAAACTGAGGCAAATAGAATTAAGGGAAGGGATGAGTAATACCCTGGGAAGATTCCACCCTAAAGATGTTGATAAACTACATGATAAACCTCCTTCATGGTTCACTCAATCAAAATTCTGGTAAATGGTTTCTATTGATCTCTAGGACACTCTCCTTATTTTCTCAATTTGTTCACTGACTGGATCATAGTCTCCCCTTCTCACCTCCTGCCCTCTTGGTAATTAGCTTAAATGTACAGAGTGATACTACCTCAAACACTCTAATCCCTCAATTTCTCAACAAAGTCATTTATTATTCTCAGTTCCATTTCAGGTCCAAACAGGGGTGCTCATACACATTCTCTTTGGCATGCTGTTTAACTCGGCCTTAGATCTACTCAGCATCTTCCCAACTCTCAGCATCCTCTTTTCTTTGATTGGAGGGCTGGAAGGTATCCAAAGCTTTACTTTATAAAGTGCAGAACTTGGACTTTGCAGATCACTCCACTTTACATCCATAGCTCTGTCTGATCTTAACTCTTTGGAACAACATCCTCCCCTTGGCCCTTCCCCACCCCACCCCTGCCATATCAAGTACCCTTTGAAGCCCCCTATCTCTGCTTTCTAGCTTCCTTTTGTGTGTTATCTTCTTCCATTAACTTGTAAGCTCCTTGAGGATAGTGACTATTTTTTCTTATTCATATACCCAGCACCTAGAATAGTGCCTGGCAGATAATAGACACTTAATAAGTGTTTATTGAACTGAATTGAATATATTAGATCTTACCGTGACCCACCAACTTCACTTATTACCACTCCTATATTCATGAACTCTGGTTTCCTTATGTGATCACAGTCTGTTATTGCATCTCTTCCTGTGACGTATAACCACAAACCCTGTTCTTCAACCTTACAGTGGCTTTCAATCCCCTCACCTCCTGTTCTTTCCCAGAACATCACCTTATATACTAATTACAGACTCTGCTGTTTTCCGTTTTGAACCCTTGATGAATCAATTTAACTCAATACTGTCATCTTGAATCTCTTGCTCCCTTACTTGCCTCGTCCCATGCCCTTGCCTTTCTAAGTCTTGGCCTTAGATTACATTGATTACATTCACTATTATCTGCTTTTTCTTGTAATAAAGTGCCACTGAATTAAATGAATAAAATCATGAAATTGTGATGACTGAATCTACTACAAATGTATATTATGTAATCTCAATTGGGCCCTCACTGGCAAAGAAACTCTTTTACACCTCTCTAATTGACTTACTCTCCCACTTAACAATAGTGTTTTTTCCACATCTTTTCATTCCTTCTCAAACCTCCCATAGCTCTCTCACCCTCTATCCTCTCAGATGAAAGCCTTCCTTTATATTTCACTAAAAATATGAGTCCATTTACAGAGCTCCCTTTTCCACTCTTCATTTCATATTACTCAGATGCTTTCAGTCTCTTCCTTTACCCTTGTCTTTCCTGAAGTGAAGTTCTCAATCTTTGCCAATGCAAACCCCTCTACATACTGAAGCTGTCCCATTTAATCTCATCTTCTCCTTCATATTTTCCCTTTATCATTCCTAGTGTCCCACTTATCTATAATTTCTCCCTATCAGTTGCTTCCCTACTGCCTACAAACATAGCCATATATCCCACATCCTCAAAAACTTCTCAGTTGATCTACTAATCACTTCTAGTTCTCTTCCAATATCTTTCCTCTCTTATGTGGCTAAATTCCTTGAGAAGATCTAAAATTGATACCTCCACTGCCCTTCCCCTCTTTCTTTTCCAGACTCTTTGCAGTCTGTTTCTGAGCTCATCCTTCAAGCAAAACAGCCTTTTCCAAAGTTACTGATCTCTCAATACCACATTTTGTCGCCTTTTCTCATTCCTCATCATTTTTGCTGTCTCTGTATCTTTTGACACCATCCACTCCTCTCTTCTCATTGATAGACCCTTCTCTCTAAGAGTCTCTGGTACTACTCCATTCTGGTTTGCCTTCCACTTATCTGACCACTCCTTCTCAATCTCTTTTTATGGATCTTCATCTATGTTAAGTCTTAAAGATGGTGTTCCTCTGGGATCTTCTTCTAAATCAGACATAGGGAACCTTTTCATGTTGGAAGGCTGCATTAATATTTAGTTATAATCAATATTTAGTCAAATAATCAAATTCAAGAAGCTTCAATTATATATCCTTGAAAAGTGTGTTATTTTGTAAAAATCTAACTATGTATTTAATAATTAAAAATGAAAACTATTTGTTAATTTTAAAGTTAACTAATCTTTTAATGACTTTATTGAGTCTGCTTTTGGTTGGAAAGCATTTGAATATTTGATTGAAGCATGGAGGTCTGCAGTTTCAGATTGTTTAGATGGGTATCTGCCATTTGTGATCTTAAGGATATCTTGATTTTGCTTAGGTAAGAGAATGTGAATCGACAGCAATAAATGGTTAAAAAACAAGAAAGCATCTTTCAGACATGCTGTCAAAGGCATAGGTATTCTACTGCATTTTTTCCCCATATTTCAGTTGGATCTTTCTTAGCATCAGACAATGACTTTAAAATGTCATCTACTGAGAGCTCAATCAATTAGGTGCCTTGGTGATATCAGCTAGGTGAGGCTGAAATGCTAATTTGAGTGTGATATCATGATTTTCAAAGTCAGTGAACCTTTCCTTTCCTTGTATTCTCCAATTAATAGATCTTTAACAGCTATGTATTCTTCAAGTAACTCATATATATCATCCTGCTCATCAGTTACCTTTGCCACCTGGAGAAAATGATCATCTAAAATTTCCTTTTGAAGAAAAAATATTTTGAAAAAAGGTAGTTTTTTTTCTCAAAATGTTTGGATTTTTGCCATTGTATCAGTAAATATCCCGACATGCACAGGGGAGCCTGCTATCACAGGTTCTTAGATATGCATTTATAAAAGGAAAGGCAACTTTTGAGGGGTCAACAATCACTTTAATCAAGCACATGCATCATTCATTTAGTGCAGGGGGAAAAGTCAGCACCCTGAAAATACAGTGGAATCAAAATCAACAGACATACTTCCAAATGTCTGACAGATCAACAGTCAGATCCAACTGTCTGACCATAGTTACAAGAGAAGGAAGCATCAACATCTGGGTTTTCAAAGCTGAGGAGTTCCTCAGCAGGTTCCCAGAGTCTCATCTGGCCAAACAAACACTTTCAGTCAGCAAACCCCAAAGTTAAACCTTACCTTCAGAGTATTTATACATTTAGAGCCAGAAGGCATCACAACCCTTGTGAACCATTGCCTCATTAACAAAAGTTGTGGGCCTTCCTACAAATCTTCCCAGGACCATTAATGGGTGAGGAAGATCTTTAATCATATTAAAATAATTAACAATAAAAATACATATACTTTTTCTAGTTAAAGAAACTCTTATTTCTATGCTTTGTTCCTAGTAAAGACTCTTTGTTGATAAAGACATGATTCAATCAGAGGCACTTGATTATGCTAAAACAAAACAGCAAAAGATCCTACTTTTCTTGCTATCACAACCACATATCATATATATACATATACATATGTATATATATATGTGTATACACACACACACACACACACACACACACACACACACACACACACACACACACACACACACTGGGTTTTACCTTGCAAGTCATTTTTGATTTGACATGATTTGACACAGAAATGCAGCATTCTGAAAGAAATCTTTCAATAATTCACATTGCTGATTCTGTTTTTCATAAAATTTAACTATTTGTTTTAGCAGAGATAAAATTTTGACTAACATCTTTCTCTGTGATAGCCAATGTACCTTAGACTGATATAGCAAGTCCACACTGAATATCTCATTGTTCAACTTCAGCATGTTATGAAACCTATGAAACTGTGTTGTATTTGCACGAATATCATTAACAATACTTATAACTCATTGCAAATTATCACTTAAAATAGTCGCTTTAGCACAGAGATTTTGCTGATGCAAGATACAATGAAACAAATGAGAGTATCTGGATCTGTTAATATATTTTTTTTTTATCTGTGCAATAAACCCTTCAAGTTTTCCTTTCATGGTAAGTGCAATTATCTCTACATACACTCACTAAATTTACCAAATTCAGTCCAACTTCACGACTTTATCTTGACAGTTGTTGAAGATATCTATTCCCTGTGTTATGTTCTCGAGAGTGGCCAACATGAGTAATTCTACATAGCAAAGAAAATCCTCTGCTAGGTCCTAAATGAAGTATAAAACTTGCAAATCTTCTCTGAATCAGTAGAATCAGTTGATTCATCCAAAGTGATTGAATAATGTATATTTTGCTTTTGAAGTATTTTATGAAATTGTTCTGTTAAATTGAAGGCTAATTCATGCTGCCTCTCAGTTTTGGTTCTGCTTGAAAGAGGCAGGTTTTTTTGTACTTTGAAACATTATTGAGGTCTGAGCATCCTACAACTTTGACAGTGCATTCTTGCATAATATCTACATCACTGAATGACTCCTCTTTTGTCCTGAGTATATAAGCTACTGTAAAAGTTGCTTCAGTGGCATGCTTTATTTTTGGGTCTTATTGCTGTTTGAAAGAATTGTCTTTGCTTTTGCCTGTCATCTTTTAATTTCTATAGTACAATTTTTCATGTCTCTCCTCAATTTAAAATATTTGTTCCTTATGAGTGTTATAATGCTGATGAGCATTAAATTTCTTGCATGTTGATATTGTAGTATCAGAAAGCAACAAATCATCTTATCTTTAGAAGAAACAAGATAATATTGCAACTCTCAGTCTTCATTAAAAAAGATTCTGTTTTCTTCCTTTGGTATTGTCTTAGTCTTCTTTGACATGATGGGCTGTTAAGCCAACAGAATTTTTAAAAATACTGTCTAGTTATACAATTATTCACAAATTCTACTTCAAACAGAAATGCAGTGTGTTATTGTCAAGAGCTGATAACACACTGGTGTACCTGACCCTCATAAACTCTTACCAACCAACCTTGTGTGGTAGTGCTACCCTTCAGATGGGGGAAGTTAGAACTAAATAGTGAGCATAGTAGCTGTCAATCTAACCCTTATGACTTACTAATATTCTAATTGTGCTAGTCAATCTGAGAGGATTATTTCATTGAAACTTCTTTTATTTTTTAGTGTTTCAAATATGTTCATTTAAAAAAAATAAAATGAAAATATAAAAGACAAAATGTATTAATAAAAATAAATGGATTTGTTCTGTAAAATTTGAAAGTAGTCAAAAGGTTGCATTTAAGAACTTGATGGTTTCTTAAGACCACATGTGATCTTAAGACTGTAGGTTCTCCATCCCTGCTCTATATTATTTCATTTGTTGAGCTCATCTGTTTCCAAGGATTCACTTATTTTCTCTATGCTGATGATCATCAAATCTACTTATCCAGCCGTCTTGCATGATCTCCAGTGTTTCACTTCCAACTTTTTATTAAAAATCTATAATTAGATGTCCTGTAGACATCTTAAATTCAACATGTCCAAAACAAAATTAGTTATTTCCTCCCCCTCCAAATAGTCCCCTTTTCTTAACTTCCTTATTATTGAGGGGACCACCATCCTCCCAGTCACCCAAGCTCAAAATGGAGGTATCTTCTTTTACTCCTTACTCTCTTACCCCTCCCCCAATGTCCACTAACCTGCTAAACCTTTTCAATTCCACATTCATAATATCTCTCATATATGCCTCCTGTCCTCTTTTTTGCTCTGACACTGCCACCACCCTGCTACAGGCAGCATGATCTCAAGCCTGTGATATTGAAATAGTGTGCTGATAGATCTCCCTGCCTCAAGTCTTTCCCCATTCCAATATATTCTTCACTCAGTATCACATATTTCTTCCTAGCAGCCTTCTCTCACACAGAAAAAAATCAAGTGCAAGTCATGTCATCATTTCTCTGATATCATGGTCTTCTTTGAAAACAAAGGATGAACACAGACAGATTTCTTCCTAAAGTAAAGACCTGACCATATCACTTTCCTACTTAATAAACTCCACTGGCTCTATACCAACTCCTAGGTTAAATATGAAATCTTCTGTTTAGTTTTCAAAACCCTTCATAAACTATTCCCTTCTTACTTACATCTCACTACACATTTCCCTTTCCCCACCCCTTTTCCATTAGGTCATGTATTCTGCAGTTCGGTGATACTGGCTCCTTGGTGTTCCTCAGACTAGATGCTTTATCTTCCTGTTCTGGTCATTTCTACTGGCAATCTCCAATGCCTGGAACTTTTCCCCTTCTCATCTCCATTTCCTGGCTTCCCTGGATTCCTTCAACACTGGTAAAATACTTTTTCTCTGTAAAAGTTCCAACGTCTTGACTACAGAGGATTCAGGATAATTTGTTAATAAAATAAGTACATATTGCTAGGAAGTTGTTTGTAAATGAGAAAGGGAAAGATTGGTATTTGTGTTCCTATACTTTGCTGATTTCATGGCTTTCTATGGTAAACCCATGTGGATGAGAGAAGGATGGGGGGATCTGCTTTAGGTTAGAAATAAGGTATCAGAAAACCCCATTAACTAATTATATCCTTTAGCTAGATACAAAGTAGACACATTGTTAGGAACTCATGTGTTATGGCTTTCAGACTGAGGAACTACAGAATAACTTGATCCTAGGTTAACCATTACCCAGCATCCATCCTTTGAGTGCAAATTGAAAGGTAGCCCAATGGATATGCTACTCTATAGATCTATATCTAATTTATGCCTATATCCATCAATATCATATATATCCAAATATTTATATTTATTTTAAGATTAGGATCTGGTAGTTGTTGTCCTTCATTCTCAAAGAGGACCAAAATGACATCACCATGCTAGAGTCAAGTTTCAGTGTGTCTGACTGTGGCTGATCAGACCAATACGAGCTCAGAATGCTCTACCACAGGTCTGCCATAAATAGTTTGTGTGAATATTTGGGGTGGATACTCTAAATTTGCACATCCTGCATTTCCTTTGAGCTGTTTCAATTCTGCTTCGCTCATAGAGCACAGCACCTTCTCTGATGTGGGCACACCATGCTTAGCGGTCCTGTGCCAGTGTCTTCCATATCACACAATCAATTCCAAAGTTCTTAAGCAAGACCTTGAGAGTGTCCTTGTATTGCTTCTTCTGACCACCATATGAACACTTGTCCAGTGTGAGTTGTCCATAAAAGTCTTTTTGGCAGGCATATGTTTTGCATTCAGATAACATGGCCAGCCCATCATAGTTGTGCTCTTTGAAGCAGATTGTGAAGGCTTGGCAGTTTAGTTCAAGTGAGGACCTCAGTGTCTGGTACTTTATCCTGCCAGATAATCTTCAGACTCTTTCTAAGACAATACAAATGGAAGTGATTCAGTTTCCTGGCACGGCACTGCTAGACTGTCCAGGCTTCACAGGCATACAACAATGAGGTCTGCACAACAATTCTGTAGACCTTCAGTCTAATACCTCTTCTCTCCCATACTTTTCTTTGAAGCCTCCTAAGCACTGAACTAGCTCTGGCAGTGCATGAATCAACCTTATTATCAATGTGTACATTCCTGGAAAGTGCACTATCAAGGCAAGTGATTTATCCACAGCATTCAAAATTTCTCCATTTGCTGTAACTGATTGTTCTTTGTATGGATGGTGTGGTGGTGGCTGATGGAGCACCTTTGTTTTTGTGGTGTTAATTGTTATGCCAAAATTAGCACAAGCAGCAGAAAATTGATCTAGATGTAATCAATAGAGTTTGGCATAGATTTATCTATACCTATCTAATCTATTTCTATAGAAATAGAGACAAGTGTATCAATGTAATTCAATACATATATGTATACACCCACATGTGTTGATGTATCTACATATATGTATGCGTATATATGAATACTTATGTGTATTATATATGCACACATAATGCACATATAAATAATAATGCAGGAATAAATATACATATACATAAAATATAATAATTTCAATACATATACATGCATGCATATATAGATAATTAACAATAATAATAAATGTAAAGCTGATACTACTTTTTGAGAGAGACAGAAGGCATTAGAGAAAAGTAAGCCCCACAAAGCAGAAGCAGGAATAGCAGGTTAAAATTGCAAAGCAGCAAATGTAGTCTTCATGTAAGGAAAATATTCCTAATTATGAGAACTATATAGATATGGAATGCAATGCCTCACAAGGTGGTAAGTTCTTTGATTTTCCTACATTAGAGGTCTTCAAATTAAGACAAGATAACTAATTATGGGGGATATTTTAGAATGGATTTCTTTGTAGGTACAAGTTGGACTCAGGTTCTAGAGGGTCCTTTCAACACTAGTAATTTATGATTTTGGGATAGGATTAAAACACCACCAATTGCAATTGTATCAAACTCAGTGTACTAATTTTGAATGAGGTTGAAGCTGAGAAGAAAAGAGAAAGAAATATAATATTGAGAGGGTGGGAGGTACTTTGGATGAGCTTCAATTGAATCCCAGGTCTTCTGATCCCTGAAACTAAGTGCCATTTAACAGACCACCACTCTGCCAGAGGACCTTAGATGAAGGTGAGTGACATGAATTTATCAATTAGGCACCTGAAGGACAGGGAAGTAAAGAGGAACAGATGGGAAGGATGTAGTGGAACCTTGTCTCCTTTGTTATTGCCCTCATATAAATGCTCTATGAGTTCTCATATGTTGTGTAGGCACTGCTTATATATTCACCTAACTGAATGGAATCCAACCCAATCTGTTTATTTGGAAAATGAAGAAATTAAGACCCAGAGAGTTTGAGTGACTAGAACTGATGCACAGTTTATAAATGGCTGAACCAGGACTAGAACCTTGACTTCCTCATTTATAGACAAGTACTCTTCTGTTCTTGGGGAAATTAACAATGAACTCTCACTGTAGAGACATAACATTTTTTATTATTATTTAGCATAACATATTCCTTTGGAATGACTCAGACTTTTGTTTTATCCTTGTTTTTTTTTATTTAAATTCAATTTTTTTATTGCATGGAGACTGATTTGTCTGATTTTGCTATTATTTCCCTGGCTTTTCTTCTGTTTCTATAGCTAAGAATAATAATTTACAGAACTTTGAAATCGTGTCTATTGAACGCCTATTGTAAGAGGCTGCAGCTTGTGCCTGCACCTCCTCATCTTCGGAATCTCTTCTCCGTAGCAGTGATATTTTCTTTGTGGTTCTTCCTCCTTCTCTTTCTCCTTCTTCCTCCTTTTCTCCTCCCTTTCTGCCTGTAGCATCATATTCACTCATCTTAGATAAATTTGACTTAAAGTCTGATGTTGACTCTGAAAGTAAAGTTGATTCATTGTAATGAGCGATGTTGAATGGGATGGCACAAAACATTAAGTCTGTAGGGTGTAGTTCAAAATCATTGTCTGGTCGAGTAATCACAAATCTGTAAAAGAAATCACAGTTGAAACTCCCACCAACCCCTGTCGTGAAACTGTGCTTGGAGCAAGCATTGGCATTATTTCTACAGAGTTCAGTGGTTTCGGGGAAACCTGATTGATTGTCAGAAAGGGAAAAACAACATCATCTTGATGATTTGGATAAAAAATTCAAAGCTAAAGAAAAAAACGTTTTCCTTCCTTTAATAGAGACCTGCCCACTACATTCTCACGTTCAGTGTTTTAGTTGGAGATTTACTGGGCATGGGGACATTCCATCAGAAAAACAAATACACCATACATTATCCAAAGATGCAAAGTGGTCATGGCTGAGTAAATATCTCTAGCTAGGAGGGTCAGAGATAAACATGAACTAAACTGTATAAGAATCTTAAAGCTTCCAGATTAAGAAAGGGATTATCCATTGTCTCTATTGATGTTTACCCCTCATTTACTTTAAGGGTTGACTCTCATTCCCACACCCCTTCTGCCTCTACAACTCATCCCTTCAACAACTTCTCTGTCTTCTCCAATCCCCAGTGGTAGATTTATTCATTAATGACAAAGATTAATTTTTTTTTGTACTCTGCTTGGCAACCTGCATTTTCAAAAGCAGCATACTTCCCTTTTCTGTAGAGGATTTTGGGGTTCATCATCTATCAGGCGATATAGGCCAAGGCATAGGATTCCAAAATTGTCCAATGACCCACAGAATATCTCTCCAAAAGTATCCCTAGCCTAGGGGAAAAAGAGGAAGCCCTATTGTTATTGCATAAATAAATCAGTCAACATGAATTTTTTATTACAACACTCAGTTCTCCTCAAGAGCAGAAGTTGTGGAGGTAGGAGATCTGCTTCCTAACATCACATTTGGAAGCTACTTGGTTATTTAGTTTAGTTATTAGTTTTTAGAATACTGCCCTGACTACTTTTATGTCTGCTCTAGAGATGCAAAGAAAAGTAAAAACAAAATGAACAAATAAAGACCTCAGTGCCTTCTCTAAAGGATATCACAGTCTAACAAGGGAGAAAAAATGCAAATAATTATGTACAAACAACGTATCTATGTGACAAATTAGAGATAATCTTAGAAGGAAAACATTAAGATTAAGGATGATTGGGAAAGTCTTTTTTTGGTGGAAGACAGAACTTTAGCTGAGATGCAATGGAAGCCAGAAAAGCCAAAATGGAGAGAATTCTACGTAGAAGTGACAGCCAATGAAAATACCCAGAATTGGGGGATACAAGAATCATCAAGGAGGCCAATATCATAGGATCTCAGGGTATCTGGAGGGGGTGGCATGTTTAAGAGTTTTGGGAAGATAGGAAGGAGCAAAGTTATGAATGACTTCGAAAACAAAGAAATAATATTTCATATTTGATCTTGAAACATGTAGAGAATCATGGGAAGTTATTAAATGAGGACAAGAGGGAAGGCATGATATTGATCAGAAGGAAGATCAGCTTGATAACTGAGTAGAAGGGTGAACTGAAGTGGACAGAGACTTGGGGCAAGGAAACCAACCATTTCAATAATGTAGGCATGAAGTGATGAAGTCCTATACCAGGCTGATGGAAGTGTAAGAAGAGAGAAATAACTTACAGGAGAGATGCTAGGAAGGTAGAAATGATAGGAGATGGTGATAAAGATGAGATAAAAAACAAAAGCCTTCAACAGACTTGAAAATTTGATTTTCAAGGTATTTAATGAGCTTGAATACTGAGGGATCTCCAGGTCATACTGTACTATAAGATATATTTTATTATGAGACATTACTCTAAGGTCATAGTCTCAGGTGCTCCCTAGAGAAAGTTCAAAGACCTTAAGTAGAAGTAATGGCCACTATGGTCAAACAAATCCAAAAGATTCTCTCAGATGAAAAAAAGAAACAAATCTGGGCAACACTAAAATTTAGGAAAACATTCCAGTGAGAAAGAGTGAAAGAGAACAGTGATCCTTGCAGATCATTTTGGTTTTTCCTTGACAGCATAAGGGGTTTCAGGCTGTCATACCTCTAGATTATAATTACTTATTGATATATATGCCAATATCAGTTCAAAAATTCTGAATGACTGAAATAATAAAAAAGGAAGCAAAACTGAGAAGTTGATACTTTTTTCCCTTTCAGTTTGGTTTTGCCTTTCTTTGCTTTCAGCACAGTGCCTTGTACACTATTGTTGTTTAATCATTCACTTATGCCTGACTCTTTATCATCCCAATTGGGAGTTTCTTGGCAAAAACACTGAAGTAGTTTGCCACTTCCTTCTCCAGCTCATTTTACAGATGAGGAAACTGAGGCAAATAAGGTAAAGTAATTTACTACAGCTAGTAAGTATCTGAGTCCAGATTTGAACTCAGGTCCTCCTAACTCCAGGACTGGTACTTTATCTATCGTACCACCCAGCTGCTCTACCTGGTACATAGTATGTGCTAAACAAACACTTGTTAGCTTACAATGACTTTGAATGTTTTGGAAGTTGTATGCAGAAACTCACAGAAAGAAGTGGTGGTATCTAGAAGTTTGTGTCCTGCACTGGAAGCAAGCTGCTCCATCTTCTGCTGCAAATTTTCTATTACTTCCCCAAACCATATCAATTTTACATTCTTCACATTCTTATGGATTCCACTAACTAGCATAAAGTTGGGTGATAGTAGTACCCAGGTGTAACAAACATATCCACATATATATCCACCCCAGAGCCATAAATGTTTCTTTTCTATTCTGATCCCTTACATACGCAGTGGATCTGTTCACATCTACCAGGGTCACTCAATTCCCTTTAGCATCTTTTTTCTACCTTTACTTTTCATTGGATTAAGAAAACAGACAGCCTATAAAAACATGCTTCCCAGAAAACCAACCTAGAAAAGGTTGGAAAAGAAGCATATATACTTGACAATACTTTTAAGCTTACTTTTCTATTAATTCATCCTATTTTATGTTAGGATGCTGTAGGAATAAATATTTACTCATTAATTGTTCTGAGCCTGAATTAACACAGTTAACCTGGTCATTTTCAGACACCATCGAGAGCGGAGAAAAAAGGGAAATCAATGTTATGATAAAATTTAAAAAAAAAAATGAACTTACAGGAAGGTCCCTTAACATTGTTGTGCTCAAGGAGAGAAGAGCCAGTTTACACCGGCCTCTTCCAAACAAGAGTGAAAAGCTGCTATCATGGGCAGCAACATTCTCCTTTTCCACACATGGCTCTATTTCATGACTCACCCCACCTGTCACTATCATTTGGAGAAATTCGAGGACACGGTAGTTATAGAAGGCCTGGAAAAGAAGGACAGAGGCAAGTGAAATGGTCAGGAAGGAAGTGACAACTAATTTATAGAGACCCAGAAACTGAGAGTGAGAGTAGGCAGAACTTTTTCAAAGCCATATTTCCCAAAATCATCATCATATATATAATCAAATGCCAACTCTCCATGAAGCTTTCTTGGATCCCCTGTTAATTTCAGCCTTTTCCTCACTGGGCCTCACATGCATTTTAGGTACTTCTCCTGTTTTATATTACAGATACTTATGTGAGTCTTACAGCTCCTTTCTAGACTAACATGCACTTATCATGTTACTAACATATTCTGCCTTTCTCCCTGCCCATGAGCTCCATGAGGGTAGGTGCTATGTTGTATCCAAACTTCGAACCTTTCCCAGTGCTGAGTACCATGGTCTGCACCCTATAGGGGCTTAATAAAAGTGTTTGCTGAGTAGAATTAGATTTTCAAAAAACATTTTTTTTTAATTCCAAATACACAACACTGTACTAACCTAGAAACAAAGAGAACTACACTGCCTGTTACCTGTCTTATACTAGCTTACATATTATACCTGAAATAGAAAGGAGGAAAAAGATGATTTTGAGATAGATATACACTAGCTATAAATGATTTCACAAATTAAGACAGAACTATTCTCAAATTTATTACAATTTATGTTATCATTACTTGTGCATTTGTTAATTTTATTCCCTTTATTAGATTGTAAACTCATTAGCAATTTTGTCCAGTTTTACCTATGTGTTGCAAGATCCTGGCATACTTTGTTCATAATAGATACTCAACAGATATTTGATTAATTGAATTAAGGATGCAATTTTTCTCACTCTACTCCTATAAGATGTAATTTAAAAAGTGTCTTGATAACTTCTTTTTTTTTTTGTCTCTCTGTCTCTGTCAGTATGTCTCTCTACTATCCCTATTCCCTGTCAACAATAAGGAAAAAAAATGAAGTACTTCTCTCAAGTGCAGTTAAGTAAAACAAATCCTTACGTTGCCTATGTCTAAAATATGTTTCATTCTGAATCGAGTCCATATTTTGTCTGTCAAGAGGTGGGCAGCATGCTTTACTAAAAATGCCCTGGAATTGCTGTCATTCCTTTGGCTGATCAAAGCTGTCCAATTTTTCAAAGTTTTTTTTCAATTATAAAATTATTGTTAATATAAAAACTGTTCTTATGATTCTACTGACTTTATTCTGCATCACTTTATATGAATCTTTCCATTTCTCTAAAATTCTCCATTTTGTTATTTTTTACACTAAAATATTCCATCATATTTATATGTCATTATTTGTTTAGTCCTTCACCAATAGATATATATTCCCATTAGTTTCCAGTTCTTTGACTTGGCAAAAAAAAAACAAACAAAAAACTATTGTTAATATTTTTGCACATATGTATCCTTTTCCTTTTTTATGATTTTTTTTTGAGGCATAAGCCCAGAAGGTATATTCCTGAGTATGCCCAAGGCAGGCACAGTTTCTTAATTTTGAGGCATAGGTCCAGATTGCTTTCTAGAATAGCTAGATATAGCTCCACAAACAGAATGTTACTGTGCGTGTTTTCACATACCCCCTCCAATAATGGTCATTTTTCTTGGTTGCCATCTTTGTCAATCCTTGGATGCAGCCTTTTAACTGAGTCCAGGTTTTACAGAACAAATCCTTTTATTAAGAGGGTTGTTCTGTGAAGTTTGGATTTAAAGTGCCACACTTGAGGACCTGGAGGTATATACATTTTCCCCAACAACTACTTTAGTTTTATCTCCTTTATCTCTATGATAAGTTTTACCATATTGTTTTATTGTTGTAATTTTCTTCGATGGAATTTTCTATTACATCTATGTTTTAGCCTTTCATCTGTCAATGAGAAATATGTAAACTTCTTTCTGTTCCCATTCATTTAGTTCACCATCATATATGTGGTATGTTTGTATCCTTCAGCTATTTTGGTCACTGTCAATGACATTGAAAGCTCACTATGAATATTGCATGGCAAAGGAATCATAGCATGTTGACAAATACATTGGACTAGATGTTAGAAGGTCTGTGAACCAGGGTTTTTATTCCAACCATGTCCTTCTCTAATGTTGTTTTTAACCAATCTCTTTATTTCACTTTCAGTTTCCATGCTTATAAATTGAGAATAAAAATAACAGTTGTACCTACCCCAAAAAAGATTTTGGTGAGGATTCAATATGATTGTTATATTTCCTCTTAAATCCTCCTCTCTCCTAGCTTTCCTATTACCATCTTCCCAGTGCCCCAGGCTCACAAGCTAGGTATCATCCTGGAGTCCTAACTATCCTTCATCCCCCATATCCAATCGGTTGCCAAGGCTGTTGATGTCACCTTTGCATGTCTCAAATATGACCCCTTCTGTCCTCTAACACTGCCCCCACTGTAGTGCAAGCCCTCATCACCTCACATCAGGAATATTGCAATAGCCTGCTGGTGGGTCTGCCCACCTCAAACCTTTCCTCACCCCAATTCATCCTCAATTCATCACTTAAAATGATTTTCCTAAAAGACAGGTCTGATCATCTCTTCCCCCTCCTCCCAATGCCCTCCTATTGCCTCCAGGAGCAAATACAAAATGCTTTGTTTGGCATTCAAAGCCTATTTGCCACCCCCACCCCCTCACCACATACACACTTTTCCAGTCTTCTTATACCTTACTCCCTGACGTATAGTCTTCAATTCAGTGACACTGAGATCCTGGCTGTTCCATTCCATTTCATGGCTCCAGGCATTCTCTCTCTGACTGTTCCCCATACCTGTAATGCTCTTCTTTCTCCTTTCCTGACCTCCCTGCCTCCCTTTAAGTCCCAACTAAAATCCCACATTCTACAGGGAGCCTTCTCCAATTCTTCTTAACTAGTGACTTCCCTCTATTAATTATTCCCTATTTATTCTGTATATAGTTTGCTTTGTATATGTTTGTTTGCATGCTATCTCCCTCATGGAGATAAGCTCCTTGAAGGTAAGGACTATCTTTTGTTTATTAGCATAGTGACTAGAACAAGTAGATACTTAATAAGTGTTCCTTAACTGGTTGATAGATTGTGTATATGAAAGACATTCAAAAAGAAATAAATGGGAATGAGGTGCACCTGTAGCTGAACTCACAAGTATCACTTTGTTTACTATTCAGTCCAGACTCCATGAGCAGTTTCCTATCAGGTACTGCTTCATCTATATAATATTAATATATTGAGCAATCGGCCCTCTCTTTCAGTCCATCTGTAGTATGGTAGGCTTAATGGTCAGAAAAATTATTGAATGAATATGTGAAATTATAAGAAAGGAAGAAATAATGCAATGTTCTTGGGCAAGAGAATTCAATGTAGTTATTCATTCCCCAGTCTACTGCAACAGTTATACCAGAAAAATCATTTTAATAATATATTTTATTTCCACAGCATTCCTTCTCTCCCCTCCTTTCCTGCAAGAGATAATATTAAATTCAATACAAAATAACTAGCTATGAAAAAAAGCATTTTAACTTGCATATGTATCTTTAAAAAAGTCCTTTTTTTCAGTAAAAGTTAAAAATCTCATTTCCTGAATCAAAATTTTCTATAAATGTAATAGCAACACAGCACTCTTATTGGATGGTGTTGCCTTTCCTTAAAGGGAACGCTAAAGATCTGATTGTTTAATTTTCATTGTAAGCATTCAACAAATCAGATCTTCATTTATTGTTTTGTTGTTGTTTAGACTTAAGAAGAGTGGTGCAGAAAATGGTTAATAATGTTAATAATTTTACATTTAATGTAAAAGGGTATCATGCAGACTTTTTTTTTCAGAGAGCTAGTTGTTAAATATTAACCAGCAAACCTCTCTTTTTAATTCAGAGTTTATTGTAATATTGGTATGATTTGTTCAAGGACAGCCAAGGAAAATGAGGGGAAAAGGACTGCCTGAATATTTCCCAAATGTAATAGAAGTGTCGCCCTTCTACTTCACCTTAATCTCCGTTCTCAAGACATCTCATAAGGGAATCTGACTCCTTCTAATTCCCCTTTGCTCTTCTGCCTTTCAACCCACCAAAACCCAAAAGTCTACTTATAGAATATGCTCCCTCCCACCCCACCCTCTGCTAGCTTTAAGGAGCCAAGATGGGGATGAATGAAATTATTAAATTCAGTCTAAGCCTCAATCCGATTAAGATCATATGACCATATTGTAAAGTGATCAAATATAATGCAGTTAATATAATTCTCTACTGTTTAAAGTCAGGGTTTATATTCCTGTGTTATCCCAGAGTGCTCTGAGGGATTCTGCACTTAGAATATTTAACTGAGGAGGATTTTACTTTAGAAGCATCATTTCTTCATATTTGACATCAAAAGGATCACATTTCTATGCTGGAGGAAATAATGGGATTTGTGTGTCACCCTTATGCTGGGCTTTCTTCTCTTCTTATTACTGCAGACTCAGATGTGCATTCCGCCTTTATTAAAGAAAATCTGTAAGTCGCAATGTGCTTTAAATACTTCAGGACCTTTAAATTTCCAGTATCTGAACACTTGCTAGAACAGTAGGGAAAGATGTAAACTTAAATGGAAGCAGCTGGAAGACCAGTGCCTATGATGAGAGCCATCTCAAGGGTCTATTAATACTTAACACAACAGATAGAAATCTGTGAGCCATTTGATGAACATTTAAAAGCCAAAGATCTTCCAAAGGAAGTTCTAGAATGAGGCAACCTGGTTCTAGAGTACTAGTCTAGAACTCATGGCACTTGAGTCATTCTAACTTAGTACTAACTGACAATATGAACCTTAAACAAGTAATTTCTTCTTTACTAAAAAGAAAAAGCAATTGCCAATGGCAACCCTGACCAAGATGAATTAGCCTAAATGGACAGGTTCAGAAGTAAGTATATTCAGATAATCTAAATGGAGGAAGTTAAGTGGCAGAGCAGATAGGATAGTCGACTTGGAGTCAGCAAAACCTGAGCTCCAATATGGCCTCAGGCACTTAATAACTGTGACTTTGGGCACTTAGCTTCTGTTTGTCTCAGTTTCCCCAACAATAAAATATGGAAAATAATAATACCTACTTCCCAGGATTGCTGGGAGGTTCAAATGAAATAAATCAATCAAAAAACTTTTTTTTATGTACCAGGCTCTTTGCTGAGTATTGGGCATACAAAAAAAGGCAAAAGATAGTCTTGCCTTCAAGCAATCCATAAGTTAACGATGGAGACAATAAGAAAATCTATCAAACAAGCTAAATACAGAATAAATAGTAAATAATGAAAAGAAGGAAGGCACCAGAATTATGAAGACTTGGGAAAGGTTTCCTGTAGAAAGTGAGATTTTAGTTGGGACTTGAACTCAGCCAGGGAAGCTAAGAGGCAGAGATGAGGAGGGAAAACAGTCCAGGCATGGAAGACAGCCAAAGAAAATGCTGAGATCCAGAAGGTGGGATGTCATGTTGGTGGAACACCGAGGAGGCTAGTGTCCTTGAATCAAAGAATACTTGGGTTATGGGGAGGTCATAATGTTTCAGAAGATTGGAAAGGGGGAGGGATGGGGACTTGGTCAAGAAGGGATTTGAATGTCAAACAGAAGATCCCAAATAGGGAGCCACTGTTGTTTACTGAATAGGGTAGTTGTTTTTCTTTTTGTCCTTCATTCTTGAAAAGGACCATGGCATCAGGAAGGTCATGCCATGACATGCATTTAAGTGAGGGAGGTCTATGCAAAATCACCAGCCTCACTTTCTCCTCTGATGTCATCTGGGTCCAGTGGCAAGATATAAATCAGGATGACTGGATATAACCCCAGATGCAGTGGGAGAGAGTGGCCCTTTTAAGCTAAAGTCTTAATTTGACTGAGGCAATGCCCAATCAGTGATTAAGGCTAGGTAAGAAATGATACAGAGAATTGCTTCTTTTACCTAGTCAAAAATTTCATTCTGGGAGGGGAAGACCCTCAGAATTTCTGGCCAAAGCAGAAACAATTTCTATTTACATTCACTCTGAGACAATTAGGAGGGCCCAAAGAATGATCAAGTGCGATTTGGCCTGGGACCTGTTGTTGGTCAATCAATGAGAGCCAGAGGGATTTGAATTGAAGGAATGGTACCTCACTGGACTATAAACTCTTGAATAGGGTAATGGCATGACTGAACCTTCACTTTAGGAAAATCACTGTAGCAGCTGAATGGGGGATGAATTAAAGTAGGGAGAGACTTGAGACAGGCAGACTTACCAGTAGGCTACTGCAATAATCTAGGTGTGAAATTATGAGGGCTTGCACTTGAGTGGTGACTGTGTCACCGTAGAGAATCAGATGCCTTTGAAGGATATTGCAAAGGTGAAATTGACAGTCTATGTCCATAGATTGGATGTGATGAAATTAGGGTAGTGAGAGATAGTGAGGTGAGATGGGGCTTTAAGAATCAACTAGTTTCAAATTCTAATTTTACAGATGATCAGGCCCAAGGAGAATAAATGACACATCTAAAATCTCACAGATAGTAAAATAAGTCAGGATTTGAACCCAATTCCCTTGGCTCTGGATCTGCTGATTTCCACTAAAATACTTGTACTTAAAATCCACTATTTCCACATCAACCAGGAATCAAATTGGGAGGAATATTTTTTCTAAGAGATAAGAACTTAAGTTTTTACGTTTTACATTCCTTTTATCTTTGGGTTCTGAAAACTGGATCCCTCCTAATGACATGTTCTCCCTGGCCTCCCCTTTTATCACTGGCTGTACCCATATCTTCTTTCACTAGTCAAGGTGGAGGACAATATTCCTTGTTCTCCATTGCATTTTCAGTTTTCCCCTCTATCATTCTTACTTAGTAATCTTTCCTTGTGGTTCACTCAACCATATCTATCACCTAATCAAAGTTATGGTAGATATTGTCTACCAACTTCCAGGACATTTCGCTTCTTTCTTCAATAACTTCAGTGTCTGGCTTACAGGTTTTCTCCTCTCCACAAATCCTGCTCTCATACTAGAGATAACAATATACATACTGATATTCTCTGAAACACCCTCCTGTAACTTCAAGGCCACATGTGGCTCTCTAGGTCCTCAAGTACAACCCTTTGACTGAATCTAAAGTTCACAAAACAAATACCCTCAGTAAAAGGGTTGGTTCTGTAAAACTTGGACTTGGTCAAAAGGTTGCACTTGAAGACCTAGAGGACCACATGTGGCCTCGAGTCCCTTAATCATTTCACATGATGCATTCCTCTACTCCTCCTCAGCCACATACAGGATTGATGGGCATACCTTTGATATTGCCACTACCCACAAATTCACCACTTCCATGATTATTAACTCTGAAATTCTCTCTGAAACTCTGATCACAATCTCTTTTCACTCCCCCTCTCCCTCTGCCTTGCAGCTCCAAACCATTTTTTGTCTTCCATACTGTGAACTCCTTCCTTACTGCCTTGAGTCATTAGTTCTTTCTCAGGCTTTCAACCTTATACTCCAGCTTGACCCTTGGAAACCAGTTGAACTCTATACTTTCCTCTTAGCTTGAGTTTTTTGCTCATTTAACCTACTGACTATCTCACCTTGCCAAAGACACAGCCTTGGATCATTCGTACCATCTGCTTCTTATGGTCCTATACAAGTGCTTCTGAACAAAGCTGGAGAAAATCACAAAGCTGTGTGCTGAGTATACTAGAAATGTAAGTTACGTAGCCTTAACTGGGCCCTCATTGCTTCAAGGCAATCTTGTTTTATTTTTCCCTAATTAACTCCACCTCTCAAATCCCAGTATTTTCACGGGCTTTCCCTCATGCTTGGAATGTTCTCTCTCCTCATCTCTGTCTTCTGGCTTCCCTGGCTTCTTTCAATTCCCAGATTAAATTCCACCTTCCACAGAAAGCCTTTCCTAATGCCCCTTAATGCCAGTACCTTGGTTATCATTTTCCAGTTTACTCTGTTTACAGCTTATTTGCACTATACTATTTACATTTGTCTCTACAGTTACATTGAGAACTCCTTGAAAACTGGGACTATCTCTTTATCTTTCTTTGTATCTCCAGTGCTTTACACATAGTAGGATGCTTAATAAATGTTTATTGACTGACATGACTTTGTGAGGAAGTTCCAGGGTGGAAGAAAATCTCACAAAGGAGAAACGTAAGTAAAAGAACTATGCATTTGTATCTTCAAATGTCTATGTCTCTTCTTGAAGGAGAGAGTTCAGCATCCTCTGAGGAGGATGTATTTGGAGCTTGTACTCCAAGCTCAAGGGTACTGGGGCAGCTATTTCTCATTCTGATAACATCAATAGAGTGGTCTGTTCTCAACCTGGGAACTATATCCAAGACATAGTAGAGAAACCCCCCTAAGAAGTATGAATACACATGGTTACTACATGATCCTGATAATTTCTGAGGCCATAAATGGTACTAACTTAAGGAACCCTGGAAGTGTTGCCAGAAATTATAAAGTCTTGGGCAAAACTTTGAAGACCACAGTGGTATGGGCTACATTTTCCTCATAGCTAACCCATTAAGGGCAATGACTGAAAAATAGAAAATTTGATTTGATGGGATTAAAGCCTATTTTTAGAATATGACTCTGGGTGAGTATACCTTATTTAAAAGATAAAACATATATAAAGGTAAAATCACCTAACATTGCATATTAAGAAAGTATACTAATGTGAGAAAATCTAAGAACTAGAAGAAGAAAACATAGTGAAAACATAGCACATAGGTGATGTGCTAATGGAAAAAGAGAAGTGATATTGTCATATGTATACTAGAGAACTATAGAATGAAGTAGAATGAGGAATTCCAGGAAACAGATCATTAGCCCAACACAGAGACATGACATAGTTGTGATTGGTAACTTTCTTTTTAGTCAGAATTACTAACAGCTCTTTGACTCAATGAAAATTCTGTCTCTTAAAAGGATGGAGGAATATACAAAGGGAAATTCCATTCTGATTCTGATTCCCACTAACAGGGAGAGAATGGATCCTGGTGTGAAAATATGGTGAACCTGAGAGAAACTGAAAACTTTCTATTGTATTTTGTGATAGGAAAAATAGAGGAAATCAGGCATACTTTAGCATGCATGTTAGGACTAAGGAGAGAATCTAAATTTCAGAGACTTTGAATGAAGGACAGATAGGATCCTATGTTCTGAGATGTTAGCAGGAAATCTTCCCAGGAGGTAGACTGGGAAACTCTCAAGAATGAAATTCTGAAGACATAAACAGAAACAATTCTGATGTGGAAAAAAAAGAAAAGATGGTAGTTGTCTGAAAAGACTGATGTGTATGCATAGGAATCTCGCCAACCAAATTAGATTTTTAAAAGATGTACTAAAGATGGAAACAAGGATAGGAAATAGAAGATGGATAGAAGATAATCTCATAGTCTTGGGAAAATATTGTCACAAATGTGATAACTTAGAATAAGCTGGTGTTGGCAAGGAAAGTTAGGGGCACCAAAAATATGTCTATTTTAATGTTATATTGAGGGAAAAAAGAGTCTCCAAGAACTATTTAGACTTCTGTTTGGGTGGATGGAAAGATGATAACTGATTATTGTCTTATATCTGAAAGAGAGGGAGAGAGAGAGAGAGAGAGAGAGAGAGAGAGAGAGAGAGAGAGGGAGGGAGAGAGAGAGAGAGAGAGAGAGCGAGAGCACATTATGGCTCGGTTCTTTTTTGTTTGTTTTTGCCAAGGACAATGATCTTTGTGGTAGAAGTCACAAACAAAAACAGCAACAACAACAAAAAACCCAACAGGAGGCAGATTCCCAAGATAAGTCAGTAGGTAGTAAGAGTGAACCTGGCAGCCTTGTATTAGCAGAAGTCACATGGCCCAGATGGGCTATCTCCTCAGACATATGAGAAGGGCTGGAAGATGTGATTGCTGAGTGAATACCTGTGAGATCTGAAAGATTATGGTGAACAGGAAAGGTACTCAAGGACAAGAGAAGGACAAATATTATCTTGATTTAAAAATAAAAAGGAAGATAATAGAACCTTCAGACTATAGATCAGTTATCTTAACTTCTATTCCTGGGAAAATTCTGGAACAATCAGGAAGGAGATGGATAGTGAATATCTGGCAAAGAGAGATGATAACAAAAGGCCTGCCAGGTTTCATCCAGAATAAGTTTTGTCAGATTAATCTTATTTTTCCTTTTTTGACATAATTACTAAACTGGTATTTATGGGAGATGTTACAGATCTTACTTTTACTGTTCAGTTGTTTTGTCATGTCAGACTCTTCATGACCCCTTAGATTTGGTCATGGGGTTTTCTTGGCAAAGATACTGGAGTGGTTTGCCATTTCCTTCTCAGGTGTCCCCATTTTACAATTGAGGAACTGAGGCAAATAGGGGTTAAGTGATTCCATGTCCAGTGCTCTATCCACTGCACCACCTAGTTGCCCCATATTTTACTTAGATTTTGGTAAAACAGTTGATAAAATATCCCATAATATTCTTATGGAGAAGAGGGAGAGATGTGAACTAGATACTAATGCAATTAGATGGATTCAGGCCTGATTGAATGATCAGTCTCCACAGTAAATGTACACTTGACAGGATGTTACCAACAGAGTTCTCTGGGCATCTGAGCTTGTCATTGTACTATTTTATTTGGAAAAAAATGAGAGGAATGTTTGAAGGAACTGAAGATGTTTACACTGGAGAAGAGAAGTCTAGGAATGAAAAGTAGGCTATGATGGCTATGTTCAAGGGGCTTTCATAGGAAAGAGGGATTAGATTTGGTTTTTTTAGCCATTTCATTCATTCAATTCAATAAAGATTTATTAGGTGCTTCCAATTTGCCAGGCATTGTGCATAATCTGAAGATACAAAAAGAGGCAAAATACAGTTCCTGCCCTTTAGGAGTTTGTGACCTAATGGGGAAGAATCAATGGCCAATTAATCTAACGGTCACTAAGGCAAAAACAGAAACAATAGTTGGAAGTTGCCAAAGTGGGAGAATAAGGCTTGATCTACCATCATTGATTTTCTTTCTGTCTGTCTAACCACCCCTTAGTTTCTTTTGCTGGCTTTTCAGCCAATTCACATTCCCTAATTGTGGGCATTCCATCCTAGGCCTTCAGTTCATCTCTCTCTCTCTATGCTCTTTTTCTTGGTGACCTCCTCAGTTTCCACAGGTTTAGTTATTATGTCTATGCTAATGACTCCCACATCTATACATCTAGCCCCAACCTCTTCCCTGAGCTTATCTCACATCTACAAATACCTTCTGGAAATTTCACATAGGAGGTCTTAGAGACTTCTCAGTCTCAAATGGGAAAAGGTACTCCTTATCTCCTTTTTTATTATGTTGATATAGCTAAGTGGCAGCAGTGGAGAAAGTGTTGGACTTGGAATCCAGAAGTTCTGCATTTAAATACAACCTCAGACACTAGCTGTGTCACCCTAGGCAAGTCACTTAACCTGCCTTACTTAATAAGCCTCAAGTTTTCTCATCTGTAAAATAGGAATAGTAATAATAGCACCTTCCTTACAGAATTGTCCGGAGGATCAAATGAGACAACACATTAAAGCACTTTCCGTACCTTAAACCACTCTATAAATGCTAGCTGTCGTTTCCCCTAAACTCAACCAGATTTGTAACCTTGGAGGTATCTTCAACTCCTAGTTTTCACCCTATATATCCAAACAATTGCTCAACCTTGCTGTTCCTACCCCCCAACATTTCTTGGATTTGATCCATTTTCTATATTCACATAACCACCACTTTAGTTCATTACTTATTCACTGTTATTGAAACAATTTCCCAATTCATTTCCCTGCCATATATTTCTTTTTAGTTTAGTCCTTCTTCCACATGGATGACAAAGTAATTTACTGAAACAAAGATCTGACCATATTTATTCAATGAATTTTAGTGACTCCTTATTTCATCTAGATTCAAAATATAAACTCTTCCATTTAGTTTTTAAAGTCCTTTAAAACCCTGGCCCAGCTTATCTTTCCCATTACTCCTCTCTCAGTCAAGTCAAGCTAACCTTCTTTCAGTTCCTCCCCCATAACCCTCTATCTCTTGCCTCCTTGCCTTTGTGCTGACTATCCCCCATGCCTGGAATATAGTCCCTCTTCACATTTGCCTCAAAGAACCCCTCTCTTCCTTCAAGATATATGCCATCTTTGGCATGAAGTCTTTCCTGAACCCCTCAACTTTTTCAAATTACATTGTCTTCCTCTGTATTTACTTATATTAATTCTGTATATATTTATATCTGTCCTTGTCTCCCCCATTAGAAAGGGGTTAGCTTTTCATGTAAAGATATCTTCCTTCATTGTGTTTTGTCTGTATCACCAAGAATAATACCTGGTGCATGGTAGATACTTATATTCTTGTTGATTAATTCCTAACAATTATAGAGATCTAAACATTTCATAGTATGCCTTTAAAGAAAAGGGTCAGCCCCTCCTCCAGGTCAATTGCAGGTCTTGAAGTGGAGATTGGATGACTACTTGTCAAATATATTACATTGCAGATTAATTTTTAGGTATGAAAATCCCTTCCACTTCAAAAATTCAACTGTTCTGTGACTTTAAAGGTGACACGAGGTTTGATGGTGAGATCAGCTTGGGAAGCTGGTAGTCACCCTATAGGATGTCAATACAAATGGCATTTGCTTTTGGCATGATACTTTGCCAAGGAACTGAGGGGATCCTTTTCAGTTTTCTTTAATTCCTCATCATCAAGTTTCCAGCATTCAAGAGTATTTGAATTCTTTTGAATAGAATATTGGACTTAGAGTTAGGAAGATCTGTGTTCAAATCTGTCCTCAAATATTTGCTAGTTATATGATCATAGACAAGTCATTTAACCTCTGTCTCCCTCAGTTTTCTCATCTATCAAATGGGCATTGTAATAACATCTGCCTCCCAGAGTTCTTGTGAAGATAAAATGAGATATTTGTAAAGGGCTTTGCAAAACTTAAAGCAATAAATTAATTAATAAGCATTTATTAAGTACCTACTATGTGCCAGGCATTGTGATAAGCATACCAAAAGATGCAAAAAAAAAAAAAAAAAAAGGCCCAGCTCCTGACCTAGAGGAGCTTATAATCTAGTGGGTGAGACCACATGCAAATAAATTTATAAAAAATAAGCTGTTGTGGTTGTTGTTGTGTTCGTCCTTCAATTTTGAAGAAGACCATGCCATCAGAGAAATGATGATATGACTTGCACTTGACTTTGTTTTGAGTGAGGGAGGGCTGTGCAAGGTCACCAGCCTCACTTTCTCCTCCTGAGCTAACTGGATCCAGTGACCAGATAGATATTCATCAGGATGACTGGAAATGGCCCACTATGCATTGGGAGACCCTGGCCCCTTTAGGCTAAGGCCTTTTCAGGTATTCACTTAGAGTGAGGTAATGCCCATTCCATTAATAGACCTTGTTAAGAAGTGAGTCAAGGGATGACCACTTTAATTAGAAAAAAGGAAAATAAATATCAAGCTGGGAGGTGAAGACCCTCAGCTTTGCTGTTTGAAAGAGAAACAGTTACCACTGACATTCGCTCTAACCCAGCAGGGCAGAAAATACAGCCATTAAGTGGAGCTTGGGCAGGGACCTATTGTAGTACAATCTATGGGCTTTAGAGTGAATTGGGAGGAAGGATGGAAGGAAGGAAGAAAAGAAAAGAAAGAAATCTAGCTAATCTAGCTAACTGAGCAACTTCTGGCCATGAAAATTTGCCTTCCTTTGGAGTGGAGGAGAAGGAGAGGGAGTAGAAGCAGAAGCAAGAGAGGGAGAAGGAGAAGGAGAGAGAGAGGGAGAAGGAGAGAGGAAGGCACCAGAATTAAGAGAGATTGGAAACACTTCTTGTAAAAGATAGGATTTTATTTGGGACTTTATGGAAGCCAGGGAAGAAAGTAGGCAGAGCTGAGGAGGAAGAGCATTGCTGTTTGTTCTTCAATTTCTAAGAGGACCAATGACATCACAGGTGATGTCTTGACTTACTCATGAATAAGATTTAAGAGAGGGCAGAGCTGCACAAAGTCATCAGTCTTACTCTCTCTTCCAGAGTCATTAAAGTCCAATAGCAAGACAAAAGTCAGGGTGACCAGTGATGACCCAGGATGTGGTGGATGACTTTGGTGCCTTTGATGTCTGTCCAAACTCTAAACTCTCCACAGTACCTACTTTTAGCCCCTTTCATGTGGAACAAATTGTTCTCATTCACTAATTCAGCCAGGGGAAATCTTCACATGCTTGTAGTAGACTTCCTCTTAACTCAACAAAAGGTCTGAGATGTGTTGATTATCCTCAACCTGGTTTAACCCATCTGCCAAGGTGGTTTACTGATGTGTGTATACTTTGCAAGTGACACTTTCCAAATGATTAATGTTCTGTTTCTTTATCACTAATGCTAATTTCTTTTTACATACTATCCTTACTGTCTTTGGAGGCAGGGAAGGGCATCTATTCCCTTAGGGATGCTGTATGACTCCTGAAACTGGTTTAGTTTCCAGGGGGAGGGGTGAAAAATAAGGAGAGGTTTTATCTTCAAAATTTTTATCCATAGTTCAACTATATCAGTTTAATACTAAGTACTTTCCTCATTTACTCCATTTCCTCTTTGCTTCCCCTTCATTTCCCCATCTTCCTGATCTTAACAATACCTGGGACAATACCTGGCACAGTAACCTTAAGAAATGCTCATTCATTCATTCATTCATCTTTTTATTCCTCATTCCTTTCTTAGATTTCCTTGTTTTATCCTTCCTGCTCTTCCCCTTATATCTTACTTCTATTTTTTCTTATTATCTTCCTCCCCCCCTTTCCTTCTTGGCCTCCTCCTTTTTATCCTCCCTTTTTTTCTCTTTCTCCTCTTACTCTTTCAGCCCATTTTTTTCTTCTGGTAGATTCCAAGTAGCTCCTTGCTCCCCTGCATGAGTGGATCAGCCAATATTTGTCTAAGGCTCCTTAGCTGCAGAAACACATTGATGCCATATGAGCATTTCTCCAGAGAACTGGGATCTTAAACCCAGCAGCAATGTTACCCACCAGAGGCAAGTCATGCTGCATCTCAAGTATCTATCTTTCTGACAAAACTAGTCATTCATTACCAGAGAACTGACAAAATGACATTTTCCCTAACAGTGCCCCCCTCCTAGGAAAGTAACTAGACTTTACTCTCTTCTTTACTTGCCAAGTTCTTTGGCTAAGACAAAACTTTAGCTAAGTCTGGTTGCTTATCCTGTCAGAAGATTTATGGCACATTTCATTCCAAACCATCTCAGAAGCAATGTTTTATTACTGAGATCTCACCATGGTGGATGATGCTCCTAGAGTATAAGATATCTAAATCTAACACACTTCTCTCAAGCTCAAATCCTACTGACACCTAATAGTGGATGGGGGTGGGAATAGGATGACAGTATGCAACAGAAGCAATGCCACAACTGACCAACCAAAGAAGGCTTTTTCTTGGGGGTTTATTTGTTATTGGCTATTTCTGAGGAAGAAAAATAAATAGTTTAGATGCAAGTTTCACTTCTTATCTCCCTTTACATGAGTATTTCCTGGAAGCATCAAGTTTAGCCTGTAATTCAATTCTTTGATACCAGCTCTGTTTATGGTACCATGCCTTGAGTGAAGTGTGCATGTAGGCTCCATAAGGTGGCATTCATTGTCACAGTAGAAAATCTTGGATGGAAGCCAATTCTATAGAAAGTAGGTTCAGTTCCTCCACTAAAAGATATATATGTGTTTTTTTGCAAACCTGGCTTTTAACAGATTATACCATAGTCTTATTATCCTTGGGTTGAGTGATTACTAGAGGAATATGGTGAAAAGCAAATATTCTGTGCATCAGAATAATAGCTATTGGAGCCAGGTGAATGAGGGATACTTGCATTTAAGGCATGTTTTTGCCCTCAACAGGGCAGCTAGATAGCACAGTGGATAGAGCAGTGGGCTTTGAATCAGGAAGATCCATGTCTATGAGGTAGAATCTGGCCTCAGACACTTATTAGGTATCTGGCAAGTCATTTAGCCCTATTTTCCTCTGTTTCCACATCTGTAAAATGAGCTGGAGAAAGAAGCAGCAAACAGTATCTTTGCCAAGAAAACCCTAAATGGGGTCATGAAGAGTTGGACATGACTGGAATGACTTAACAACAATAAACAATTACCCTTAAAGTAGTGCATTGGTTTATATCATTTAGAACTAAAAGGGAATTTAAAGACAATCTAATTCAAACTCCTCATTCTTCAAGTGAGGCAATCAAGGTCCAGGGATGGCGTGTGAATGATTCAAGATCATTCAGGTAGGAAATAGCCATTCCAATATTGAACCCTGTTCTTTTGAAGCTAAATCCATTGGCTTTTCCTTTACAGCATCATGTCTACCATGTACTAAGTTTTGTTATTGCAAGGTCTGACCATCAACAAATCAATAAGCTATTGAAAAGAATTTGATAAATGTGTTTCAAGGAGCTTTTATAAGGTAAAGAGAGAAAGGGAGCAGTGACAGTGAGACTGTGTTGCATTGAACTGTGTGGTGTTTTGTCATTAACAGGTATTTGAGAGTTAGAATCCACTAGTGGCATGGTCTAATCAAAAGGAACTTGAAGTTTTGAAGTAGGAGACATGAATCCTCTTCTGGGTTCTGCCATCTATTAGCTGTGTGACTTTTGTCAAGTCCTTGTAGAGGAAAGGACAATTGATTTGTTATGAAAAGATCTGATCCAATGCTGAATCTACTATTTCTGACCTACATAATCTACAACAAATCACATTTCAACCCTGGATCTTAGTTTCCTCACTTGAAGAATGAAGAGTTTGGACTTAGATTTTTCAAATCTGGTCACCTCTCTTGTTACCATCTTGGGCTTTAGTCATTCCCAGCTTTATAATGAATATGCTGTATTAGATAATCTCCAAGTGCCTTCCTAGTATCCAATCCCCCGATCCTATGATTTCTAAGGTCTTTTTCTAGTTCTAATTTCTTTGATGCTATGACTATAACTTTTCTTTAACATTTTTCTTTACTCTATAGTTTTTTGAATAGGACTAGTGGTTTCATCAATTTAAGGAGCTATTTTCAAAGAACTTACTTTGCCAATGAAGATCAGCAGTTTCTTTGCAACTTAAAAACTTAGAAAGTTGTCAGACCAACCCAATGAGAAGTTAAATGACTAGCCCTTGATCACACAGCCAATCGATAAAAGGGGCCTAATATCAAGTCTTCATGATTTCAAGATCAGATCGATTATGCAACATTGAATCCTAACTCCATGACTGTTATATATTTTTCTCTCTATAGCCTTCAACATAACATTTAAGAATAATTCTATGGTATATGGTTTTATGACAAACCACTAGGCTTTCATGTACTTCTGTTTCCTCATCTATGTGATAGATTTAACTTCCCTGTCCCAACCCCATAGGGTTGATATAAGGATCTAAAGGGTCAATGTATATGGATATACTTTGGTAACCTTATCAGTGGTGTGCAGATGTTTACATTCATGATTGCTTCCTAATTCCCTGATCACATAACTCCCAGGCTCTAAGAGGTTTCTGAATTAGGGATGCAACCTTCAATGTCACACTTACCGTAGCCAACAGGGAATCCAAACATCTATCTGAAAAGACAGAACCTGTAGAGAAGGAAGTACTAAGGGGCAGGCTTTTTCCAGGGAAGCCAGGATATATTCCACTGAGTGGCTCAATAAAATGAATGTTGGAAGAATTTTCTGCAAGACAAGTAGACAAAAAGAACAGGGCAGCAGACTAAGATTAGGAATAGAAGAGCTGACTCATGAGCACCAGTGTCTATTTCATCCTTCTAAATGCAGTCTACATTCTTTAATCTCTTTGGTTTGTAAAAATATGTATGTATACATGTGTGCATGTGTAGCGGCAGTTTGGTGATGCAGTGATAGTGTGTTGGATTTGGAGTCAGGAAGACTCATTCCTGAGTTCATATCTGAACTCAGACACTGACTAGTTATGTGATCCTAGGTAAGTCACTTAACCTTGTTTGCCTCAGTTCCTTATCTATAAAATGAGTTGGAAAAGAAAATGGCAAACCACTCCAGTATCTCTGCCAAGAAAATCCCAAAGGAGGTCACAAAAAAGGCAGACATGACTGAAATGACTAACAACACTCACATATGTTTTTGCATGTAAACACACATATATTTTATTCATTATATACACATAAATAGACATGTGAATGTTTATAAACCTACATGCAACCCACAAACTTTCTTGTACATTAATGTTTCTGGACTACGAAGCACCAAGGTTTCAGTCTAGCATCCTTAATGTCCTTGGCTGTTTGGTTATGAATCACACTTCAATCCATACACTTATGCCTAAAATCAGGCTTAGAAACCAATAGTCTATGTTTCCAGCACTGGACCAATTATAAAGCAACTGGGAGAGATGGCTCTTTCAAGTTAGAGTAACTTGACAAGTATGGCCTGCTGTCACAAGTTCTCTCATTTGCACTAGGCATTTTAGCCCCCTCTGAAAACTGAGTCATGAAAGAATTCTCTCCTGTTTTGATCTCTCAATCGGTCCATCTTACAATGTGCTCTCAATTAGCCTCTTTAGTTCATATCCACCTGAGGAATAGGTCCATGACACAAATGGAGATAAAAGTAAAGGAAAAAATTAAGAACCCCAGCAGTGAACAGCAAGAAAGAGCTTCTGTGATTCAGGGGGTTTATGTGAGGAGAATGAATACTAACAGATAACAAGCTTCTGAACTCTACATAGGATTAGAATAGCCCAGACTTACAGTGAATGCCATCATGATTCCGATGAACTTGGGGTTGGTATTATAGAATCACAGGTTAAGTCCTTCTGATTAATTTCTAGTTCTACCCAGAATGGCTTCAAAGCCCTACCCATGAAAGATTTTAATAATAACAATAATAACTAACATTTATATGGCACTTTAAAGTTTACAAAGAATTATATATAGATATATATATGTATACATATACCTACATATATAATATATATATATATATATATATATATATATATATATATATATATATATATTTTCTTACTATTATACCAGCAAATGGCATTTTAAAACACTTTTTTATCCCATGGGTTAGGGTTATGGGTTTGATTCAAATTTTATTCCTGTGTCTGATCCTGGGTAAAACTGTGAAACAATGGTTTGTTTTCCAAATTCCCACATTCCTCTTCTTTTTCTCTCCTTTCCTTTTCTCTCCACTAATATTACCTCATCTTCAAATTCCGTCCCAACACCCATTAAACTCCCAATGTCTTCAGATTACTTAGGATTTCTGTCATAGAATGCATTCAAGAAACATTGTTACTATTCTCAGAAGTATTGAATTTTACTAAAAGTACCTCAACAAGAATAGACCAACATCCAAAGGAATGAATCTTGAGTAGCAGAATTTCAGGTACTGGCAAATTTAAGTCAGAAGGGCTTTTGTAGGGAATGAGGCTCCTTTGAAGCACTCCTAAACTTCCTTTCATAAATGGTCACTTTTTCCAGCAACTGGCCTCTGCTCTATTCTAAAGTTCCCATCTACAGAGAGATAAAAAGTTCATCTTTTTCCTTGAAGCAGGAAAACCCATATCATGCAGATGTTGACCTTATCTTTCAACATCAGATTTACAATGGACTTTTCCTAGATAATGTCACCAAAGTTCTGAAAGCTTTCTTTGCCCCACTGCCTCCTTTCACAGTCATAGCATCTAAAGAGACCATGATTGTCTTCTATGTAGGTTGGCTCTTTATTGGTAAATTACAAATAGAATCCTGGACTTAGTGATATAATAATAAAATCCTGGCTCCCATTAGCCCTGTGAATACCACCTCCAAAAAACAACTTACTCAGTTCAGTTATGATGGGAATTCGTCTACATTTTTCACAAAAAGATGTGCAATGTGAGTTATGTTGAGAACCGCTTTCTGTAAAAACAGGAAGAAAAAAGAGAAAAGCTAGTAAATGTGAGAACAATAACTCAAAAACCTTACAAGAATGTAAATGTGCTCTATGCACCTCAGCAGTGGACCTTAATAATATTACTAAACATGCCCCCAAATCATAATATTCCCTGTATTTAATTTTTTCTTCTTTTTTCCTTCTCTGTCTTTATCTCTCTCTCTGTATCTCTCTCTTACATTATTTCACCTTCTTTGTAAGGTGCATTTATTTAGTTGGCACTTCCAGGGGATAAAAATAAATGGCTATCTGGGGATTTCCTTATTGACATCATAACAAAACTATAATTATAGTTTATTGAATGGAAGTGCTGGGTGGTAATTGTTTTGTCAGATAGCAGCCCAACCTCTCCCAAAGCCATTTTCCCTTCAAATCTTTTAATTCACAGTCGCTTTGCCTAAGGATTTAAGGGTTAAATGAACAAAAATTTGTTCCACTAAATCTGGAGAATGACATCTAGCTCTCTGGGAGAGGATGTGAGTGGGACAAGCATCATAAGTGGCTTCTGGAGATATCAAGTCACAGGACCAACTAGGATGACTGAGCAGACATTTTCTCCAGTCCCTACTAAATTTCCAAAATCATTCAAAGGGAAATTATGCACCAGATGTAAAGCAACTGCAGTTGAATCCACAAGAAAAGAAAGTAAGAAATATGGTGTTTTTAATGCCATATAAATTAACACCGCTGCCCTGAAGCACTTACTCAACATCCCTCTCCTACCAACCTCTACCCTAGGACAGAGCACATGAACTGACCCACAGGTTTGTACTTGGGATACATACAGGGATTATTCTTCTGCTACAAACACTCTGATAAACTCTTTACCCCATCTATCCATACCTGCTTTAATAAACAGCAAACATAGACTGCCACTCCATGTGAGGCAAGGGAGCAAGAGGGTATTATTGGAGAAAAATTGGGTTTCCTTCTGCCTGGGGCAGCCTCTAAATTAGGGCACTCCAAAACTCTGTTCTACTCAGAATACCCACTCTGATCTTCCCCAAACCTACTTTAAAAAAAAAAAAAAGAGGCAGAAGTTGATTCAGCCCAACCAGAGAAGGAAAGATCAAGAAAGGAGAATAGAATGAATGAAGGCAGGGATTGTAAGAAAGCCAGGCCTGAAGGAAAGGGAACTGAAATCCAGTTGGGGGCCAATCCTGCTACCCCACCCAAGTGTTACTTAAAACTGGGACTGATGTCAGTGAAAATGCAACCTGGGAGAAATCTGAGGTAGATTTTTAATCCACTCTCAGGTTTTATACTCATCATCAAAGAGAAAGGAATCATAATATCAATGACTAGGGAATATAATGAAAAAAAAGAGATAAAGCAACTATAAATTTCAACTGGAATATCCAATTTAAATCCTAAAATACAAGCAGATAAGTCAAAAGAAAAGATGCTACAACAAAAAGGATGAGTACTAGAACAGCAAAAAAATTACAAAATTCTCCAAATAGATACTACTAGTCAAAGGAAATTGAGCTAATTCAATGAAGTACAGAATCCTGTGGAGTCCTAAGAGGATATGGGACAGCAATAAGATATATCAGAATAGTTCAAAAGAGAAACTAAAATCACAAAAGAATGTAGAAGGAAAAAAAATGGCAGAACCTATACCTTGCACAGTAGAAATAATTATCAGGTAGAAAATTTGAATATACAGTGACAAGTTTCTCTAAAGAAAGGAAAGAAAAAACAACAGATTTGGAACACAAATATACTGCAGTGGAAGACAATCTGGAGAAAAAAGCAAAAGTCCACTATGTGAAAGAACACATTATCTCTATGTATAATCAAAAGAACAGAGACCATTTAAAGAACATAGGTCTCCCAGAAGAACATGACAAAAACACACAAAAAACTGAACACAACAGTGCAGTAAAGAACACAAGAAAATTTTCCAAAACTTCGGAATACAGAAAACAGAATACTCGTAAAAATAATCCACAAATTGGCTTTAGAAAACAAAACAAAAACCTACACTTCAAACTGAAAGATACATGGTGGTTCAATTTAACAATTTCTTCTAATGAAAAGAAAAGAGAATTTTAATAATGCATTAGTCTTTCTTCCCAAAAAGCAGCAGGAGAGAACAGAATAATATATGCCTTAAAGCAAGATGTAAGTCAAAATGACCTCCTCTACAAAGCTAAACCTAATTGCCAAAGAAAACAAACAAATAAACAAACAATAAATGTTAAACAAAAGGAAGGTGTGACAGATGTTAGTGCAACAGGGAAACAAAACAAAAGAGATGTCAGCAGGACAATGAACTTGCAAATACTTCTGTACTACAGAAGCATAGGAAATATAAATAAATACAACTACTGTACTAAGGTAAGCACAAATGATGAGATAAATTATCCTATCTCTAGAGATTTTTTTTAAATGGAAAAAATTTGACCTATGGAGTTAAAAAGATTGACCATTAAATAGATTTTTTTTTTTTTTTTTTTTTAGTATAAAAGCGGTAGAGATAAAGATGAAAGCAGAATTTAAGGAAGCATGAGATATGACACTAAAGGAGCGCATCTGACACCATGGACTAAATCTTACAACTCATGAATGAATAACCTGCACAACAAGTAGATTTTTTTAAAAAGGCAGAAGTTGCAGTCATGCTATCAGATAAGACAAAAATAAAAACTCACACTATAAACAAGTAAACAAGGAAACCACCTTATGCTTAAAGAAATCATTAGATATTAATGCAACAATATCAATACAAAATTTTTATGCTTGAAATTGCATAGCATCAAATTCATAAATAATCAGCTGAGCTACAAAAGATACAGATAATACAAGTATAACAGGAAACTTTAATGTTCCTCTTTCAGAGATAAACAAATCTAACAGAAAAATTATCAAAATGGAAATGTTGAATTTGGAATATTATTGTAAAATTTAAGGCTAAACGATTTATTTAACCTTCTGAATATGGACACTAAAGAACATAAATATTTCACAGCAAGATATGATAATTTAACAAATATAGGTCATTTAATGGGGAACAGAGAAATTACAAATAAATATAAGAAGGCATAAATATTAAACACATCATGATAGGTCATAATTCAGTAAAATAATACATCAGAATTATCTCAATGCATGAAAAAAGATGACAAGGTCCTAACACTCTCTATAAATTATAGGCATAGAGATTTTTTTTATTATAATAAAACATCTATCTAAAAATAAAAGTTGGTATTATATGAAATGGAGAAAAATTAGAAGCTTTCCCAATAGACTGAGTCAAAGACATTCCCTTTCTCCACAATTATTTTGTATAATTATAGAAATTCTAAAAATAGTAAATACTATCAATGGGAAAAGATAAAAAATTAAAGTTGTAAATATAGGTGAAGAAGAAACAAAACAATTCCCATTCTTTGATGACATGATGGTTTAATTAGAAAGTTTTAGGAAAATTAGCAAGGAACTTAATTGTGATAACTTCAGGAAAGTTGCAGGCTCCAAAATAAATGTATGAAAATAAACCCCATTTCCCTGTAATAATAATAAAACCAAGGAGCTAATCATGGTAAATATAAGTACCGTTGAAAATAACTACAAAATGCATATAATATTTTAGAGTTAATCTACCAAAGCATAATCAATATCAATAAAGATTCAATGACAAATACTCTCTTGAAGACATAAAAAAAATAATTAGAATAGAAATGAATATTCAGCGCTCATGAATGGGCCAATATAACAAAGATGATGATATAATCAAACTTAATTTACAGATTTAGTCTTCTATCAATCAAAATAACAAATGATATTCTACAGACTAGATATAATAAAAACAAAATTCATTTGGAATAACAAAAGACCTAGAATATTAAGAGAAAAATTACAAAAAAATAAAAATGAAGAGACAACTTTCAGATGTCATTCTGTATTAAAGGTAGCAATAATCAAAGTCATTTGGAACTCATTAAACATGGATGAGTACACCAATAGAATAATAAAAAAGACAAATCATAAATAAATTAGTTCAATAATTCAGTGTTTCATAAATCTGTAAAAATTACTTAGAGGAAAGCTACCTATTTGTTAAGAACTATTTGGAAAACTGAATAAGAGCTTCAAAAATTTAAGGTTAGAGTAACATCTTACATCATCTTCCACAATAAATTCAAAATAGATATGTTACCTGAATATTGAAGATCATGATACTAACAAATAAGAATAATAAAGAGAGAAGCAAATCATATGACTTCCTTAGCTATGGATAGAAGAATTCCTAACCAAGCAAGGGACAGATACAATTATATAAAGATACTATATTGGATTATAATTTATTTTTACTGATTTTCTGATTAAAACTAAAGTATTTTCATTATTTCTGTCTCGAAATGAAAGAAGAGGGTGAATAGGACTATAAAATGAAGCCTAATGAAGAAAATATGCCAGTTCACTTTAGAAATCCTCCAAATATTCAAGGAGTGGGGTGGGTCTAGAGTGGGGTATCTTATTCTAATTTTGAGAGTTTAGAAGCCAGCGTCCCTGAATCCTGCTTGGAGGCTATATCTGGAGGCTATATCTTGGGCGCTCTCTCCCTCTCTCTCTCTCTCTCTCTCTCTCTCTCTCTCTCTCTCTCTCTCTCTCTCTCTCTCTCTCTCTCTCTCTCTCTTCCTCCCTCCCTCCCTCCACTGTTTAGTGTAGTATCTGGCATAGAGTAAAGGGTTTTTTTTTTTAAATTTTGTTTTGTTTTAACATTTTTTTAAATTGACCTCCAAATTTTTTCTCTCCCTGTCACATCCATACAGAAGGCAAGAAATATATCAGTTATATATGTGAAATCATAAAAAATATCTTTCTATATTAGCCATCTTGCAAAAAATATAAAAGCAAATAATATTAAGAAAATGAAAATCATATGTTTCAATCTACACTTCAGAGTTCATCAATTCTCTATCTAGAGGTGGATAGCATTTGCATGATGGGTTCTTTTGAATTGTCTTGGATCATTTTATTCATCAGAGTATCTAAGTCTTTCACAGTTGATCATCATTAAAACATTCATGTTATTGCATACAATATTCTCCTGGTTCTGCCCACATCACTATCAGTTTGAGGTTTTCAGGGGTTTTTTTTGTCTTTCTGAAATCATCCTGCTCATCATTTTTTAAATTAATTTTTATTTTTCAACATATATTTTTATAAGATTTTGAGTTTCAAATCCTGCTTTCCTTCCCCAAGACAGCATGCATATTGATATAGGCTACACATGTACAATCATAATAAACATATTTCCACATTAGATATGTTATGAAAGAAGAATCAGAACAAAAAGGAAAACCAAGAGAAAGAGAAAAAAGAGAAAATAGCATGCTTAGATTTGCATTCAAACTCCATAGTTCTTTCTCTGAATGTGGACAGCATCTTCCATCATGAGTCCTTAGAAATGTCCTAGGTCATTTCACTGCTGAGAAGAGCCAAGTCTAATAAAATATGTCATCACACAATGTTGTTGTCACTGTGTACAATGCTCTCCTGGTTCTGCTCACTTCACTCAGCCTCAGTTCATATAAGTCTAGTTTTGTTTTCTGAAATTTGCCTATTCAACATTTTTTTATGGAACAATAGTATTCCATTACATTCATATACCACAACTTGTTTAACCATTCTCCAATTGATGGGCATCCCCTCAATTTCCATTTTTTTTTTTGTTACCACTAAAAGAACTGCTGTAAATATTTTTGTACATGTGAGTCTTTTCCCCTTTTTTGCTCTCCAGAATGGTCAGACCAGTTCACAACTCCACCAACAATGCATTAGTATTCCAATTTCCCTCATCTTCTCCAGTATTTATCATTTTCCTGTTTTGTCACGTTAGCTAGTCTGATTGGTATGATGTGGTGCCTCAGAGTTGTTTTAATTTGCATTTCTCTACTCAATAATGGTTTAGAGCATTGTTTCATATGACTATTGACAGCTTTAATTTCTTCATTTGAAAGCTGTCTGTTCATATCCTTTGATGATTTATCAATTGGGAAATGACTTGTATTCTTATAAATTTGAATCAGTTCTCCATGTATTTTAGAGATGAGACTATCTGTTTCTCATCATTTCTTAAAGAACAATATTTTTCCATTACAATCATATATCAAAACTTATTTAGCCATTTCCCAATTGATGGGCATCCCCTTAATTTCTAATTCTTTTTCACTACACAAAGAGTTGCTATAGATATTTTTTGTACATACAAAACATTCCCCTGACAAAGACACACAATTTTAAAAATCCTTTGTGGTATAGATCCAGTAGTGGGGTGGCTGGGTTAAAGGGATATGCATAGTTTTAAAGCCTTTTGTACATAGTTTGAAATCATTCTCCAGAATAGTTGGACTAGTTTACAACTCCACGGATAATGCACTAATATACATACCCTCCCCCTATCCCACTCCCACTCCTGACACATACATATATTCTCCTCCAGGACTTATCATTTTCCTTTTTTGGGGGGTTTATATTAGCCAATCTTATAAGTATAAGATGATATCTCAGAGTTGTTTTAACTGGCATTTCTCTAATCAATAGAGATTTAGAGCATTATTCAAATGACTTTGTTTCTGAAAACATCCTGTTCACATCCATTGACCATTTATCAATTGAAGAATAGCTGAGCACCACTTTATCATCACTTTTGAATTATGATGTTTGAGAATCCCTTGAAAGAATCACCATGAGAGATAAAGTTTTCTTAAATAAGCAATGCAAAGAAATGGAAGAAAACAATAGACTGGGAAAAGCAAAACATCTCTTAAAAAAAAATTAGAGATATCAAGAGAACTTTTCATGGAAAAATGAGCAGGATAAAACACAAAATGGTGGAGACTTAGCAGAAGTAGAAGAAATTAAGAAGAGGTAGCAAAAGTATACCAAAGAACTATACAAGAAAGATGTTAACATTGCTGATAGCCAAGATGGTGTGATTACTGATCTAGAACAAAGTATCCTGGAGAATGAAGTCAAGTGGATCTCACGAGGTGCTGCTAACAAGAATAGTGGAGGTGATGGAATTTCAGCTGAGCTCTTTAAAATCCTAGATGATTCAGTTAAAGTGTTGTACTCAATATGACAGCAAATTTGAAAAACTCAACAGTGGTCACTGGATTGGAAAAAATCAGTTTGTATCCCAATCTTAAGGAAATGTCAAGAATGTTCAAATTCCTAAGCAATTGCACTCATTTTGCATGTCAGCTAACTTATGCTTAAGATTCTGTAAGCTAGGTGTCAGCAGTATGTGAACTGAAAATTACCAAAAGAGTAAGCTGGTTTTCAAAGAGGCAGAGGAACTAGAGACCAAATTGCCAACATTCACTGGATTATGGAGAAAGCAAGGGAGATTCATAAATACATATCCTTCTGCTTCACTGATTAAACTAAAGCCTTTGACTGTATGGATCACAGCACAATGTGGCAAGTCTTCAAAAGAGAAGGGAGCACCAAATGATCTTATTTATTTCCTGGGGAACCTCTGCACAGGTCAAGAAGCAACTGTTAGAACCAAACATGGAACAATTGATTGGTTTAAGACTGGAAAAAGGAATACAAAAGGTTGTATATTGTCCCCTAATTTATTTGTTTCATGCAGAGTATATCATGAGAAATGCCAGGTTAGATGAGTCAGAAGTCATAATTAAAGTTGTGGGGAGAAATATCAGCAATCTCAGAATGCAGACAATACCAGTTTGATGGAAGAAAGTAAAGAAGAATTAAAGAGCCTCTTTACAAGGGTCAAAGAGGAGAGTGTAAAGCTTGCTTGAAGCTTGACATCAAAAAAGAAAAAAAGATCTTGATCCCACCACTTCTTGGCAAACAGAAAGAGAAGAAATGGAGACAGTGTTATATTTTGTGTTCCTGGGTTCCAACATCACTAGAAACAGAGACTGAAGCCATGAAATTGAAGGATGCTTGCTCCTTGGAAGGACAACCATTGAAAATCTGAACAGCAAACCAAAAATCAGAGATGTCAATTTGCTGACAATAATCTGTATAGTTAATGGTAGAGGTGGGGAACCTTCAGCCTCAAGGCCACATGCAGTCCTGTAGATCCTGAAGTGTGACCCCTTGACTGAAACCAATCAAAAGTTTGCGATGTTTAGATTCAGTCAAAGATCTACACTTGAGGACCTCATGGGCCACATGTGGATGCAAGGCTGCAGGTTCCCTACCCCTGGTCAAAGTTATGGTTTTTCCAGTGGTAATATATGGCTGTGAGAGTTGGAATATAAGTACAACTGAGCACTGCAGAATCATTGCTTTTGAATTGTGATGTTGGAGAAGACTTTTGAGAATCCCTTGGAGAGCAAAGACATCAAGTCAGTCATGACTTAAAGAGATTAATTCAGGCTATTCACTGCAAGGTCAGATATGGAAGCTGAAAGTTAAATGCTTTGTCATATAATAAGAATCCAGGACTCATTAGGAAAGACCTAATGTTAATAAAGATTAAAGACAAAAGGAAAAGTGGATGGTAGAGAATGAGCTGGAGAAGGAAATGGTGAACATAAATTTAGAAAGATTCTGGGAGATAGTAAAAGATAGAAGTGCCTAGTGTGCCTAGGTCCATGGAACCATGTAGAATCAGATGCCCCTGAATAATGGAACAACAATAAATTTCCTTAATCCTTTTACCAAGATATTCCATTGGTAAGCATGTACCCCAAAGAGGTCATTCACAAAGAGAAAAACTTCACTTACATCAAAATATTTATAGCAACAGCATTTGAAGTTCAGTGAACTGGAAACAAAGTGGATGTCCATTGATGAATGAATGGCTAAACAAATTATGGTTATATGAATATGGTGGAACATTACAATAATAAATAACACACATGATGAAGCAAAGAAGCAATGAAATGTTTATGTGAAATGATGCAAAGTGAAATAAGCAGGCTTAGGAAAATGTTTATGATGTATATTTATAGAGGTGATTATTATATGCATAATGTTTTATGTATATATATATGTATATATATATATATATATATATGAGTTAATAATGCAAATGAAAGGAACAATAAGAACAACAAAATCATCAGAAAATGTTTGGATATTACAAAGACTTAGTTTGGTCTCAAAAAAGAGACAAGAGAAGATGCCTCATCCAGCTCCGGGATGAGGGAATTAGGAGTCCATATGTGTGCACTGTTGCATATGGCAGGCTTGTTTCATTGTGCTGACTGCTTTTGCTAGACTATTATTTTTTCTCTTCTTCCTTAATGTTTTTTTATTCTTTGGTATAAGGGATGTCTTTCTGGCAGGGACAAGGAAATATAATAAAAGGAAAACTATAGGTGTTGTAAAAACCGATGATATTAACAAAAATCTATATATATTTTTTAAAAAGTGACATTTAACCCCTGCTCTAAAGGAAGGCAACAAAATATCTTGACCAGGAAGGGACCTTATTGATCATGAATTCCAACACCCTTATTTTATGGATAATGATGGGCTTCAAGATGTCGAGATGTTTGACTAAAGTCAAATAAATTTTGAGAAACAAAACTGGAATATGAACATATGTCCTCTCACTTCAACTTCAATGCCTTTGCTGTTATAAATATTGTCTTCTTTCCCAGGACCCTCACAACCACCACCACAACCCCAATCTCTTTTGAAGCCTACATGAGCCCAGAAATTCTGATCTTTCTTCTCTCTTTTTTTCACAGTTGGAAAGTACTCAGAGGAAACTCCTTTCTCCTGCTTGTTAGGTAGGTTGTCCCAACCAGAAGTGATGGTATATATGATATAAGGAGCATAAAGAATGATGAGGCACTAGACTGTTAAATTCTCCTTCCAACTCAAATAAGCATTCCCTTTTCATTTTTTTCAATTATGGGACATTACTACCTTTTCCCAGAGAAATTAGGGATTATTTTTTGCGTGTGGTTGCTCTGAAGCACAATCATATCACATGGCCAACCAATAACTTTGATGTTAGGATTGGGGGAAAAAAAACCCCTGAGGCTGATGGGACAGCATACTTTTGTTTAAAATCTTCAAGTAGATAAATATTTAAAAGATTACTATACAGAACAAGAGAAATTAAAAATTACAAATCTGTGTCACAGTCAAAATTGTCTGAATAGCATACATGTCCAAAAGGTTGTCATTCATTTTTTTTGATGTTTCATAGAATATTAACATTAGAAGGGTCATTATAAATAGATAACTTTAACTTTACCAAAGTTTGGATAAACTTTATTCAAAAAATGGATGCCCAAGGAGTGAAAGTGACTTGCCTGAGGTTGTTGTGTTTGTCTTTCTTTCTTGAAGATGACCATGACATCAAGATGATGACATGACTTGCCGTTGACTTTGATTTGAGTGAAGGAGGGCTGTGCATGGTCACCAACCTCACTTTCTTTTCCATGCCTTAGGTCACATAGTCATATAACTAAGGGCAGAATTATCATTAGGACTCTAGTCTCAAGACTCCTACATTTTTCATTCTTTCTCTATACTACATTACCTTCTGAGTTCTTCTTTACTAGAGCAAGGTTGTAATTTTTTTAAAGTGCCTTTTTCAATGAATACTGGAAATTCTAATTCTTTCTTTCTCAAAAATAAAATAAAATAGGACAGAAGTACTCTTATAACGAAGATAACTTACTATCTTTTTAGACCCTTCAAAGACTTGAGTGATTGACTGGGGGGAAGAGTCAAATGCTGGAATGCCATTTTCAAGAGTACCCCAATCCTTCTTGAAGGGTGTTTTTCCAAGAACTTCCCAGCTATTTCCAAACCATGCTGTGTCTAATATGGCCTACATCTCTTTTCATTGTAATCTAGCCTCCAGCTGAAGGGCTCAACAGTCTCCTTCTTCCAACTCTTGACTCCTTCATTTATTTTCTTTTCCTATTGATGTGCTCTCCTTTAAGATGGGTGCTAGAGTTCTTATTCCTGGAACTTAGTACTTGATGCCCATTGATTGATTGATTGAGTGACTCATCCATTTATAGATCCATTCAGTATCCCAAGCCATAAGAACAAAGGGTCTGCTGGCTTCCTTGAGGCAAATGTACTTATGAAAGAGAGGAGTGGAGCTCCCATAGTTGTTCCTATCACAGCTTTGAGCATCTGCTGCTGATGCCAGCTGAAGGATAGGGAATGAGTTACTGCTTTTATTCCACTGTTCCATGTTCAGCACCAGTTAATTTGAATATATGTCAGATCATAGCCAGGCTACATTTTCCTTATGTCAATATTTTTGCTACAGAATAGTACACAGTACTCTACCTGAAATCTTACAGGCTGGCAGGGTGCTATTACAAGAGATTGCTTAATTGTAGATTACAACTGTACATTTAAATTTCAGTAGCATATTAAGTTGTCAGACTTAATTACCATTATATGTTTAGATTATGCCACAAATTATTTAGTTCAGTACCTAGGTTTGCCAACCTGTTCCCTTTGTGATATGACAGGGCAGTAATTAGAGCATTACTGGAAGATCTAAAATTTTCCACGCATAAGTTTGGAAGACCCAGGCGTTGCTGCTGACCTCCAGGAGGTGCTCATGGTGATGGCTGTGCATGCTACCTTCCTATGTAGGGTGTGTTTTAGGAAATGTATTGAATGGCAGTACCTTGGTTATGAAGACTTGAAAGTCTTGGAACTGTCCATTGTGCCTAATACCTCTAGAAGATCTCCACTTCAATCCCCCTCTCCCCACTGGTCCAGGATCTTACAGGGAAAGACAAACGAAATGGGGCTGGGGCTGGGGAGAAAGATTTTTAAAGTCAATTAGTTAGGTACAATTAGGTACAATTGTGGGACTCAGGGTGAAGGGAAAGAAATTTCCATTTCTTTGGAAGGAAAAGACTTTTCCATAATTCCTTCTTCATTCTCAAATCTATAAATCTCTCTTTCTCTCTCTCTCTCCTTTCTTCTTTCTTTTTGATAGAGCAGTCTCTTATTTTAATGGAGAGGCAAGGACAGAAAAATTTGTTAACATATTTTTTACAATATGAACTCCAGATTGTTTTGTTTTTCATACAAAGTCTTTTGCAGAGATGGAAGCTCCCTTCCTAGCCTTTTTGACTGGCTATGACTGAAGAACCAAAATTATGGGGACATTTAAAAGGCACTATTTATCCTATTTCTTTCTCTTGGTTGGCTTCTTCTTTTCATATGACTTCTTCTTGGCTGATGGCATTGATTAAGAAATAATGCTAAATGCTAGAAGACCTTGGGCCCTCCCCATCCAAGGCCAACATGTAGTCCTATTAATGCAAGCCTTGGTCCTTTGCCTCCATGTTCCTTCATTTTAATGAAGGAGAATAACCTGGAGGCTATAACTTTGTGAGTTCTAAAAGATAAAGAGAATGAGTCATAGGAAGAGTTTTGCAGCCAGCTCAGCATTGATGCTCTGGGGAATGAGGAACCACTGTTGGGACTCATCACAGTAGTAGCTGAGATAAATATCCGTGAAAATGTAAGCTATATTTGGACATGGACTTGGTGGGACCAATGTTCTATAGGAACCACATTAATTATGAGCCCAGTCTCTCTAGAGGCCAGGATAGTATATGGGAGAATATAACTTTGGGGTTCTAGGGAGAACATTTGTACTTCTTTTTATACCTTCAAAATAGTAAATATCCTTTTGGAAAATTGATATTAACTGGTTACATGGAAATGGAATGCTATTGTCTCAAAGTTGGGGAATACACCATGTATAGGAGCTCCAACTTATGTCATTAGGGAAAGATATCCTGACTCCTCAGGTAAAACCCTGTAACCCGGAAGGGAAGATGATTTAGCTCAGGAAGAGTCAAGCCAGAGAACATTTTCTGCAAAAAGATAAAGGTATGGGGTGGGAAGGAGGATAAGTTCCTTGGCATCACTTTCCCCTTCAACTTTTTAGGTCTTCCTCTGCCCAGGAGTCCTCCCCAACTCATTCACTCCTGTTTCCCAAGGCTGAAGGAGGAAAGCAGGTCCTGGCAGTCCTGGATGGTTTGAATGTCTTCAAAATCCACCTTCACTGGAAATCTGACACAGGAAAGAGAGAGGGAAGCATAGGCAGAAATTCTTCCCTTTTTCCTAGATTTGCAAAGGTCTTTTTCAAACAATTTTAATCTCTAAAAAACTCTTAGTTCTGTCCCACACAAAAATGGGTGAGTTTCACTTTTGAGCATGAAGACTATAAACCTGGCTAAAAAAATTAATCCAGAGATTTTCTCAAAGTCAGCTGAATTCAGCTGAGTCTCCCCATGAAGTTCTTTACTTTACTAAACCAAATGGACTTCAGCCACACGTACACCTCTCAGCAAATAACTCTTGTAAGTTAAGTAGTTAATATTTTTCTTTTAAATGAAGACTGATGCCATGGAAAAATATGAATACAACTTTTTTTCCTTTCAAACAGCAACACCATCAACAATCATAGCCTATAGTATAGGATCCATTTCTGGGCTTATACAGACTGGCTTCAATCTTGATTTGATTCTCAAAAATCACTCTTTACTTCATACTCCCACCCAGTGTCTTTATGGAGAATATCAGAATATAGTTAATATTCATGTCTTTACAGAGGTGAGTAAAGAAGGGTTCTCAACTCCTATGAAAGCACATAAGTTAACAGTATATATTTGATACAGGACAGTCTATATTTCACCCTATGGAAAGAATGCAAAAAAAAAATGTATACAGAGAAGCCCATAAACATCTAGACCAAAGATGTCAAACACACTACTGCCTGTAGCCTGTAGTATAATTGGGAAATATTCAATAAAATAAATAAAAATATCATAGAATATAGATAATGATTACCTGGTTTCTAAGTCAAAATGAATGCAGCAGGGATCCTTGTGTACAGTTTAATGACTCTATTTCTATTTGAATTTGACAACATTCATCTAGATATTTTCTAGATATTTCATTCCTTCTCCCTGTGAATTCTATTTTCCCCTAGGGACCTATAATTCCTTAAGACTTATAGCACCACCCTGTGGTTAAGACTCAACTAGAAGGGGAATTTATTTGAGAATTAATACAGAGACCCTTCTTTCCCAAGGGCTATATATAGCCCTCTAAATTTATTGGAGCACCATAAGTTTTAAGGTGCCCCTGAAACTCAGGGTTGATAAAGAGTCAGATTTCCCATTGGACCTTCACAGTCTGTATAATTTATGGAGCTAGAATCAGGCAAGGTCAAGAATTGCTCCTCCTACCTTGTGCCTCTTTCATTTTCTATTTCCCCTAGCTCATGGACCATGTGCTTGTTCATTTTCTATCGAAGATGTTTTATTTATGAACTTGGATGGAATTTGTTCTCTTCCTTTCAGAAAATTAGGTCCAGGAACCCAGAGTATTAGGAACAAATCAACCTTTTCTTCCCAGGAGGATAGGTCCAAGAGTTTTTAGTGCTCCACTATATCTCTCTCACCCTACAGTCCAATCTTTAGACCTAAACTATTTCTTGGAAGGAGTAGCTTGACAGGATAAATGACTTTCCACTCCTTCTGGGGCCCAAATTCATTCTCTTTGTGGGACTCTTTTCTCAGATCTAGTGTTTCTCCATGCTCAGGTCAAATTTTCTAATCTCTAGTTCTGCTTTAATAATTTTAACCACCGAATAGCACTGATAGTCACTTGGTAGAGGATTCCCAACTTGGTTACTTACGCCTTTCTTAATGTGTAGAAGGGTTGAGTAAGCAAAATCATTCCTATTATTAAGTCAGAATCATCAATTTTATATTCCTTAGGATTACCTCAAAGTATCATGGAATTTGAGAGTAAGAGAGGATCTTAATGGGCATCTAATCCAACTCATACAGCAAAGGAATACTCAGTAGATCATGTGTCAAAGGATGATCCAGCATCCTCTTCAAGCTCTCCAAGGAGAAAGAAGCTACTGATTAGCCCATTCTATATTTGAAAAGTTCAAGTTATTAAGAAGTCTTTCCTGTGACATTAGGACTAAAATTACTCCATTGCAATTTCTATTAATTTCTCCTAGTGATCAGTGAGAACAAACAAAATATTTAATCAGTCTTCCACTTGAAAACCCTTCAGATATTTGCTTACAACAATCATATCTCCCTTAGTCTTTCCCCCCTCTTCAGATCAAAAATGCCCAATTCCTTCAACCATCCTCATATATCATGGACTCATTGCTCTTCACTATCCTGGTTGCCTTCCTCTGAATTTTCTTCAGATTATTTATGTCATTTTAAACTATGGTGCCTAGAACTGAATATTTAATGAGGGTAGAGTACAGTTGAATTGTCTTCTCCCCATTCCTGTTAGCTATGCACTTCAGAATGCAGCCCCAAATTGCATTCACTTTTTCTTTTGGTTGCCATATCACACCACTTAGGCATATTGAGCTTGCTATCCAATAAAGCCCAAAGATTCTTCCAGAACAAATGTTGTTGGGGCACAACCAAGATGGCAGAGTAGAAGCAGGGACCTGCTTGAGCTCTCCCCCTAAATCCCTCAAAAAATCTGTAAAAATGACTCTAAACAAACTCTAGAGCAGCTGAAGCCACAAAATGACAGACTGAAGCAAATTTCCAACCCAAGACAATCTGGAAGGTCAATAGGAAGGGTCTGTTGCACTGGACTAGGAGCAGAATACAGTTCGGCATGGGCCATACTGGCATGGACAGAGCTGAAGCAGGCCTTAGGGGACTGAATTGCTAACAGCTGTGGCAGTTTCCAAACTTCTCAACACACAAAAACCAAAGACAAATTTGAAGATCAGTGGGAAAGATATCTCATCTGCCCGAGAAGGGAACATGAGCTGGCTGTGGCCCCAGTCCCAGCACCAGCCATAGCCTCAGCTCCAGGCCCAGGTCAGTGGAAACCACTGCTGAAGCAGCAGCTGCTTCTGCAACCCTTCACTTAACAATGATCTCAAAGGTCAAGTAATTGGCTGGTAAAATCAGTAAATGGGGGAAGGGAGTTAAAGGGAGGGAAACAGACTATAGATTCTTACTTTCTCTGTGAAAAGGTATTTTCTTATGTCATTAGTGACATGGTAGATCAAAACATACAACCAGAAGAAGACAACATAGTCAAAGCTCCTACATCCAAAGCCTTCAAGAAAAAATATGAATTGGTCTCAGGTCATGGAAGAGCTCAAAAAGGATTTTAAAAATCAAGTAAGGGAAGCTGAGGAAAAATTGGGAAGAAAAATAAGAGTGATGCAAGAAAATCATGAAAGATGAGTCAATAGCTTGTTAAAGGAAACTCTCCAAAAAATACTGAAAAAAATAACAACTTTAAAATTACACTAACCCAAATGGCAAAACAGGTCCAAAAAGCCAATGAAGAAAACAATTAATTAAAAATTAGAATGGAGCAAATGATAGTTAATGAAATTTTGAGAAATCAAGAAATTATAGCACAAAAACAAAGGAATGAAAAAAGAACACAATGTGAAGTATCTCATTGGAAAAAAAAAAACAATTGACTTGGAAAATGGAAACAGGAGAGAAAATTTAAAAATTATTGAACTATATAAAAGCCATAAAAAAAGTCTAGACATCATCTTTCAATAAATCATCAAGAAAAACTGCCTTGATATTCTAGAATCAGAGGGTAAAATAGAAATAGGAAGAATCCACAGATCACCTCCTGAAAGAAATCCCAAAAGGAAGATTCCTAAGAATATTGTAGCCAAATCCCAGAAATCCCAGGTCAAAGAGAAAATATTGCAAACAGCCAGAAAGAAACAATTCAAGTATGGTGGAAATGCAATCAGGATAATACAAGATTTTAAAAAATTCTACACTACGGGACTGAAGGATTTGGAATATGATTCCAAATGAGGTCAAATGAGGTAGGATTAAAACCAAGAATCACCTACCCAACAAAACTGAGTATAATACTTCAGGGGGGAAAATGGAATTTCAATGAAATACAGGACTTCCAAGAATTCTTATTGAAAAGACCAGAGATAATTAGAAAATTTGACTTTCAAATAAAAGAATCAAGAGAGGCATGAAAAGGTAAATAGGAAAGAAAAACAGTAAGGAATTTATTAAAATTGAACTGTTTACATTCCTACATGGAGAAATGATATTTGTAACTCATGAGATCTTTGTCAGTATTGGGAGAGTTGGAGGGAATATGTGTGTGTGTGTGTGTGTGTATTTACATATGTGTGAGTGTGTCTCTCTCTATATATACATATATACATACATATATGCACACGTAGAGAGACAGAGACAGACAGAATACAGGGTGAGCTGAATATGAAGGGATGATGTCTAAAAAATAAAATTAAATGTTGAGAGGAATGTACTGGGAGAAAGAAAGAGGGAGAGGTAGAATGTAGTAAAATCATCTCATATAAAAGACGCAAGAAAGAACTTTTACAATGGAGGGGAAGAGGGGAAAGGTGAAAGGGAATAAATGAGCTTTACTTTCATCAAATCTGGCTTCAGGAAAAAATACCATACACTCTCATTTGGTTATGAAAGTTCATCTTACCTTACAGGAAAGCAGGGTGGCAGAGACTAAGAGAGGAGGAATAATCAGAAGCAAACACTTTTGTAGAGGGAGAGGTCAAAGGAGAGAACAGAATAAATGGAGGGTGGGACAAGATAGAGAGAAATAGAGTTAGTCTTTCACAACATGATTGTTATGGAAGTGTTTTGAATAACTACACCTTTCCTCTCATCATACAAACGAAAGAACTGAAAATTTAGAGATCCTTAGAAGTATCACTGAAAACAACTGCACAAAACTCCTGAAGCTTGGGACAGTACACCCTCCATACTGGAAGGAGAGTTCTAACTTAAGCATTAAAAAGTAAAGTAATGGGCTGGGAAAATAAGCAAACAGTGAGGAAAAACTCAGACTATAGAATCTTACTTTGTTGACAAAAAAGACCAAAACATATACTCAGAAGAAGACAACAAAGTCAAAACTCCTACATCCAAAGTCTCCAAGAGAATATGAATTGGTTGGAGGCCATGGAAGAGCTCAAAAAGGATTTTGAAAATCAGATAAGAGAAGTAGAGGAAAAATTGGGAAGAGAAATGACAGTGATGCAAGAAAATCCTGAAAAATGACTCACCAGAGAAAAACATGAAGTTTACTCTCATCACATTCCACTAAATGAAGGAATAAAATGCACACTCATTTTGGTATGAAAACCTATCTTACAATACAGGAAAGTGGGGGACAAGGGGATAAGCAGGGTGGAGGGGATGATGGAAGGGAGAGCATGGGGAGGAGGGAGCAATTTGAAGTCAACACTCATGGGGAGGGACAGGATCAAAAGAGAGAACAGAAGTAATGGGGGACTGGATAGGATGGAGGGAAATATACTTCGTTCTTACACAACACTACTATTATGGAAGTCATTTGCAAAACTACACAGATTTGGCCTATATTGAATTGCTTGCCTTCCAAAGGGAAGGGGTGGGGAGGGAGGGAGGAAGAGAAGTTGGAACTCAAAATTTTAGGAACAACTGTTGAGTACTGTTCTTGCCACTAGGAAATAAGAAATACAGGTAAATGGGTATAGGATGGAGACAAGGGCAGAGCGGGATGATAGAAGAGAGGGCAGATTGGCAGACAGGGGCAATTAGAATGCTCGGTGTTTTGGGGGGGGAGGGGACAAAACGGGAGAAAATTTGGAACCCAAAATTTTGTGAAAATGAATGTTAAAAGTTAAATTAAAAAAAAAAAAGAAAATGACTCACCAGCTTGCTAAAGGAGGTCCCCCCAAATCCTGAAGAAAGAAACACCTAAAAAATAGACTAACCCAAATGGCAAAAGAGGTCTAAAAGGCCAATGAGGAGAAGAATACCTTAAAAAGTAGAATTGACCAAAATGGAAAAGGAGGTCCAAGAGCTCAATGAAGAAAATAATTCCTTCAAAATTAGAATCGAGCAAAGAGATGTTAATGACTCCATGAGACATCAAGAAATTAGCAAACAAAACTAAAAGAATGAAAAAAAGAAAATGTGAAATATTTTATTGGGAAAAAAAAAACCTGACCAGAGAAATAGATCCAGGAGAAATAAAATTTATTGAACTACCTGAAAGTCATGATCAAAAATGGAGACTAAACATCATTTTCAAGAAATTATCAAGGAACACTGTCCTGATATTCTAGAACCTGAGGGTAAAATAGAAATTGAAAGAATCTATTGATCAGAAAAAACTGTTAGGAATATTTTAGCCAAATTCCAAAGATCCCAGATCAAGGAGAAAATATTATAAGCAGTCAGAAAGAAACAATTCAAGTATTGTGGGAACACAATCAGGATAACACAATATTAAGCAGCTTCTGCATTAAGGGATTAGAGGACTTAGAATATGATATCCCAGAGGTCAAAGGAGCTAAGATTAAAACCAAGAATCACTGACCCAGCAAAACTGAGCATAACTCTTTGGAGTGGTGGTGGGGGAATGGACATTCAATAAAATAGAGGACTTTCAAGCATTCTTGATGAAAAGACTTTGATGAAAAGAACTGAATAGAAAATTTGACTTTCGAATACAAGACTCAAGAGAAGCATGAAAAGGTGAACAGGAAGGAGAAAGCATAAGGGACTTATTAAAGTTCAACTGTTTACATTTCTACATGGAAAGATGATATTTATAACTCATGACTCCTTTCTCAGTATTAGAGTAGTTGGAGGGAATACACACACATGCACACACAGAGGGCACAGGGTAAGTTGAATATGAAGGGATGATATATAAAAAGTAAAATTAATGGATGAGAGAATATCCTGGGAGAAGGAGAAGGAGAAGGAGAGGTAGAATGGGGTAAATTTTGTCAAATAAAAGAGGCAAGAAATAGCTTTTACAATAGAGGCAAAAGGGAGGAGGTAAGAGGGAAAGAGTGAACATTACTCTTATCAGATTTGGCTTAAGAAGGGAATAACATACCCACTCAATTGAATATGGGAATCTATGTTATCCAACAGGAAAGTAAGTCAGAAGAGGATAAGACATGGCAGATTGGGGGAAGGGGTTATCAGAAGCAAACAGTTTTGAGGAGGGACAGGGACAAAGAAAAGAATAGAATAAAGGGTGGGTAGGATAGGATGGAAGGTATTTTAGTTAGTCTTTCACAACATGGCTATTATGGAAATGTTTTGCATGACTACACATGTATAACCTATATTGAATTGCTTCCCTTTTCAGTGAGGGTGGGTCAGGAGAGAATTTGGAACTCAAAGTTTTAAAAATGAATATTGGAAATTGTTTTTACATGCAACTGGGATATAAGACATGCAGGCAATGGGATATAGAAATCTGTCCTGCCCTACAGGAAAATAAAAGGAAGGGGATAAGAGAAGGGGGGTAGTGATATAAGGCAGGGAAGACTGGGGGAAGAGGTAAGCAGAATGCAAGTTGTCTTTGGGTGGGGAGAAGGGAGAGATGAGGAGAAAACTTTAGAACTAAAAATCTTGTGGAAGTGAATGTTGAAAACTAAAAATAATTAAAAGATTACAACTTCCTAAAGAAAAATACAAAATAATAATAATAAAATCAACTGCTACTTTTTAAAAAATATATATCTTATTAGATTCAAGCCAGTGCCCCAGCCTGTCAAGATGTTTTCAGATCCTTATTATCATTCAGAATGCTAAGTATTTGTAACAGTAAGCACCCTGACATACACAGGGGGACCTCCTATCACAGCTTCTTAGATCTGCATTCATAAAAAGAAAGGCAACTTTTGAGAGGTTAGAAATCACTATAGTCAAGCACATGTATCAATTCTTTAACCAAGCACAAATATCACTCACCAGGGGAGTCAGCACCCTGAACTTCAAAGAAAATACAGAGAAATTAAAAGTCAACAGATGTGCTTTGAAAATGTCTGACCATTAACATACATACATCTTTTGGGTTTCTCAAAGCTGGGGCACTGCTTAGTGCGTTTTCAGAGTCCTCTTCTGGCCAAGCAAATGCTTCTAGTCAGTAAGCCCCAAAGTAAAACCTTGCCTTCAGAGTATTTATACACTTTTTGGAGCCAGAGGGCATTGCTCCCTGGAGAAGCAGTGCCTCATTAACAAAAGGCTTGGACCTTCTTACAAATCTTCCCATGACTGACAATGGATGGGAAAGATCCTCCTCAGTCACATTCAAATAGAGGCATTATACTTCCTGATTATACTAACACAAAAACAGCAAAAGATTCTATTTTACTTGCCATTACAGTAATTCTCTGTTTTGTGTCAAATTTGATGACCATACCTGTTGGGACTGGAAGCTCAATTCCGTGTGGACAGTCTCGGGCAGGTAAAAGTGGGACTTCTAAATCTTAGAGTCTTACGAGGCCCTCCATGAACAGCGGGGGTTCGAGAAGGTCAGACCGAGCTAGCTCGGCTAGCTCGGGTATTTCCGCCTCTCCCCCGGAGATACCTGATGGGTGGAGTCTCCCTGCCCTCGAGGTCGTCCCGGATTGGAGCACACCTAGTTACCTAACAGCATGGTATTGAGATGCAAACTGTGTGGCTGAAGATTAAGTAGGATTGAGGAAGCCTAAAAGCTCTTAGCACGTGTGGAGCCAAAGAGAAAAGTAGGGCTCCGCTTCTTTTCTTTCCTCTCTCCCCTCCCCCTCTCTCCCCGCTTGTACTTCTACTTCCATTCCCTTAAGCTTAGCCTTCTTAGGAAATCTCCCCCTCTTCGTCCTAAGAAAGAAGACCCCCTGCACTTGTAACCGAAACCCTGTAATAAAGCTCAACCCCTGTTTGACTCTGGAACGTCCTTTCTCTCATACGTGCATCCGGCGTGGCCAGCCGAAGACCTGGACAGGTAAGAAAGACTCGGGTAGCCCAATACAGGCCTCTAGGCTTGGCACATACCTACTATGCCTTTATCCAAGTCACTGATAAAAAAAAATGTCAAAAAGTACAACACCAAGCACAGATTCCTTGGCGTATTTTAATAGAGATCTCCTATCACTTAAACACTGAGCCACACATAATTACTCTAAGTAATCTAGCCATCTAATCAGTTCTGCATCTGTTTGATTATATCATCTTCTATCCATTGGTTCCAAAAGTGATGCGGAGGTATACTGGAACCATCCAGGGGGGTGGTAGCCTTGGGTACATTTGGGGGGCATTAAATAAAAAGAAGGGGCAGGGGAAGCATAAAGAAAGGAGAGGAGAAAACTTTGAAAAATTGTTCATACGTTTCATCTGTGGTATAACAATGTTTTAGTCATAGTGATTATGTTATTTTCCAAATAAACACACAAAATGTAAGTTATAACCATTCAGTGGCCAAGTCTGCTGACAGGTCTTAATAAGCAAGCACTGGCAGGAAGTCCAGAATGCATTGGCAGGAATATGTGTGTATGATGACTTTTTTACTATATGATTCCATACTATTACATGATACAATATTTCATCATCAAAATTTCAATGTAGGGGGGAAGCTCCCCCACAAATTTGCAATAAATGATTAAATACAAGTGCAATTGTTTTTTAAAAATAATTTATATATTTTTTTTAATGATACAAATTTTAAAAATGAAAGGTTATAAAGGGTTAAATAAAACAGATTTAGGGAGGGGGTAACTGAGTATTATTTTTTTGAAAAAGGGTCAGTAGGCTAAATAAGTTTGGGAACCTCTGTTCTAGTGCATATGTCACAATCTTTTCCAATCTCTAAAATACTTTATCAACATTTATGCTAAAAATAATAAGTAAATAACATCTACATTTCCATTTTCAACTAGTTTAAGTAATTCTGTCAAAAAAGAAAAAACATGTTTGATGTGAATTATAATTGCTGAAGCCATTCCAGCTCTTTATAATAATCATTTCCCTTCCTAAACTTACAGGAAATATTTCTTTAATGATCCTTTCTGTATTTTCCCAGTATTTAAAATCAAAGTCATTGGCCTAGGTTTGAAAGATTCTCTTCTCTTTTTTATACTTTGGGATGGCATTTGCCCTTCTCCTATCCTGGATTGCCTCTCTTGTTTCCCATGATCCTTCAGAGATCACTCTCAGTGGCTCAGCAATCACATATGCCAATTCTTTTAGCACACAAGGATATACCTCATCTGGGAAAAGTAACTTCATCAAGGGAAGTTGGGTGTCTTCTAACTATATTTTTACTTATGTTGGGTATCAGCTCCCTGTTGATTAGCTCTGTTGTGTTATTTCCAGTGTAAAGGTCTTTTGCCTTTGAGGAGAAGATAGAAATAAAAATCAAGCAGTTCTGTTTTCTTTCTCTGATCAATTATCATCTTGTCTACCCTTAGTAAAGTTCTTATCACTTCTTTTATCCTTCTTTTTCTCCTGCTATATATAGCTAAAAAAAATAACAAGATAGATGTTTCTTTAAGCACCTACTATGTGCCAGGTATTATGTTAAATGCTTTACAAATATTATCTCATTTGATCCTAACAACCCTGAGATACAGGTTATCTTTAGGTCCATTTTACAGATAATAATAGTAATAATAATACTATTATTAACATTCATATACCACTTACAATGTGCCAGGCACTATGATAAGCACTTTGAAATTATTATTATCTTATTTGATCCTCACAACAATAGTGCAAGGTAGATACTATTATTTTCCATTTTACAGATGAGGAAACTGAGGCAAACAGATATTAAATGACTTTCTTAGAGTTTCATAGCTAGTAAATGATGCCAAATATTTTTGCCAAAATTAAGTTTTTCTGACAGCCCCACAACCTTTTGTTATTTTTAGCTTTTACATTTAAATCCTTTACCCATTTTGAATTTATTTTGGCATATGGTATAAGATATAGGTCTATGCTTAGTTTTTTTGCCATACTATTTTCTAGTTTTCCCAGCAGTTTTTGTTAAACAGCACATTCTTATCCCAGAAGCTGAATCTTTGAGTTAATCAAACAGTAGATTACTGTAGTCATTAACTACTGTATCTTATGTACCTACCCTATTCCACTGATTGACTACTCTATTTCTTAGCCAGTACCAAGTTGTTTTGATGATTGCTGCTTAATAATACAATTTAAGATCCAGTACAGCTAGGCCACCTTCCCTTCATTAATTCCCTTAATATTCTGGACCTTTGTTCTTCCAAATGAGTTTTATTATTACTTTTTCTAGCTTTATAAAATAATTTGGGGTGGTTTGATTGGTATGACCCTGAATAAGTAAATTAACTTAGGTAGAATCATCATTTTTATTATATCAAATCGACATACCCATAAGCAACTGATGTCTTTCCAATTATTTAGATATGACTTTGTGTGAAAAGTGTTTTGTAATAGTGGTCATATAGTTCCTGGATTTGCTTTGGCAGGTAAACTCCCAAATATTTTATGTCTACAGTAACCTGAAATGGAATTTCTCTTTCTATCTCTTGTTTTTGGACTTTCTTAGTAATATATAGGAATGTAGAGGATTTATGTGGATTTATTTTATATCCTGCAACCTTACAAAAGTTATTTATTATTTTAAGTAGTTTTTTACTTGATTCTCTATGTATATCATCATATCATCTGCAAAGAGTGATAGCTTTATTTCTTCTTTACCTATTCTAATTTCTTCAATTTCTTTTCCCTCTCATAGCTAAAGCTAATGTTTCTAATGCCATGTTGAATAACAGGGGTGATAATTCACGTCCTTGTTTCACCCCTGATCTTATTGGAAATGCTTCTAGTTTATCCCCATTACATATGCTTGCTTATGATTTTAGGTAGTTGCTACTTCACATTTTAAAGAAGGCTCCACTTATTCCTATGCTCTGTAATGTTTTTAATAGGAATGGGTGCTATATTTTGTCACAAGATGTTTCTTCATCTTTTGAGATAATCATATGGTTTCTGCTAGTGTTGTTGTTGATATAATCAATTATGCTGATAGTTTTCCTAACATTGAACCAACCTGGCATTCCTGGAATAAATCCTACCTGGTCATAGTATATTATTCTTGTGATAAGTTGCTGTAATCTTTTTGCTAATATTTTATTTAATTTTCTTTTGCATCTATATACATTAGGCAAATTGTTCTATAATTTTCTCTCTGTTTTGCGTCTTCACATTTTAGGTTTCAGTACCATAATTTTATCATAAAAAGAATTTAGTAAGACTCCTTCTTTGCCTATTTTCCCAAATAGTCTATATAGTATTGAAATTAATTGTTCTTTAAATATTTGATAAAATTCATTTGTAAATCCATCTGACCCTGGAGATTGGCTTGGTCCAATTTCTTTGTCTGAGATGGAGTTATTTAAATATTTTACTTTCTCTTCTGTTAATCTGGGCAATTTATATTCTTTTGCAAATATTCATCCATTTCACTTATATTGTCAAGTTTATGGGCATATAGTTGGGCAAAAATAGTTCCTAATTATTGTTTTAATTTCCTTTTCATTAGTGGTGAATTTATCAATTTCATTTTTGATACTGGTAATTTATTTTTCTTCTTTCTTTTTTCCATCAAATTAACAAAATGTTTCTCTATTTTATTGTTTTTTTCCCCCATAAAACCAGCTCTTAGTTTCATTAGCTCAATAGTTTTCTTAATTTCAATATTATTCATCTCTCCTTTGGCTTTCACAATTTCTAATTTGGTATTTAATTGAGGATTTTTAATTTGTTCTTTTTCTAGCTTTTTTAGTTGTATGCCCAATTAATTGATCTCTTCATTTTATTCATGTAAGCATTTAGAGATATAAAACTTATCCTAACAACTGTTTTTGCTAAATCTCATAAGTTTTGGTATGCTGTCTCATTATTGTCATTCTCTTGGATTAAGTTATTGTTTTTACGATTTGTTGTTTGATGCACTCATTCTTTAGGATTAGATTATTTAGCTTCCAATTGATTTTTTGTCTTTCCATGGCTCTTTATTACATATAATTTTTATTGCATCATGATCTTAAAAGGATGTATTTAATATTTCTGCCTTTCTGCACTGGATTGTGAGGTCTTTTATGCCCTAGTACATGGTCAATTTTTGTGCAGGTGCCTTGTACCACGGGAAAAAAAAAAGTATATTCCTTTCTATTCCCATTTAGTTTTCTCCAGAGGTCTACTATATCTAACTTTTTCTAAAATTCCACTCAACTCTTTAACTTTTCTATTTTGAGATTAGATTTATCTATTTAGAAAGGAGGAGGTTGAGGTCACACACTAGTATAGTTTTGCTGTCAATTTCTTCCTTTTACTCCCTTAGCTTCTCCTCTAAGAATTTAGATGCTGTACTACTTGGTGCATATATGTATAGTAATGACATTGCTTCTGCAATGTGCCTTTTAGCAGGATATAGTTTGCCTTCCTTATATCTTTTAATTTGATCTATTTTTGCTATTGCTTTGTCTGAGATCAGAATTGCTACCCATGCTTTTTTTTTTTTTTTTTTTTTTTTTTTTTTTACTTTAGCTGAGGCATAATATATTCTATTCCAGGCTTTTACCTTTGCCTTGTGTGTATCCCTCTGTTTCAAATGTGTTTCTTGTAAACAACATATTGTAGGATTATCATTTCTAATGCATTCTGCTATCCACTTCTGTTTTATGGGAGAGTTCACCTCATTCACATTCACAGTTATGATTACTATTTGTGTCTTTCTCTCCTTCATATTCCCCTGCCCATTTAGGCTTTTCTTTCTCCTTTCTCTCTTTTCCCTCCTCACTAGAGTTTGCTTTTCACCACCTCCTCCCTCAATCTTCCCTCTCTTCTATCAGCCTCCCTCCCTTTACTTTCTCTTTTCCCTTACTACTTATTCACTCCTTCTATCCATCCCCTTCTTCCCTACCTTTCCCCTTCAACTTCCTATAGGGAAAAATACATTTTTTCTATACCTAACTAAATGTGTTATTCCCTCCTTGAGCCAAATCCAATGAGAGTATAGTTCAAACAATGCTTATCACCCTCCCTTTTTTTGCCTCTACTGTAATATGTCTTTGTGTCTCTTCATGTGTAATTTACCTTTTCCCGCTTCTTCTTTTTCTCTTTTCCCATCACAAAATTTTTTCAGTCCTTAATTAAATTTTTTATCATCACTTAAAAATCAACTTAACCCTCCCCTCATCTACATATTTCCCTCATACATGGGTGTAAAAAAGATGTAGTTCTCAAGATTTGTATCATCTTCCCATGTAGGATTGTAAATAGTTTGTCCTTATTGAATAACATGTTTTGTTTTGTTTGTTTTCCTTTCCTGCTTACCTTTTTATGCTTCTCTTGGGTCTTGTATTTGAAGATCAAATTTTCTATTTGGCTCTGGTCTTTTCATCAAGAAAGTCTAGAAGTCCTTGATCTCATGGAATGTCTATCTCATCCCCTGAAAGATTATACACAGTTTCACTAGGTAGTTGATTCTTAGTTGTAATCCAAACTCCTTTGCCTTATATAATATAATAATCCAAGCCCTCTGGTCTTTGAATGTAGAAGTTGCAAGGTTCTGTGTAATCCTGACTGTGGTCCCATGATATTTGAATTGTTTCTCTCTGGCTGCTTATAATATTTTCTCCTTGATCTAATAATTCTAAAATTTGGCCACAATATTCCTTGGCATTTTCAATTTGGTATTTCTTTCAGGAGGTGATTGGTGGATTCTTTCAATGACTATTTTACCTTCTGATTCTGTAATGACAATCTCAGCAGCACACCTGAGGACTGCTGCTGTGAATGACTTTAAGTGTCTAATTGCATACTAGAATGAACTCTCTATTCAGCAATAAACTACATGTTGTTCAATGAAGTAAGGCATAACATTCATAGCAAAATTCTTAATCAATACCAAGTATCCAAATAAAGTCCTCTTTCAAAGTACCACACCATCCACCCCTAGGTCACAGTAAGAACAATCTCAATCAATACCAAGTGTCCAAGTAAATTCCTCTTTCATCTTAACAAAAGATTGACTTCCAAGTCCTAAGGTTCTTCTTTCTCTGTGAGCTGACCACTCCTGACTCTTTCCTGGATTCACGTGTAGGCAGCTCTGCTCCTGCTCTATGTCTCAGCTCATGGGAAGTGCTCCATCCCACAGCTTCTGCCTCTGGGAAAACAAAGCTCAGCAGGGCAACAGTAACACTAGCATACACCATTAGCACCATCATCTCAATTCATCTCCAAAGTTCAGAGGCTCTGTGATAACAGCTCAGTTCACTTTAACTGCTCTCAAAAGGGACTTAGCCTCCTTCTCATGGACAGATATCTGCCCTACAGCTTTATTTGTTTTCAAAGTTCGGAGGCTCTTTCAACAAGTTTCTGCCTTCAGAGATCTCCTCTCTCAGCTCTCAGAGGTCTCCTCTCAGCTCTCCTCTTCTCAACACTGGCTCACCCTTTCAACATGGGCTCTCTTCAAGTCTGTTTTCTCAACACCATGTCTCTTTATATATAGTTCTACTTAGCATCTGATTGGCTAGAGCCCACATGCATATATCTGATTGGCTAAAACTCAGTCCAGAGAAACAGCAAAAGATCCTACTTTGCTTGCTGTTATTGATTCTAAGACCTTGGGACAGGTTTTCTTGATGATTTTTGAAAGATGCTGTCCAGGCTCTTTTTTTTTCCATCATGATTCTCAGGTATTAAATTATCTCTCCTGGATCTGTTTTCCAGGTCACTTGTTTTTATCCCATATGGCATTTCACATTTTCTTCTATATTTTCATTCTTTCCATTTTGTTTGACTAATAATTCTTGAAGTCTCATAGAGTGATAAGCTTCCACTTGCCTAATTCTAACTTTTAATGAATTGTTTTCTTCAGTTAATTTTTCTACCTCCTTTGCTATTTGACCATTTGTACTTTTTAAAAAGTTGTTTTCTTCAGTGTACTTCTTTTCCCCATTTTCTCAATTGTGTTTTTAAATTTTTCTTATACCTCTATGGTTTGATTTTTAAAATCCTTCTTGAGCTCTTTGAAGAAGGCTTTTGGGGCTTGAGACCAGTTCATATTCTCCTTTGAGATTTCAGATGTGACCATATTGACGATGTTATCCTCTCCTGAATTTGTGTTTTGATCTTCCCTGTCACCAACATATTTCTTAATGTTCATTGATTTTTAAAAAATTTTTCTTGCTCATGTTTTTTTACCTTTTTTCCCCAGATTTTAAATTTGATTTCTACTGGGGTCCAGGGAGCACCATCTCAGACTTCTTGATCTGGGGTCTAGGGAGCTGGTTACTGGTTTTCTGTGTTGGGGCCACAGGTACTTACAGTTGGATATTGTAGTGGTCTGGTAGTGTATCTAGTGCCTCTTGTCCTGTACTTGTCCCTTTCAGCCACAGCAAGAGGGACCTTTCCCATTAATCTCTCTAGCCTCACAAGCTTAAAGATTGCCGTGCCCTGTCTTTTTGCTGGTTCCATTATTCCAGGATTTTTCCTGGAGCATATTCTCTGGGTTTTTCAAGGTCAACAGGGGAGGGTGAGAGAAACTTACTGCTTATTCCAACATCTTGACTCCCAGAAATTTAAATAGATGACTTTCAAACATTGAGTCTGTGGGCTGATAGGTCCAGGAGTAGCTGTTATGATTGCCTCAGACCCTGCACAGGACTGCATTTCTCTCTTAACCAGTTCTGATATACCCCCTTCCTTCACTGAGAGGTCTGGGAATTGCCCCTGCTGTCAGTGATTCACTTTGCTGGGGTCTGCGCCAGCTCTGCTATGGTCAACTCTCATGCCTCTTGCAATAGACTTTTCCTGTCAACCCTCCAGGTTGTCTTGGACTGAAAATCTTCCACACTCTCTTTGCGGATTATGCCACTTTAGAATTTATTCAAATTCACTCTTTAGAGGTATATGAAGGAGTTTGTGGGAGAGCTCAGTTGAGTCCCTGTTTTCACTCTACCATCTTGGCTCTGGCTTACATTTCTTTTTATTTTTTTAATCTAAATTTCTTGGTGAACTCTAGGTTCATCTACTTTACTCTATAGAGAAATATTATTATTTTTTTCTCTTTGTTGAGACTGTTACCCTTTGTTTCTTAGGAATTTAATTCATGAGCATCTCCTGTCCCTCTCTATCTTTCCTCTGAAGCCCTTGACACCTACTTTCCCAAAATGGAGACAGCATATCGAACAATGTCCAGATTTCTCCTCCTTCAGTATGATAAATTCTATAAAGCAGTTGTCTCTTCCTTCACCCACAAATCCTATCATTTCTACTCTAGCAACTCATTCTTCCTTATTTGTGACAATCATATCTGGAATCTAATTGGTCCTTGTTAGTCCCTTCATGTTCTGAAGGATGAAATTATCACTAAGGAAAGTGAAGAAATTTTTAGCTGTTCTATTTTTGGCAGAGAGATAGCATTTACTGGATATCTACATGGATAATTGAAGTCCCACATCACTATTCCATCATGCCTGTGATCTAAGTTCATGATAATGTTCATGATGTGTGAAGTTCATGATGTGCTTCTCACACTCCTTATCCCTCTTTCTCTCTGGGTCATCAGCAACTCCAGTAACAAAATTACTTCTGTTTCTCCTGTCTTTGATCTTCATTCAATACTCATCATGCTCCTGCCTTCTGTTTCTTGAATTCCTCATATGCATATACTTACTTTGTATGCAATATTACTCCTGTTGACTTTTACTTACCCTGTTTCTTTTGAATAGTGTATAATAATACACTATTGCTTGCATGCCATTGACTCCCAATAGTTAAGTTTTCTGTCTTATTATGACTGTTAGTTTCTCGTATTTGTCATTCAACTTTGAGCATTTGTGAAAAGACTTTTGTGATAACTTTGCTTACAGGGTAGTCCCAACTCATTTTCTGGTGTGTATATGTGTATGAATCTATTCAATTAGAACCCATTGGTGAAATCATGATTTCTTTATTGGCCTTGTGTATTTTATTGACTGCCTTGGTATAATGACATTGACTCTTTAGAAATAATCATACTTATTTGGATAAAATATGCAGAACTTACTCAGCCTAAAAGAAATAAGTAAATAAAAGGCACACAAAAATTAGTATGGCTGTTGATCAGCTCCACATCTGTTACTGTCCAAAATCCTAAAAGTTCCCTCAGGCATATTTCTTGGGATCTAGTTATTCAAAGAGTTTGAAATTTTAGTTTGTCTAGTTTCCAACAATTTGTACATCAATAAGGAAAGAGACATCCCTTTCCTTAAAACTCAGTTTCCACAGGATGTTAAATTCATATTTCCAAAAGGACTGGTTATTAGTTAGGAGAATAGGGGAAATTTCTGAAGGAACTATAATCCTGAGACTCAAGGCATAGAAGTTGTATTGCTAGAATCTGGTGTGACCTGAAACTCATACACTCTGGACTGTGACTGTTCATTGGTTGGGATCAGCTTATTGTGGAACAAGTTAAATGGAATTACCAATCAGTCCTAGCAAGGACAGCAAAAAGGAATGCCGTCACTGTCCTCAGCATCCTCTTCTTTGACTTAGGGCAAAGCTTCTCTTTAATCACTTCCTCTTTCAATTAATCAAAAGGATTTATTAAATACTCTGTACCAAATAAGGGAGAGGTGGAACTTCTGGGAATGTGGTGCAAGAGAGGTCAGTCCTAAAGTATGGTTCAGAAACAAAGCAATCCTCATCAGCATAATCATCACAATGTATTTGTTAAGCACTTCGCGTGTACCAAGCATTGTGCTAAGTGCTAAACTGTGAGATACAAAGAAAGGGAAAATAAAATTCTTGCCCTCAAGGAGCTCACTTTCTAGGGGAGAAAACAACAAGCAAACAACTATATGTATATATACACACACACAAAATTATCTATCTATCTATCTTTCTTTCTTTCATTCATTCTTTCTATCCATCCATCCATCCATCCATCCATCCATCCATCCATCCATCCATCCACCTGCCTGCTTGCCTGTCTGTTTGTCTGTCTATTATCTAGTTGTCATTCCATCTAGGTATCTATCTAGCTGTCTCAAATAAGATGTAAGTCCAGAGGGAAGGTATTAACTGAGGCAGGGGTGGTATGAGTAGAGGGAGGCTCTTGCAAAAATTTGAATTTGAGCTGAGTTTTGGAGGAAAGTAGGGAAGTCAAAAGTAAAGATAAATTAACAAATCATCTTCATTGTACTAAAAATCACTCCAAACATTTACAAATAATTCACACTAAATAAAAGGAGACGTCCTCTATTGTTGATGTTGTTGTCAATGAGGTTGTCCATGCTTTGTACTGAGAGATTTTTTTGAAGGTCAAAATAAAGGTCTCATATTTCTCCTCGTTAGGTTGAGCAGGACATTCCTGATAGTAATCATTATACCACACATTATTTATTAGCTCCAATACCTCTGGGAGAATGATATAGTTACTATGGAGGACCATACATACACACTGTGATTTTTTAGTAAATGAATACTACATCTCTAGCTCCTTCTTAATAGGAAGGTGTGGTTTCAAATGTCAGGGAGTGGAGAAAGGTTAAAGAAAGGAAGATGAGGCTTCAGATATCTCTGGAGAGAAAGTTGAGGGGAAATGAAGGTGAGGTCTCAATGAAGGTGAGAGAGGGTAAAAAGAATAAAAGAATAGTGAGTCCTCAAAGATTGGTTGGATTGGGGATGGAGAAACATAGAGCAATATGATGCATCAAACTTTAGTGGTTAGTAGATAGATATTGTAAAAGTGAGATGGTAAGGAGAAAGAAAGATTAACATTTCAAACATTTGGGAAAGAGAGAAACAAGAAGAAGAGATGCGATTTTACAGTGTACATGAGTACACACTGTGTGGACTTGGTGTGCTGGCAGACCCTGGGGGCATTTGATATTCAGTATTTCTCTGGAGGGAGACACTTGAAAGAAAATTGAATGGTCAATGATAATGCTTGCCCAGAGTATTCTAACCCACCATGTTATACTTGACCCAGACTCTATGCATATCTACAGTTATATACTCTGCTAGATATTCAATAAACAGTTCTTAAATGTATGAACATAACAAGAGTATCTGTAGTAGTTCTTATGGAATATTCTCCCAACTTGCACTCTTACTCATGAGTTGACTCCCTAAAAGGCAGATTCTATTCCCAGATTGTAAGGGGACCTATGGATTTGTACTACTAAAACTAATATGTACAAACAAGTTTTACACAAGATGAATATAAAATAATCAACAGAAGGAAGAAAGTAAAATGAAGAGAGATTTAGAGGTAAAGTTTTAGCTGAGAATTGAAGATAGCTAGGAAAGATGAAGATGAAGAATATTCCAATCAATACTGATACAAAAAGAGACAAAAGACTCTATAGAAAGAAAGTGACATAAAAAGAGACAGGAATCCTCAGGTTGCTGTCTTCAAACTATTAAAGGCTTATCATGTTCAAGAGATAGTAGATTTGTTATTTCATGTTGTTCTGAGGGGTAGGACTAAGACTAATTAGGAGGAAATTATAGAGAGTAAGGTCTCATTTTAATATAAAGAAACCCTTTTATTATAATTAGAGTAGTCCAAGATTTGGATGTATTGCCTTTCAAGGTAATGAGTTCCCCAGATCTGGAAATCATTAAATAGAGGCTGGACAATCCAGAAATGATTATAGAAGAGACTCTGACATTTTGTGGAACATCAGGTAAGATGACCTTGATTTCTTTTCTAATTCTGAGATTCTATTAAAAGTTCAATGAAATAGGACAAATAATAGCACTGGTAGTCTCATTATTGCTACCTTCAGGGAAATGGGAAGGTACTTTACTGGGTTCTAATAAAGCCTTAAAAGTAGGGGTGAACACTCTTAGATGACATTAAGCCTGCCATGTGGAAACTAGAATGGTAGCATTACTTCTTACTTCAAGTCTCTGTCTCTTCATATTCACTCAGTAATGGACAAAGGAACAATAAAACTTTGTTGAATTGAACAATGTATCAACAAGTATTTTTGATCTATCTAATAAATATATATGAACATATAGCTATTTATATTTATCTCAGTAGATATGAATTCTACTAAGGATTACCACCCTTTGTAACAGAGATGAGCCTGAGAAGTCATTCATATGTCTATGGAATAGCCATCACTTAGCTAGGTTTGCATTGCATTTTATATCTAATGACATACATAAAATATTCATAAAAAACTTTAGTCTTTCAGTCAGTACAATATGGGAGAAATATCTAAGAATTTGGGGATCTGGATTTTAATCAAAGCAGAAAATCTTACTCTTCTACTAATAAACTAGATTCCTATAGAGTTAACCTCTCTACATCTATTTCCTCATTTCAAACAGAATAGATATAGTAAATGATTCATACTAGCATAATCTCACAGGGCCATGGTCCAGATAATATAACATGTAACAGCCTTTCATATCACTCCATGATTTTATATTCAGGTTGAGTTTGTAGCTATTCAAACTCATTTCTTTCTTTCAGCTTCCTATCCAGAGTAGTCAATATAAATTACATGATATTAGTAATAATGGTGAAAAGGATAATTTATTTAAGTATAATTAAAAGTATAAGGAAAACAGGATAATACATTAAAGAGTAAAAATAATCACAATTAACTATTGCCAAACAAAATGATGAATTTTGTTGTCCCTTATAAAGATAACAGATTTGAAAGTATTTTGAAAAGTTAAATGTACCATATAACTATGTAGTTATATTTACCATATAACTATAAAGTATATAGTTTTGTATTTCCTATAATCCTCAAAATAAAATAGATACTCAATAAGTGTTTATTGATTGTTAATAATATTTTGTACTTAAAGATTTACAAAGCCTCTTTTGTTTTCCCCAAACCATAGTTCATAAGTTTTGCAGATTTTTAAAGCTTTTTTTGTCTGTCTATCTTTCCCTGGATATAGAAGGGTAACAACCACCATTATTTTGTGAGGTAGGTAATAAAGACATTATTATGCTAATTTTAGAGATGAGGAAATGGAGGCTCATGGAGAACGGACTTTCTCAGAAAAAAACGTAGCAATGTTAGAAGAAGAATTGGAGCTCAGATCATATTTCCTGGTAAAGTATTCTTTCTTATGTTCCAAGAATTCCCCACCATAACAGCAGTGTAGAAAGTTGTTACATATATAACTCAGATAAGAATTTACTTTGACTTGGTCTCAAAGGGGGAAAATATTATCGAATATTAAATTGAATACAGATACCAATTTTTCTCTTGACAGTGTTACACAGGACAAGTTCAGGCCCAACATAGAATATTAACTATGGAAAGGAGCTATGCAGTTCTCAAGTTCAGTTTCCTTCCTTCAGGATACTTTCTACTTTAAAGTGGAAAGATTTGCTTCCCCTTCTGTTTTCCTTTCTAGGAGAGTTCTTACCTTCTGACAAATTGCTAGAGACTGGAAGAGAGTGAATGTTGAGAGTAGCTAAGATAGACTCAGCATCGACCATAACTTCGTTGCTTGACAGCTGAGTTGGTTGGGCCAGGATAGCACACATTGAACATTCTCTAATGTTGGCTGCAATTAGGTCTCCAAGAAAGAGAGCAGATCCCTACATGGGAACAGGGAGGAAAGAAAGAAGCTTAGTTAGAAGTTAGGCAGTTACCTAACCTTGTGGATAAGCATATTGAAATAAAAACAATGAAAGGACAAGCTAAAAGAAATAAAGACAACCTTATCCTAATTCACAATTTTCTTGGTGGTTAGTCCTGAATGTGATTGATCCTGAATACAGTCAATCAACAAGCATTTGGGTGCTTATAATATCTTTAGTACTGTTAAGTGTTGGGTATATAAATACAAACAAAAAGAAAGACAGTCCCTGTGCTCAGTGAGCTTAATGGGTGAAGACTTCACATTAAAAGGAGCTGAAAAGGTTAAGGGTGAGGAGGGATGGGGAAGAAGGTACCCTGAAAGGGTCGTGATGACAGATCAACTTCCTAAATGCCAGATGCTCCTGCTTTAGAAATCCTTCAAGGAAGGAATCTTTTTATATTCCTGGGAAGATGACGAAGAGGGCATTATACTTAACAATCAGTTCTTAACTATTTGAGAGTAGACCAAGGAAGCAATTGAAATAGGGCCCTAAGAATTCCTATGTAATGGTGAAATAGGACAATTTATTTAAAGCAAGTTAAAGAGCAGGAAACATGTATTGACCAGCAAAAAATTCAACATCTGTGTCAAAGCTTAAATCCAAAGGACATTTCATACTGACAGAAGGGAACACAGTGTTACAATAAGTGACTATACTTAGAACCCACAGAAAGCCCTGGTACATCTTGTAAAGAAAGTCTAAAGGATCCCCTAAGAATTGTCATAGTTTGTATTCTCCAATCATCATGTCAATAGTTATCTTTTTCTACAGTATATTGTATACCCTCCAGTAGGAAGAAGGTAAGCTCCTTGACAGAAAGGATTGGCTTTTGCTTTGTCTTTTCATCCTCAGTACCTACCTAGATGTGCTTTGCACATTTTAGATCTTTGTCCATTTGGCTTACATTGGTATAAGATCACTGGGTTTAGAGGTGGAATGAACTTTAGATTTGATCTCATACAATTCTTTTATTTTACAGACAAGGAAATAGAGATCAAGAGAGTGAAAACAGTATGCTCAAACTTTCACAGTCAATAAGTAACAGGTTTAAAATAATAATCAGAACTAAGATTTGGACCCAGGTCCTCCGACTCTGTATACAATGTCCTTTCCAGTACCAGTAATGCCTACTAGAATTGGAAATCTTTCATGAACAGTTCTTGGGAGACTTCTCTTTCCTCTTCCACACTCTGCTACAAGGAGAAGGTAGATGTAGGAAAGCACATGGGGACAAAATAAATCTGACTAGGATCCTTTCCAGCTCTAAATCTATTATTCTCCAAGGATAAACACACAGTCTGTCAGCTGGTCTCTGCAAAGTCAACAATGATCTCTTTATTGGTAAGTCTAATGACCTTTGTTTAAACTTTATTCTTGACTTCTGTAGAGCATTTGATATTATTGAGAATCTTCCCTTCTGGATACTCATTTTTCTGGATTTTCATAACACAACTCTGTCGTGCTTCTCTTTATATCTGTTGGACTGATTTTTCTCTCCCTTCCTTTTTGGCTTACCATCCTTTTCTTGCTTCTACAAGGCTATTCACAAATGACAACTTATTCAAGGAGCATTTCCTAACTCCTCCAGTTGTATCTCTCCCTCCCCAATCACTGTGTATTTTTTGAGGGAGTGGTGGTTTAACCTGTAATAATTTATCTTGAGAAGCCTTTAAGAAAGAACCCAGGAGTGCCTTTATGACATTATGACATACTAGAAATAAACTATTGTAAAGAACTCTGCAAATAGCAGATTTTAACAAAAATTTTGTGTGTGTTGTGTTTTTGTATCTGCTTTATTTTTCTTATAAAATCAGACTGTGATCACCCTAAAGGCATGGTCTATGTTATTTCTCCATACCTCTCTCACAGTGATTAATATAGATCCTCACAAATAGTAGGCACTTTAAAAACATCTTGAGGTTCTTGTTATATTTACTAAAGTTTGAATACAAGTATAAAAATAAATACTACATGTTGGTGCTAGATCTATGAACTTAATATACCACTGAAGGGAGCACCCACATTAATAAGAAAACAGATACATTAAAATCTATTTCTGAAAAACTCAAAGGCTTTTAATAATATTAATTAAATAAAAAGAACATGAAATTACATTTATATAACACTTTAAGGTTTTAGATGTAATATATAACACACACACACATATATATATGTATATTACACTTTCCTCCAGTCATGAATGACTATTTAATTCTCCAAATTGTTAGAAATATTCCATCCAAAACTTGACAATCTTTACAGCTAAGAAAATCTTGGCATCAAGAGGAGCTAATTCCTACTCAGATTTTTCCATCATTTTAGAATCAGTATTGTAACAATAAAATGAAGACCTCTACATTCTCCCTCCACACTCACACTTACTGGGAGTATATACAGCTTGGGAAAGTTTCTCAGGAACCTCCATTCTTTTTGCAGATAATCCAAAGACCCAACAAATACGATGTCCTTTAGTTCTTTGAAGGTATAGTTACTGGTTCTTAGGGGCATCACAAAGTTTCGAAGCCCCACCAGTGGCGACTGAGAATTTCCAAACACACAGACGACAATATGGTTCCGGAATTTTGTCATGTCATGCTCAATGTGTTTCTAAAGAGAAACAACCCAGAGGAAAAAAAGAGGTTTTTTAATCCCCAATCAAAGGCATCATTTCTAGAAATTAGAAAATGAATTTCTTACATGTGTACCTTTTTTTTTTCTGTTCTTCCTCCACAATTAAGTTTTTCTAGGCTTAGCTCTCTGCCTGTCTTGACACTGACATCAAGGCAGGAGTGAGCTCTGGTATGACAAATACTGTCAAGTTCTAATATCTGGATAAGGTGAATGATTTACTTTACTGGTGTCAAACTCACTTAGAAACAAAGCCACTAAACCCTACATAAGGATCCCTGTGGGTCACAAATTGACAAACACACATATTTTCTATGTTTAATTGTATTTTTATTTATTTTGTTGCATATTTTAAAATTATTTTTTAGTCTGGTTCAGTAACACTCAGAAATGTTGTAATGGTGTATTTGATACATCTGGTCTACTTGACCATGTATATTCATATATTCATTGAGAGGTAGCTAGGTGATAAAAGTGAATACAGCACTGAACTGGAGTCAGGAAGACCTGAATTCAAACAGCTGCTGAGTCAAACTGTGATAGAAATGGGGGCTACTAACCTGAACATAAGGCTACTTGGAGCCCACATATTGACTTAATTAAAAATGCAATATTGTCTATGTTTTATTAAATATTTTCCAATTATATTTTAATTTGCTTTAACCTGAATTGCACTCAGAAGAACTTACGTGTGACACTGCTGATCTAGTCCAACTCCTTAATTTTACAAATAAAGTATGATTTAGTAGAAAGAACTCTGGATTTGGAGTAAGAATCCATGAATTTAAATCTTAGATCTGCTATAATGACTCTTGAAGTGACCTTGGGCAAGTCTCTGAGATTCAGTTTCCTCATCTACAAAATTACAGCATTATGCTAAATGAACTCTGTGCCTATGTTGTTGTTCATAAAAGCTAAAGTATTTTCCCCCAGATATATCTCCACCTACCCTTACAACTTCATCTACATCTACATCTACTTCTATCTATCCATCTATAGATATATCACATCTATATCTATAGATGTGTTTCTCTACATAGCAGAGTCTGAATCAAACCAAGGTGTTCAGACCCAACAGCCAGTGTTCATTCTATTGTATCACATTGCCTTTTCCTTTTCTTACCAACCATCTATAAGAAGACATAAATACCTATTTGCAATAAATAATCATTCCCAAGGTAACATAGATTTCCTTGAAAGTTAAATTTCTTTTGAGTGTAATACCTGAATTCTTTTACACATTTATACTAGTGTTTATCATGTCTCACAAAAGTGCCTGGAGTTTCAGAGCTGATGTTAGTTACTTGGAAGCTATAAGAGACAAAGTGGTATAAGACAAAAGGGGATTTCTATGAAGGTACAAAATTGTGACCTCCTAGGATTAATATTAAGGATCTCTGGTCCTCAGTTTTCCCATATATAAAATGATTTACTTCCAATTGAGTAGGGCCCTTCTGTCCTAGATCCTGGTATTCTTAGGAATCTCCCCATTTTACATGTTAGGCTACCAAGTAAGGGAGATTTAAGAAAAATCATGAAATGGGTACCTGGAAGCAGATATTTCAACCAAATGAAAGGTGTCACATTAACATATGTACTAAGTCAAACTGCCTCTTATAAAGCTCCCCCTACACCCTGCAAAAGGAAACGCAAGTGTGTTGTCAGGGGAGCCCACCACGATATGAGCCGAATTTTAAACAGATCTATTTACGAATTGTCTCTCACTAACCAGATTAGTTTTAAGTTGAATAATGAAGCCTCTAATGCTATTTAATGGAACATGCCTGAAGTCCAACAATTACTCTTCTGAACAGAACTAAACAATTAGAAACAAGATACATGGCACAGGGTGTTAATAGGCACAGCTAGAAATGCCTTTTAGGAGAAGCTGTGGAACCAAGCTGCTTCTTAGCATGAAGAGCACTGGATTTGGAATCAGAGGAGTTAAGTTTAAGATCTGGCTTAGCAGTTAACTATCCATGTGACTAGGGCTAACCACCTCTCTGGGTCTTAGTTGCCTCATAAAAAATGATAGGGGTTGAACTAGAACAGGGAGGGGGGGAACCTGTGACTTCAAGGCCATATATGGCCCTCTGTGCAGATCCTTATGTACATGTGGTCCTCAAGTGCAGTCCTCTGACTGAATCCAAACTTCACAGAACAAATCCTTTTATTAAGGGGATAGTATTCTGGGTTTGGAGTCTGGAAGACTGATTGAAGTCCTACCTTTGACACATACGTACCAACTGTGTGGTACGTATCCAGAAAGCCACTGTCTCTGTGCCTGAAGCAATAGCCTAGGATTTATGTTCTAAGGTTGTTGGTTTCAATTGACGTTAGTCAAGGGAGTTCCCATACAGTAAGTTCTCCAGAATGACAAAACCATAGATTTTTCAAACAGTCTATCAAAGTCAAACAATCCATGCCTTCATGTCCTTCTACTTAGAAAAAAGTAGAATTATGGCTTCTGGATGCAATTGCACATCAAAAATCTCCAGAAGAGATTTCAGAATCTCTCTCTGACATCTCACAGTATAGTCTTCACACCACAGATTCAATAAATAATAACTCACATTATTATTATCATTCAGGTAGTTTCGATTTCTTATTCTCCTCACAACAATCATCTGAAATAGATATTTTTATACCAAGACTGATTCATTAGAGGACTCTAAGCAGAGGCTGGTCCACTTGCAGGGAATCTCATAGTGGGTATACTTTTGTGAGGTATGGGTTGGACAAGATTTCTTCAAACTCTGAAATTTTATGATCTATAATTCCCACCATACAGATTAGTAAGTAAATGTTCAGAGAGGGTTCAGGGGCTTGCTCAGTTTTCATACAGTTCAGAAATGTCTAAACAAGGTAATTACTATTTCAGATTCAACTACTCTTCCTGCTGTATAATTCCTATCATTTAGTATCCATTTATAAGCCTCTTAGATTCTTCTGTTCTATAATGAACTCCCTAAACTTTCCAAAAATTTGCTTCCCACTGGAAACATGTTTGGTTTCCTGTTCAAAGGAAGTTTCTTCTGCTTACTTTAGAGTGAGACACTTTAATTGCTAGAATGGTGAGTTTTAGTTCCCCTAATTGTCTTCCAATTGATATGACAGCTCAGGTGATTCCCTGTTTTTGATCCAATGATTGATTTATTACACTGTTGTAAAACTGGATCACCTCCTTGACAGGACACTGGCACCAAACCACAGGGGTGCTCCACGTGTGTGTGTGTGTGTGTGTGTGTGTGTGTGTGTGTGTGTGTGTGTGTGTGTTGAAGTATATATACACACATATGCCTGTGTATTTTTTTAATAGTGTGAACTGAACCATATATGAAAAGCAGAGTAGGGAGGAATAAAAGCTTTGATTCCCAATTAACCATAGATGAAATAGCCATGCAGAGAATAATTCAAGAAGTCATCTGTACTAATCATATCATACCTTAGTTTCCACTGCTGGGAAATAAATTGTGAAGGTAACTCACAAAATAAACATCACAGTTAGGATGACACCAAAATATTGGTAAGTCTTAGTTGAAAGTGATCTTAAAGGTCATTTATTCTGATTTTCTCTTTTTGTGTATGAGGAAACAGACATAGAGAGGAGTGGTAAATTGATCAAGGGCAAAGAGAGGTTCATACATAGATGTCTTCTAAGATCTCTGATTTTGAGGTAGATGGGAAATGAATATTTGATTGTCAGACATGCCCCACTTTAAGAAACTCAATAAATGAAAATCCATACTGAGAGAACAGAATTAGAATGTGTATATGTGTATATGCCTTTATGAAAATAACAATAATAACACTACTTCATTTTACAGAAGGACAGATTGCAGTATTATTTTAAAGAGCTAGTTCCCTTGGTACATTAGAATTGATTTACTTTACAAACTTTTAAGTAAATTTTCCGGTAGAAATCTACTTGTAAACCAGATCAATTGATATTAATTTAGCTTAATTTTTTTTCTCCTTGAGCAGAATTCCATGAATATAGTGTCAGACACATAATTAATTACAAGAAAAGCACATTATGCCATCATCATAATCTGAGTATGTCATATAACTGGTAGATTGGGGGATCATCTGATTTTATATATGTGTATTTTTTTCTTCCTCAGAATCTGAGTGTACATATTAGAAGAAAGGAGGGGAACAGGGTCATAGGGCACATGCCTATAATCTCTGCTATTGGGGTAGGCTGAAGCTAGTAGATAGCTTGAGCTTAAGATTTCTGAGCTATACTAGGGCTAAAACCAATTGGGTTCTCTCATTATGTCTAGCATCAATATGGTGAGGCTACAAGATTAAGGAGAATGTCATCTAAAGATTAGCAAACTGCCCCAGGTCTGCAATGAAGTTGATTAAAGCTTCCATGCTAATTAGTACTGTGAATGAGCCCATGATTGGCTGATATACTCTCAGTATAGGCAAGCTAAAGACACTTAAGTCTCCAAAAAGCAGGTGGGGATAGGAGTGTTAGGGGATTAGGGAATGCAATTAGAATTTTGTTGCACAGGTACCTACCAGAATTACATTTTCCAGAGGGACTGATTTACACCAGTGATACATGCCATTGTAATCAAAAAGATCATTTTCCATATCACTCTCCAAAGTATGCAGATCCCTAAGCAGAGAGAGTAGAGAGTTAATATTATAATATTCCAGGGTCTTGAGCAACGTCCTTAAGAACTGAACTTAAAAGTCAAGACTTGAACTGTACTTCCAGGAGCCAAGATGGTGGAGTAAGCAGTAAATCACTGTAGCTCTCCCATATTTACTTCCAAACAACCATAAAATGGCACCCTAGAACAAATCCTGGAACAGTGGAGCCAACAGAAAGATGGAGTATTTTTGTTTTATCATGGGAGACTTGGATGATTGGCAAGAAAGTTCCATCTCAATTGGGTAAAGGGAGAGTGCATTCCAGGACAGAAAGTGTCCCAGCAAGCAAGCAGCAAATCCCACCGCAGCAAACCAGCAGGGGATCCTGAGGTCCACTGTGGTGGAGCAGGCAAACACCAACATGAGGACCACCAACATGCCTTAGCATAGCCAGGGAAACTGGTAGACTCGAGCTCTGAGAACCACTATGTGCTTCAGTGTAGCCATGGGGAAATACAGAAACGTCCTTATGGGCCTCAGTAAATGTCCAACACCACCACAAGGATGCCAGCTCAGTACTAGATAAGCTGCTAGAATCTACAATTTCCAGCAGTGTCAGTCACACATACCCCACACCCTGAACATAGCACCAGGCATAAGAGTTCCCCATAGGTCTCATGGCAGCATCAACATAGCACCAGGCAAAGAGCCAGGGCCTATATCATAGTCAAAAGTAGCCTGAGACAGAGCCCCTTCCACCCTGGGAGCAGAAATAAAATTTAAAAGAAAAAGTTCAAAAAAAGGATGAGCAAAAAAAAAACAGAAAAAGAATCTGACCACAGAAAGTTACTCTGGTGACAGGGATACAAACTCAGAAGAGGACAACAATGTGAAAACATCTATGAGCAAAACTCCAAAGGAAAATGGGAAGTGACCTCAAGTCCAAAAAGAACTTATTGAAGGTCAAAAAGAAGCTTACAAATCATAATATAGAAGAGATAGAAGAAAAATTGAAAAATGAAATGAAAGTAATTGAAGAAAATTATGAAACAAGACTCAGCAGCTTTGGAAACCACTTAAAAAGTAGAATTGGCCAAATGGGAAAGGTGATCCAAAAATCAACTGAAGAAAACATCTCCTTAAAGAGTACAATTGCCCAAATGGAAAAGAAAACACAAAAAGTAAATGAGGAAAACAACACCATTATTAGAATTGAGCAAGTGGAAGCTAATAACTCTATGAGACATCATGAATCAATCAAACAAATTCAAAAGAATGAAAAAAATGGAAGAAAATATAAAATATCTCATGGGAAAAACAATTGACCTGGAAAATAGATCCAGGTGAGACAGTATTAGGATCACTGGACTACCTGAAAGTCATAATCAAAAGGAGTACCTGCAAAGCATCTTTCAAGAAATTATCAAGGAAAAACTTCCTTGGTGTCCTGGAACTAGAGGGCAAAATAAACACAGAAAGACTCCACCAATTACATCAAGAAAGAGATCCCAAAATAAAAAGGAACATCTTAGCCAAATTTCAGAACTATCACATCAAGGAAAAAGTATTACAAGTGACCAGAAAGGAGCAATTTAAATATTGGGAAGTCACAATTAGGATCACACAGTTCTTGGCAGCTGCAACATTAAAGGAGCAGAGGTCATGGAACATGATATTCTGGAAGGCAAAGAAGCCAGAACTACAACCAAGAATCACTAAAATGGTCATTCAGTGAAACAGAAGGATTTCAAGCCTTCGTAAAGGAGAAGACCAGAACTAAACCAAAAATTTGACCTCTAATATCAAGACCCAAGAGAAGCATAAATAGGAAAAGGAAAACATAAGGAATTCAATAGAGCTAAATTGTTTAAATTCTTCCACAGGAAAATGACACTTGTAACTCTTAAAAATTTTATCAGTGATAGTACATTTAGAAGGAATATACATAGAGGGTGCAGGTATAACGGGAATTTGAGGGAATGACATAAAAAATTTTAGGGATGAGAAAGAGGATTTGAATATAGAAATCTATATTACCCTACAGGGAGGTATAAGGGGAAGAGATTAAGTAAGGGTGTGGGAGTGGGGACTGACCAAGTGGAGAGCAGATCAGGGAAGATAGTAGACAGAAGCAAAATACTGGTGAGGTGGAAAAGAGTGAGAGGAGAGTGAGAGCAAACAGGAGGATGAATAGGATGGAGGGAAATACACAGTAATCATAACTATGAATGTGAATAGGATGAATTCACCCATAAAAAGGGATCAGATAGAAAAGTGGATCAAAACCCAGAATCTTACAATATGCTGTTTACAAGAAACATACTTGAAGTAGGCGGACACACACAGAGAAAAGGTAAAGGGCTGGAGCATAAACTATTTCAGATGAAGTAAAGGAAAAAAGCTTTTTTGGTCTTAGATGAAGTAAAAGCAAAAACAAACCTAATTAAAAGAGATAAGGAAACTATATGTAATCAAATTAGAAGAGCAGATTGGGGAAGAGGGGTGGAGCCCAGATGGTGGAGTGAGAGCACATACTCACCTAAGCTTACCACAAATTCCTTCAAATACATCCAGAAAGAGAATCTGAACAAAATCTAGAGTGGCAAAATCCACTAGGAGACAGAGTATGGCAGATTTTCAGGCCAGGACAGCCCAGAAGGTCAATGGGAAGGATCTGTTACATGAGGCTGAGGAAGCACAGAGTGCACAGGCTGCACCAGCACAGACCATACCACAGCGGAGTGCTGGGGAAGACTCAGTCAGAAACAGCAGTGCAGATTCTCAAACATATCAGCCCAGGATGGGAGTCCAGAGGAAGAGAATGAGAGAGAAGCACAGGACCCCAAGTAACAGCAGAAACCCTCCTGAGACTCTCAGCCCCCAGATTAAATATTTGTAAATCACCTACTTGAACTTCTGAGAGCCAAAGTGGTGGAGTTATCTGTAACTGCTCATACTCTCCCCTTCCTGACCTTGAAAAATCCAGAGAATATTTCCCCAGGAACAATCCTGATATAGTAGTATCAGTCAAATGGGTAAACAGTCTCTTAGCTCAAGAGGCTAGGAAAATCATTAAGGAGAGACTGTCTTGCCAGGGCTAAAGGGCATCAGTGCAGGACAGGAGCTGTCCCAGATAGCCCCACTTCAGCAAACTAGGAGATCATGAGTCCCAGGGGGATGGAGCCTGTAAGCACCAATACTTGTACCCAAGGCATGCCTTAGCACAGCTGGGGGAATCGGGAAGACACTAGTGCAGATGGGTGTTCACCAACCTCTGAGCTTGCCTGTGCTCTAGCTCAGGAGAGGAGACCTCTTATGACCAGACCACCCCTGTCCCACACCTCACACAACAAGCTCCAGGATAACTCCCAGGGCTACTCAGAAAGACTTCACCTGGCCTCTGCCTTAGCACACCAACCAGTTCAGCAGCAGGTAAGCTGCAGCATTCTAGCTTCTAGCTGAAAGAACCAGAGGCCACAATACACAAAGGTTCAATTTCTCAGCACAAGAACTGTGAAAAAGAACACCGTGTCCCAGAAGCAGAGATCCACTTGAAACGTCAGGAAAAAGTCAATCATCATGAGCAGAAAACAAATCAGAAAAGCGAAGACCATAGAATCTTACTATGAGGGCAAAGTCCAAAACACAAATGCAGAAGAGGTCAGTGCTGAGACTGTACTCCTATCAGAAACCTTAGAAGGGACTATGAACTGGTCTCCAGCCCAAAGAGCTTTCTCAGAAGAGCTCTAGAAAGATTTTAAAAATCAAAATAGAGAGGTAGAAGAAAAATTGACCAATGATTTTAAAAATATGAAAAAAAAATTCATTGAAGAAAATAGTTCCTTAAAATGAAGAAACTGAAGAAAACAATCTATTAACAATTAGAATTAGGCAAATAGAAGCTAATGATTTTATGAGACATCAAGAATCAGTCGAAGAGAATCTAAACAATGAAAAAATAGAAAAAAATGTAAAATATTTCATTGCAAAAACAACTGATGTGGAAAATAGATCCAGAAGAGAAAATCTAAGAATTATTGGTCTACTGGAAAGCCATGATGAAAAAAGAGCCTGCACAATATCATCCAAGAAATCATCCAGGAAAACTGCCCTGAGGTCCTAGTTCCAGAAGGCAAAATAGTCATCAAAAGAATGCACTGATAACCTCCTGAAAGAGCTCCCAAACTGCAAACACCAAGGAATATTGTTGCCAAATTTCAGAATTATCAAGTGAAGGAGAAAATACTTCAAGCAGCCAGAAAGAAACAATTCAAATATTGAGGGACTATAGTCAGGATCACACAGGCCCTTGCAGCTTCTACATTAAAAGACCAGCGGTATTGGAATATGATCTTCCATAAGGCAAAGAAGTTTGGACTGCAACCAAAGATCAATGATCCAGCAAAATTAAGCATCATATTTCAGGCAAGGAGATAGATATTCAAAGACATAAGGGATTTCCAGAACTTCCTGATGAAAAGGCCAGAGCTCAACAGAAAATTTGATTTTCAAATACAAGTCTTCAGAGAGGCAGAAAAAGGTAAACAGGAGGGAAAAAAAAAACAACTTGTTATTCAATATGGGAAAACTATTCACATCCACATAAGGGAAGATAATACTTGTTAATCTTTAGAATTGTATGTTTATTATGATATTTTAAAAGGATATACATAGATAGAGGGAGTGAGTATAAATTAACATATATAATGATAAAAAATGTGATTTAAGGGTGTGGAGGGATGGTAATGGGAGATGTGAAAAGGAGGAGACAGAAAAAGGTAAATTCCATCACAGGAAGAGGCACAAAAACATATCATAATAGAGGGAAAGAGGGGAGGGAAATGACTACTGTTTGAGATTTACTCTAATCTGATTTGGCTCAAGGAGGGAACAACAAATTCAGTTAAGTACAGAAATCTAACTTGTCCTATAAACACTAGGAGGGGAAAATGGAAAGAAAAGGGAGGCGAAGTTAAAAGAGAAGGAAAAAGTAGTAAGGGAATAGGAGAATAAAAGGAAGTGGGGCTGAGAGAGAGAAGGGAATACTGAACGAGGTAGTGGTCAAAAATTAAAACTCTGTTGTGGAAGGGAAGGGGGAAGGGAGAACTAAAAGCATAAATGAAGGAAAATAGGATGGAAAGAAAAATACAGATAGTAATCATAACTGTGAATGTGAATGGGATGAACTCTCCCATGAAATGGAAGTGGATAGCAGAATGGATGAAAAACCATAATCCAACAATATGTTGTTTACAAGAAACATATTTGAAACAGGGAGATACACACAGGGTAAAGACAAAAGGTTGGAGGAGACAATATTGTGCTTCAGCTGATGTAAAAAAAAAAAGCAAGGCTACCAATCCTAATCTCAGACAAAGCAAAAGCTGAAAAAGATCTAGGAAGATCAGATAAGGAAGGAAATTATATCCTCCTTAAAACCACCATAGACAATGTAGCAACATCATTGCTAAACATATATGCACCAAGTGGTAAAACATCCAAATTCTTAGAGAAGAAGTTAAGGGAGGTACAAGAAGAAATAGACAGCAAAACTATACTAGTGGGGGACCTCAATCTCCCCCTCTCTGAACTTGATAAATCTAACCTCAAAATAAGCAAGAAAGAAGTTAAGGAGAGGAATAAAACTCTGGATAAGTAGATATGATAGATCTCTGGAGAAAATTGAATGGAGATAGAAAGGAATATACTTTTTTTCTCAGCAGTACATGGCACATATACAAAAATTGACCACATACTAGGACATGAAAACCTCACAATCCAGTGCAGAAAGGCAGAGATACTTAATGCATCTTTCTCAGATCATAATGCAAAAAAAAATTTATGTAACAAAAAGCCATGGAAAGACCAAAAATTAATTGGAAACCAAATAATCTAATCCTAAAGAATTAATGTGTTAAACAAGAAATCAGGAAAAGGGGAAGGGACAGAGCCAAGATGGTGAAGTAACAGCGTATAATTTCTAGAGTGATCCCACCAAGCCCAGTCAAATACCTGTAAAAAATAACTCTAAAATAAATTCTGGAACTGCAGAACCCACAGAATAACAGAGTGAAGCAAATCCCCAGGCCAAGACAGCCTGGAAAGTCATCAGGAAGTGTCTATCATGCCACATTGGGGATTGGGCACAGTCCAGCATGGGCCACACTGGCACAAACAGGACCTGAGCAGGCCTTGGGGAGACTGAATCTCTTGCACCTGTGGCAGTTTCCAGACTTCAGGACCCCAAAATGCTGAGAAGAAATTGGAAGGTCAGTAGAAAAAGCCTGTGGGATCAGTGTGGGAGAGTGGAATGGTCTGGCCCCAGCCCCAGGGCTACAGAGGGTGAAGGGAAAGGAGGAAGCTGCAGCAGCCACAGCAGAAGCAGGGGCAGAGACAGTAACTGCTTCTGGAGCTCTAGGCCCACAGATTGTGGGAGAATCAAGCAACTGACATTACACCACTCACCCCTACTGGGAGCAAAGATCTACCCTAACAAAGAGCCAGCCACAGCAGAAGCAGGGGCAGAGACAGTAACTGCTTCTGGAGCTCTAGGCCCACAGATTGTGGGAGAATCAAGCAACTGACATTACACCACTCACCCCTACTGGGAGCAAAGATCTACCCTAACAAAGAGCTCAAAAGTCAAGTAAATGACTCAGAAAATGAGTAAAATATTAAAAAGAATCAAACAACAGAATTTTACTTTGATGACAGGGAATACCAAAACATGCAAATAGAAGACAACAAAGTCAAAGGTTCTCCATCTAAAGCCCCCAACAAAAATATGAATTGGTGTCAGGCCATGGAAGAGCTCAAAAAGAATTTTGAAAATCAAGTAAGAGAAACAGAACAAAAATTGGCAAAAGAAATGAGAATGATGCAAGAAAATCATGAAAAATGAGTCATTTGCTTGCTGTAGGAGACCAAAAAGAAAGCTGAAGGAAGTAACACTATACAAAGTAGAATAACACAAATGACAAAAGAGATCCAAAAAGTCAATGAAAAGAAGAATGCCCTAAAAAACAGAATTGACCAGATAGAAAAGGAGGTCCAAAAGTTCACTAAAGAAAATAATTCCTTAAAGATTAGAATGGAGCAGATGGAAAGTAATGACTTTATGAAAAATCAAGAAATTATAAAACAAAACCAAAGCTTTGTAAAAATAGCAGACAGTGTGAAATATCTCATTGGAAAACAACTGACCCAGGAGAGACAATTTAAAAATTATGGGGATACCTGAAAACCATGATAAAAAAAGAGCCTAGGCATCATCTTTCAAGAAATTATGAAGGAAAACTGCCCTGATATTCTAGAATAATAAAGAGAATAAAATAATAATATAAATAATAATAAATAATAAATAAATAAGTAAATAAAAACAACAAATAAATAACAAAGAGGATAAAATAATAAAGAGGATAAAATACATAATGAAAGAATACACTGATCACCTTCTGAAAGAGATCTCAAAAGGAAAGCTCCTAGGAATATTATAGCCAAATTCCAGAGCTCCTGGTTCAAGGGGAAAATATTGTGAGCATCCAGAAAGAAACAAATTGTGTATTGTGGAAATACACTTAAAATAACACAAGATCTAGCAGCTTCTACATTAATGTAGGGCTTTAAATGTGATATTCCAAAGGTCAAAAGAACTAGGATTAAAAACCAAGAATCACATACCCCGCAAAACTGAATATAATACTCCAGGGGAAAAAGTGGTTATTCAGTGAAATAGAGGACTTCCAAGCATTCTTGATGAAAAGATCAGAGCTGAACAGAAAATTTGACTTTCAAACAAAGGAGTTTCAATCAAGAATCAAGAGAAGCATGAAAAGGTAAACAGGAAAGAGAAATCATAAGGGTCTTACTGAAGTGGAACTATTTACATTCTTACGTTGGAATACATATTTATAACTCCTGAGACTTTTCTCAGTACTAGGGTAGTTGGAGGGATTACATAGATATAGATAGAGGGCACAAAGTGAGTTGAATAGGAAGGGATGATATCTAAAAAAAATAAAATTAAGGGATGAGAAAGAGATATATTGGGAGGAGAAAGGGAAAAATAGAATGGGGCAAATTATCTCTCACATAATAGAGGCAAGAAAAAGCTTTTCCAATGGAAGGAAAGAGAAGGGAGGTGAGAGGGCTTAAGGAGGGAATGACATGCATACACAACTTGCTATGAAAATCAATCTTACACTACAGGAAAGTAGAAGAGAAGGTAATAAGTGGGGCAGGAGTTGAAAGAAGGGAGGGCCAATGAAAGTAGTGAGTAATTAGAAGTAAATACTTTTGAGGAGGGAAAGGATCAAAAGAGAAAATAGAATAAATGGGGGGCAGGATAGGATGGAGGGAAATATAGTCTTTCACAACATGACTTATATGGAAGTCTTTTGCATAACTACACATGTATACTTTACATGACTTAGTTGCCTTCTCAGTGGGAATGGGTGGAGAGGGAGGAAGGGAGAGAAGTTGGAACTCAAAAGTTTTAAAAATGTCAAAAATTGTTTTTACTTGCAATTGACAAATAAGATATACAGGCAGTGGGTTATAGAAATCTATTCTGTCCTCCAAGAAAATAGAGGGGATGGAGATAAGAGAAGGGAGGGGTGTGAAAGAAGGGAAGGCAGATTGGTGGAAGGTGTAAAAACTCTAAATAAATAAATAAATTAGAATTTTAGAAATCAAAGAAATAATCAATAACTTCATTCAAGAGAATGACAATAATGAGACAACCTACCAAAACTTATGGGATGCTGCAAAAGCAGTTCTTAGTTGAAGTATTATATCATTGAATGCCTACATGAATAAAATGGAGAAAGAGGAGATCAATGAACTGGGCATGCAGGTGAAAAAGATAGAAAAAGAACAAAATTTCCAAGTAAATATAAACAGAAATATTGAAAACCAAAGAAAAAATAACAAAATTGAAATTAAGAAAATTATTGAACTAATAAATAAAACTGAGTTAGTTTTATGAAAAAAAAACAATAAAATTGACAAACTTTCGGTCAATTTGATTAAAAATAAGAAAGAAGAAAACCAAATTACCAACATAAAAAATGAAAAGGGTGTACTAACCTATAATAAGGAGGAAATTAAAACAATAATTAGAAATTACTTTGCCCAACTGTATGCCCATATATTTGATAATCTAAGTCAGATAGATGAATATTTTTTAATTTATCTTTATTTATTTATTTTTATTTTTTTAATTAATTTATTTAACTTTTAACATTCATTTTCACAAAATTTTGGGTTCCAAATTTTCTCCCCATCTGTCTCCTCCCCCTATACCAAAACACCGAGCATTCTAATTGCCCCTATCACCAATCTGCCCTCTCTTCTATCATCCCTCCCTTCCCTTGTCCCCATCTTCTCTTTTGTCCTATAGGGCCAGATAACTTTCTATACCCCTTTATCTGTGTTTCTTATTTCCTAGTAGCGAGAACAGTACTCGACAGTTGTTCCTAAAACTTTGAGTTCCAACTTCTCTTCATCCCTCCCTCCCCACCCATTTGGAAGGCAAGCAATTCAATATAGGCATATGTGTGTAGTTTTGCAAATGACTTCCATAATTGAATATTTTAAAAAATATAAATTGTCCAGATTAACAAAGAGGAAGCTGAATACTTAAATAACCCCATCTCAGAAAAAGAAATTGAACAAGCCATCAATGAACTCCCTAGGAAAAAATTTCCAGGGTCAGATGGATTTACAAGTGAATTCTACCAACATTTAAAGAACAGTTTATTCTAATACTTCATAGACTCTTTGGGAAAATAGATGAAGTCCTACCAAATTATTTTTATGATACAAATACAGTTCTGATACTTAAATCAGGAAGAGCCAAAACAGAAAAAGAAAATTATAGATCAATTTCTCTAATCAATATAGATGTAAAAATTTTAGATAAGGTATTAGCAAATAGATTACAGCAACTTATGATGAGAATAATACATTATAATCAGGTAGGCTTTATGCCATGAATGTAGGACTGGTTCAATATTAGGAAAACTATTCACATTATTGATCATATCAACAATAAAACCAAGAGAAACCATATGACTATCTCAATAGATGCAGAAAAAAACTTTTGACAAAATACAACACCCATTCCTATTGAAAACACTGGAGAGCACAGGAATACATGGAGCCTTCCTTAAAATAATAAGCAGTATCTACCTAAAACCATAAGCAAGCATTATATGCAATGAGGACAAGCTAGATGCATTTACAATAAGATCAGGTGTGAAACAAGGATGTCTATTATCATCACTGTTATTCAATATGATTCTAGAAATGTTAGCTTTAGCAATAAGAGAAAAAAAAAGAAATTGAAGGAATTAGAATAGTCAAAGAAGAAACTAAGTTATCACTCTTTGCAAATGATATGGTGATATACTTAGAGAATCACAGAGAATCAAGTAAAAAACTACTTAAAATAATAAACAACTTTGGCAAAGTTGAAGGTTACAAAATCAACCCACATGAATCATATATATTTCTACATATTACTAACAAGGCCCAACAGGAAGAAATAGAAATCCCATTTAAATCTATGGTAGACACTATAAAATATCTGGGAGTCTATCTGCCAAAATAAACCCAGGGACTATATGAACATGACAACAAAACACTTTTCACACAAATAAAGTCAGATCTAAGTAAGTGGAAAAACATCAATTTCTTATGGGTAGGCCAAGCTTATATAATAAAAATGACAATTCTACCCAAATTAATTTACTTATTCAGAGCCATTCCAATCACACTGCCAGAAAATTATATTTTGGGCTAGAAAAACTAATGTCAAAATTCATCTGGAAGAACAAAATGTCCAGTATATCAAGGGAACTAATTAAAATGAATGTCAGGGAAGGTGACCTACCCTCACCAGATCTCAAATTGTATTATAAAGCAGCAATCGTCAAAACCACTTGGTACTGGCTAAGAAATAGAGGATTAGACCAGTGAAATAGGTTAGGTACTCAAGACACCATAGTCAATGAATATAGCAGTCTACTGTTTGATAATCCCAAGGACCCCAGTTTCTGGGATAAAAACTCACTATTTGACAAAAACTGTAGGGGAAAACTTGATAATAGTGTCGTGAAAATTGGGCATCGATCAGTGTCTGACACTGTATGCAAGAATAAAGTTCAAAGCATGCATGATCTAGGTATAAAGGCTGATACTATAAACAAATTAGGGGAGCAAGGAATAGTATATTTATCAGATTTATGGAGAATGGAGAAATTTGTGACCAAACAAGAGATGGAGGACATTATGAAGTGTGAAATAGATAATTTTGATTACATTAAATTGAAAAGTTTTTGCACAAACAAACTCAATACAACCAAGATTAGGAAGGAAGCAGAAAACTGGGAATGAATTTTTGCAGCTAGTGTCTGTGTGAAAGGCCTCATTTCTAAAATATAAAGAGAACTGAGTCAAATGTACTAAGATACAATTTATTTCCCAATTGATAAATATCCTTTGATAAATCAAAGGATATGAGTTTTCAGAGGAAGGAATTAGTAGAATTTAAAAAGAAATTAAAGCTATCTATAGTCATAGCAAAAAATGTTCTAAGTCACTATTGATTAGAGAGATGCAAATCTAAACAACTCTGAGGTAGCACATCATACCTATCAGATTGACAAACATGACAAAACAGAAGGATGATAATGTTGGAGAAGATGTGGGGGAGATGGAACATTAATTCATTGTTAGTGGACCTGTGAGCTGATCCAACCATTCTGGAGAGCAATTTGGAACTATGCCCAAAGGGCTACAAAAATATGCATGCCCTTTGACCCAGCAATATCTCTTCTAGGACTATATTCCAAAGAAATCATAAAAATGGGAAAATGTCCCACATGTAGAAAAATATGTATAGCAGCTATCTTGTAGTGGCAAAGAACTGGAAATTGAGGAGATGCCTTTCAATTGGGGATTGGCTGAACAAGTTGTGGTACATGAATATAATGGTATACTACGGTACTGTGAGAAACGATGAATAGGAAGACTTCAGAGAGACCTGGAAAGACTTGTATAAAGTGGTGCTTAGTGAAATGAGCAGAACCAGGAGAACATTGTACACAGTATCAGCCACAGTATGAGAGGACTATTTCTGGCAGATGTAGCACTTCACAGCAATGCAATGACCTAAAACATTCCCAAAGGACTCTTGAGGCAAAATGACATTCACATCCAGAGAAAGAACTATGCAATCAGAACACAGAATGAAGTAGAATATTTTCTCTTGTGTTATGCTTTGCTTTGGTTTGATTTTTCTGCAGTTTTTCCCATTAGTTCTGATTCTTCTATGCAACATGACTAATGTGAAAATGTGGTTAATAAGAACATTTGTGTAGAACCCATATACATTTGCATGCCATCTCAGGGAGGGAGGATAGAGGGAGGGGTAGAAAATCTGAGATTTATGGAAGTGATTATAGAAAACTGAAAACAAATAAATTAGTTTAATAAAAATGGGAAAAAATAAATTAGAAGAGCAAGGAATGATCTCCTTGTCATATGTAGGGGGAGAGAAAGAACTCACGACCAAACAAGAGATAGAGAAAATTATGATATGTAGAACAAATAATTTTGATTGTACTACCTTGAAAAGTTTTTGTTACAAACAAAACGAATGCAACCAAGATTAGAAAGAAAGTAGAAAGCTGGGAAACAATCTTTATAGCAAGTGTCTCTGATAATGGCTTCATTTCTTAAATATGTAGAGAACCGAATCAAATTTGTGAGATACAGGCCATTCCCCAATTGATAATGATCAAAGGACATGAAGAGGCAGGTTTCAGATGAAGAAATCAAAGACATCTATAAGCATATGGAGAAGTGATCTTAAATCACTTTTGTTTAGGGAAATGAAAATTAAAACAATTCTGAAATATCATCTCACACAAAGCAGTTTGGCTAATATGGCAAAAAAGGAAAATGATAAATGTTGAAGAGGATATGGGACACTAATGCACTGCTGGTGGAGTTGAGAATTGATCTATCAAGTCTAGAGAGCAATTTGGAAATATACCCAAAGGGCAATGAAAATGTGCATATCCTTTGATCTAGCAATGCCACTACTAGTTCTATATCCCAAAGTGATTATAAAAAAGAAAAATGACCTGTATGTGCAAAAATATTTATTGGAGCCCTATTCATGGCGGCAAAATATTGGAAACTGAGGGGATACCCATCAATTGGGGAATGGCTGAATAAGCTGTGGTATATGAATACAATGCAAAACTATTGTGTAATAAGAAATAATGAATAGGCACATTTCAAAAAAACCTGGAAAGACTTGTACAAACTGATGAAAAATGAAATTATCAGAACTAGGAGAACATTGTACACAGTGTCAACAATGTCATGTGATGATCAACTATGAGTGACTCAGTTTTTCTCGGTAACACAATGATCTCAAACAGGTACAAAAGACTCATGAAGAAAAATGTTATCCACATCCAGAAAAAGAACTGATGGACTCTGAATGCATACTGAAGTGTATTTTTTCATGTTTTTTTTATTTTGATCTGTTTCTTCTTCCATAACTGTGATGAATATGGAAATGTGTTTTACATAATATCATATGTATAAAGTATATCAAACTGCCTATCATTTTCAGAAGAGGAAAGGGAGGGAGCAAAATTTGGAACGCAAAATCTTGTAAAAATAAATGTTAAAAATTTTCTTGATATGTAAATTGGGGGAAATAAAATACCATTTAAAGCAAAAAAAATATGTCATCACAGGAAAAAAAAATATTCCAGGGACTTCCCACAAAGATGCCAATATGACAGTTTCTAATTTAACTCTGCTTTCTGGAGAAACTATTCAGGAATGAGGAAAAGTGCCAGGGGAAACAAAGATTCAATAATACCCAAGAGAAACCAGTTAGCAATTCCATCCTGTCCAAAACCATATAAATAAATAGCTTAAAACCTATGAACATCTCTGAAGAAGGTATGGACAATCTCATATGTAGGACAGTTCTAGGAGAACTAGATCTCAAATCTAGACAACCTCCAAGTTGAAGATGAGTTAGGAGATGGGCCTGAAGCCAGCTAAATCTTTTAGTTAGTCTAAACCAGGTGCTGGGTCCAAGCCAAGTACAATTTCTTTATTTTGGCCAAAAATCATTGACTTCTACATTGCTGAAACTATAGAATGATGTCTGAGATCAATTTGACTTCCCAGGTGGAACAGTGTCAGGAAATAGGTGACAAGGTTGCTGACTCTTGCAGTAGGCAAAGCTCAACCTCAGCTCTAGATCCAATTTTGTGTCTCAAATCAGAACTAGAGAAGAGATAGGGTCTGGTCCAAGGTGACTTCATAAACAGGCCAAGAGCAGAAGAAATCAGGTCAGGGCCCAGTCTTCTGATCTGGCAGATGTAGCACTTCACAGCTATATGGGGGAGGGTGGTCAAAACCACTCTATCCAAGATAGTGAGAAGAGCTTTAATAAAAAACCTTCTGACACAATCTCTGACACAATGAGCGGTAACTAAGTGGAGCAGTGAATAGAATGCTGGGTTTGGAGTCAGGAAGACCTGAATTGAAATCCCACCTCAGACACTTACTATCTGTGTGACCCTGGTCAGGTCCCTTCACCTTCATTTTTCTAAGTTTCTTCACTTATAAAATGGTGATAATAACAGCACCTACCTTTCAGGGTTGTTGTGAAGATCAGATGAAGTAATAATTATAAAGTGAGTAGCATAGTGCTTCACATTATATAGACTATATAAACGCTAGCCATTATTAGCTATTATGTCTTGATCCATAACCTGAGGTAAAAGCCAAAATTAAATAGCTGAAATCTCCTAATATTCTATATTACAATGGGAAAGATAATTTCAAGAAAAAAGCCTAACAAGAAGAAAATAACTCCAGCAACTGGAAATAGAAATTCAGAAAAATAAAAGAATGAATCATCCAGAAAGATTCCATGAGTGATTGAAAGTGAAAAAAGAACTGAAATAAGAGATAAAGAATGAAATGAGAGAACTAAAAAGGCATCGACACCTTGCAACAGAAGTTAGAAAGCATTACTGTAGAAGTAGACTCTCTCCAAAATAGAATGGACAAACATAAAGCAATAATTGTAGGACATAGCAATAAAAATATTGTGTCAGGAAGAAAGAGGCTATGTACCAAAGAACTGTTATCACACAAGATTATATATCAATTATCAAAAAGGAAAGAAAATGTTGGAATGCATTATGCCCATGGCTATGCTAGAACCATATCTTATTGACCTCTCATCATATAGTCAATCTTTTGACAAATCCACAACATCTGTGTGTCCCATTCTCTTTGCTCACACTTGTCCTCATCACCTCTTATCTGAACTATTGCAAGAGCTATGTAATTGGTTTATTTTTTCAAGTCTCTTCTTACTCTATTCTCCACTGAGCTGCTAAGATGATTTTACTTAAGCATAGGTTTGACTATATCATTCCTCCCTTCCATCTTCTGTCTCATCATACTGCTCTTTGCTTAATGAGTTCCAATGGTTCTTTCCTGGCAGTTGTTGTCCTTTATGCTCAAAAAAGACTAAAATGACATCATTATATTGGGGTCATTATGTTTCTGATTGTGGTTGATAAGACCAACATTTAGTTCAGAATGCCCTATCACATGATAGGCACAAATAGTCCATGTGAACGTTTGGAGTAGAGATGTCTCTAAATTTGTGCATCTCACCTTTCTTTTGAGCTACTGCAATTCCACTTTGTTCAAAAAGCACAGCACCTTCTTTTATTTGGGCACACCATCCTGCATAGTCCTGTGCCAGTGTCTCCCATGTCTCACAATTAATTCCAAAGCTCTTTTTAGAGACCTTGATAGTATCCTTGTATCATTTTTCCTTCCCTCTGTGGGAGCACTTGCCTTGTGTGAGTTGTCCAAAAAATAGCCCTTTAGGAAAATGGGCATTTAACATTCAAACAACAGGACCAGTCCATTGGAGTTGTGCTCTCTGCAGTACAGTTTGAATGCTTGGCAGTTCAGCTCAAGAAAGGCCTTCAGTGTCTAGTACCTTATATGGCCAGGTCATCTTCAGAATCTTCCTAACACCACTCAAATGAAAGGAATTCAGTTTCCTGACATGTCACTGGGATTGTCCAGGTTTCACAGACATATAATAATGAGGTCTTCACAAAATGTCTGTAGACCTTCAGTTTGGTAGCCAGTCTAATAACTCTTCTCTCCACACTTTCTTTCAGAGCCTCCCAAACACTGAGCTAGCTCTGATATTGTATACATCAACCTTATCATTTATGTATATATCCCTGGAAAGTATCCTGCTAAGGATACTAAACATTCAGAATTTCTCCATTTTCTGTAACTGATATATCTAGATATAGATGATATAATTCTGGTTGGTAGAGAACCTCTATTTTCTTCATGTTGTAAGGCCAAAATTAGCACAAATAGCAGAGAACAGAACCATACTCTGCTGCACCTCTGTCTCAGAAGCTGCATTGTATGCACAATCATCTGTGAACAAAAAACCATGCACCAGCTATCCTTCCACTTGATTCTTGACTTGTTACCTTTTCAAATTAAATAATTTATCATTGGTATAATAACTGACATTGATGCTGTTTTCATCCTCATTAAAGGCATCTGAGAACATAATTGAAAATATGTTAAAAAGCATGGGAGCACACAGCCTTGCTTCACTTCATTGGTGACTGGGAAAGCACAAGAGCATTGCCTGTTAGCCAGAACTTAGGCAAGCATGCTGTCATGAAAGTGATGTACAATACTACTAATGAACTTCTCTGTGCAACCAAATTTTGCTAGAATCTTCCACAAGTCCTCACAACTGACAGCATCAAAGGAATTGGCCAGATGAATGACTATTGTATACAGACCTCTGTCCTCCGCTTAGCATTTCTGCTTGATTCTGCTTGAGTTGTCAGGCAGCAAGCGCCATATTGTCTATTAAGTGGCCCTTTTTGAAACCACAATGGCTCTTGGCTAGATTACCATATTCCAGGTGAAGGATCATCCTATCAAGGAGGACTCTGGCAAGAATCTTGTCAGCAATGACTAAGGACCCCTCACCCTTGCCCCACCTCACTATTGTCCTTGGATAACCTATTTCCTTTTCCAAGGTTCTTTGCTACTTCGAGGATCAAATGTAAATTTCACTAACTGAAATTTAATATTCTGATAATGTTTTCACTTTTCTTACATGTTATTCCCTTCATGCATCCTATGATCTAGCTATGATATACTTGCTATTCCTTCCACTTGACATTCTACATCTCATCTCTGCTTTTGTTTCAGTGTTCCTGATGTTTGCCTCTTCACATCTCTTTATTTCCCTGAATTCTTTAGGACTCAGATCAAATTCCACCTTCAGCAGGAGAACTTATTTTAGTATCCCCCAATTCTAGTGGCTTCCTCTAATAGATATTTTATATTTGCTTTGTTCTTTAAATGTTGTCTACCTCATTAGAATGTAAGCTCTCTGAGGCAAGCAACTGATTTTGCCTTTGCATCCCCAGGTCTTAGCACAAGCCTATACATAGTACAGTATTGTACTATGTACTAAGTATTTAATACATAGTAAGTGTTTAATAAATGTTTGGATTGGCTGATCAGAGGACAGAATAAAGGAGGAGATAGTGAGAAATGATGTCTTGTTGATGTGAGATGAGAAGGAAAGAATAGGGAGCTTACTGAAAATATCCTTATTTTTTTCAGGGAATTATCAAGTAAAGTCCTCAGATAGGAGATTATGGGAAGTTAGAGAAACAAAAGGACATGTTGAGACATAAAGAGTGAGGCACTGCTAAAATGTATAACTTAAGTAGACTCTATTATGCCTCTAATAATAACAGGTGGCAACCATCATCTCACTGAAGACAAAAGTATAAAATAATATGCTTAAAAGAGAGAAGTCAGGAAGTAGTATTATGTTTAAAGGCACATTATAAAATGCAATAATATGGAAGCTAAATACATATTCACTAAATGGTATAACATCTAAGTACTTAAAGGAAAAATTAATCAAAGTCTAGGGAGGAAAAGACAGTAAGACAATGATTGTAGGTGACTTTAATGTTCACTTTTCAGATCTAGATAAATTTATTTAATAAAGACAATATGATGACTAGAATAAAATGATGATCCTAATAAGTAGATTCTATAAACATTAAAAAAGTGAATTCTAACAAATTCATAAATGAATTCTATCAGTATTAAAAATAAAACAATTAACTCCAGTATTATATACATTATTGAAAAATAGACATCTTACTAAACTCCTTCAATGAGATAAATATGGTTCTGATACTCAAATTATGACTGACAATACAGAAAAAGATGACTACAGTTAACCTATCTCTAGTGAGTACTGGTAAAAAAATATTGATGATATATTAACAAAAAGGCTACAACAACATTTTCGAAAGATTATGACCCTGTTTGATTTAAACCAGAAAGTAGAGTTGACTCAGTAAAATGGTAAACAATAAAGACAATATTAACAATAAAGCAATTTATAAATCCCATGATTATATAACGATGTGGAAAGAGTTTTTTTTTATTTTATAAGATATAAAACTCATTTATTATTTTAAAGAAACACAAAAAGGCATAGGAACAAATGTTCCTTTTCTTAGTATGGCAAAGATTATATTCCTTAACACAAGAGCCAATATTATCTATATAGACATCATTAAGACCTTTCCAATAATATTGGGGGTGAAGTAAGTGTGTTCGTTGTCACATTTTTTAAAATATTAAGTATAGAAATGATAGTTACAGAAATAAGAAAAATAAATTGTGGGAAAAAGAATAGACAAAGAAGAAACAAAATTATCATTTAAGATTTTATGATAATTCATTCAGAATACTCTAGAAAGAAAACTAAATATTAATTGGCATGATTAATAACTTTAAGAAACTGGCATTAAATAGCATTAAAGCACAAAAATCATCAGTCTTCTTATAGTTACTGAAAATTCCCTAGCAAGAAGAGACAGAAAATAGTTACATTCAAATTTGCTTTAAAATATATAAAATATTGAAGAGTACATCTACCCTAAAAAAAACACCAAGGACTTATAAAATACTATTACAAAACATACTTTATAGAAATAAAAGATTGAAATAATTGATATGAAATATAGTTGTGCTATGCTAATATAATAAAAATTTAATTTAATGTGGTTTTATTTAATAGTTTTGCTACCACACCAATCAAACTAACAAGGTGTTACTTTATAGAAAAAAAACAAAACAATAACAAAATTTAACTGAATAAACAAAAAGTCAAGAATTCAAGGTAAATAATTAATGAAAAAATGAAGAAGCCATAGGACTATCAGATTTAGATCTAGTCTACAAGGCAGTGAGCATCAAAACTTTGGAATGTATTCTAAACTAGAAAAGTTGACCAAATGAGATTAGATGGTAACAGATCTGGAAGCACTAGAACATAGTATACTCATCTTCAATTAAACCAAACACCACTGGTGATTAGGGTAAGAACTTCTTATTTATCACACTTTTTTTGAAAACTGGAAAACAGTCTGGCAGAAATTAATTTTATACCAACAATATATATACCCTAGCAAATTCCAAATGGATACAGAATTTAAATATAACAGGTCATATCATGAAAAAGAAATAAAGTTAGAAAATTTTTTTCACAACCATGGCTGGGGGAGAAGTCTAGGTCTATATTAATAATAAGTGATGACAGTTGATAATATAAGTTATACAAATTTGAAATGCTTTTGTACAATGCAAAATCAGTGTTAGAATAAGAAGTGAAACAAGGTTAACTGTATGGGAAAAATACCTTTCCTAAGATTATCTCTGACAAAAGTTTGATATCCAAGTTATAAAGAGAAGTGATAGAAATATATAATGACAAGATCCCTTTTCCCAATAGATGTCATTCAACACTATGAACAGATAGTTTTCAAATGAAGAAATATTTTATTCATAGCTATTTGACAACTGTCAGAACCCTGTATGAGCCTGTCCAAATGTATGACATTTATTGGGAACATGGCAAAAGACATGGAGGAGACAATCTTAATTAAGTTCAATGAATGGTATACAAAAGTGTCTTATGTGTAGTGAGTGCTTAACAATTAAAATTTAAAGAAGTTACAGCCTTTGCCCTCAGGAAGCTCACAATTTAGCAGCTATCCATGACAAAGTAGAAAGAATATTACCTATTGAGTCAGAAAACCTGTATTTAAATCCTGGATATATCATTTACTCATGATGTAACCTTAGGTGAAACATTTAACTTGACTGAGCCTCAGTTTCCCCAGGTTTAAAAGGCAGTCAATAATAGTTTATCTCCTTCAGAAGATAGTTATGAAAACCAAATAAGACAATATATGTGGTGAGCTTTCCAAACTATAAAGCTATATAGAAATGAGTCGCCATTAATTGTAGATCTTAGGGTCTTAAACCAAATCTCAAGAAGTAGTTTATGTTTGAACTCTATAGAATAGAATAGAGGGAATTCTACAGAGTATCCAATTTTTCTTAAATGTTCAGGAAAAGTTAGTACTTAGGCATATGATTTAGTATCTGCCCCACACACACCTTTCCCTCATGGAATACTTGTACCTTGAAAGTCATTCTCAGTAAAATTGTTTAAATAAGCTATTGTTTCCATGATGGAGACAGCTCAGTTTTAAAGGCACTCGTGTTACTTCTCAAGATATCTCAAATAGGGGAAGATGTTAAAAGAATGGGAATTATCATGAACAATACTTTTCACAAAAAATTAATAAGCAGATTACTAAGTACTAAACCATACGTCTACTACTGCTCTGGCCCTTGGGCTACTCCCTTATTCTCTCTCCCATTTTCTCCTCTTTCCCTCACAAACCCCAATGACAAATAGACTTTGCCCTGGTGATTAATTGCTCTTTTGGCAAATGAGAGATGATCTTCTTACAAGCACTTTTAACTTAGCTCAGAATAGCAAATCAATCAGTGTACACTTTTCTATCATAATAAAAAACATGATCTATGTACACAGGCTGTCACAGATGACATCTTTCTTCACTCTGATGTTATGGGAAACAGATATGCCTTGGAGGAAACACCTGTTGGAGCACCAAATAAGAGAAAAAAATTGAAGAAACCCACTTCATCAAAAAGGCATCCACCTGGTGTCCTTGCCAAGGCAAAAATTAATGTAATTTAGCTCACCATTCCTTAACTAAAGATCCCTTCTACCATATGCTTTGCAAATGACATGATTCTTGCAGAAATCTGCCTTCCTAGGGAGGTTAATAAATCATCTTCATGAATGCTCAGCACTGGGAGCCTAGGAATGCAAAACCAGGGAATAGAACTTGAAGGCTGCCGCCACTATAGGGAGACAGCAGCTGTGTGGCACAAGCCAAGCTCCAAGGGGTGGGGAGGGAAAGTCACATCCAGATTCCAGCTGGAAGTCTCTTGGCAGAGGGAGCTGGTGTGCTTTGGAGTCTGAAAAGAAATCCAGCTGCGTGAGGAAAGCAGGGTTTAGGGTAGAACTAGGCCAGACAGCCACAGAAAACCATTGTAGCTTGTGTTGGGGATGGGGTCAGTCACCTTAATATTCCCTGGTTTATTCAATCTTCATCTAAGTTCGTAATAATAATAATAACTTTTATTTAGTACCTATCATTTACCAAATGTTTTATAAATGTTATGCCATGTGACCCTTACAACAACTCTTGGAGGTAGGTGCTATTATTATCCTCATCTTACTGATGAGGAAATTGAAATTCAGAGAAGTTAAGTGACCCCCAGAGCCTTACAATTGGAAGGTAACATTTGAACTTAAGGCTCTCCTAACTCCCAGGTAAATACTCTTTCCACTGTACCAGACTTTTTCTCAATCATTACATGCTTCAATTTTATTAGAAACTTCTTTCAAATACCTTAGGGCTCAAGAATGCTGAAAGCTAGCTATGATTACTTGAAAAGAAAAATAAATTCAAGAAATAAGCACAGGCATAAATGAAACAAAATTAGGATTTTTGCAGATGATACAACGATCTACTTAGAGAACTCTAGAGATTCAATTAAAATTAATTGAAATAGTTAATAACTTTGGTAAATTGTTATATAACATAAACTCACATAAATCATTGCCTTTTAGTTTATTACCAGCAAATCCCTATGGGAAGTAATTGAAAAAAATTTTATTCAAAAATTACTAAAGAACATATAAAATATATGGTAACCTACCTACTAAGCACAAATAAGAATGAAATGAATAAAGCTACAAAATACTACATAAAAAAAGTAGACCTGTGTATTTGTAGACATGTTAGTTATTTGTAGTTTGGCCACACCAATATGATAAAACAAGTTAATATAATCTAAATTATTTAGTTCAGTGCCTTGGCGATCAAACTAATAAACTTAAATTTGAACAGCTCTTGTAGGGCTGTAGGAGGACAGGCATGTTGATGCAATGTTAGTGGAGTTTCTCTGTTGCTTATCCAGAGATAGGTAGGTGGCACAATGGATAGCGTGTTGAACCTAGAGAGTGAGGAAGATCTGCATTCAAATTCAATCCTAGATATTGCTATATGACCCTAAGTAAGCCTCTGCCTCTGTTTCTTCATTTGTAAAATGGTAATAATAATAATAGCTCCTGTTTCCCAAGGTTGTTGTAATAATCAAATGAGGTATTTGCAAAATACTTTGTAAACCTTAATAAACTATATAAATGCTATGTATTTGTAGTAGTGCTGTGCTTAGCACATAGCAGGTGTTTAATATATGCCTTTTTCATTCATTGGTCCTGCCATTCTGGAAAGATATTGGCAAGTACACTCAAAATGTCATCATGAGGAGAATGAGACTTTGATAGTACTATTAAATAAAAAAAAAGAAAGGAACCATGGAAACATTTCAAAATGTACAGCAGAGAACAGAACAAAGTTGAGAGAAAGGTATGCATAAGTAGGATGCTTTGAAACTAATTTTTTAAAATTTATAATATAGGTTTCAGAAAAGCCAAAACTGTACATAATAGACTGTTTCATATACAATCCAATTTTTTTCAGAATTATAATACAGCACTCATGCAAGTAAACTTGGTATTCCTTCTACTTATCAATCTGAAGATGGAATCATAAATCACCCTTTGTGATCTTGGCATTCACTTCTCTGTGCCTCATTTTCCCTCTTTGCAACATGAAGGATTTGGGCTAGATGATCTCTAAGGTTCCATCAAGTAAAACCTTTGATTGTTATTTGATTATTAGTATTAGCTGAAAGGTCAGAAATCATCTAATTCAACCCCTGCCTGAAGTAGGAAGAACTTCCTTAACATTTCAAACAACTGTTGAGCCAACCTCCTCTTAAAATCCTCCTGAGAAGGGTAGTGCATTACTTCCTTGATTAACTCATTCCACCTCCTATTAGTTTAGAAATGTTTCCCTATATCAATCCTAAATCAGTTTTTCTGTAACTTCCAGAGAGGGGCATGCTTCTGCCCTCTCCAAAAAAATAAGAGTCAGCCATATAATAACCCTTTATTCAAGAAAATAGTAATTAGTCCTAAAGGATCCATCCCCAGGTCAAAAATCTATAGTTCCTTTATCTGACCTTCCATCAAGGGAAGTGGCATGCTGTTGTAGAAAGAACATTGGGTATGGGATCAGAAAACCTGGATATAATAGTAATAATAGCATTTACATAAAGCTTTAAGATTTTGTTTCCAGTCATGTGCAACTTTCCATGAACCTATTTGGAGTTTTCTTGGCAAAGATCCTGAAATGGTTTGGCATTTCCTTCTCCAACTCATTTTACAGATGAGAAAACTAAGGCAAATAGAGGAAAGTGACTTGTCCAAGGTCACACAGCTAGTAAGTGTCTGAGGCCAGATTTTGAACTCAGGAAGATGAGTCTTTCTGATTCCAGGTCTGGTGCTCTATCCACTATACTACCTAGCTGGTTTATTCAGGTAATACAAATAAATAAAATTGACAAAATACAGTGAGAATTCTGGGGAAGCTAAGTTGTTGTTACTATCCATATTTTTATAGATGAAGGAAGTGAAGCAGTCAGATTAAGTGACTTGTCCAGGGTCATACAGCTAAGCTAGTAAGTATGTTAGGTCATATTTGTACTGTCTCCCTGACTCCAGGTCAAACGTTTGATCTACACTACCTAAGCTAGCTGGCTGAATCCTATCTACCTCTGCTATTCAGTACCTATGTCACGTAGGGGGGCAGGTTATTTTAACTTTCATTGGACTCTGTTTCCTTTTCTGCAAAGTGAAAGATCTTTAGTAGATTTTAGATCTGGTTTCAAATCCTTTCCTTACCCTGGTTAACCTTTTTTGGAAGTGCCTTTATTCATCAATGACCTTTTTAAAAATACAACCCTGAAACATAAATCATTACCTGAGATGCATGAGGGAGGGATACAGAAACCTTTTGGACATTATGCTTCCTTTAATGTGGCTTGAGATCCCAGTAGCTGATTTTGGCTGCCGCTTCACACAGATCACATATGTTGAGTTTGAAATACCCTAAAACCTCCAGACACTTTTCATAAAAACTATTGCCTTATCATTTTCCTGAAATTGCATAGTTGAGCTTTAAGAAAAAAATCAAACTGTATGACTTACATTTATACTCGTTTGATTTTTATCTCCTTAGATTCAGCCCATTGTTCTAATCTGCGGAGATTGTTTTAGATCCTTATTCTATAATTCTACACACTGGATATCACTTCCTAGATATGTAAAAAGCTATGCATATGAAATCAGAGAGAACTTCAGGTTGTGTAAATATTACAAAGAAAAAAAAATATCTAGATTAGGAAGGGGCTTTCCAGAGTCACTTTATCCTGAGGAGATCATTTTCTTGGAAATTCTTGCTACATTGGTAGTTGGCTTTCAAAATGAAAGCACCTATTAGAGTGTTATGATAGTTGCAAATTGTTAGAAACACTGACAGGGACCTAATGATATATGTAAATAGCATTAGAGACACTCAAATTCTTCTGCATCTGGAAGTCATCAGTGGAAGGAAGTCTGTTGTGAAAAGGCATGCTGAGTGTTATAACATTTTACTTAGCACCAGTGACCTGTCAAGACTCAGTGGAGATAACGGAGATGAAGGCCAATTGGGATTTTTCATTGCGTGGTGCTGCTGCCCTCTCTCTGCTTTCTTTGTTATAAGATTCTTCTGTTGCTTTAAAATTGAGGAATTTTCAATAAGGCGTCAAAGTTGGATAGGAGAATCTCTAGTCTATTACGCAAGACGGTGTTTACTATTCCTTAATGGGAAGAAGAGGTTGAGTTTAGAGTTTTGGTTCTAAAATATTTTGTTTTCCTTAAAGGATTGGATGTTATTCTTATTAATATTACTTAGAGGTGAAAGGGAAGAATTAAGATTAGGACACAGTAAGATAATAGGAGGAGGAAGTGGTGTGGGAAAGTATCTAACATTTTCTATATTAAAAACTCTGAAGATTGATTTAGAATCACTGAATCAAGGATCTTACAGAAGAAAAGGTCCTCAAGGGTCATTTAATATAATCCCCAAAGGAAAAATAAATCTCATCTACAACATTCTCAACTAGTGGTCATTTTTCCTCTGTTGAATGTGGTTAAGTGGTGAAGAATACACAATTTCCTAAGGCAATGTCTTTGTTTGAGGACAACTCTAAATGCAGTTACCATTTCCATATGTTGAGTGGAAAGTGAAACTCCCCTCCCTTAAAAGATTCCATCCACTGGTCCTAGTTCAACCTCAAAGGCCTAGAAGAACAAGTCTAATCCTTAAGACCAATCAATTCAATCCTAACGAAAAACCCTCAAATATTTCAAGATAGCGAACATGTCATCACCCTTACCATCTCCACTTCCTTGTTTTCTCTTTTTTTCAGACTAAATATCCCTAGTTCTTTTAATTCATTCTTGTTCAGTATATTAAATATTTGCTACTGCAGAAGTTTTTATAGGATTATGTCACATCGTTGACTCAAATTCAGCACATAGTCTTAAATTCCAAGAATTTTTTCATATAAACTTTCTAGACACATCTCACTAAGGTTACACTTGTACAATTGTTTTGAACCAACTCATGGGACTTCGCACTTACCACTTGGTCTTATAGGTTTGTCACATCATACCAGCATGTAAATGTCTATGGACCCTGATTTGGTCATAAAACCTATTATCTTTCTATTCCAGCTTCATGTGACCTGTAAACATAATAAGCAACCATAATACTGTCTATGTTTTCATCCAACTCATTGAGAATAAAATGGACGGAATCTGGCCCTACAGCACTCCACTTGAATTCTCTTTCCAGAATAGCATATATCTGTTAATCATCATTTCTGGTATCTTTTTATTAAACCCATTCTAAAACTACTGAATGCAGTTGCCAAGCTAATACCTCCCCATTCTTGTCTATCAGTATGCCATGAAGGGTTTGGTTAAGTGTTGCTGAAATTCAGGTATCTACTATGTTTATAGCATTTGAAAAATACAAGCCTAGTAATGCCTTCAAAATGGTTATAAGGTTGGTCTTATGTATTCTAATCTTCAGGAACCCACACTGGCTTATAATGTTTGGTCCTTTAAAAGCCTACAAACTATGGCTAATAGAATGTTGCCAAGTTTACATGAAACTCACTGGCCCATATAGATTGAAGAATAAAGAGGGGGAAGAGAACAACCCTTATTAAATACCTACTTTGTGCCAGTGGGGTGGAGGGTGTATTCAGGGAAGACTAGTACCTCTGATATGAAGGTAGGTGAGCCCTTTTCAGGCCTGCTTTCCACAATTGGTCTCAACCTGTTCCACCTAACTTAGCTGTGGCTCCAAGGAGCTGTAGCATGTGCAATGGTCTCACCCTGGTAAACTATTTCAGCAGATGCAGTAAACCAGGTTGAGGGTCTCAAACCCATTGGTAAGTTAGGCAGGTGTCTACCCCAAGCATGTGAAGACTTCCCCTGATGGAATGGGTGGATGAGAACAATTTGTTCCAACAGCCATGAAGGCAGCTAAAGCAGGCATTGTGGAGCACTTAGAGCTTGGTTATACATTGAAGATGCCATGATCATCCACTGCCATCACCAGTCATCTTGACTCTGTTCTGCCACTGAACTGTGAGGACTCTGAAAGAGAGTGAGACTAACAACTTTGTGCAAATCTGCTGCATTTAAATTCAATTTGCACATGAATCAAAAGATATCACCCATACCATTTTACCATTTTTACTGATCTCAAAGTCCTGTGGCAACAGGCAAGTGACAAGGCAGCAGGTAAGTATACTCTGGGGCTGTAGTCACCATCCTGTACATTGGTGGCCTAGACCATAGGGTTGTCTTCTCACTGGAAGCAGCAGTGGAATTTCGAAGCCCCCAGGAGTCTAAGGAGTCTTTTCAGGATAACACAGCTCATCTCCTTGTGTGAGGAAGGGACTAGAAAGGGCACCCTAAAGATTGTCTCCTTACCCAACCTTGACCTGATTACCGTGGCAGGCAGGGATCCCATCCTGTGGTTGAAACACAAAGAAATTTACAAAAACATCTGCAAAGATGATTCCACACACTATCGCATGCTCATAGACAACATAAAATCCACTAGACGTAAAAGGCGAACAGCTCTTGTTGGAAGAGAACTCAGCAGGTATTGCATCCAAATAGCATCCCTGAGTGAAACAAGACTGGCAAATGAAGGCTAGCTTACTGAAGTTGGTGCCAGATACATGTCATTTTCTGGGGTGGCCTCAGTGAAGGGGAGCACAGTGAAGTTGGTGTAGGTTTTATAATCAAAACTAAACTAGTCAACAAGCTTGTATGCCTACCAAAAGGAGTAAATGACAGGCTCATATCAATGAGATGGCCACTCACCAAAAAACGTCATACCACCATCATCAATGCCTATGATCCTACCATGATGAACCTTGATGAGGTCAAAGAAAAGTTTTATGAAGAGCTGGAGACTCTTATCATCAATGTGCCAAAAGAGGACAAACTAATATTTCTGGGTGACTTTAATGCTAGAGAAGGCTCAGACTACCAGACTTGTCAGGGAGTCCTAGGGAAGAATGAAGTTGAAAACAGCAACAGCAATGGTCACTCACTAGTGAAGACTTGTGCATCTCCTGACTTTCTCATCACCAACATTATTTTCTGTTTATTTAAACATAGTAAAACTTCATGGATGCACCCACACAGCAAACATTGGCATTCAATAAACTATGTGATTTTAAGGAGAAGAGACAGACAGGATGTGAAAGTGACAAAGGCAATGTGTGGCACAGAGTGTTGGACTGAACACAGACATATCCTCTCCAAGCAAAATATCTGTATTCAACAAAAGTGCCACGCCCAAGTCAAGATGACTACCAGAAGAATTGAAGTCAACAGATTAGAGTGCTTCTCTGAGTCGGAACAGTTTGTTGCTGATTTGGAGGGAAAGTTGAGCCAACACATAATTGACAACAATGGAGCAGAAAAGGAGTGGGCAACTTTCAGAGATCTGGTGTACAGCACAGCATTTGCTCATCTGGCTCAGAACACTTGCAAATATCAAGACTGGTTTGATGAAAATGATGGGGAAATTTCAGGAGCTGCTAAATGAAAAACAAGAACTCCACAGAGTTTAACAGTAGGATAATTCATCCACCTCTAAGAAAGCAGCATTTAATTTCCTCAAAAGTAAAGTACAACTGAAGCTTAGAGAAATGAAGGATTTTTGATTCAGTAGGAAGGCAGATGAAATTCAGTTTTATGCTTGTAGTAACAATCCAAAGTGCCTTTATGATGCCCTGAAGGCTATTTATGGGCCAAAGATCTGTGGTGCATCTCACCTACTCAGTGCTGATCGAGCCACATTGACTAGTGATGAGGACATGATCCTAGAGAGAAGGGCTGAAACACTTCCATAGTGTTCTCAACAGACCATCATCAATCAATGCTGAGGCCATTGACTGTTTACCTCAGGTTGAAGTCAGTCCTTACCTAGCTGAAGTTTCAACTGAAGAAAAATGAATCCCATTGTGCTCCTTTCATGTAGCAAAGCATCTGGTGCTAATTCTATTCCAGCTGAAATTTACAAGGTAGGGGGTCCATTGCTCATACAACAACTGACTGAAATTTTCCAGGTTATATGGCAAGAGGAGGTTATCCTCCAGGAGTTCAAGGATGCCTCCATTGTCTATCACTACAAAGGTAAAGGAAATAGATTATCCTGTGACAATCAGAGGGCAGTCTCTCTCTTAAGTCATTGCAGGCAAGATTCTTGCCAGAGTCCTCCTTAATAGACTGATCCTTCATCTGCAAGATAGTCATCTACCTGAGAGCCAATGTGGCTTCAGAAAGGGCTGAGGAATAGTCAATATGATGTTTGCTCCCAGATAGCTCCAAGAGAAATGCCAGAGAACAGAGCTCTGTATGCAATGTTTGTAGATCTAACCAAGGCTTTTGATACTGTCAGTCATGAGGGGTTATAGAAAATTACATCAAAATTTGATTTCCTTGAGAAGTTCATCTGCATTCCATGTCAATTTCACCATGGAATGGTTGCTCAGGTTCTGAATAATGGACAATACTACTCTTCTTTCCCAGTCACCCATGAAGTGAAAGAAAGCTGTCTACTGCTTCCATGCTTGATGTTTTCAGTCTTGTTTTCAAATGTCCACAATAAGGACAAACACAGCATCAAGGTCAGCAAACATACCGATGATAACCTCTTTAACTAGAAAAGGCTACAAGACAAGACTAAAGTGGTAGAAGTACACAATTTTGTGTTGGCAGATAATTGTGCATTCAATGCAGCCTCTGAAGCTGATGCTTCAGATGCAACAAAGTATGAATCAAATTTCTGCTGCTTGTGCTAATTTTGGCACAAGAAAACACAGGTGTTCCATCAGCCAGTACCACACCATCAGTTATAGCAAATGGAGACGTTCTCAATGCTTGTGGATAAGTTCACTTACCTTGGTAGTGTACTTTCTAGGTTGATAATGAGGTTGACATCTGCATTGCCACAGCTAGCTAAGTGTTTGAGAAGCTCTTAAGGAAAGTGTGGAAGAGCAGTATTGGATTGACCACCAAACTGAAGGTCTACAAAGTCATTGTGCTGACCTCATTGTTGTATGTCTAGGAAACACAGACAGTATACCAGAGCCATGCCAGGAAACCAAATCATTTCCATTTGAATTGTCTTAGGAAGATTCTGAAAATCACCTGGTAGGATAAGGTACCAGACGCTAAGATCCTTTCTCAAACTAAACTGCCAAGCACTCAAATGCTACTTCAGAAAGCTCAACTCCAATGGGCTGGTCACATTGAATGCAAAACATATGTTTGCCAAAAAGGCTGTCTTATGGAGAAATCACACAGGACAAGTGTTGACATAGTGGTCAGAAGAAGTGATAGAAGGACATTCTCAAGGTCTTTCTTAAGAACTTTGGGATTGATTGTATGACATCAGAGATACTGGTACAGGACCACTCAGCATAGCATGCTCTTATCAGAGAAGATTCTGTGCTCTGTGAGCAAGGAGAATTGAAGTAGCTCAAAAGAAAAGTGAGATGACCAAATTTAGAGAATCTACCCCAAATATTCACATGGACTATTGTGCGCAACTGGTGGTAGAGCATTCCAAGCTCTATTGATCTGATCAGCCACAGTCAGACAACTGCAACTTGACTCTAACATAGTGATGTCATTTTGGTCCTCTTCAAGAATGAAGGCCAGCAGTCAACTATGTGCCATGCACTGTGCTAAAATGTGCTGGGGATGGAAGCTCAATTCCATGTAGACAGTCTCGGGCGGGTAAAGGTGGGAACTTCTAAATCTTAGAGTTCTCACGAGACCCCCCAGGAAATGACTGGGAATCGAGGTGAACCGAGCTATCTCGTGTATTTCCGCCTCTTCCCGTGAGAAACGTGATGGGAGAGAGCTCTCCCCACCCTCGAGATTGTCCCGGATCTGGGCACACTATTGTTATCTAACAGCACGGTATTCAGATGCAAACTATGCTGCTGGAGAGTTTAAGTAGGATCAGGAAAGCCTGACAGCGCGCTTGGGCGGAGGGGTGTGGAGCGGACAGGACAACAAGGCTCTGCTTTTCCTCTCTCCTCTCTCCCCTCCCCCTCTCTCCTCGCTTATACTTCTACTTCCAATCTCTTATTGTAAGATCTTTGCCTCCTTGGGAGATTCTTCGCTCCCTCCTAAGGAAGAATTCCCCTGCACTTGTAACTAGACCCTGAAATAAGGCTCAACCCTTGTTCGACTCTGGAATGTCCTTTCTCTCATACGAGCATCTGGTTTGGCCAACCGAAGACCTCCGATAGAGGTAAGGGAAGACTCGGGTAGCCCATAGGCCTCTAGGCCTGGCAGTTGGCAACCCAGATGGGACTGGGAGCACAGATATCCTGGGTGCTTTGGGAACACCCGGAAGGGGCTGTGAAAGACGCGAGTCCCGAATCCTAGATTCGGAAGGAGAGAAAGAGTGAGAGTAGCTTCCCACACCCATGGGAAAAGGGCAGGGATAGGGAATCAATTGCCAGTAATAAAGCCAGAGGAACAGGAACTCTGGGCTGAGATACTTTACAGGGAATGCAGGGAGGCGGGGGTCACTATAGAGTTAAATGACCTCCGAGAATTTTGTAAAAGGATTTGGAAAGTTTCTCCTTGGCTCGAGCAGACAGGAATATCAAGAGAAAGATGGGGAGCGGTTGGAGAACAAATGACCGCTTATGAGCAACTATGCCCCGGGGAGCTGGAGGATTTAGATTTCCTGATATACGGTGTAATTAAGAGCCTTTTGGAAGGGCCAGAGAGGCCAGGGTGGGATTGGAATGAGAGTGGAAGCAGAGAGAGGGGAGGGGAGAACCCTGGTAAGCAGAAAGTTAAGGAGTGTAGAGAAAAAATAGATTCAGAGCTCCATCTAGCTGATGGGAAAGGCGAAGCAGGGGAGCATACGCTGTGTCTTCCCTCTGCGCCTCCTTATAGCATGCTCCATTGGTCAGACAGTCCAGGGCCACAGTCCAGTTTGGAAAAGGGAATACGAAAGGCTATAGAGAATGGAGAAGACGTAGGGACATTTCCTGTGCTAGAAATAGCGGACCCCAGTGTCCCCGGTGGGGTTCGGAGGAGCCACATACCTATAGAGTGGAAGAGAGTAGCGACTCTCAAAGAGGCTTGTACCAAGCACGGCCCCAATTTACCCTTTGTCATAGCCATGCTTGAGACTCTCAGTGGTCAGTTTGTTCTGACTCCTAATGACTGGAAGAGCTTAGCTAGAGCCTGCCTTACCCCTGGGCAGAATGTGATTTGGGTATCAGAATTTTCTCAGAGGGTAAAGAGCACTACCAGTGGGCTGGGGGTTCAGGCCCCCCAGGCTTATCAGCGATTTACAGGAACAGGGCAGTTTGAGGCTACAGGAAATCAATTACAGTACTCGGCCGCCGATTATGTCTTGATTGCCGGAATGGCTATTGCCGCCTGGAAGGTTATAGCCTCTAAGAAAGAGAGAGAGTTTCCCATGACTAGGATTATGCAGGGAAACACTGAGCCATTTACTAATTTTGTGGCCAGGCTGCAGGAGGCAGTAGGCCAAGACATGGGTGAGGAGAATCAAGGGACAGAGATAGTGTTGAGGACATTGCTGTGGCAGAATTGTAATCATGACTGCAAAAAGGCAATGCTGGGATTGCCAAAGAATGCATCTGTCGAAGAAATGATACAAAGATGTGACAGGGTAGGAAGTCAGGTCTACTTGGCACAGGTGCAAGGGAAGTACCTGGCCGCCGCCTTAAGTAATATCTCTTTGGAGAAAAAATGTTTTAATTGCGGAAAACCGGGACAACTTAAGAAAGAGTGTAGGAAAGAAATAAGTACAGGGAGGGGCCAGGACCCTTGTTTTTCATGTGGAAAGCCAGGTCACCTAGCTAGACAATGTAGGAAGTCGGGAAATGGGGTGAGGGGCCCCTCGAGGGCCCTGAAAGTGTACCCTTTGGCAGAGAATCGGGACAGCTCCTTGGAGGGAGAATACAGGAGATTATGGGGCCAGAGGAAGGAATGCAACACCTTTACAGCTTAGAGAAGTGCCAGCTTGCAGCTCATCAGTTTACTATGATTCCCCTGAGAGACCCCATACAGGAGGAATCCCTGATATTACAGAACCCCTCTCATGCACCCGTAGTTATATATACAGGAGTTTATCCCACCGGCACCACAGCACTTCCATGCTCCAATGTGGTAGCCGAGCCAGCTCATATAGACAATCAGCTTCCCACAGCTATTGCCCTTCCCTTAAAGCACTCAGTTCAAATCCAGTTACTAAAGGAAATAGGACAGAATAGACCTGAGTGTACAATCTGGCTCAATGGAATTCCCATGACTGGCCTCCTTGATACTGCAGCGGATAGGACCTGCCTTAGTGGTCGCTCAGTACCCCGGCACTGGAAGCTTAAAGAAAGCCAGAGACCAGTGTGGGGAATAGGAGGGTGCCAAAATACCTTAGAGACAATGCACCCAGTAAAATGGGAGGCAGAGGATCGCCAAGGGACCGTATGGCCGTTGGTGATTCCAGGACTTAGTTTTAACGTCTGGGGCAGAGACATTATGAGCTGCCTCGGGATGAGGTTATCAAATTTTTAGTAAGGGCCATTGCTGTTGCACTGGAGTCCCCACCCTTGAATTGGAAGTCAGACACCCCGATTTGGGTGGAGCAATGGCCCCTGACTCCAGAAAAACTCCAGGCACTACAACTATTGGTTAAGGAGCAATTAGAAAAAGGAAATATAGAGCCATCACAGTCACCCTGGAATGCTCCTGTGTTTGTTATAAAGAAAAAATCCGTAAAGTTCAGGTTCCTTACAGATGTTAATCAAGCATTTGTAAGCACCTGGCAGCAGCTATACCTAAGTAAAGAGCCACTATGCATTCTTATCAATTTCACCTTAAAGGCGATTCTCGCTAAACAAAAAAGGGGGAGATTAAGAGATTGCCTAATACAATCAGAGCTTGATACAGCTGTCTCAAAAAACTCACATACTACTCCAGCTATGAGACATTTTGTGACGATTCCAAGACAACCCCGCAAGGAAAGTAATACCCAGGCTGGAAATAAGGACACATGGGCCATGTAAAGGATATGGCCTCAGGGAAATGGAAAGGTCCGTATAAGATACTAATATGGGGTCCAGGGTATGTTTGTGTCTCCACAGGAAAAGGGAATGCGTGGATTCCCATTAGAAGGATCCGTAGGTGTAAACCGATGTTGGAGACAGCGGAGACGCAGGAGGCGGAGACCCCGGAGAGCCCGGAGACCCCGGAGAAGGATCATGCACCACCTGAGTCTGCTGATGACAACTTTAACCCTGCTGCCCAGAGAGGAAGCAGCACTCATCCCAACATCGCTGACCACTCCATCTAGGCATCTCTTTCCAGCGGCTGAAGGAGGACTTTGATATCACAAACCCAGGACATTGGGGGAAGAAGGGGTGACCAACTTTTAGGGAGATGACCAACTTTTCGCCTGAATACCACAGGCTTGGTTATTCAGGCTTGGCCGTTGAGATCCATTTGCATGACTGAGGGGGTGGTGACGTGTAAGGCGCCAGCACTAGCTGCTTCTCTTAGAATATGCTTTGGAATTAGTGATTGCCCTTTCTCTTGTTGTAACTCAGCCATTTAGCTTCATCTTTGTTTTATTTGATGCCTCTCTTTGTCAGTTGTGCTAGCTGCAGATTTCTGTGTAAATGAAGTCTTGTTGTGGGGTACTCATATGTTAAAGGCCTTCCTAATCCACTCAGCCTCCAGCCACTATTTGCTCTAGAGCCATGTGTGTGCAGCGCAAAACAAAAAGGGGGAGATGCTGGGGATGGAAGCTCAATTCCATGTGGACAGTCTCGGGCAGGTAAAGATGGGAACTTCTAAATCTTAGAGTTCTCACGAGACCCCCAAGGAAACGACTGGGAATCGAGGTGAACCGAGCTATCTCGTGTATTTCCGCCTCTTCCCGTGAGAAACGTGATGGGAGAGAGCTCTCCCCGCCCTCGAGATTGTCCCGGATCTGGGCACACTATTGTTATCTAACAGCACGGTATTCAGATGCAAACTATGCTGCTGGAGAGTTTAAGTAGGATCAGGAAAGCCTGACAGCGCGCTTGGGCGGAGGGGTGTGGAGCGGACAGGACAACAAGGCTCTGCTTTTCCTCTCTCCTCTCTCCCCTCCCCCTCTCTCCTCGCTTATACTTCTACTTCCAATCTCTTATTGTAAGATCTTTGCCTCCTTGGGAGATTCTTCGCTCCCTCCTAAGGAAGAATTCCCCTGCACTTGTAACTAGACCCTGAAATAAGGCTCAACCCTTGTTCGACTCTGGAATGTCCTTTCTCTCATACGAGCATCTGGTTTGGCCAACCGAAGACCTCCGATAGAGGTAAGGGAAGACTCGGGTAGCCCTCAGGCCTCTAGGCCTGGCAAAAATGATTTACAAATATTATCTCATTTTATCATAGAATAAACTATCTTCCTTCTCTTAAAAATTAGCACTGACTTGGTTGCTAATATGTTTAATGATTTTTTCCCCATCCCATTCAGTTTACTTTTCCAGTATAGGATTCATCTCTATTACCCATTTTCACTAACTGTAGCTATAATCTTCCTATTCTAGTGACTTTTTTCCCCTCCATCAAAAACATCTAGATATCTTGCCTTATTATCTATGAAATAATAACTGCAGAAGCCTAACATTAAAAAGAATCATGGGAAAGGCCATATGGTCCAATTTTTATTATCCAGAATTTTTTTTCCCATACAGAATGACATAGGTACAATGTCTAGCACAGCGTCATCACTGGATAAATGTTTGTGGATTGACTAAAAAATAGCACAAGGGTTCTGGGTAGCTAACTTATATTTTGTAGCCAATAATAGGCCGAGTGTGCATGTTTCACTTAGCAATGGCATTTACAGAAGATGAAACTTCAACAGGAATTTTCCTCTTGAGGATAGTAATCTTAGAAGCAGAGTTTTCTGACCAAAAACCATCCTGCTGACTTTGGTCAGCTATTCTGCAATGTATGTTGTTGATCACAGAAGCACTGAGCAAAACAGTGTCAGTAATGCCTAGTTCACACCATTTCTGCCACAACAATAACAAAATCAAGCTCCAGCTCTTACTAATGGTGAGAAGTGTCCATTAAAAAAGATATAACCCTATCTATTAATGCTTTACTCACAGCCAATGGGGAAAGAACAAGAAGTGTCGCAAACATTGCCTGCATCATCCAAATCACCTTCTAGGCTATTGTGAACATTACTTGTGTAATGCATTAGACTTTGCAATTACACATGCATGTAAAAATAGCCATTATTTTGTGTAGCATCCTCACCTTTGAGCATAAAGCTTTGGTGATATAGCTGAAATATAGAGAAGTGAAATCTCGTAACTTGAGTCACAGTCATGTGAGAAAAGGTCTGGATTAAGGGATAAGGAAGTAAATAGAGATCTAATTGGACTTCCAGACCAGACTCACTGAGTAACCTCTCTTTAACTCATATTCAACCAATCAAAATGATAATCTGCCTGTCTGAACTTCAGAGATATAAGAAAGTATAAGATGATCGTCGTCTCAAGCTTCCTTGTGCTGTTTTTAGATAAGAGAGCTTTTCCAAGATATTTTCAGAAATATGAGATTATTAGAGTCCAATCTTTTAAACTGTCATTTTTTGGTTCTTTGTTGTAGAAGGTGACCCCAGGTTCTTGAAGGCCATGAGAGTAGAAAATAGGCTTTATCAGGTCCTACCAAATTGGAAAGGCTTTTTGTTTGTCCTGGCAGTGGACTGCATCTGTTGTACCAGGATCAAATGAATGAAATTTAGAGAGCCTTGGTGATGAGAAAGATAGCTATCTGGCACAGTGGAGTCAGAAGGACTTACCTTCTTGAATTCACATCTGGCCTCAGACACTTACTAGCTGTATGACCCTGAGTAATTCACTTAACCCTGTTTGCCTCAGTTTATTTATCTGTAAAATGAGCTAGAGAAGGAAATGGCAAACAACTCCACTATCTTTTCCAAGAAAACTTCAAATGGGGTCACAAAGAAGTGGACATGAGTGAAAAATGACACAAAAGTGAGAGGAAATCAGTTGTCATATGATGACTTTTAATCATAGTTACCTTCTAAAAACTATTTGCTAAGAGGTAGAGGGGTTGTGATCTAGGACTTGGTGGAGATGATGTTCACCCTGATGAAACTCTTTCACCGTCTTAATGAATTAGAGACAGACTTTGGGGGAGTGTCCTAGATTAGCTATTATTTAGATTTGAGCAATGACATAATTTTTGAAGGAATGCAGGATAGAACAATGAAAAGATCATTAGGCCATATTCTTTCATTGACTGGCTGCATGTTCTTTGGTAAGTCATTTCCCTTTTATGGTCTTTATTTTCCTCTTCTAAAAAATGAAGGGTCCTAGTTTTAATTTCCAGGCCAGCTACTTGTTACCTGTGTGACCTTGGGTAGATCTTGTTACCTCTTTGGGAATTCCTTCCAGATTAAAATTCTTGTTTAATATACTCTTTCTTTTTGTGGGTGGTTGTAGCTCCTCTTGCTGTCCATAAGAAAGGTTCATCCAAAGAGGCCTCCGGCTAAGCTTTGTCCGTACTATGCTTACTTGCTTTACCTGAAGCCCCTTCCCTTAATTAGAAACATTTCCCTTATGTGGCATTTGGAGGGGATTTATGGCATTTGGATAATTGTCAGAATTGCCGTTGGTAATTAAAATACAAAGTGAATGCTGCCAGAGACTTTCAGTCACTCTCAATGCCTTCATTAAAAACTCTAAGCTGACCAAATTATAAATAGACTAGTTTATACAACTTCCCAGCAAATCCTAATTATGAAACTTATCCATATTCTATCAGAGCTTACTCCATCAGTTATGCAAATTCTGAAAATAATGAAGTTATTTTTGATGCTAAAATTATTGAATTAATAATTCAAGGGTGGGAAACAGCAATTAAGTAGTAGTGCAAGACTTTATTACCTCTGCTTGCTCTGGGTCAAACTCTTTTTCCCTCTCCACTCCACCTCCCATCATGACCTCAATTTTCTTTAACATGCTTTGGATACTTAGACTAAAGTATTAAGGAAACTTTCAATGAAACTCTCTAAGGGAAATATGAGAGAAGGAAGATCTGGATCACCAAAAACATACTGAATTTGGAGTCAGAAGAATGGGGTTCAAAGCTATTCCCTATATGACCTTGGTCAATTCACTTAATCTCTCCCTCTTGATCTCCTCATCCTAAGATGAGTATGTACTGAACTTCCTTTCTTCTATAAGTTTATGATTCTATGAACTACATGCATGGAAAGGAATCTAAGAATCATAGACTATGTGACCTAGAAGGGCCTTCAGTAAGTATCGAGTCCAATCTCAACATTCCCTTAACAAAATTGAAAACATGTGGTGACCTATCTTCTGAATAACCACCATCAGTTATAATAAACTCACTAATCTAATAAGAGATTATATAGAGGTTTACAACATCTACAAACTATTAAGTAAATTGTCTGATGTGGCAAGAACTTGGCTACTGTCATGGATTACAACGAGGACAGCAGTCATGACCAGTGGAGCTCTCTACCTGAAAGAATTTCAGAAGAAACTGGAAAATCCAGCCAGCCACATATGGTCAAGCAGAAAAACATGCATATGTATCCACAGTAAAACTGAGTGAAGAAGATTGAGGTACCACTCTTTAGAGGCAGCATGGCATACTGGATAAGAGTATTGGACTCAGAGTTTGAAACAGAAAGTTATAATCCCACCGGACTTTCCTTGTATTTCCATAGGCAGGTCACTTAACTTTTATGAGCTTAAATCACCTCATTTATAAAGTGGGCATAATAGAACCTAAAATATCAACATTACAGAATTGTGAGTTGAAAGTGCTTTGTGAACTTTAAAGTCCTATAAATATCAGCTGTGATTATCGTTCTTATCATATATTCTATTTAGAATTCACTTAATCTAATCTCCTCATTTTATAGATGAGGGAAAAGAGAGTTTTATATAGAAAAGAGAGTAAAATAAGATCATAGGACTAGGATTGGAAAGGATTAGAAGATAGGTGGGGAACCTGCAGCCTTGAGGCCACATGTGGCCTTCTTGGTGTTCACTGCAGTCTTTTGACTGAGTCCAAGTTTTGCAGAACAAATATTTTTATTACGGGGACTTGTTCTGTGAAGTTTATATTCAGTCAAAGGGCCACACATGAGGACCAGACAGCCACATGTAGCTTTGAGGCTGCAGGCTCTCCACCCCTGGACTAGAGGTTGTCTAATATACTGTGGAACCCAGGTGCCTTAACCCCAAATCCAATGCTTTCACTTATTGCATTACAATTCCTTAACTCCCAATTACTTGCTCAATATGAAATCCATAGGGCAGCTAAGTGGTGCATTAGATAGAGCACTGGGGTTGGAATCAGAAAGAATCATCCTCATGAGTTCAAATCTGGCTGCAGACACTTACTAGTTATGTGACCATGGGCAAGTCACTTAATCCTGTTTGCTTCAGTTTCCTCATCTGTAAAATGAGCTGGAGAAGAAAATGGCAAACCAGTGCAGTATCTTTGCCAAGAAAACTCCCAGATGTGATCATGAAGAGTTAGACACAATGAGAATGACTGAACAATAGCACTGAATCATGCACCCTAAACTTTGGATTTCATGACTAACATGCCTCTTCTTGGACTTTCCTAAGATTCCTGGTTTTGATCTCCATTTTACATGAAAATACCCTGCCCATGCTGGCCATTTCAGTTGTCTTTTTCATACTTTAAAGACTCTCAATTCCGTCTCCCACCCTGTCCAAAAGAAGACTCTTTCCTTCCTGCAACTCCAAACTGATGTTCTCTTCAGGCTCAGACTTTTGGCGCACATAGGGTCAGAAGGTGTTGGGGTAGAGGGGGAATAAATGAATCTGTGCGAAGTTCTTTAAGGCAGGGACTTCCCCTCTTCCCCATTTTCTCCTTGAATCTTCAGTCAAATTCTTACTAATAAATAAATTCTAATTCTAATACATTCATGTTTAATACTTTACACATAATCCTCTAAGTGTCTAAATGCTTATGGATGATGATACTAGAATCAAGGAGAAGAAGTAGGGACAAAGTGGCTATGAACTAGGTCTCATATGTAAAATGTAGAAACCTGAGGAGGACTCAGAGGGACATTTGGGCAAAATAAACATGGTGTGGTGGGCAGGACACTGGACTTTGAGAAAGACTATTTAGGTCCCTTCTTGAGATACTAGCTGTGTGATTTTGGGTAAGTCACTTACCTCTCTGTGCTTCTCTTTCTTCATATGTAAAATAAGGAGGCTGGACTTGATAGTTTCTAAATTCCCTTCTTTTTCTAAATCTGTCATCCTATTTAATAAGTCTGGAAGGAAACAGATATGTAGTCCAATCTCTTTCAGATACTTTCAAGTATAGGAGTGGAGCCAAGATGTTCGACAGAGTTAGAGAATCAAGCAAACTCTTCCAACATTCCCTTCCAAACAAATTTAAAATAGTGTCTCAAATAAAATTCTGGAGTAGCAGAGCCAATAAAAGGTCAGAGAGAGAGAGAGATTTATTCAACATAAGATGACTTAGGAAGTCCATAAAATCTGCAACAATGGACTGGCAAAAGTCTGGAGTATGGCAGGAGCACCAGTGATAGGCCTTGGAGGCTACCATAGAGCAGCAGCAGTAATTTTGGGGACTCTCCAGCTAGAGGGAGTAAGGGGGTTAGACAACTTGTCAGAAAGAGATTACCGGAATTTCTGTGCTGGCACTGAGGGTAACTGGAGCTAATTGGAAATTCTATTGCACGCAAGCAGTTTTGGGTTGTAGTTCCAGGGTGGAAAGGAATGCTTGTAATCAATTACAAGGGAGCAAGGATCCTACTCATAGCTCCAGCGTCAAGAGAAACACAGGTCCTTCTTGGGCAAAAATCAGAAATTATGCCAGAAGAGTGGTGACCACACCTCTTCTAGGATAATACTACCTTAGAAGCACAAAAAACTTGCACACTCTCAAAACTAACTCTGAAAACTTAGGAGAAATCAACAATGTAAAAACAGCTACAAGCAAAACTTCTAAGAAAAATACTACTTAGACTCAAGGCCAGAGAGAATTCCTGGAAGAGTTAAAGAAGGAGCTGAGTGGTTGAGGAAAAAATCAAAAAAGATATGAGAATGCAGATGAGAGATGCAAATGAGGAAAATGAGAGATGTAAATGGGAAAATGGGAAAAGTGAGAATGCAAAAGAAATATGTGAAAAATTGTGAAAAATTCTGGAGAAACAGAATTGTCATAATGGTAAAAGAGGCACAAAAATTCATTGAAGAAAGGAGTTCCTTAAAAATTAGACTCAGGCAGTTGGAAACTAATGATTCCATGAGACTTTAAGAAACAATAAAATAAAGTCAAAAGAATGAAAAAATATATATGAACTATCTTACTAAAAAAAAAAACTGACTTGGAAAATAGATTGAGGAGAGATAATTTAAGAATTTTGGGAATGCCTGATAGCCATGATCAAATAAATAGCCTAAACATTATATTTCAAGAATTATAAAGGATATGCCCATATATGAAAGATCCAGAGGGTAAACTAGAACTTGAAAGAATCTACCAATTACCTTCTGAAAGAGACCTCAAAATGGAAACTCCCAATGATATTATAGCCAACTTCCAGAGCTCCCAGATCAAAAAGCTAATATTGTAAGTAGCCAGAAAGAAACAATTTAAATTTTGTGGAGCACAGTCAGGATCACACAAGATTTAGCAGATTTCATGTTAAAGGAGTTAGTGACTTGGAATATGATATTACAGAAGACAAAGGAGCTAGAATTAAAACTAAGAATATACAACAAAACTGAATACAAGCCATTGGGGGGAAAATGGATATTTAATGAAATAGAGAACTTTCAGACATTCCTGATGTAAAGATCAGAGCTGAATAAGAAATTTTGCTTTCAAATGCAAGACTCAAGAGAAGCATAAAAGGTAAACATCAAAGAGTAATCATAAGGGAATCAATGGAGTTAAACTGTTTACATCCCAATATGGGAAGATAAAACATATAACTACTAAGAACTTTATGATTATTAGGGCAGTTAGAAGTAGTCTACATAGAAGGCACAGGTGTGAGTCAGTTATATTGGAATAATCTCCAAAAAAAGAATGTAGGGGTGAGAAAGACATATGCACTGGGAAAAGAGAGAAAGGAGAGATATAAAAGAAAAAAGTTAATCACATTAAAAGAGATTTTATAGCGCAGGGAAAAATGGCAGAGTGGTGGATCATACCTGAACTTCACTCCTATTAGAATTAGTTCAAAGAAGGAAGAATATCTGTCTATCTATCTATCTATCTGTCTGTCTGTCTGTCTGTCTGTCTACACACACATACACATACATAAACACTCATAGATATACACTTACGTATGCATATGTATTTGAGTATGTATATATATACAAATATGTGTATATGGACACAAATATACATACATGTATGTATGTACACACACACTTAGTTGTATATAGAAATCTATCTTACTCAATAGGGAAGCTGGAGAGATGGGAAGGAGATAAAAGATATAGGGGGTGAGAAGAAGGAGGGGGCTTTAAGGGAGGAAGTAGGCAGAAGGAAAACAGACTTTTGAGGAGGGATAGGAGACAGAGAGAGAGAAACAGAAGAAAATGGGATGAGGAAAAATACAATAATCATCACTGTGAATGTGAAGGGAATGAGCTCATCCATAACATGGAAGTGGATAGGAGAATGGATTAGAAACCAGAATCCAACAATATGCTGTTTATAAGATACACCACTGAGAAAGTTAAAAAATAAAAAGTTAAAATAAAGGGCTGGAGCAGAAGCTATTATTGAACTGAAGTAAAAAAGGCAGGGGTAATGATCATGATCCCAAAGCAAAAGTAAAAATAATTAATTAAGTGACAACTAATTAAAAGAGATAATCAGGGACACTATATTTTGCTAAACACTACCACCGACAATGAAATGATATAAAAAAAATTACAGCAAATTTCCCAATTGCTAAAGGTAAAAGAATATTGATAGGAAGTTTTCAGAAGAAGAAATCAAAGCTCTATGTAGTCATATGAAAAGAAATGCTCTAAATCACTATTGATTAGAGAAAGGCAAATTAAAATAAGTCTGAAGTACCACTTCATATCTATCAGAAATGACAAATGTTGGAGGGCATGAGGGAAATAGATATATTAATGAAGTTGTTGGAGTCCAACAATTCTGAAGAATGATGTGGAACCATCCCCAAATGGCTGCAAAACTGTGCATACCCTTTGATCCAGCAATACTACTACTAGATCTTTACCCCAAAGAGATCGTAGAAAAATGGAAATGACCTATATGTACAAACATGTTTATAGCAGTTCTGTTTGTGGTGGCAAATTCTCCATCAACTGGAGAATGGCTGAAGCAAGTGTAGGACTACACACTTATGCCTATTACGTTTTATCTACGTAGATTTTGGCCTTGTTTACAAACAAAGAAATGAGTGGTTCTGCAACTTGCCCAAATTCATATAAATGTTTAGTGGAAAAAGACTGGTATCCTGAGATGTCCTGAGATAGCCCAGTATTACTGCTACCCCATTGAAGATTCCCTTTGCATATGCAGATACTCTTTTGAAAAACAATATGAATATTTAAGAAACCTCAGGGACTCCCTATAATCACTACATTAAAATATAAACTCCTGATCTGGCACTTAAGACCCTTTGAAGCTTGACTTCAACCAATTTTATTCAGACTTAGTAGTATTGTGCAGAGTTCAGAGACTTCCCCATACATATTCTAGGTTCTACCGACCTACTTGCTATTATCTATATGTTCCACTCTATCTCTTGCCTTTTGACCTTTGTCTACGCCATGCCTGGAATAAACTCTCTCTTCATCTTGTCCTTTAAGAATCCATAAGACCTTTCAATACTCAACTCAAGTACCCAATTCTGTAAAAGACATTTTCCAATTTACTTCATTCTTTATTGTACTGCACAAAAATAACTATAACTAATTTTCTTTGAATATTCTATATAGTGACTCATCTATGTATATATATGTGTGTGTGTGTGTATGTATATACACAGATACATATTACCATTAACAAAATGTAAACTCATTTAAGACAGGCACTGTTCCATCTTTGTCTTTGTATTTCAAACACCTAATAGTGCCTTAGACACTATAGGCATTTACATGTTTGTTGAATGAATGTGTGTATGGATGAATAAATGAGTGAAGTAGATATTTTAAAAGGGTAATTTTAAGTCCCTTTGAGCATAATTAAGACACAGAAGGAAAGAGAGAGGGAGGAATTAAAAATGTGTCACAGATGAGAGCATTTAGAGCTGGGAGGGACCTTAGAGATTACCTAGTTTAAATTTGCCATTTTATTGATGATGAAACTGAGATTTAATTGACGTGCTTGAGGTCACCTAAGGAGATTCACATCCCCATTCTCTAAGTCAGATCGAATGATTTGTTTTCCATTATATTATGGATTTCCCCCAAGGACTACTCTGATTTGGGATGACAGGGAGTTGTATGGTAGTGGAGCAGTATAGAAAGTATATGGAAAAGACAAGGAATGGAGTGAGGAAATCAGAGTACAGGGCATCTGGGGAGGACTAGCTGTATAGGAGAGGAGTCGGAGACTCAGGTTGGCTTCAGTTCATGACTCACAAAACTGCTCAGTATTGGTAATGCTTGGTAGATAACTTAATTGAGGAGTGTTTACATCCTTTTTCCATCTCCTTCCTGGAAAATATGGTTGACTTTTGTGTGGAATAAAAGCAATGATGATGATGATGATGATGATAAAATTTTACAGTTGATGAGACTGGGACAAAGAGAAGTTATATGACTTGCCCAGAGTCACATATGTGTAGTATAAGTGTCTGAGGCCAGATTTAAAATCAAATCTTCCTGATTTCAGTCCCAGTGCTTTAACCATTGTGCACCCAGCTGTTTATTATTTATAATTATATTACATATGTTTTCTTAAATATATTTATATTTTTTCACTATTCCACTAAAGCCCTAAATGCGGAGCTAGTTGGTACAGTGGATAAAGTGCCAGGCATAGAGTCAGGAAGACTTGAGTTCAACTATAGCCTTAGACACTTACTAGTTGTGTGACCCTGGGCACATCACTTAACCCTGTTTGCCTCAGTTTTCTCATCTTTAAAATGAGCTGGAGAAGGAAAAGGCAAACTATTTCAGTATCTCTGCCAAGAAAACCCCAAATGGGGTCATGAAGAGTTGGATGTGACTGAAACAACTGAAAAACAAAGCTCTGCACTGGATTTTAGCTATGTCTTTGGAACGTAGTCTTTGAAGGACCTACCAAGTTTACAAAATGGTGAATCTTGTCAGTTGTTCCTCCAGCTCCCCATTTGTCATCTTCATCACTTTCCCACTATTTGCATGGGGCTAGGTGACCTCATCAGTTCCTAGTTTACATTACTTTACATCTATATGCAGATGTGTCCTACATATATCTATTCAGTCCTAATGTCTCTCCTGAACTCTAGTCTCTCACCATGAACAATTTTGCCTCCCAAACTAGATCTCCCAAAGATATCTTATACTCAACATATCCAAAATATGACTCATTATCTTTCCCCACAAACCCATCTCTTTTTTAAAGTTCTCTATTTCTTTAAAAGGTGTCACCATTCTTCCAGCTTCTCAGGCTCATAGACTTGGTGGCAGCCTCAATCCCAAACACTCCCTCACCCCCACATTCACTCAAACCTTGTCATTTCTATTTCTGTATCTCTTGTATCCAGTCATTCTCTGTACTCACACAACCTCTTCCTTAGTTCAAACCTTCACCACCTTTCATCTCTAGATTGTTGTAGTGATTTCCTAATCACTCTCTCTCCACTCTAATCCAGCCTTCACACAGCCGTAAAGTGATTTGCCTAAAGCTCAGATTTGACCATGTAATTCTCCTATCCAATAAACTCCAAAAAACAAAAACTCCTCTTTTGACTTTTAAAGCCCTTCACAATCAGGACCCAATCTCTTTCTGACCTTGTTTTAAATTTCTACCTTTTCCATTTTGTACAATCAGCCAATTTGATCTTCTTTCAGACCCTCACCCTTGGAACTTTCTCTTCCACCTCTTTTCTTTACATTAACTATGCTCATTTCAAGGAATGTCTGCATTTTCATCTCTACCTCAGAGAATTGCTAACTTTCTTCAGGGTATGGCTCAGGTTGTGCCTTCTACATGCATTGTTTCCTGGTCTCCTCAAGTGCAGATGTACTTTCTAACTACTTTGTACTTCATCTGTATGTACTAACTTCTAGGTAACATGACCCATATGATGGAAGACTAGACATTTTCTTTGATTCTAACAAGCTCTTATACCTCTCCAAAATGGGAATTATGCACAATTGATGAAGATATTTCAAATGTTTTCATAGTTTAGGACATCAGGAACTCAAGCCCTCCCTCTAATTTGATGAACTATAAATACAACAAGAAGTCAGAAGGTGAGCAATAGGGAAACAATAAAGAAAAAAGACTGAAAATTATCAGAGCCCTCAGGAGGAAGAGAACTCAATTAAAGACCTTAAGTATAAGCAGATAAACTTATTTATCTGTTAAATATATTTAACAGTTATTAAATATTAAATATATGTTAAGAGATTAATAACATAAGGGAAAATGGCCTCCAGTTCAGAAAAAATAATTCTGGCATCTATAATAAATATAGCCAAACAAAGGAAAATTAATCAACATCTGATGAAGCAGAGGACCTTGTGAATTCTCAAGAGAGCATGGAACCATAGCAGAATGTTCTTGAATGTTTAAAGGGGGAATAATAATTTTGAAAGCAGAATTTATAGCCTGCACAGCAGAAATAGTTGGTAGAACAGAAAAACTTGAATCCATCATGGTCTCACCAAAGAAAGAAAAGAATTTCTGTTTTCTGTATATGTTTACGTGCTTATATATGTACATATTTTTATCTCTCTTGACAGTAAGGTCCTAGAGGAAAGGGATTAGTTCATTCTTTATATTTGTATTCCTAGTGCCTAACAGTGCCTGTCACATAGTACGTGTTTAATAAATGCTTGTGGATTGATGATTGATTGGTTCAAGTTCTCATTCCCTCTCACAACAGCCTTCCGATTGTTCTTCCCCCATTCAGTCTCTTCCTTTCTCTGTAGTCTATCCTTCACATAGCTACCAAATTAAAATTCTTACAACACAGAGCTGACCGTGTCACTCTAATGTTCAAAAATATCCATTAGCCTACTATTCCTTCTATGATAAAATAAAAACTTCTCAGCCTGACATTTAAAGACCTTCAGAATCTAATTCCCATTATAGTCTTATTATTCATATCACTTTACAAACTTTTTATTCCAATCAGACTGACCCAGTAGCTATTTCATACACAAAATCTCAATTCCTGTATCCAGGACTGTTCCCCATTTCTGGAATATCCTCCCTTCTCAATTTTGTCTCTTTGAAGTCTTATCCTCCTTCAAAGCACAGCTCACATGCCACCTCCTACATGGGGCCTTTTAAGATGCCCCTGGTTGTTAGCACAGTACTTGGCACATAGAAGGTGCTTAATAAATGTTTATTGATTGATTGTTTTCTCTTCATCTTAAAATGACTCCATATTGCATTTGATTTTTTGACTGAACTTGTAAGCTTCTTTTCCCAGTGGAAACTGGTTTCTCCTCTAAACTTTAGTCTTCCTTGCCTAGGCACTGAGACTTACCCAGGTTCACAAAGCCAGTACATGTCAGAGATAAGACATGAACCTTTCCTCTTTGGCTAGCTTTCAATTCACTAGGTCATATTGTGGTGCTGCCTTTTCTAAATTGCATATGCTTTGTGCTGACTTATTTACGTACATGGTATTTCTTCCAGTAGAATGTTAGCTCCTTCAAGGTAGAGAGGTCATATTTCTGTCTTTCTGTCTTTATTACCTTGAACATTTGTTGTGGTTCAGTCATTTCAGTCGTAGTTAACTTTTTGTGACCTCATTTGGGGTTTTCTTGACAAAGATACTGGAGTAGTTTGCCATTTCCTTCTCCAGCTCATTTTACATATGAGGAAAGTAAGGCAAACAGGGTCAAGTGACTGCCCAGTATCACATAGCTAGTATCTGAGGTCAGATATGAACTCAAAAAGATATTTTCCTGACTTCAAACTCAGTGCTCTATCTACTACATCACCTAGCTACCCCACCTTGCACACAGCAGATGCTGAATAAAATAAATTGAACTGAATTGAATATGGTACATCCGTCATCTTGGGAGCAAACTTAGCTATCTTCCAAGAGTTTCGTGACCATTAAGGACCCACAAAGTGATGAATCTTTTGAAGTCAAAATACTTCATAAAGACAGTCTTTTTAAGGCAAGAAGGCATCCATATCATGAATGCCCAGCCCAGTGAAGTCACAGCTGAATCAAAGCCCTGAAGTCTTGAAGCATTCTTTCCTAATGCCTGATATCTCCCAGGCCTTTGCATTTCTCCTCTGGATACTTGCCTATTAGTCGCTCAGGGAGTGTTCTGTTCCTTTTTTAAATTTCTTTTTTCTTTTAATGCTCAGCTTTTCAGGAAGAAAGCTATGTAATGTGTTCATTTCCAAGTGCTATGTGGTGTCACTGAGAGAAGATTTCAAAGAAAGCCAGATGCCTCATCTGGAAAATGCTTTTTTACAGGACAGAAAAACAACCACCTCCACTCTTGCTTGAAAATCAAACGGGGCCCCTGCCAGTCAGAGTTTTCTAATGAGCCAGTGGAATTGACTTAAACAGTCAGACAAAAGGAGGAATCCTTTCTCCCACCAGCACCCTTCTCCACCTCTATCTATCTCTCTTTTGCTTGAGAACACAGAGTTTTGCACTTGTCCTTCATACAAATAACCCGAGGGTGGGAATTATTCAGAAAGCTCATGTTCAACACCCCATCTGTTCATTTCTGACAGCAATATATAATGTAAGGCTATAAAAACTTGAAAAATAATGCAACATAAAAAGGGATTGACTCAGATCCAAGAGGCCATAAACGGTAACAAATACCACTGGATGATTTATTTCACGCTGTAATCTTTACAGTAAGTCATCTTTCAGACATTTCCTTGTGACAGGTTTTAATAATATTAATGCCCAGAGCAATCCAAATCATCGCCAATAGGCGTATTTATCAAGCTGCCAATCCAAGTAAATGAAATTCTATAAGCAATAATGTAACATGTTTAAAGGAAGCTAATAAAACAAGTCAGCAGAGAAATATTACTTCAAAGTATTCTCTCCCTCTAATCCAGTCCTGTGTGTTATGCAGCCAAAATGCAAATCTTTCTGTACGTGATTTATTGCTCCAAAAATACCGATGACCTTTTTCTGAGCTCCTGTATATATTCACTCACATACACTCATGAAGCCCACAGTGCATCCTGCCAGATTAGCTGAACACTGCAGTGCTTAGCATTATTGTTCTGTTTGCCTCGCTTTGGAGCAAGGCCATGATTAGTGGTTTCCCTGAATGCCATCTAAGTTCCTAAGTTCTGTTAAAACCTGACCAGTTTCAAAGCTGGGATTTTGACTCCACAGTCTTAGCTTTGGCTAAGACTAATCACCAATTAATTACTCATCGCCAATTTTCTGTTTCTCTGAATATCCTCTGATCCTTCCCTCTTCTTTTCTATTTTATTTAATATACACATTTTTTTTGTCCATTAAATGGTTAAATTTTGCTGAGCTGCTCTCCCTCCCATATTACATTTATGTTCTTTTTGAGCTATATCTAGGATTTGAGGTATCCATTACAAGTGCTCAATACAGAATGCTATGTATGTCATTCTATCACAGTAAGTAGTCACTGAATGATAAACTAATACACGGAGATAAGAAGTATGGGTTTTTTAAAAAAATGAATTACATCAATTAATTATGTTGATTATGACATATTATATGCTTATAGTATGCTATTTCATCAGCTCCCCATTGGATAGAAGCTCCTTGAGGTTAGGTCAGTTTTTCTATCTGCAGTGCCTAGGATAAAATCTTGAGCACAGAAAACACCTGAGAGATGCTTACTGAATTGGATTGGGTTGAACTCACAAAAAGTCACAAACTAGAAAGCATCTGTGTCCTTGAAGGAGTTTTTAACCCTTGGAACCTGAATCAAGCCTCATGATATACAATTTTAATGCTCTTTGGGGTTTGGAAATGAATGATATGTTAGAGTCAGTACTGAGTATATTCTAGGCCTTCAACAATTCCCACAGAACGTCTGGGCTAGGGTAAACCATAAAGAGCATGTAATTCAACCCATTTATTTGACAGATAAGGAAACAAAGGGTCTAAGTTGCAGAACTGAGTTTCCAACTCAGATATTCTAAGTTCTAATTTTTCCACATTTCCTAAGCACAGCTTAGAGAAAAGCTTTCTACATGGTCCCTCTTGGGATATGTCTTTCAACTCCTGAGCTAACCTAGAAGAATGCCCTGGGGATGGAAATAGATTTTGCATAAGTCATGGGACAAAGAGCAGGACTAGGGCAACCTTATTCTTCTCAAGATGGGAGAGAAAATTTTCTCCTGAATAGTCTCATTCCTTTATTAAAATATTCTTCCTGTGGATCATCATGGGATGGGGATCACTTGGGGTCCTCCGAGGCTAAGTCAGATGCTCCAGCAGGTCCTACCACAATGGCGATATTCTAAGGACAGCCCTCTTGATGGACTGTTCATCTGTCATCCAGCTACCACCTGAGATAGATTTGGAAAGATTCCCCATCAAAAGACTGGCCATGATGACTTTTTGTCTACTGCAAGTAATAAAGGCTATCAAAGAAAGCACAGAATGGATTGAATAGCAGGGATAGAGAGGTAACTCCACTGAGAATTACTGAAGTTTTGAAAAAATGAAATATCGAAACCTATAATCAAATGTTTGCAAGGTTTACAATTGTTTATGTTAGAAAAACCCTAGAATCTTCCAACTGGATGGGAACTTGAGAAATCAATAGAACCTTATTTCTACCTTTAGGCAGATGAATATCTAAGTCTTCTGAAAGAGATCTCAACCTCTTCTGGAAGAGATTCTCAAGCTCTTTAAGATCTTCAGCTGCATCCTACAGTTTGGCTAGTGAACTATCAAGACCAGGCAGAAGAGTGATTTTAGATGGAAGAAGAAGAAACCATGACCAGACAACGGAAAGTATAGGGCAAGGGAGGAACTGAAGTGTCATCTGGAAAATAGTAAAGATATTGGGTCAATATCTAGCTTTTGAGTCTTTTATAATTATTTTTCAAAGAGGAAAATTCCATCTCAAAAAGCTGACCCACAAAAAAGCATCTTTGAAGGAATCTGCATTTATTAGACAAAACACAAAATCAAGCAGTGAGATCTAAAGAAGATACAAAAGATAGGTCTGAGGGTAGGTGAATATATATGTTGTATCTACTGGGGTATAAGACTTGCCCACCTTGATCTAGATATATGTGAACAAGTGGAGCTTTGCCTCCAAATAACAAATGTTCATTTGTGTTTGAGGAATACCACAAAATTGATCATATTTATTTTAATTGACCTGAATCTAACAAATCAATAGAAAATGAAATAGAAATAAATTTTCTACAAACATTTTAAGAAATTGAACTTTTAATGAACTTAGTTGCAGTGAATAAAGATGCAAAGATATTTATCCTAACTCAAATTCAGAGAATGAAAACAATTAAACAAGAGTCAACGTTAAATAATGAATACAATTTTGGACTTAGAGCCTTAAAGATTCATATTCAGATCCTGTCTCTGATACTTGCTGTGTGACCCTGTGCAAGTTATTTCAGTTCTCTGAGCCTTAATTTCCTCATCTGTAAAATGGAAAGTATAATATCTCTAGTTGCTACCTCATAGGATTGCTAGGAGAATCTATCTATTAAGACAATGTAAGTAAGGGAATATGTAAACATTCAAGCACTGTATAAATAGCATTTAAAAAAGTACTGAGCCTGCATGTTTATAGTTATGTCTCTTCTAAAAGCAAGGCAACTTACACTCTTTATTAATTACTTGTCCAAGCTGCATGATAAAACAAGGGTATTATTGGATAAAAACATTTCATTAAACATCTCCTCAGATTTGCTCCCATTCAATTGCACCCTCCTGGACTTCCCTGTCTAGATAATTATATACTTTGATGGATCCATGATCTCACTATGTGAGTATTCCTTACAATATTATAGATCACAAACCATCTGTGCCTGCCCATTCAAAACTATTTTGTCCATGCCCTACTATACATCTGTTAGAGGGGATTTACCCAATGCATTCCTCTAAAATGTAGAGCCTATGTCTATGTGTGTAACAGCTTTTTTTTTTTTTATCATCTTGCTTAGTACAACATGGAGATCTTCAGAAAATGAAGGGACACATATAGATGTGCCCTAATTTCTAGAGTTGTCTAAAATACATTCATTCATTCAATAAACATATTAAATAGCTGCTTAGTTTGTGATGTACTATACTAGGTGCAGTAGGATGGGTATGAGAGCATTCTTTCCCTAAAGGAGTTGATAATTCAGTAGGAGTAATAAGGCATGTACATAAAATATGGTAATACAAATCTTATCTGACAAATGCGTAATAAAAGTATAAGAAAAGGTGAATAGATTTATAGAAGGTAACTGATTCCTACTGGTTAGGAGAGTTTCAAGGAAGGCCATTTAAAGGACATGGCATGTGTATTAGAGCTAGAAAGGATTTCAAATGGCAGAAGTGAGAGTGGAAAGCATCCCAAATACAAGGGATAGTTGTGAGCCAAAAGACATAGAGCTAGAAGAATATGAAATGACTTTATGGATTGAGGAAATGTTCAGTATGGCTGGAACATAGAGTCCAGGACAGTAGTATGGATGAGGTTGGAGTCAAATTATGGGGACCTTGAATTCCAGGCCAATTAATACCACATTAATAATACTCATAATTAAAGTCACATTCATTTCTTGAACTGAACAATTGAAAAGTTTGAGACTAGAGAGCTTGCAGCTACTTTTTACATTTATTAATTCCTTTATGATAATTTTTTTATTATTTCACACTCAAACGTTTAGTAGATGAGATATGATACTACCTATAGTTTATCATGTGAAAGACTTAGGATGGAAAAGTTGAATGATTTCCTTAGGTCATAGAAGTGACTTCAAACTCAGTACCACACTGTTATCAGAGATGGGCTGGACTTCAGAGATTATCAAATTCAGCCTGCCCATTTTACAAATGTGAAAACTGAGACCCAGAAAGATAAAGTGACTTGCCAAAGTCCATATAGCTATTAAGTGAGAGAGGTAGAGGACTTGCATCCGGAATTCAGGTTAGATGATCACTAATGTCCATTCCAATTCTAGATCATGTGACATTATAACACTTTCCAGAACACCTTGCTTTTCCTACATTTGTACCTACATTTCTTGTGAGTTATTTGGCAACTGAGCTACACTGACTCCTACTGAAAGATAATTATCAAATCAAGAATGGGAGATAGCAAGATACCGAGACACCATGTACCTAAAAAGTGCAAATGGCAGAATGTATGTTGATGTCATAGCCTTGGTAAAATAGCAGAAACCATGTGACATTTGGTGCCCACACATACCAAGAGAAAGACTTAGCTTTTTTTCTTTTTTTTTGGATATGGAGAAGTGAAAGAGAATGAGGAATTCAGGATGACTCCTAGGTTGTGATCCTGAGGGACTAGAATGATGGTGTTGCCCTCTACAGTAACAGAGAAGGTAGGAGGTAGGGAGGGTTTAAGGGGAAAATAATAAGTTCCATTTTAAACATGCTTAGTTTAAGATGGCCACTAGGCATATAGTTTGAGATGTCCAAAAGGTAGTTGGAAATATAAGAGTTGAGGTTGTCAGTAGAGACATTAGGGTTGTATAAGACTATCTGAGAACCATCACCACAGTTAAATCAGTTGGACTTGATGTGATCACCATGTGAAATAATATAGAGGGAAAAGAGAAAATGGTCCAAAACAGAACCCTGAGGGACACTTATGGTTAGATGAGAATCCAACAGAAGAGACTGAGGAGAAGAATCAGAGAAGTAGGAAGAGAGTGATATCCCCAGAACCTAGTGAGTATTCAGATAAGTAAGAGACAGTGATGTCCCAAAAACCTAGAGAAAAGAGAGTCTCAAGAAGATGGTGATCAAGTGTCAAAGGCTGCAAAGAGGTCAAAGAGATTGAGGATTGAAAAATGGTCATTAGATGTGGCATTGGTAACTCCCAAGAAAGCAGTTTTGGTGCTGCCAAGGACAGTTTTGGTGCTGTTAAGGTCAGAAATGAGATTGTGAAAGATTTAGAAGTGAGAGGAGAGAAAGTGAAGGCACCTACTATAGGTGGCTAATTCAAATAAACTTCATATTGGATAATCATAATATTTCCACAAAAAATCTGGGTCAGGAAGAAGGTTGAGATTCATCCCTTTACAAAAAAAAATCATTGTTTGCCTTTAAGTTATGTTCCTTTTTGGTCAGCTTAAAACAGAATCCCATCTTCAAATTTTTGCTTTATATATAAGGTTTCAGTGGGCTCAATGGAACTGAGTAAACATTTTAAGTGCTAATTGTGTCCATGACAATGTTAAATACTAGGGGTATGAAGATAAAAAAAAAAATCTGCTGCCCTCAGAGAATGTATATTTGCTGTAGAAACAGCATGAGAAGCAATATAGTTTAATGGACTGGGAGAAGGGATGTTAAATTTAAAGCATGGCTCTGACAATCATTTGCTGTGTGACCTGGATCATGTCCTGTAAACTTTGAATCTTAGACCTACTATCTGTCCACAATAAAGGAGTTAAGAGTAAGTAAAAGGGTAGCTAAAGAAGGTAATGAGAAAAGCACTGGAGTGGGAGTTAGAAGAATTGTTTTCTAGTTAGCAGTGTGATGAAGGCAGCCTGTGCTGGCTTGTGAGAGCTGATTATTAAATTTTCAGTGAAAGCATTCATACCTCAGATATCAGCAAAGTACAGATGAGGTTTGACTTATTATCTTGTTGATTGTCTGGATTTAAATGATGTAGAAAATATTAACAATGAAGATTCAGCTTAAAAATATGTCCTGTGATCTTTTTTTTTTTTTAATTTTCCTGCTAGAAAACTGGTTGTTAAATATTTATCACCACATCTCTGGTTCTAGTACTAGCTTTACCATTAGTAGGCGTTGATACCGATCCAGTCAATTCTTATTCATAAGTTTCAGTTTCCCCATCAATAAATTGAGAAAGGGGGGTAAGAATTGGGCTAGATGCTCTGTAACCTCACCATCTGTTTCAAACTCCTACGATGACCTTTAAATTCAGTTGCTCCAGCTATATGATTCTATAAACACTCTTGCCATTTTAAGCAAAGTATACCATCTCTGATGACAAGGCACACCAAAACTCCCAGCAGTATGCTGTCTGGGGCATCAGCGAAAACGAAGCAGGGAGATTTGTACCAAGTAGGGTTATTTGCTTTACTCTTTGGCATCCTTTTCAGTGAAATTTCAACATGAAAAAAGGAAAATATCTGTTTATTTGACAGCAACAAAGATATGGGGGGTGGGGGCGGGAATAAATTAGAAATATGCAATCCCCACTACGTAACACCAGAGTATAGAAACTTACTTCTCTTAAATACTTCCCTCTGGCATAATTGACTTTTCATGTGCATTTTAATAATGATATTTCAGCAGGTTGCATGAGGAGTTTTTTTCCTGTTGTTGTAAATTATGGTTAAGAAAAAAAGTGTTATAAATCTAATTATATTTTCACTTATATTAACAAGTCAGCAAAATCTACCAGCATATTAGTAAGCAATTCTGATATTTACAACTGATCTAATTGGTTGCAGAGTAGACACACTGAACATTATAATGTCTCAATAGTATGCACGAGGTGGAGAATGTTGCCGCATTGTGAAACTACCCAGAAATCTTCTAGTTTATGCTTCATCACACTAGTGCCAAAGAGCACTGAGGTGGAAAAGGGGGCAGGGGGAGCATTAGGCTAAAAATGGATTTTCATAAACCCTTTCTCTGATAGCCAGTGTTGTTATGATTCTGAGATGTTGACAACCTATAAAAGGGGCTGTTTATAGAGAAGCGTTTAAAGTAATAGCTAAAGTAATCCCTTTAATTTTCCCATTTTATCATATGTTACTCTTTTCTTTCCTGGGCTCTAGAAGCTTCAGTGGCTCCCCATTGCCTCGAGGAGAAAAATAAATAAACTGGAATATTAAAAAAAAGTTAGAGAATAGTCTCTGGATGGAGTAAGTTCTTCAAGTTCTGCTCACAGGGGTCAAGCTATAGGTATTTAATAAGAAGCTTTAGATATATTGTAAAGAAAGGGATCCTATAGAGTAGATGAAATTATCTCTGAGGTCCCAACTTTAAAATTCTTCTGCAATAGATTAAGAACAGGAGTTGAAATCAAAGACATAGGTCTTGATTCTCACACTTATTAACTGGGTGCTGTGGGTAAATCACCTAATTGAAGATTGTATTTCATTTGCAAAATTGGGGATAAGGATATGTGTAGCACCCAGCTCACAAAACTGCTATAAGATCAGATGAAATAAGTAGGTAAAGTGCCTTATAAACCTTGAAGCAGCAAATGGAAAACAGTTTCTCCCCTTCTTATATGGACTCTAGGCTCCAGCCAAACAGGGAAATGATTCAATAATGATATTTTACTCTCTTCAGCTTTCAAATGCTTGCAAATGCTACCTCAGATGTAGGATATTTTCTCACATACTTTCCCCATTGAAATCCTTCACTTCCTGGAAAACTCAGCTGAAGTGACTCTTTATTCATTCTTTCTCTGATGCTCCCGGTTGGATATGAACTATCATTCCTTAGATGTCACTTATTTCTCTTCTGTACACTTGATTACATTCTAGCCTGTATCAACTTTAGTTGTGTACATGTTTCTTTCCTAGTCTAAAATGTAAGTTCCTTGAGGGCAGGGACTATCTTGTTTCAACTTTGTATTCCCTACATGGATTGCAGTGTCTTGTGCAAAAAGGCTTGTTTATTTGAATATGAAAAAAAATGTAAAACTAGATGGCTGATCCAAATTAGTGTATACAGAGAAAGCAGAATGTCTTAGAGATGTCCCTAAACTTTAAGATTGGGTTATGGAGGCCAATCATGACCTTTCATAACAAGTCCACTATCAGAGAAAGAATATTGGGGCAGGATCTATCCATAGTCTTGGCAGAGGGAAACAATATACCGCTATTCTTACAGAAGCAGTTAACAGATAAAAGGGGAAGACTTTCCTCACAGAGAAACAGTTATTACCAGAATGGGATGACTCTCGCAGAGCAAGTTGGACAAATTGCTAGGAGTTTCCAACGATGGCAAACCATTATTTCTTCCTTCTAGTCAGGACAAGTATTGGCATATGGTGTTCAGGGAAACATGTTGACTGTCATCTGTGGAGTTCAACACTGTGTCTCCCTCAAATCTAGTTTTTTATCTGAATCCAGAGACCTTCCAATATCCACCAGATTTAAATAATTCATCAGACAGAGCTCAGAATCTCAGAGCTAGGTACCTCAGAACCTTCCTAGTCCATTCTTAACCTGAACAAGGATCCTTTCCGTAATGTATCTGATGAAAGACCACTCAATCTGAAAGCAGGCATCCAGTGACAGGGATCTCACTCACTTTTTCTCAAATCTTCAGTGTTTCCTCTTTGCCTAGCAAAGAAAGGTCAGACTGCTTTATTTATCATTCAAGTCCGTTCAGAATCTGATGCCCTGTATACCTTATATTATGCTCCTCTATGTACACTATGCTGCAGCCAAAGTGTATGACCATGTTTTCCCTGGACATATGCTGTAATTGTCCATGCCCATGTTTTGGGTCATGTATTTCCTATTTTATTTCTATTGGACCCCAGGTAAAACATATTGGTTTTATGAAACCTTCAATGATCTTCCTGTTACATAGCCATTCCCTCCTCCATCCCTCACCTGATACTTTTTTTAACCTCTTATGTTATAATTTGTGCCCTTCTTATATTTGTCCCTTATCATTTTACTAGACAGTCACCTCTATGAGGGCAGAGACAGTATGTTATCTGACACTGCTTAGCAGAAGACTCTGCATATAGCAGATATTTATTTATATATTTGTTCAATAAAAGAACTGATTTGCAATTGCATAGATTAGTGATGAGAATATGAGGAACAATAATCAATGAATAAACTAAGATGAATATCAAGCTCAATGACTCAAATTGAATAAAATATATACTCTATGGCAGCTTCCTCTTTATCTTGCTACTCAGCTTATCTCATGGACATCTTTTCTCCAACTATAGTGCTAAAAAGAGTTTATCTCACAAAGTTCAGTTTCTCCGTCATTTCTACTTTCCTTATCTCTCCCATTATTTACATTTTAGGGACTAAAAGTCTCTGAGGTAGAGTTAGTAGTGGATAATTGAGAGATGACTATCATCTATCTATCTATCTATCTATCTATCTATCTATCTATCTATCTATCTATCTATCTATCCTCTCTTTATTTTTGTCTATGTTCTCATGCAGGCCATTACAAAATATTCAAATAAGGAAATACTAAAGGAATGAGAAAGTATCTCACACATTTCTCATACCAAAAAATAATAACGGCAGTACTAGGAAGATCTATAAACACCAAACCATAAGACTATTTTCTCATTCCCATATCATTTTATGCACATCAAGGGCATCAAGGAGAAGAGTATTACAGGAATCAGGCAAGTTTGCTCAAATGAAATTCCACAGTAATCCATATGTCCACCATCATGGAGTTTAATGAAAGTGGAAGATACAAGTTCCCACTGCTGCATTGCTTGTTGACTATAAAAAAGAATTTGATCTGATAGAGCAACACATCACCTTAAAAACTTTCTTCTAACAAACTGTCTCTGATCCATATATCAAACGTTATTCAAGATCCCTTAAAAACAACAGAAATAGCCCTATTACACAATACTCCAATCATAAAAAGCAGGCACATAGAAAAGGGAGGTATGTGCTTGATAAAGACTATTGTCATTGCCATTATGGAGATCTAGCACAGGGTCTAAAAGAAAATCTCCATTGATGTGAAGTCCTCCAGATATTCCTGTTTGCAATGGATATAAATTAGATTCCATTAAATCACAGAATATTGCAGTCTACCGCAAGTAATTTAAAACACTCAGATTTTGGCCTATCTATATGAGAAAAAATGTATGGATCAAAAGTGGCTATTATCCAATGGTATATGAGTTGCTTGTGACAAAGGAAAAAATAAAGAAACAAATTCATCTATGTAAAATAAACCTTGCAAATTTTTATATATTAAAATATGATTTATCTTCTTTTGATGTAATCATTTGGTTTTAAAAATTTGACATTGAGGTCATAAGATACAATGCATATTCTTCATTTCAAGAGTATGTATAGAGACAAACAGAGGAACCAATGTATTTTATTCAGGGAGCGGCTACATTTCATAATAAGAGAGTGTATAAAAGGGGAAAAGAGGAGAAAAAGAAGGAAATATGATTTTTGCAACATACCGTAATCAAGACAATGTTTAATAATAAAGGGAAAATAGCTCCTAAACTTTCTTAAAAAGAAGAGGGCCTATAGGAGAACAAGTGAGAAGGCAAAAGGAGTGATTGAAATAAGGGGAAAGAAGAGGAAATCATTTCAGAGTGAGAGAGGGTCCCATTAAAAAACAGTACCATGGAGGAAGAGAGACATTCTATACATGGAAATTAGGACCTTACAATGGGTAAAATTTCCAGGGATGTAGTCCTTAGAAAGACCACTCATTCTGCTTCAGTAAAAGGGTAATCAGAGCTCCTGGTAGCAACTGACGCCAGAAGAGTTGGAGGAAATGAATTCAGAGAAGTAGTTTCATGGAAAATGGGGACAAGATAATCACAGGAAGCACGAAGCGTAGTAATAAACTGCATGAGCAGGGATATTAGGGAATTATTACTATGGAGAAACATCTATATCATTTATAGGAATTGCTATTTCATAAGTAGAATACAACACAAAAAGCTGAGTAAGAGGGCAAATTTTACAAGGCAATAACACAAACTGTTTAGAAGAGGGATACCAAAAGGGATTTCTTAAATGTTTTAATTCCATGAGGAATGAGAGACTAAAGAGGGACAAAATAAATATAAAGGTCATGAATTAAAGAATAAAATTCTAGAATAGACAAGAAATAAAGATAAATAATGAAGAGAGTGAAAATAATTATTTTTAGAAAAAGGCCCAGAAAATGAAAATGTAAAAGAAATAAAATAAATTTAAAGAGAATAAATTAAAGAGGATTTTACTTGACTATTTAATTGAAAGTGGAAAAAAAAGAGGGGAAGACTTAGACAACTACAAAAAAAGAAGAAAGAAAAATAATTAAGAAAATAAGCCAAACTCTAAAACTAGGTAAAGGGTAACAAATGGGAAGAGGTCTTGAGAGTGAAGGGAAGAGAAATTGAGTGGAATAGGGCTGCTATAACATAAATTAAAAGAATCAAGGAGATGTGTTCTCTTTACAGAGGAAGAAGGAAAAATCCTATTTAAATTTGTTTAGAAACAAATGGAAGAAAATACAAATCTACATCCTATGAGTTCAGATGAGAATAGATTACATAATTCATAAAATAAAAGAGTGAGAAATTAGATAAGAAAATAAAATTCTGCAACCTGTTGCTTACAAGTAATACAACTACCTCCCCCCCCAAAAAAAGCCCTAAGTAAACAACAACAAAAAAAGCACAGAATCAAAATGAGGAGATGGAAACAAAATTTACTATGCATCAAATGACAAAAAATCAATAATCATAATCATGCTATCAAATGAAGCAAAAGTAAAAATGGAAAATATAACAAGAAATGAAGCAGGATACTACATTTTATTTTAAGGATCCAGAGGGTAAAAATATCAATATTAAATATATATTGTAAATGTTTTAGCATGTACATTAACAAAACTTAAAAAACATTGAAATATTAGAAGACATAAACAGTAAAACAATAGAGATAAGGAATTTCAATATATCTTTTTCAGGTTAGGGTGAATCTAACAAAGAAAAAGATTAATAAAAGGGAAAATATAGAAATATACAAATTTCTGGAGAAGCTGGATCTAAAGAAACTTGTGCTGTCTTCTAAATGGGACGAAGGAATACATGTATTTCTCAGCACCACGTGGAAACTTTCCAAAAATTGATAATACATTGTGAATTGATAATACATGTGAACAAATGTAAAAAGGTAGAAATAATAAATATATCCTTTAGAGACCATAATGTAATAAAATAATAATCAGTTCAAGGGTCGTAAACAAAGACAAAGACTCAAATGGAGACCTAACAATGAAATCCTAAATAATGATTGGATCAAAGAACAAGTTATATAAACAATGAATGTGAAAAAAATGATGATGATGATGATGATGAATCAAATTACCAAAGTTTCTGGGATGCAGTCAAAGCAATCTGCAGGGAGAAAATACCATTCCTACAAATATGCATTAACAATGAGAAAAGGAGGGAATGAATGAGAAGAATATACTTAAAAAGTTAGAAGTCAGCAAAATAAATAGAGAGATTTTTTTAATAGAGGATAAATAAACTGGAACCAAAATCACAACTATAGAAATGACAAATGAACCTAAAATCTTGTTCTATGAAGAAACTAATAAAATTGATCAGCATTTAACCAATATAATAAAAAAGGTAGGAAATCAAATCAGCACAATAGTAAATGAACAAGATAAAATCACAACAAACCCATAAGAAACTTAAAAAAAGAATCATTTGAATCTATTATGCACAGTTATATGCTACCAAAACTGAGAATATAAAAAAAGAATACCTTTAAAACATAAAATACTCAAATTAACTAAAGAATAAATAGATATTTAAATAATCCAATCTCAGAAAAAGGTATAGACTAGCTACATAAGAAAATATCAAAGAAAAGACTCTTGGTCCTAATTGATTCAAAGAAGAATTCTATTAAACTTTTAAATAATTATTAGTAACCACAATGTACAAATTGTTTATAAAATTGGGAAAAAAGAAAACATTTTATGAAATTATTTTTATGTGACAAATATAATCCCAATGCTATACCAGGAACAAATAAAGCACAGAGGGAAAATTATGGAATAATATCATTAACATTTAGTGATAATTAAGAAAATTATATAAATCTTATCAGATAGACTACAGTCAATCATCCACAAAATCATTCATCATGAAAAAGTTGAAGATGGTTTAACATTAGGGGAAAAAAATCAATAAAACTATTCATAGTAAAAACAAAAAATTCAAAAATAACATGATTTTCACAATAGATGTGGGATAAAGCTTTTTACAATGTACAGTATTCATTTATGCGAGGAAGCATACAAAGTATAGGCAAATTTTTTAAAATTTCATTCAAAGTATTTACTTAAAACCAAAAGTAACCATCATATGCAATGAGGATACATAAGAAGATTTTCCAGGTAATGCAAGAATAAACAAAGCGCCCACTATCCCCATGTATTAGGTATAGAACTGGAAATGCTACACATAGCAACAAGAAGAGAAATTTAAGGTGAAAAAATAGATAAAGAGAAGATAAAAACTGATGACATGATGACTTACTTAGAAAATCCTAGGGAATAAGCAAAAATACAGTTTGAAACAATAACTTTAGTATTGTCATAGGCCCTCAAATATAAATAGGATTTCTATATAATAGCAATAAAAAAATCTAAGAAGCTATAATGTAAAGGGAACATTACATTACAAAATTAAAAATAATTATAAAATGAATAAAATATCTGGGGATCAATCTACCAAAGCACACAAAGTCAATCTACAGAAAGCACACAAAATATCTGTGTAGATTTAATTACAAATCTTCCTTAGAGAAATTTTAAAAAATAACTATTTATGGTTCAGTATCCCTTGTTGGGCTATGCTAACATAATGAAAATTACAATACTACCAAAGTTTTAATGTCAAACCAATCAAAGAAGGAATGGAATTACTTGAGCAGTTAAAAGATTTAGCTTTCATAAGGAGGATTATTATATATCCTGTGAAACATGTGATGGAGAAGGTAAATTATGAAGTCAGATTCTCAGTTGAGAGAGTTGATGGGGAGAGACCTCAGGGAGGTTGAAGGAGAGATAAAAAAAGGTTTGGAAGAGTTGCTACAGGGGTACAGTTGATAACAGGGGTATATTAGGATTGTCTAGCAACAGCGAGAGTTAAATTGAAGTTATATAACATTAATTTGTAGTGGACCCAGTCCAAATAGTTGCAGGATTTATTCCACCTTCATTCAGTAGGGTGTGTGCAGGAATGAAAGGGATGAATAGTGGTAGTGATCTAAGGATGAGAATTGGCTAGGCATAATTGGTGAAATAATAAAGGAGTCAGGGATTCAAGAGAGGAGGACAGTGTGAAGTTGAATTGATTCACCAAGAGGCCAACATGGAGCAAAGAGAAGAGATTGGTTAGTACAGGAGAGATGACCTGAAAGAGAATGTATGTGTATATGCAAATGTATGTATAAGTGTACACGTACATATATATATATGTGTGTGTGTGTGTGTGTGTATGAACACAAGTAGTTGTACATATACACATATTTATATGTACATGTAGGTATATATATATATATATATATATATATATATATATATATATATATATATATATACATATATATATATGTATGTATATATAAGCAAATATTATGACCTAAAGATAAGTAGTCAAAGTATATGAACAAAATTTCAAAGAAAGCACGGCAACATATTAGAAACCACATGAAAGCATGTTCCAAATCACTAAATTAATAAGAGAAATACAAAGCAAAACAATCTTGAGGTTTCACTTCACATTTTGGAAATTGGCAAAGATGACAAAAGATGGGAACAGTCAATATTTGTGAGATGGTAAGATGATTGGTACACTAGTGCATTGTTGGTGGAGCTATGAATCAGTAAAACCATTTTGGAAAGTAAATTGGAATTATGCAAATAAAGTAACTAAAATAGCCACAGCATTTTACTATTCTATGCTACATTATACTGTACTGTACCATACCATACCATACCATATCATACCATACTGTAATAATCTATACTGGGATTTTCATCTTATCAATAGACTCTTTGGTGTGCAAACTTAGTAATGCAATATCTTGACTGGTCTCAAGTATGTCCCTTCTCCAAATCTTCCTCCACACACTTGATACTGAATGGATTTTTTTCTTTCCTTTTTTCACTTTTTAAAAATTAATTAATTTTTATATTCATTTCTACAAGATTGTGAGTTTCAAATTTTCTCCCCATCTCTCCCCTCCCCCAACCCAAGATAGAATGCATTTTGATTACCCCTCCCCTCAGTCTGCCCTCCCTTCTATCACCCCACCCTCCTTATTCCCTTCCCCCTTACTTTCTTGTAGAGCAAGGTAGATTTCTATACCCCATTTCCTGTACATCTTATTTCCCAATTGCAAGTAAAAACATTTTTTAGCATTTGTCTTTAAAACTTTGAGTTCCACATTTTCTACCTTCTTCCCCACTGAGAAGACAAGTAATTCAACATAGGTTCTACATGTGTAGTTATGTAAAACACTTCCATAATAGTCATGTTGTGAAAGACTAGCTATATTTCCCTCCATCCTATCCCAACCCCCATTTATTCTATTTTTCTCCTTTGCCCCTGTCCTTTTCAAAAGTATTTGTTTCTGAATACACCCTCCCCCACTCTGCCCTCCTTTCTATGATCCCCCTGCTTATCTCCTACCCTCTTACTTGCCTGTAGGGTAATATATCCAATTGACTATGTATGTTATTCCTTCCTTAAGCCAAATCTGATGAAAGTAAGGTTCACATATTCTCTCTCACCTCCCTCCTCTTCTCCTCCATTGTGAAACCATTTTCTTGCCTCTTTTATGCAAGATAATTTATGCCATTCTCTCTTTCCCTTTCTCCTTCTCCCAATATATTCCTCTTTCACTCTTTCATTTTAATTTTAGATATCCCTTCATATTCAACTCACCCTGTGCCATCTATCTATCTGTCTCACTCTCTCTCTCGATGATCTATATGTCTGTTTGTCCGTATACATATACATAGATACATACATCCTCCAACTACCCTAATATTGAGAAATTTCTCATGAGTTAAAAATATCATCTGTCCATGTAGGAATGTATACAATTCAATTTTAGTAAGTCCTTTATGATTTCTCTTTCCTGCTTACCTTTTCATGCTTCTCTTGAGTCTGGTATTTAAAAGTCAAATTTTCTATTCAACTCTGGTCTTTTTTGGTGAGAATGCTTGAAAGTCCTCTGTTTCATTGAATATCCATTTTCCCCCCTGAAGTATTTATACTCAGTTTTGTTGGGTAAATGATTCTTGGTTTTTATCCTAGTTCCTCTGATGTCCAGAATATCATATTCCAAGACCTTTGATTCCTTAATGTAGAAGCTGCAAGATCTTGTGTTGTCCTGATTGTATTTCAACAACACTTGAATTGTTTATTTCTGGCTGCTTGCAATATTTTCTCCTTGACCTGGGAACTCTGAAATTCAGCTACAATAGGAAGTTTTCTTTTGGAATCTCTTTCAGGAAGTGATCAGTGAATTCTTTCAATTTCTATTTTACCTACTGGATCTAGAATATCAGGTCAGTTTTCCTTGATATATTCTTGAAAGATGATGAATAGGCTTTTTTTTTTTTTATCATAGCTTTCAAGTAGTCCAATAATTTTTAAATTAACTCTCTTGGATCTATTTTTTCATTCTTTTGGTTCTGTTTTATAGTTTCTTGTTTTCTCATAAAATCATTAGCTTCTGTAGAGGGCCGAGCTCTGAATCGTGGCCCCCTGGTGAGCCAGGAGATGCCCGGGGATAAAAACCCACCTTCGGGTGCTGGGAACGCCCCTTACAGAGCTGGCTCTGCCTCCAGGGCGGAACATGGGAGGAGCTCTGGCAGGGTACATAGGAGGGAACAAGGGAAGGTCGGGAGGACTGATGTAAGCAATAAAGTAAAGTAAAGCTGCCTCCTCGGGTGCACTGTTTGGTCATTCCCCTCCCCCACAGGAGGGGATTCCCCTCCCCACAGGAGGGGCCAGAGATGTCCGAAGACCGGGAAATCGGTTAGCTTACAGGGACTGTAAGCTTCCAGGCAACAGCTTGGAGACAGCCCGGAGCAAGCTTCCATTTGCTCCATTCTAATTTTTAAGGAATTATTTTCTTCAATGAGCTGCTGGACCTCCTTTTCCTTTTGGCCAATTGTGCTTTTTAAGGCATTCTTATTCTTCTCCTCATTGGCTTTTTGAACCTTTTGGCATTTGGGTTAGTGTATTTTTAAGTTCCTATTTCCTTCAGTATTTTTTGGGTCTCCTTTAGCAATCTGTTGACTCTATTTTCATAATTTTCTTCCATCACTCTCATTTCTCTTCCTAATTTTTCCTCTATTTATCTTCCTTGATTTTCAACATCCTTTTTGCTCTCTTCCATGGCCTAAGACCAATTCATATTTTTCTTGGAGGCTTTTAATGTAGGAGCTCTGACTTTATCTTCTTCTGTTTGTATGTTTTGATCTTCTTTGTTACAAAAATAAGATTTTATAGTCTGAGTATTTTTTTACACTATTTGCTCATATTCTCAGACAAATACTTGACTCTTTAACTCTTTGTCAAGGTAGATCTCTGCTTCCTCTGGGGGTTGGGGTGGGTGTACTGTTCTAGGCTTCAAGGGTTTTGTATCAGCTTCTTGATTCCCCACCATCTGTGGGCCCAGAGCTCCAGAACCAGCTGCTAGCACTGCCTCTCTCGCTCACCTCTCTCACTGCAGGGTTGGGGCCAGATCCCTGGGGACCTTGCAGCTCTTTCACCCAGGTCCAACAGAGCATGCCTATTGACCTTCTATACTGTCTTTGGTGTTTGTGGGTTGAGAAGTTGGGAAACCACCATAGCTGCCAGTGACCTAGTTCCCTGAGATCTGCTCCAGTCTTTTACTTAGGCACAGCCTACATTATACTGTGCTCCACTTCCAGCATGGTGCAATATACTCTTTCTGTCAATCTTCTATGTTATCTTTGCTTGAAGATTTGTTTTACTCTGTCATTTTGTGAATTCTATGGTTCTAGAATTTATTTACAGCCATTTTTTACAGGCATTTGGAGGAATTTGGGTGGAGAGCTCAAGCAGGTCCCTGCTTCTACTCAGCCATTTTTGGCTCTACCCCTGGATTTTTCTTTTATGTAAATCTGACCATGTCACTTCCATACTCAAAAATTCTAGTGGTTTCTTTTTTGTCTTCAGAATAAAATGCAAACTTCTCTGATTAGTTTTTAAACTCCTTCAGAATCTTGCCCCAAACCCATCTTTTTAGATTCTTAGCTATCAAAAAACCAAATCCTGAGGTCGAGATAAGCTACCTAACTTTCTATTCTCCACATAGCACAATCCATCTCCTATCTCCAAACCATTGTCTTTGCCATCCACCATGCTTGGAATGACCTGTCTCCATACCTCTATTTCCTGTAATTTCTTTCTTCCCTCAAGATGCAATTCCAGAACCACTTTCAACAGAAATTCTTTCCTAAATCGCTCAGATATGAGTGACTCCTCCTTAAACTGCCTGGTATTTAATACTTTGTATTTATTCTTATCTGCCTGTTTCTGCCTGTTTTTCTATCTCAATAGACAGATAGACAGACAGACAGGCAGATAGATAGATAGATAGACAGACAGACAGACGGACAGATAGATAGATGATAGATAGATAGATAGATAGATAGATAGATAGATAGATAGATAGATAGATAGATAGATAGATTATAGATAGGTAGAGATAAAAAGCAAGAAAATGATTGTTGTCCTTCCTTCTTGAAGAGGACCAAAATGACATCAGTATGCTAGAGTCAAGTTTCAGTGTGTCTGGCTGTCACTGATCAGACCAAAATAAACTTGGAATGCTCTACCACAGATGGAGTACAAATAATCTTTGTGAACATTTAGGGTAGATACTCTAAATTTGCATATCGTGCATTTCCTTTGAGCTGTTTCAATCCTACTTTTCTCACAGAACACAGCACCTTCTCTGATGTGGGCACACCATGCTGAGCTGTCCTGTGCCAGTGTCTCCCATGTCACACAATCCATGACAAAGTTCTGAAGAGAGACCCTGAGGATGTTGTTGAATCACTTCTTCTGACCACAGTGTGAGAGGTTGCCCTGTGTGAGCTCTACATAAAAGTCTTTTTGGCAACCATATGTTTTGCATTCAATCAATGTGGCCAGCTCATTGGAGTTGTGCTCTCTGAAGCAGATTTTGAATGCTTGGCAGTTTAGTTTGAGAAAGGACTTTAGTAGCTGGCACCTTATCCTGCAGGTGATCTTCAGAATCTTCCTAAGACAATTCAAATGGAAGTCATTCAGTTTCCTGGCATGACTCTGGCATACTGTCCAGGTTTCATAGGCATACAAGGAGGTCAACACAATGGCTCTGTAGACCTTCAGTTTGATGAGTTAACACCTCTTTTCTCCCATACTTTTCTTCCGAGCATCCCAAACATTGAGCTATCTCTAGCAATGCATGCATCAGCTTCATTATCAGTGTGTACATCCCTGAATAGTACACTACCAAGGTAGGTGAACTTATCTGCAGCACTCTAAATTTCTTCATTTGCTGCAACCAATGGTTCCATGTATGGATGGTACAGTGGTGGCTGATGGAGCACCTGTTTTTCTTGGTGTTGTTAGTCCAAAATTAGCAAAAGCAGCAGAGAATTGATCCATACTTAGTTGCATCTTAGTTTCAGAGGCTACATTGAGTGAACAATCATCTTTGAACAGACAATCATGCACCAGCAGTTCCTCTACTTTGCTATTGGCTTACAGCCTTTTCAAGTTAAAGAACTGACCATCAGTATGGTGGCTGACCTTGATACTTCATCCTCATGGAAAGCATTTGAAAACATGGCTGAAAACATAATGCTAAAAAGCATGGGAGCAAGCACACAGCCTTATTTCACTCCATTGGTGACTGGGAAAGCATGAGAGCATTGTTGATTATACAGAACCCAGCAAATATGCCATTCGTGAATTGATGTACAATGCTAATGAACTTGTCCAGGAAACCATATTTTGAAATAATTTCCCATAAGCTCTCATGACTGATAGTATCAAAGATCTTGGTCAGATCTTCAAACATTGTGTACAGATCTCTGTTCTGCTCCTGGCATTTTTCTTGGAGTTACTGGGCAGCAAACACCATATCACCTATTCTTCAGTCCTTTCTGAAGCCATACCAGGTATATGACATTCTTCCAGGTGAAGGATGAGCCTATTAAGGGGGACTCTGGCAAGAATTTTGCCAGCAATGACTAAAAGAAAGACTCCCCCGCTATAATTGTCGCAGGACAATCTATTTCCTTTTCCTTTATAGAGATGGACAGTAGAAACATACTTGAACTCCTGGGGGATAATGTCCTCTTGCCATATAACTTGGAAAACAGTCAGCTTTTGTATGCGCAATGGACCCTTTACCTTGCAAATCTCCACTGGAAAGGAATCAACACTAGGTGCTTTGCACATGAAAGGAGTCTATTGGCATTCAAAGCCTCTTCTTCAGTTGTAACTTCAGCTAGGGAGGGATTAACTTCAACTTGAGGTAAATAGTCAGTGGCCTCAGCGTTGATTGATGATGGTCCATTGAGAAAACTATGGAAGTGTTAAGACAATTTTTTGAGGATCATATCCTTATCTCTAATCAATGTAGCTCCATCAGCACTGAGTAGTTGAGATGCTCCTTTGGCCTATAAGTAACCTTTAGAGCATCATAAAAGTGCTTTGGATGGTTGCTATCAGCATAAAACTGAATTTCCTTTGCCTTCTTACTGAGCTAAGAACCCTGCATCTCTCTGTGTCATTTGTATTTTACTTTTGATGTAATTAAATACTGTTCTCTTAGAGATGTATAAACTATTCTTTGGATAAACCCTATGGAGTTCTTATTTTTCGTTTAGCACGTTCTGAATTTCCCCAACATTTTCATCAAACCAGTCTTGATATTTGCGAGTGTTCTGACCCAGATGAGCAAATGCAACATTATACACCAAATCTCTGAAAACTGCCCACTCCTTTTCTGCTCCACTGTTGCCAACTGTGTGTTGGTTCAATTTTCCCTCCAAATCAACAGTACACTGTTCCCCCTCAGAGAAGCACTCTAATCTATTGCCATTAATTCTCCTGGTAGTCATCTTGCCTTGTGTCTGCCACTTTTGATGAATGCAAATATTTTGCTTGGAGAAGATTAAGCCTATGTTCAGTCCAGCACTCTGTGCCACACATTGCCTTTGTCACTTTGTCACTGTGTCTCTTCTCCTTACAATCACATAGTTTATTGAATGCCAATGTTTGCTGTGAGGGAGTATTCATGAAGTTTTATTATGTTTAAATAACAGAAAATAGAGTCGGTGATGTGAAGATTAGGAGATACACAAGTCTTCACTAGTGAATGATCACTGCTGTTGCTGTTTCCAACTCCATTCCTTCCTAGGACTCCCTGCAAGTCTGTTAGTCTGAGTCTACTCTACCTTTAAAGTCACCCAGAATTATAAGTTTGTCCTCTTTTGGCACATTGATGATAAGAGTCTCCAGGTCTTCATAAATCTTTTCTTTGACCTCATCCAGGTTCATCATGGTGGAAGCATAGTCACTGATGATGGTGGTGTGACGTTTTTCTGTGAGTGGCCATCTCATTGATATGAGCCTGTCATTCACTTCTTTTGCTAAGCATACAAGCTTGTTGACTAGTTTTGTTTTGATTGCAAAACCTATATGAACTTCATTGCACTCCCCTTCACTGTGGCCACTCTAGAAAAATGTGTATCCAACTGCAGCTGCAGTAAGCTGGCCATCGTTTGCCAGTCTTGTTTCACTCAAGGCTGCTGTTTGGTTGTAATGCCTGCTGAGTTCTCTTGCAACAAGAGCTGTTCATCTTTCAGGTCTACTGGATTTTGTATTGTTGATAAGTGTGCTGATGGTAAGTAGAATTATCTTTGCAGACATTTTTGTATATTTGTTTGTGTGTGTTTTGACTTCAGAATGGGATTCCCTACCTGCCATGGTAATCAGGCCAGAACTGAGTAAACTGATAATTTTTAGGGCACCTTTTTAGCCCCTTCCTCATCCTAGGATGTGAGCAGTGCAATCCTTAAAAGGCTGCTCAGACACCCAGGGCGTTGCCAAATTCCACTGATGCTTCCAGTGAGAAATGACTCTATGGCCTGGGACACCTGTGTGCCGCACTGTGACTACAGCTCCCAGAGTATCCTCACCTGCTGCTTTGTCACTTGCCTGTCACTACAGGACTTTGGGATAGGCAAAATAGTATGGGTAATGTTTTTTGATTCATTCATAAATTGAATTTAAGTTAGTCAGACTTGCACAAAGTCATCAGAGTCACTCTCTCCTCCAGAGTCCAGTAGGGGGGATGGCCCTGATGTCTTCAATGTCTAATCAAGCTCTAAACACTCCACAACACCTGCTTCATCTGCCTTATGGCCACTGAAACAAATTGTTCTCATCCACCCATTCCACCAGGGAAAGTCTTCATATGCTTGAGGTAGACACCCTCTAACTCACCAACAGGTCTAAGACACCTCAGTTACCTTCAACCTGGTTTAGCCCATGAAAATGGTTTACTGGGTTGTGGTGATTGGGCATGCTACAGCTTCTTGGAGCCACAGATGAGAGTTAGGTATAACAGGTGGACATCAAAGTGGAATGCAGCCCCGAAAAGGGCTCAGCTGCCCTGACACCAGAGATACTACTCTTCCTTGAACACACCCTATACACTGGTAGATAGATGAATAGATAGGTTGATAGATAGATAGATAGATGATGGATAGATAGATAGATTGATAGATAGATAGATAGATAGATAGATGTCATATATTTATTAGACAAATAGATATAGAATATTATTATGTTTCCACTGAGGATCAGAAAGTGGATCAGAAGATTTGAGTTCAAATCTGATCTCAAATGCTTCCTAGCCGTATGACTCTGGGCAAGTCACTTATATAGAGATATCTGTTTATCTATCTACCTACCTATCTATCTATGAGAGGTGCATATGTAGGCATATATAATCTACACATATAGGTATATATATATATATATATATATATATATGTGTGTATACACCAAAAATATACATACACATGCAGGAATATATGTATATACCTATATATGTTGTATGTATGTATGTATGCATCTATATATGTGTATATTCTTGTTGTCACCTCTCCCATTACACTAAAAATTCCTGGAAAGTAGAAGTTATTTCATTCATTTTATTTATCTGTCCAATATCTACCACAGTGAGTGTCCTATACCAGGAACTTATTAAATAGTTACTGAATTTCTTTTTTGTCTTTTGGTCCTTTGTAGTTTTAGTGCTGAACAGAATGTCTTACAGTACGAAAAAGTGGAAACAAAAAGCCTTGTCCCAGAAGTCAGAGTATGTGTATTGGGATTCTTCCTTTGACATATATGACCTTGGGCAGGGCACAAACTCTCCTGAGCATCAGTTTCCTCATGTAGAAAATGAATGTGGTCTCATAAATTCAAAATGAAATACATCAAAATACATAAAATCTGATTAATAAATGTTTGTTAAATTTTAAAATGGTTATATGACTTGCCCAAGGACAAATGGCAGAGTAGTAAATACAATTCATGTGCTCTGATATACAGTCCAAAATTGTTTCCAAGTCAAATTAATAATCATTTTTAAAGGACTGTGACAAGTACTTGGCTTACAAAGAAAGGTAAAAACAGTTCCTGTCCCTGTCCTCAAGGAGCTCACAGTCTGATAGAGTAGACAGTATGCAAACCATTATGTACAAATTTTATACACAGATAAAATACATACATATATACAGAGAGGGAGAGAAAGGAGAGAGAAAGCTCAAAAGGAATGGAACTAGCATTAAGGAGGCTTGGGAACTGCTTCTCAGAGGAGAGATTTTAGCTGGGATTTTGAAGGAAGCCAAGAAGCATACGTGAGGATGGAGGGAATTCCAGGAATGAAGCAGATTTGGTGAAAATGTAGTTTTCAGGTGGAGTTGAGAAACAGCAAGTTGGCCAGAGTGACTAGATAGTAGAGTACTTAGTATTAAGGGGTAAGAGGAATGGAGAGACAGGAGGAGATAAGGTTATAAATGGCTTTAAAATTCAAACAGAAGATTTTATATCTCATCTAGGAAACAACAGAGAACAACTAGAACTTACTGAATAGAGGAAGAACATGTATCCGATAATTTCTGTTATCTATACTGCTGTCCCTGACATTGATGCACTGTCAGGAAACCACAATATTCTGTTACAAAAATACTATTTCATAAGAGTTAGAAGGGGGGAAAATGGGTTTAAAGGGCAAACATCAGCCATATTTAATTAGTTAGACTAGCTCATTCCCTCTCAAGAATTTTGATGAATTGGGGTTTTTCATGTACTAGATAATGATAATGGATATTCCCAACATACAGAGAGGCATACTCATATTTGTTGATTGATGGTCAGAAACCCTAGTGTATTTGCTATAAGCAAAGGCTTGAGTTTTCTTAACTCATTCAAATTTGAATGATTTGTTGAATGTCAATGACACTGTTAAATATAAGAATGACTAAGGTAAACGCCCCTCTCCATCCCCCACATACTGTGTAGAATGATTCCATTGTTTTGTTATATGGAGGGGGAAATCTGCCTTTGGGAGCACAGCTCTCTCTGTCTTACCTGATGATGAAGTCTGACATTGCTGTAGACTTGTTAGTCAACTTTTTTGTAGGATACATTCTTTTCATTCCTTTGAAACTTTTCCTGGGAAAATTTTCTAATTTTCTGGCAGACTCCCCTGAAATAACACAACAACATTAGTAAATCTCAGAAAAATGCATAGAGTTTTCTCCCCAAGGAATTTTTTTCTCTGGTACCAATGGTTTCATCGCTATCCCAGTGCCTTGCCTGGGGTGCTCATTCCATTAGCGGTGCTGTCAAAATTTTTGGTCTTATGACTTTCACACATTTAAAAATTATTTAAGACCCTCTACCCCACAAGCTTTTGTTTATATGAGTTAGATCTATCAGCCTTTGCCATATTAGAAATTAAAACATCTTAGTATTATTAAGAAAGAAGTTGTGATTTCAAGGGCTCCCTGAAAGTGTCTTGGGTAACCCCAAAGATTCCCAGCCCACACTTTGAGAACCTCTGCATTACAGATTCAGAATGCTGTTGAGACAGAAGCACAACTAACTCTAGGGATGTTCATAAACTACGCCAGGGAGTATGATTTGCTCCATTGAGTTCTTTCTCTTTTTCCTAGCATATTCTCATGTATTTACTTCAACTAATTGTATTGAGGAAACTAATTTGTAAATTGTAATAGAGGACTATAGATATATGTTGGTAATTGCAGTTGTCACAGAATCATAGAATTACAAATTTAAGAACTGGAAGGGGCTTCAGTGCCCAAGTAGTCTGAATCCGTTGGGAAAGGAATCCCCAAAAGCACATACCCAGTAAGTGGTCATCCAGCCTCAGGATTCTTCCATTATATCCCTGAGGCATCCCACTCCATTTGTGTTTGTTATAAGTATTAGGAAGTTTTCCCTGATATCCTGACTCAATTTGCTTCTTTGTAGCTTCCCCCATTACTCCTAGTTCTGCCTTCTATGACCAGACTTAATTTTAATGTCTCTTCCCCATACTAACCATTCAAATCCCAGATTTAAAGTTGTCAAGGAACTTAGAGTCCTTGGGAATATTGTGTTCAATATGCTCATTTGATAGGTAAAGAGACTGGAACAGAGAGAGTTTAAGGGTCAGATAGCTAGTCATCATAGAGAAGATACTTGAATCCTAAACTTCCTGGTTCTGACTCCGGAGCTCTCGACACCATGCATCGCTATGTGTCTCTTGTTCAAATATTTTTTAAAAAAAACATATTTATGCTCCTAACCACTACCTTGCAGTCTTCTCTTCTCCAGACAAAATATTCCTGGTTCTCTCATCTGCTTCTCATAGGGCATTTTACCAACCTGGCTGTTCTCTGTACCCCACAGCTTACAGCTCCGCTGTGTGGTCCAGAACTGAACACAATCCTCCAGATGTAGTCTGACCAGGGTAGAGTTTAAAGGTATTCCATTTATTCCCTGGTTATCTAAACCCTGGGATATGCTGGAGTCAGTGCTAATTAACTGAATTGTTAAATTTCACTGTGAGCACTTACACTTCACTGGATAAATCGCGATTTGATTTACTGTTTTGTATTGCTTTAGACTTAAGAATCTCATAGTAATGACGATGAAACTAGAAGTGTGTGTGAATATTTTTGTCTTGATGAGCTTGGTTGTTAAATATTTACCAGCACACTCCTGTATTGCTGGTCTACAAACATTGCTTGAGCACAGCAAGAAGCAAGTAGAAGGCTCAATAAATGAAGTAATTTTTAGATTAAAGGACAGGACCGCCAGCCAATTAATGCTGCTTCTGCTGCTGCTGCTGCTGCTGCTGCTGCTGCTGCTGCTGCTGCTGCTGCTGCTAGCAACTGTCCTTTCTATAGTACTTTAGAGTCTGCTTTTATATCATTCTAACCTCACAACAACACAACACCCCTGTCTGTACATCTCTTCATGCAACTTGAGAAGGAATTCTCTTTTTTCACTTTTAGTCACACTTGTTAGCTACATTGAACTTGTAGTCCACTAAAACTTTCAGATCTTTTTCAAACAAAACTGTTAAGTTCCTTTAGCTCTCTGCCAGTGCTTATAAGAAATAGTTGTTTATTGGGCCTTGGTCTCTAGAGGGCCCTGGTAAGCAAAGGTATCCCTAGGAAACAGAAAATTAGGATAGTTCCCCCTAATCAGCTGTTTTAGGTAACTAGAACTCTGAAAAAACTCAGGAGGCCAGTTGGGAGAACAGCAATTTCCCATTCCTATTCATGCACATACTCATTAAGCTGCATATTTTCTTTAGTGACAGCTTTCAAAAGAAAACAACAGCAAAAACCTCCTTCAAGGCTGCCGCAGGGTTTGACTTCCTGTAACTCTATCTCACTTAAATCCGGTTTACGTGCAAGTCAAAACATCACTTCTTGATGTCCTTGGTCCTCTTGGAAAACAAAGTATGAGCAACAGCAATAGTTTAACTAAATTTTATCTGGAGAAGAAAGGGAAAATTATGAGTTTTCATTTGACTTTTATGCCCTAAGTCTACAACGGATGGCCCTGATGCTGGAGCTAATTAAGCATCTGGAAATGTATGATTAGAGAGGCTTAGGGCTGGGGAAAAGGTATAGATGGTAAGACCCAGAGACTAGACAAGGTGAGCTTGAAGAGCATCAGATTCGTCACTAGACCTGTCTCTTGATTTGATTATTACAGAAACTGCCAAACTTTGCCAGAATTACATCCAGCACCAAAGATGGCTTCCCTGTCTGCTGGTCCCCAGCTTCAGTCTCCCCACTTAGCACCTCTGAGCTAAGGTGAGTAGCACAAGCCAATAGTTAGATAGTTTCTAGGAAGCAAAGACTTATAACCTGTCCTGACTCAGTAGTGGATTCCCCCTGCCCTACCCACCCATACCAGGAAGGTTTTGATATTCAGCTTGGCCTAATAACTTCTTAACTGTAGAATAAAGATAATAATACCCCATCTGGAAAGTGTGTGCAGACATAAAGACTTACACTTTGAGCAGTCCTTTTGAAATTGATTCCCACTTCTAACTCCCCAAGGTCTTGGTTGATTGCTTCCAAACCCTGGCATGCCTGACTTCTTGATGGCTAGGCTTGCCTGATCAGAGTTGTGAGCATGAAATAAGATGGGGTTGAAGGGAAGTCATCCCCACCAACCTACCAACTAATGGACAAGTAACAGTAACAGTAAGACCATTACCAATATATATTAATAAAATGGAGTATGGATTTTCTTTTTAATTGATTGAATCTCTTTAATTATGTCTAGGTAGCACAGTAAAGCCTTGGAGTTGGAGTCAAATGACCTGAATTCAAATCATAACTCAGACACTTACTGTGTGACTCTGGACAAGTTACTTAGCTTCTGCCTGTCTCAGTTTCTTCAGCTGTAAAAGGGAATGAGAATAGCACCTACATCTCAGGGTTGATATAAGAGTCAAATGAGATAATATCTGTAATGGGCACTGTGCCTGGTATATAGTAGGTGCTTAATAAATGCTTTTTTCCTTGTCATTTTCCTCTCTTTCCCACCCTTCTCCTCTCTTCTTTTTTTCTTTTTTTCTCCTTCTCCTCCCCTTTACCATTCCTATCCCCTACCTTCCTTCGGAGATATTGTCTCTATGCCTGTTCCTGAAGTCAAAAGCATCTCTGTGAGACCTCAGCAGAGCACAATGTGCTCTAACCAGTCCAGAGGGAGACCCTGCAAGGGGCAAACCTTCAAAGCCACAGATCTCTTCATCTCTGAGATGGACAGTCACAGAGCCCTGGAGAAGCCCTTTGCTTCTGCCTAGGCTTTTGATGCTGTAACCATTTGCAAAGGGCTCTAATCCAGACAGAAACATCTAATGAGTCAAAACTGACTTCTGACAGAAAAGGGACATCCTTTGGATCTGTGATTTGTCAGCTTTAATCAGCAGTAATTGCATCACACAGGTGCACTAAGATTCTGTGTGTTTAGACTTGGAAGGGGATCCTTCCCTAGCTGCAATCCCCAGTAGCTTAAGTTTACATATGGAGGCCTGTCTGGGTTTATCAGGTTGACTGATATTTCCTTATTTTGTGGTTGGCGTTTGCCCTGGGGAGGAATTTGACCAGGGAAAGGAGCATCTGAAGGAAAATCTTCCTGAAGTCTGAGGATGCTGCTGTCAGCCTTTAAAGAACAGGGGGCCTAGTGAAACTCCTGAAAGCTAAGGTATGGAATGTAAACGAAAACACACCCTAGCTGGTTGGCTGGCATGCAGGCAGGAGAGCACGGGAGAAGCATCACAGACACAGCCTCAGTAGATGTTTTTTAAAAGGAGGAGGAGTAAAAAAAATGGAGTTTGAAATACATACATATATATATGTATGTATACACACATATATACATATAAATGTATACACATATACGTGCACACATATGTATGCATGTATATTCCCATATATATGTACACATATAAGCATTATGTGTATATACTTACATATATATATATAAACATCCACATATATGCACATATATATAATACATGTATACATCCACACATCCCTCATTTGGGATATGAATCATTTGTGTTTCTGGATTATAGATCTCAACCTAAGACCTCATCTATCTAGCCCCTAATTTTTACTGATGAGGACAACGAGCTCTGCTTCCCGCCCCCCCAAAGTTCAAGCCATAGAGCTACTTTAGTAACAGAAGTAGAATTTCAATTTAACTCCTCTAGATTTCAAATCTAATGCTTTTTTCCAGGGTACCAAACTTAGAACTTTTTAAGTCCCTTTCTTTGCTACAAGACCTAGTACGAAGGTCACTGGGTTTATTTTTTAAATGTAAATAGCATTTTATTTTTTCCTCAATTACACATAAAGATAGTTTTCAACATTCATTTTTTATAAGATTTTTACTTCCAAATTTTTCTCTCTTCCTCCCTTCTCTTCTCCCAAAGAAGGCAATCAATATGATATAGGTTATACATGTGCAATCATGTTAAATATACTTCCTCATTAGTCATGTTTTGAAAGAAGAAACAGAACAAAAAGAAAAAAAACCATAAAAAAACCTGTGAAAAAGGTGAAACTAGTATGCTTTGATCTGCATTCAGACTCCATAGTTCTTTCTCTGAATTTGGAGAGCATTTTCTATCATGGGTCTTTTGAAATTGTCTTGGATTATTGTATTGCTGAGATAATTGATGATTGCACAATGTTGCTGTTACTGTATATAATGTTCTCCTGGTTCTGCTCACTTCACTCAACACCAGTTCACATAACTTGCCAGAAGACCATTGGATTTACAGCCAAATAAACTGAGTTTGAAATATACCTATTTATCACCTTTGTGAGCATGGGCAAGTTATTCACCCTCTTTAGGCTTTAGATCAGTTTCCTTATGTGTCAAAGGAGGGGCATGGACCGAATGACCTCTAAGGGCCTGTCTAGCTCTAAATTCTGTGAGCCCATGAAGTCTTTTCCAACTGTTCCCTGGACAGATTATGAAAAAAGATGTGATGACATTTTGACCCAGATATCTCACTACTCAGAATATGCTCCAAGAGGGTCAATGACAGAGAATGAGGTCTCATATATAGGAAAATAGTCATAGCAACACTTCTGTGATAGCAAAACCTGGAAACAAAGTGGACCCCATTAAATAGCTGAACAAACTGTAGTATACAAGTGTAAAGAAATATTTTTTCCATCACAAGCAATGAGGAAAATGAAGAGTGGAGTGAGGAATTTCCCTTAGACTGTAGTTCAATCTTTAATATTTGTGTAGGAGACCCTGTCTATTTTGACTTTTAAACTGGATGTTTCTGAGACTCCTGTCTTTGTAAATCCCAACACACATGGAATCATATAACATTTAGGGTTGGAAGAGACCTAAGAGATACAGTCCAAGTGTTTCATTTTATAAAGAAGGAAATTCCTCAAGAGGCCTAGAAAGGGGAAAAGGATTACCCAAGGCATCAATGTTAGGTAGACACTAATTCACCAGGAGTTATGGTTTGGGGTTACCATAACTGTATGGCCATATATGAGATTTGGAGTTTTTGTGGGCTAATCTATCATTCCAGGAAGAGTTCTCTCCAAAACAATGCAATTTATAACTCTGTTGCCACTGACTTAAGCTGTTGTTCTTAAGAGTGGAGATCATTTATTCACTTAACAAACCATCACTTAGCTCCTAAAGATGGGGAACTCATAGCCCCTGTTTATCAAGAGTTCTCAAACTAGGTGAAGAAACAAGAGTATCATACCACAGGATATTTGGAGAGAGCTCTCATTTCATTTGAGAGAATCAGCGAAAGCTTTGAAAAAGAATTTCAGCTAGACCTTGAAAAATGAGATACTTTTTGAAAAGTAGAGGAAAAAAGCAAAGGTATTCCAACTGGAAGAAGATGATGAGAAAAAATTATAAAATATTGGTTCCATTCACTCACAGTGAATTCAGTTTGCTAACAATATAGCCTATCTAAGGGAGTGGAGGAAAATAATCAAATGGTAGACTACGGCTAGATCTTAAGTGTGTCTTGAATGCTGTTCTAAAATAGTCCAACTTAACTTGGTAGGCAGTTGTAACCACTGAAAATTTTTCAGCTAGGATGACAAGAAGAAAGATGAATTTTAGGAAAATTTGTCTATTAATTAAACTTAAAATTGATTGGGAGAATGGAGACAATTAAAAGGCTATTGCAATAATCCAGTGGAAAAGTAATGAGGCCAGGCATATTGGCATACCATTTGAATCCCTGAAGGTAGGTGGTGCAGTGTAGAGAGCACTGGAGTCAGGAAGATGTGAGTTCAAATCCAACATCAGAAACTTACTAGCTATGTGACCTTAGGCAAGTCATTTAACACATTTGCTTGAGTTTTTACAACTGTAAATTTGGAGCAATAACAATGCCCTGTCACCCAGCATTGTTATAAGGCTCAAAGGAAATAAAATTTTAAAATACTTGGTATACTTCCTGGTATAAAATAGTTATTCCCTCTCTTACCTCCCCTTGCTAGTGACAAGGCTGAGAATGGTGGATGAATTGAATTCAGGATTTCTGAGTCTAAAGTGTTATTTGACAGAGACAGAAAGAAATTAAGAAGGAAAGAAAGTGAGGAAGAAAGAAAGGAAGAAAGGAAAGGGAGGAAGGAAGGAAGGAAAGAAGGAAGGAAGGAAGGAAGGAAAGAAGGAAGGAAGGGAAGGAAAGGAAGGAAAGAAAGGAAGGAAAGGAAGGAAAGAAAGGAAGGAAAGGAAGGAAAGGAAGGAAGAAAGGAAAAGAAGGAAACTAAGAAACAAAAAGATTAATAAGATTTTGAACTAGGGTAGGGCAGTGGGAACTGAAAAGTGATGTATGAGATGATATATGAGATGATATATGAGATACAGTGAGAAGGTAGAATTGGTAGGATTTACACTATACTGATACAATTTTAGGATTTACAGTGTGGAAAGACAAGAGACTTTGAATTTACTAAGAAGGAATGCTATATGAGTTATGTATTTAACTATACATCTGGATAATATTTATCCTCTTGGATTTTCCAGCGTAGACAGACCAGGCAGTCAGTCAACTCCCCAGTGCCTTACATGTAGGAAATAATAAGCATTTGTCGAAAGTTGCAGAATAAGTCCAAATGGGTACATGATCTAGGTATAAAGGCTGATACTATAAACAAATTAGGGGAGCAAGAGACAGTGTATTTGTCAGAATTATGGAGAATGGAGAAATTTATGGCCAAACAAGAGACAGAGAACATCATGAAGTGCAAAATGGATAATTTTGATTACATTAAATTGAAAAGTTTTTGCACAAACAAACCCAATGCAACCAAGATTAAGAGTGAAGCAGAAAACTCAGAAAGAATTTTTACAACTAGTGTCTCTGACAAAGGCCCCATTTCTACAATATATAGGGAGCTGAGTCAAATTTGCAAGAATACAAGTCATTCCCCTGTTGATAAATGGTCAAAGAATATAAACAGAGGAAGAAATTAAAACTATCTATAGTCATATGAAAAAATGCTCTAAATCACTACTGATTGGAGAGATGCAAACCAAAACAACTCTGAGGTACCACATCACACCTATCACATTGGCTAATATGACAAAACAGGAAGATAATAAATGTTGGAAAAGATGTGAGAGAATTGGAACACTAATTCATTGTTGGTAGAGCTGTGAACTGATCCAACTATTCTGGAGAACAATTTGGAACTATGTCCAAAGGGCTACAAAAATAAGAATATCCTTTGACCCAGCAATATCACTTCTAGGGTTGTATCCCAAAGAGATCATAAAAATGGGAAAAAGTCCCAGATGTACAAAAATGTTTATAGCAGCTCTCTTTGTGGTGGCCAAGAACTGGAAATCAAGGAGATGCCCATCAATTGAAGAATGGCTGAACAAGTTGTGGGGTATGAATGTAATGGAATACTATTTTGCTATAAGAAATGATGAGCAGTAGGACTTCAGAAAAACCTGGAAAAACCTATATGAACTGATGCTGAGTGAAATGAGCAGAACCAGAAGAACATTATACACAGTAACAGCCATAGTGTGCGAGGACTGTTTCTGATAAACTAAGCTCTTCACAGCAATGCAAGGACCTAAAACATTCTCAAAGGACTCTTGAGGCAAGATGCCATCCATATCCAGAGAAAGAACTATGGAATTGGAATGCAGAATGAAGCAGATTATTTTCTCTTGTATTATGTTTTGTTTTGGTTTGGTTTTTCTCATGATTTCTTCCATTTGTTTTAATTCTTCTATGCAACATGACTAATGTGAAAATATGTTTAATAAGAATGTTATGTGTAGAATCCATATAGGATTGCATGCTATCTTGGGGAGGGAGGGGAGAAGGAGGGGGAGAAAATTTAGGACTTATGGAAGTGATTGTTGAAAACTGAAAACAAATAAATATTTTTAAAAAGTTGCAGAACAGATTTTTGTTCAGTATAGGAAGAAAATGTCTGAAAGTTACTCAAAATGTGAATAAGATAATGAACCCCCTTTCTCTAATATTCTTCAAGCGAAGGCTGGATAACTATATGTTGGGGTGTATACAGAGGATTCTTGGTAAAAAGAGGTTGACCTAGACATCCTCTAAAGTCCATTTCCCTTCTGAATTGCTTCTCTTTCTTATTCCTCTTTGGCCTGGTTTTCACTCAAAGGAATCCACAATATACTTTATTACACATGAACCTATATGTTCTGTTGGATCGAAAAAGGGTGAATAGTAGAAAGATGATGGGATTTGTTTGGAGGTCAACGTGAGTTGGTCAAATATAGGTTTCACGGACTCAGGAGAATCAGGATTTAGAACAGGAAATGTTTTGGAGACGATTCAGCGTAATATTCTAATTTAAAGTTTGAGAAACCAAGGCCAGAGACATAAAGTAACTTGGCAACGTTCACAGGGTTAGGAACTGGCTCTTGTGACTCTAATATAGTTTTCTTTCCACAGTGTATCACAATGCTACTAAACCTTTTTAAAGGAAGAGTGATCCTTGACTTTGCACTAAAAGAGGAGACACTTACAGTATGTTATAGCCTTCTTGGGTGCAGCCTTTTGACTGAGTCCGAGTTTCACAGAATAAATCCTTTTATTAAGGGGATTTGTTATGTGAAGTTTGGATTCAGTCAAAGGGCCAGACCTGAGGAACTAGAGAGCAACATGTGGCCTTGAAATCTCAGCAGTGCATTTGGAGTAAGAGGATCTGGGTTAGAATCCCATTCCTGCTACCTTTGGGACTGTGGAAAGAGTCACCTAAATTCTATCCTTCTCAGATTTTTTCACCTCTAAAGTGAGGTTAAGCTACAAGGCCTCTAAATTTTCTTCCTCCTTTAAATCTGTAATCCTCTGTTTCAGGAAATGTTAATTTTTCATTTAGTGGAAACTAATGAGTCTCTCTTGTAGTAGTTTTCTAGTGTAAGGGCACTTAACTTGAAGTCAATGACATTTATATTCTATATACACACATACAGAAGGAAGGAAATATGCATTTATTAATGCTCCAAGCACTGTGCTAAGTGCTTTACAAATATTATTTCACTTGATCTTCACAATAATCCTGGGAAGAAGGTGCTGTTATTATCCTCATTTTATAGCTGTATGCTGAGGAAGACAGAAGTTAAGTTACTTGCCCAGGACTATACAGCTGGTAAAGTGTCTGAAGCAGGATTTAATAGCTTCTTTCTAACTTCAGGTACTCTATCCATGTACCACCTAGCTGTCTATAATTGGCTTTCCTTTGCAATCTTAAGTATTTTACTATAAGCATTTAAGAATATTATTCTGAGAAGGGATCTAGAGGCTTCCTCAGACTGACAAATAGATCTCTCTCTCTTTCTCTCTCTGTCTTTTTCACACACACACACACACACACACACACACACACACACACACACACACACACATTATGAACCCCTGCTTTAGAGGCTCCTAAGATGATTCCTTTATAGCTGCCTATAGGGGTGAGGGGAATTGAGAAGGGGGAAAGATAATTTGGGCAGATGGGTCCCTGTCCATCAACCCAAAAGGACAGGCAGTACCCTTTTTAGAATGAGTTTGATACACACACTACTTAGCATGATATTGGCTAAAAGCAACTTCCTGGCTGATGCTGAGTAAAGTGAGTTGAACCAGGAGAACCTTGTACACAGCAACAGCAAAACTGTGCAGTGATTAACGATGACAGACTGAGCTCTTCTCAGCAATCCAATGATCCAAGACATTCCAAAAGACTAGCGACAGAAAATGCTCTCCAAATCCAGAGAAAGAAGTATGGAATCTGAATGCAGATCAAGGCATTCTATTTTCACTTTTTTTGTTTTTTTTCCTCTCATGGTTTTCCCCTTTTATTCTGATTTTTTACTTTTACAACATGACTAATGTGGATATGTTTAACATGATTTTACATGTATTGCCTATGTCTGATTGATTTCTGTCTTGGGGAGGGGAGAGGGAAGGGAGAGAGGGAGAAAAGTTTGGATTTCAAAATTTTACAAAAATGATTATTGAAAACTATATTTACATGTAATTGGAAAAAAATACTATTAAGGAACAAAAAAGCAACTTCCTGGGTTTGTAAAACTGGCCAGCTCTAAGTAAAACTTGGGGCTTGGTAGACATTTAATGGTACTCTAGTGTCATCTAGTGGTTTCTGGATGAATAAGCAGTAGATAGAGACTGGCTACTTCTGCTGTAACATCTGTTCATTTAAATAATTACTTGTTAAGCACCCTACTATGTATGAGGGATTGGGAAACAAAAGTAGAAGTGAAATGGTCTCTGTTCTCAGGATGTTTACATCCTGTTGGAAGGATACAACATGAACGCAGATAAGTAAATACAGAGGAGACAAGTACTAAATGATGAGGGATTTTTTATAATAACTATAAATATAAAAAAAAATGGTGGGGACCTTAGCAATCATCTAATAGACTCCCTATATTTAACAGATGAGGAGAATAAGGACAAAGAAGGACATTTAATTTGGATAATTTCACAAAAGTAGTGGAAGGACTAGAACTCAGGTCCCTTGGTTCCCAGGCCAGGGCTTCCATTCTGTCCATCCCCCACCCCTCAGTCATATTGTCTTTTTATTTCTTTAACATTAACAGTAGTGCCTGGGCAATATTAGTGGTGATTAGGGGAATATGACGGGACAGTTCCCATGTGACAAATGGGAGGAGCACCTCTAGTTTTCTCTTTGGACACTGTAATTTCTCATTTTTTCTTCCAAGAATGTGAATATATAACAGATAGATAAATGCCAAGTTTGAGTTCAGGTACTTTAAGCATGTGGTATGAAGGTAACTGTGTAAACACAATATTATATAATACTGTGTTTCACCACATCGCAAATTTTATGGCAATATTTTTTTTTCTTTTTGAAAAATAGTGAGGTGCAACCATTATGTGAAGCTTTAAGACTGTGTGGGCATTACTTGTCTTTCAGTTTCTACCAATCTCATACCAACTTTTCACTCACTGAAAACTGTCTTTATGCAGCTCTGTTTCCATGCTGGTCAGTGAACACAATCACTTTCAGCTTGAAGCCTAAAGAATAGTTTTCATATTTACCCATAATCAGAAAGAAATGTTTCCCATGTTGTTGGCAGACAAACTGCACAGTTTAGCTAGCACCAGAAGATGCAAGTCTTACTATATCACTTGCCTTAATCATGGCAGCTTCTCCTATCTACCCACTTGCTCCCTTTGGGTTGATTGACAATCCTGTTCGAACTGTAGCACTTTAAACAAGCCATGCAAGTTGGCTTTCAGAAATATACTGACAAGGCACAGAATTCTAGGCTTGTGGCTCACAACATGCAAGAGATATATACATACACATGCCACTGGTGAATACGTTGCTGCTCCGTTCACCTTTTAAGCAGCATGAAGAACAGAATTGTACCATGTGATGATTATGTGATGAACGGTGACCATTAATTATGAGGTGAAATAGGACATGTCTCACTTTAAGAAAAAGCTTCCTTAATTCTTTCAAAGGTCTTTTCATTCATCTTTGTGGGTATTTCCTTATTCAAGAGTTTAGTTTGCAAGGCCTCTATTGTTTAGCAGTCGGAATGAGCTTCTATGGGAAAGGAAGAGGGAAAAAGGGCTGAAGAAGGGAGGAAAGAGGGGAACAAGAAAGGAAGGAAAGAAAAAAAAGAAAAGATGGGAGGAAGAAGGAATGAGAAAGGGAAGAACCCATTTCTGAAATTTTCTAGTTGTAAAAGATTTGTATTGTGTGGACCAAGCCTTCAAAAGTCAGCTCAATTCTACCACTTACAAGGCAGTATTTCAGAGAAGGCAAAAAAAAAGAAAAAAAAATTAAGCACATAAAGGCAACAATAATGATGACACTCTAAAAGTAATGAATTAGGTGTGATGATACCCATTAGAAAAGCTGATTCAGAGCCAATTTCCTTTAAATGACATTTAATGCATTTGCTATTTAAATTCACTTATGGAAACCAGGCTTACAAACAGCTTTTTCAGAAACACAGCACATGAACAATGGGTTGGGGTATGGACTTTCTCTGGGTCATAGCATAGTGATGTTGCTTCCTCAGGGTCATTTGAGAAGAGACTAGCCTATGTTTTCAGCCTTTGCTGGGGAAGTCATTGTGGTGTAAGGGAAAGCATTTTTAACTTGGGGCCAGGAGATGGAGTTCTGGCTCTCTCTGGGTCTGACAGGCTGTGTTATCTTGAACAAGTTACTTCTTTGCCCTGGAGCTCTGTTTTCTTATCTGTTGTAAAAAAGCATTACACTAAATGATCTCTGAAGTGTCTTCTAGCTCTGGCATTCCCTTCTATATAAGAAGATCTCTTTCAGTTCTGACATTCTAATGCATCTTCCATGTTTCATTCTGGTATTGTTTGTTTTAACTTGCTGCTATTTTTAACATTATATTTGCTGAGTGTTTTTTCCAGGTCTAATAATTGTTGTTCTAAGAGTAAAGAAGTCCCTGATTTCATGAATTCAATAGTCATAGGATTTAGAGCAGGAAAGGACTTCAACCACTCATTAAAAGATGATGAAATGAAGTGAGAGAGGTAAAATTACTTGCCCAAAGTCACAAGGGCAGCACATAGCAACACTAGAATTGGGAGTTTGGTCTACTGACTTAGTTGCATCTACCTTTCCAGGATGATTCTATTCCTGTTTGAAAGAAAAGGAAGGGATGGCTAGCAAGCTATACAGCAGAGGTATCACTGTGCGTGACTGTGATCCAAACAAGACTAAAATGTAGTTGCAAAATATTTACTAAAATAAATGAAAATACATATTAATGAAAATTAATAAAATAAATAAATATATATTTATATATATAAATAAAATAAAATAAATGAAAATACAATTAAACATAGATAAAACTACATTTAAAAACTAAGTCATTGTGCAGCCCAGAGAGATCCTTATGTACAGATTAATGACCTTCACTTCTGCTTGAGTTTGACACCACCAATATAGAGGACAGAGCAGGAAATTTGGAGTAAGATTATCTAGATTTAAGTTCAGCTTCTGCTATGTATATGACTTGGAGCAAGCCCTGCCTGTGACTTCCCTTAATAAAGGAATCAGGAAAACAAGATCAGTAGTTCACCCTAGCAGTCTGAGTGACCATTAGATCATTTCTCCACTGGAAAAATTAAAATGTTTTTATCAATATTCAACATGGGGAAGAGAGTTGAGTTTGTAAACTCTGGGGCCAGGTGAAGCAGAATTTTAATTGCTGGCAAAATTCTGTAATTTTTTATTAAAGGAAAGAAGTAGTACCTCTAACACATGAGAACAACTTTATCAAAAACAGTTCATTTTCTACTGACCTCAACTATCTTTCTCTCTAAGGTTGTTGTTGCTCAGTTATTACAGTCATGTCTGACCCTTATGACCCCATTTGGGGTTTTCTTGGAAAAGATAATGGAGTGGTTTGACATTTCCTTGTCCAGCACCTTTTACAGATGAGGAAACTGAAGCAAACAGGGTTCAGTGACTTACCCAGGGTAACATAGCTAGTAAATGTCTGAGACTGGATTTGAATTCAGGAAGATGAGTCTTCCAGACTTTAGGCTTAGCACTTTATTCACTGTACCACATAGCTACTTCATCCTTTAAGTTTTTAATACTTTTCTTTCAGTTACTATTTATCTTGTGTGTGTGTACATATACATATATAGACATGTATGTTATGTATAGTATATGAATATACATATATTCATACATATACATACATGTATACACATTTGGGGCATATGAGGTATTAAGGGAAGACTAGCATTCTGGTGTGGAGGCTGCTGAGCCCTTTGTCAGAGCTGCTTTCCACGTTTGGTGTCCACTTGTCACCTAACTCTCATCTGTGGCTCCAAAAATAGGATACATAGGGGCCACACCATGGTAAAACCATTTCAGCAGATGGTTTAAACCTGGGTCTCAAACCATTTTTAAATGGGTAAATTAGGGAGTCTACTGCCAAGAAAGTGAAGACTTCCCTGGTGGAATAGAAGGATGTGAATAATTTGTTACAATTGGACATGAAGGCAACAGAAGCAGGTGCTGTGGAGGACTGGAGGTTTGTTTAGACATTGAGATGCCAAGGCAAACCACTGATTCCCAAGCCATCACCAGTCATCTTGACTTTTTTCTTGCCATTCAACTCCAGTGACTCTGAAAGCAAGAGTGATGCTAATGAGTTCAGGCAACTCTGCCTCACTTAAATCCTATTTATGTTCCAGTCAAAAGACAGCATCCATACCATTTTACTATTTTTACTTTCCTCAAGGTCCTGTGGTAATGGGCAACTGATCAAGCAGATACATTGGGAGCTGTTGTCATAACCCTGCCCAAAGATAGCCCAAAGCATAGGGTTGTTTTCTTAGTGGACTAAACCAGCAGTGTGATTAAGCAGCCCTATAGGTGTCTGAACAGTCTTTTTAAAGGACTGAACTGCTCACCTCCTGTCATGAAGAAGGATCTAGAAACGTAACCCCAATTTGCTTACTGTAGCAGGTAAGAATTATACCTTGCAGTCAAAATATATACACACAATATACAAAAACTTTTGTGAAAAGAATTTCACTCACCACTGATTCATGGAATGGCTCATACTCATGGACAACATGAAATCCAATACACCTGAAAGACTAATACCTCTTCTTGTGAAAGATCTCAGGATGTATCACATTCAAATAGCAGCCCTGAGTGAAAAAAAAGACTGAAAAATGAAAGCCAGCTTACTGAAGTCAGAACTGTATACGTTTGATGAAGAGCACTGCAAAGATAGAGTAGGTTTTGTAATTAAATCTGATCTGATCAGTGAGCTTATATGCCTTCCCAAAGGAGTGAACAATAAGCTCATGAGAATGTAATTGGCACTTGCAGGAAGTTGCCATGCCACCATCATCAGCATGAGTGATGAATCCTGATGAGGTCAAAGAAAAATATTATGAAGGTCTAGAGACCCTCATCATCAATATGCAGAAGGAAGACAGACTTGTAATTCTGGGTGAATTTAATGCCAGAGGGGGCACAGACTATCAGACAAGGCAGGGAGTCTTTGGGAGATGTGGAGTCAGAAAAAGCAACAGTCACTACTGAGGACTTGTAAGTCTCATCACTAACACTGTCTTCTATTTAATTAAATACAATAAAACTCTGTGGATGAACCTTCACAATAAACAATAGCATTTAATGGACTAGGTCATTGTAAAGAGAAGAGGCAGACAGGATGGGAGAGTAACAAAGGTGATATGTGATGTAGAGTGCTGGACCAATCATAGACTTATCCTCTCCAAGCTGAACATTCATATTCAACAAAAGAGGTGGCCAAAAGGTGAAATGACTACCAGAACACTTAATACCAAGTGATTAGAGTGATTTTCCATGCATGAACTGTTTGTTGTTAATTTAGAAGGAAAACTAATCCAACATATGGTTGGCAACAGGGGAGCAGAAAGGGAATGGGCAGCTGTCAGAGATTTGGTGTACAGCAATGCATTTACTCATCTGGGCCAGAAAACTCACAAACATCAGAATCGGTTTAATGGAAATGATGGGAAAGTTCAGAAATTACTAAATGAAAAATGAGAGCTCTACAGAGAGGAGCACCACAGTTCATCTATCTGCCTTCTGGAAGCATTTAACTCCATCAGAAGTAAAACACAAACAAAGCATAGAGAGATGTAGGATTCTTGGCTCAGCAAGAAAGCAGATGAAATTCAGTTTTGTGCTAATAGTAACAGTAACAATCCAAATTGCTTTTATGATGCCCTGAAGGCTATTTATGGGCCAAAGACATTTGGTACATCTCATGATCCTGGAGAGATAAGCTGAACATCTCCATAGTCATCTCAGCAGATTGCCATTAAACAATGCTGAAGTCACTGATCATGTATCTCAAGTTGAAGTCAATTCCTCTCTAGCCAAACTTCCAACTGAAGGAGAAGTTTTGAATACTATTAGAATCCTCTCCTATGTCAAAGTACCTGGCACTGATTCTATGTCAGCAAAGATTTACAAGGCAGGGATTACACTGCTCATAAAACTGATAAAAATCTTTTGGGTTATGTGGCAAGAGATTATCCCCTAGGAGTTCAAGGATCTTTTGATTGTCCATCTCTATAAAGAAAAAGAAAATAGATTGTCCTATGACAATCACAGGGGGTGGATGGGGGATCTTTTTAAGTCACTGTCAGCAAGATTCTTGTTAGGGTCATTCTTAATAGGTGGATCCTTCACCTGAAAGATGATCATCTATCTGAGAACAAGTGTCCCTTCAGAAAGGGTGGAAGAATGGTTTATGGGGTGTTTGCTGCCTGATAAGCAGGATAAAGATCTCAACACATTTGTTTATCTGACCAAGGTTTTGATACTGTCAGTTGTGAAGACTTGTGGAAGACCATAGTGAAATTTGGTTGCCTAGAGAAGTATAGCAGTATTGCAGACCAGTTTCATGATGGCATGTTTGCTTACTCCCATGTCTCTTAGCATGATGTCTTCAGCAATGTTGATATGTAACTTTTTGTTTGGTGATGATAGTGCACTTAGTGTAGCCTCTGAGGCTGAGATACAACAGAGTATGAATCAAATATCTGCCATGTGTGTTAATTTTGGCCTGACAATACCCGTAAAACAGAGGTGCTCCATCAGCTGACACTGCACCATTTATATGTGGAACTGTTGGTTACAGCAAATGCAAAAATTTTGAATGCTGTGGATAAGTTCACTTACCTTGGCAGTATACTTTCCAGGATGTACACATGGATGATGAGGTTGACACATGACATGTCAGAGCTAGCTTAGTGTTTGGGATGCTCCATAGGAAAGTGGAGTATAACACAGTTATTATTAGTGAAGGTCTACAGAGTTGTTTTGTTGACCTCATTGTTATATGCCTGTAAAACCTGGACAGTATACCAGAACATTCTAGGAAACTGAATCACTTTCATTTGAATTGTCTTAGGAAGATTCTGAAGATCACCTGTCAAGATAAGGTACCAGACGCTGAGGTCCTTTTTCAAGCTGAACTGCCAAGTCTTTAAATTCTACTGTCGACAGTAAAACTGTGATGGATTGGCTATATTGTTTGAATGCCAAAGTTACATTTGCCTAAAATAATATTTTGCAGAGAGCTCACATAAGGTATGAACTCACATGGAAGCCAGAAGAAGCAATACAAGGATATCCTTAAAGTTTCTTCGATAAACTTTGGAATCAATTGTGTGATATAGAACACGTTGATACAGGGCCACCCAGCATGGCATGTGCCCACATCAAAGAAGACAATGTGCTTTATGAGCAAAGCAAAATAGCAATAACTCAAAAGAAACAAATTTATATGCACAAATTTAGAGACGTTTTCATTCCAAATATTCTTATGGACTATTTGAGTCCAAGATGTGGTAGGGCTTTTCAAGCTCATGTTGGTCTAATCAGCCACAGACAAATACATTGTACATTGACCTGCAATGGTGATGTCATTTTGATTTGAGTACAAAAGACAACAACCAAGATATAGATATATATGCACATATGTGTATAGGTACATTTGTATATATACACATGTACTTTGGATGTATATTTAAATATTTACATATGTAAGACATATATGAGATATATATCAATCTCTCTCATATAAACTCCTTAAGGGTGCAACACTTAGCACAGTGCTTAGTGAAATACAGTGAACTCTTAATAAATGTTTGCCAATTGATTATTTGGCCAGATTGTTCTATTAGATGGTTGATGAAGACATAGTATACCTGAATTTCAACAATATTCTTATCAGTACCATTTATATCTTTGTGGAACAAATGAAGAGAGGTAGGTTACATGATAGTACAATTAGGTAAATTGATAACTGTTAAAAATGAGCAGTACCAAAGAATTTTTGATGTCTCATTAGAGGAAAGGGAAGGGAATATGCATTTATATAGTGGCCACTCTGTCAGCAACTATGCTAAGTGCTGTACAAGTATGAATTTATTTGATTCTTACCAGAAGTCATTTGGGGCAGCTAGGTGACCCAGTGGATAGAGTGCTGGGCCTAGAGTTGGGAAGACTTATCTTCCTGAGTTCAAATCTAGTTTCAATTACTTACTACCTATGTGACTTGAGGCAAGTCACTTCACCCTATTTGCCTCAGTTTCATGAGCTGGGAAAGGAAACTGCAAATTATTTCAGTATTTTTGCTTAGAAAACCATTCAAATGGGGTCATGAAGAGTCAGACATGACTGAAAAAAGACTAAACAATTCAGGTCTTTAATCGAAGGCTGAATGATCGCTTCCCAAGGATGTTGTAAAACAGATTTTTGATTAGATATGGATGGTCTCTCTGGGCTCAAACATCTCTTCTAACTCTGCGATTGTGTGGGGTTTTTTTGTTTGTTTTTGCAGCTATAACAGAGGGTATCCCAAGAGTATTATTGTGGTTTTAAGCTAGGAGAACCTTATTAACCTTAAATGAAGCTTAACAGACAATAAACTATTAAGCTTTAATAGATTAAAACTACACTAGGATTTTTGGAACATCACATATTGTTTGCATTAAAGCCTTTTCCCCTTCTTATATCCTATGTTCAAAGCTATAGCTCAAAGTCTAACATTCCATGGACTAAGTTCTCTCTAGTTCTCCTACTCTATTTTCTATTCTATATGTTAAGTTACCACCCAGTGCAAAAAGAGAAATATGTGCTGCTTTATGAGAAATTGGAGAATGTAGCCACTCCAAGAAAGGAAAATGTCGATTAATGAGAATGCACTGAAGAATGAACTGAGTCCAAAGAGATTGTTAGTTCTTCTTAGAGTAAAATTGATGCTAAGAAGGCAGTTTAGATTTGGCTAAGCAGAATGAGGAGCCAAAGGAGAGAGGCAGGATCCCTGAGAGATTCAGAAAATCGGTTAAAGTGAAGAAGAACCATTAAGTACTAAAAATTTCATTTCAAGGCTAGATCAATCATACTAAAACACAGCTTTCATAACAATAGCTCTCTTTTCTATGACACTTAAAAAAAGAACTTTCCTCATAATTGCTTTATAACATAGGAAGTATTAGTCCCACTTTACAGATGAGAAAACTGAAACAATACCTTATCCTCAAGCTATTACTTTTCATAGGCAGGACTCCAAAAGAAGGGGATCATCTTCACAGCCAAGGCTCACTTTCACAGAGATGCTAATTCAGAATGCTAAATTGATCAAGAAACCTTAAAGGGTGTGGTATCCTCCAATTTGAACTTCCTGGTCTGGTTTTCCTGAACTTTATGGCCTGGTCCCCCTCTTCTTTCTCACTATTCCCCAATGTATATCCCTTGGTCTAGTTAGTGTGTGTGTGTGTGTGTGTGTGTGTGTGTGTGTGTGTGTGTGTGTGTGTGTGTATACTTAAAAGTTTGCAAAGTAATTTTACAAATAATATCTTATTTAATCTTCTCACAAAGACCCTTTAGGGGAAGTAACACCCCCATTTTATACACAAGACTGAGAGGTTAACTTAATGGCCCTTGCCCAGGGCCATTCAGCTAATAAATGTATGAGGCAGGATTTGAATTCCTATCTTCCTGACTCCAAGTCCAGTACTCTATGCACAATTCCTAAAGATTAGAGTACAAAGTTCTTTCCAAATATAGTCAAGCACTTAATTGATAAGAGTTGTGTTGTTTTTTTTTCTATGTGTCTTGTTTCCCCAGCTGGTGGAATAGAGATCATAGCTAATACATCCTTTCTGTTCTTCATTGCTTAGCGTAGGGATGGGCACATAGTAGTTACTCAAGACAGTCTTCTTGATGCATACAGAATTGATCACTATTCCTTTCTCTACAAAGAATCTATTTCCTTTACAATTTCCCTGGGAGGTTATTTGCTCTTAACTTCTTACCCTTTAGGTGACACTGCCTTCCTCTGGAACCAGGATTACAGTTATTGTTTGCTGGGGTGGCCTCCTTGTTTGTTGAAAGAACTTCCATGCTTCCAGTCTGCAGACCTTGATTCTAGCCCCTATTTCTTCAGTGCTTCTAAGTGTAATTGTGTAATCCATGAGTATACAGTAAGTATACAGTAAGTACTTGGTTATTAAATCAGGATTTGACTCCTCTGAGATTCGCTTTCTCCAGCAGCAAAAGGAGAGTAAGAAAGTAAACCAAAACCTCCTAAGCTATTGTGGGGATGGAGGGGATGAAAGAAATCTTTCTGAAAAATGTAATGGATACATTCAAAATGTTCTGAAAAGAACCCTGAACTTCAAAGGTCTAGGTTCAAGGCCTGACTTCTCTACTTGCTATCTCAGTAATTTTGTCCAAGATCACTTAATCTCCTTTAGCATCATGGGATTCAGAGATAAACCATTCCAGGCCCCTCATTTTATAGATGAAGAAACATAGACCCAGAGAGTTTCCAACTTGTCCAAAGTCACAAAGGTAGTAAATAGCACAACTGGATTTTAAACTCATAAACAATTTAGCACTTAGGGCTTGTTTCTCCAACTGATTAGAATGCAGAGATCATGGCTTATAGTTCTCCATTCTCTATACCCTTGAATAGGGACAGTGATACAGTGATACAGAACATTATTGTAATCAGACCACCGACTCACCAAACTGAAGATCAGAAATAGTTTTTTAAAAGGACAGAATAACAATGAGAAAAATGATACAAAATTGAAATAACTTAACCCTCAACTATTTAAACGATAGTTTAAAAGACCAGTAACTGATCCTTCACTTTACTCTAGAGTAGGAGAGCTCTCCAGCAATGCATGGAGGACAGAAAATCAAAATGGGAAACAGGCAAAAGGCGTCATAGCAACACTAGCTATAAGCATTTTGTCTAGAACTTTGATCAATATAAATTAATTGCCAAAACAAAGAAACCAAAAGTCCCCAGAAAGTTCCTTAGATTTCAGGCAACTAGCTAACTTTACCATTCTGAGAGAAAGGTAGCTGCCAAATTAAATTCTAAGTTAGGATATGAACTCAGGATGATGATGGATGACTATGAGTGACATGGTCTCATAAAGTAGAAAGAAGCAGTGGGGGCAAACCCAATTTAAAGAAAGCTTAGTAAGATTATCAATTTAGCAAAGTCAAACCAATGGCATTTGAGGATGAAAATGGCAGGACTACAAAAAGAAAACTTGGAATGATTTACAGAAATTACTGCAACTTTTTTTTCCTATTAAGAACAGTGTAACTACCATGTACAACAAAGTTCAGAAAAGCAGCTGGATTAGGTATATAGGGGATACATGCTGGAGGCAACAAAATTATGACAGTATTTAGGAGATGATATATAAAGTATTTGAAGAACAGAAAGATATCAAAGATATAGAAAACAATCTTGGACCTTATTGTTACCAAAAAGGGTGACTGAGAGAATATGTATCCATCCATCTATATAAATTCCTTAGTATGATCATCTATGTGCAAATTTAGGGCATGTGGATGAGAATATTAGTGAGGAACAAATAGGCTTTTATTCAACAATGGACCACATCTTGACCATTTTACAACTGACTGGATGACATAGCAAATAGAAAATTTCACTTTGCTTATTATTTATTACGAAAAGGTACTTCATTAATTAGAACAAAATATTACCTTACAAGCCCATCTACAAGGTTTCTCTCATTCATATACTAAAGTTACTCATGATTCCTTGGAAGATTTAACAACAGAAATAAATTGTCTGATGACCCTTTGATAATAAATATCAAGTGTGGTATAAAACAATATGAAATATAGGTTAACCAAAGACATTTGCCACTATGATGGAGATCCAAGGGCAAAGATTCCTATAGATGATAAGGTCCTCTAGATTCTCATTTGTAGGTGACTTGGTGATTGCCTTAAGACTCAAAATACTGCAGAGCCCTCCAGAAGAGATTTGTAATCATTTGAAGGAATTTGTCCTATCTAGCCACACAGGAAAAACAAGTCAATGGAAAATGTGTATTGCTCAGATTACAATGTACATTTGGATGGATAACCTATAGAAATTGCCCTTCAGTATGCATATATGGGCTCATATTTGAATGAGATTAACAGGCTGAATTGCCTTTGTAAATTTGCAAAACTCCTTTAATGCAAAACACAAAACATTTAGATTTACCCTTTCAAGAGGGTTATGAGGGGCTTGTTCCAAGGACTGGATCCTCATTGATTAGTCTTTCATTATACTAATATAATGTTCCATTGGGAGTGTGTGACACAAGAGATATAGACCCTTGAGAGCAGGTGCAAATATCCTCTGACTGCTTCCTGTCATCTATGATGACTCTTAATTGGCCGCTTTGTCAGAATTCTATGGATAAAGCTAAAAATGGAATCTTTTCCCCTTAGGTCCCTTCTTCCTGATAGCCTCAAAATGTAAAGATAACCCTTGGACCTCCAGACAGAGGGGATGGGGGGATGCCCTTCATCCCACAGACTGTAAGTTATGAATTCATGGCTTTCTAGATAAGCCTATTTCTGGAATAGATTCATTTCTGTTCGTATCTTTTTTCCTTTGGTAGGGGGCCTCTGGAAATCTCAAAAGGCAGCTGTCACTTTCCTTTTAATGGGGTCACCTGAGCAGTGGAATAACAGACATCTGAGTAGTTATAGCAGAAGCAATAGTAGAGAGAGATTAGCTGAGGGGGAGTCAACCACAAAGAGACTGAATTCAGGAAAAGAAAGGGCGACTTTGTGTTGATCGGAATACAATCAGTGGAGGTGAACTGTTCACCAGCTAATGAGTATCCCTATTGCGATTGTCCCAATGGACCTTAAATACTAGTCTCACAACTAATTGTACTCATTCTTTTTCTCAGCATTTCCCTTTCCATGTGGGAATAAAACTGCTTGGTCTATACCTGATACATGTTTGTACTCAGGCTAATTTTTGTACTTTCCCCCCACCTTCACCTTCTAATTTCTGAGGAAGACTCCTTAGGTAAGACTTGAAAAGAGAACTGTTCCTCAGCAATTATAGATGTTGACTTGAATTGAAGCACTGGAAGTCTAGTTCCACTACTGAGGAGAGAAGTAACCCTAGAGCATTGAACCCAGGGGGAAACATGATGTTAGGAGAAGGAGAAGGATTGGTGAATGTTGTCCCCTATAACCTCAGCCTGGTGGTGCATGGTTAGCTTCAGTGCTAGATGCCAGGGGACTAATCCATTTTTGAGAAACTAATTCTAGTCAGTATCAATTGATGGAAATATTGGTTTTAATTTTCTATCTTCTTTGGTTAGTTGCCTCCACATGTGGAGGCATAGCGGTGTGTGTTTCCATTTTCATTTTGTTTTTCTTGTCTGTTTACTTGGGTTAGGATAAGGTTATTGTCAACTAAGCTTGTGGCATGTGACTATATTTTAGGGTAATGGTGATTTCTGCCTTTAAGTCTGAAGACTAACTTCCATGCCACAAAATCCAAAACTTTAATATAAAGTTATATACAATGATATACTCCGTAGAACCCCAGAGACTGTTCCAGATTTGGCAATGTGAACAACATCGTTGCTGAATGTATCCAGCAATGTGTTGAGGTCAGCAAAGGAAGGATTTCAAGTGGAGGAAGAATATAATGTTCCCCTAAGGATATCTAATGGAGGTCCCCCCACACTCCAACGTACAAGCACCCATAAACATACACATACACACACACATATTTCAGAGTTGTTGAAGATATACTCTATTTCCTGTTAATCCTAATGACTCTTTAAATTGGCTTTCTAAGTTGGAACTCTGAGTTTTTTTAAAGGAGAAATCTCTGTTCCTCTGCCTTCCCCTGCATTTTGGTTTCAAAATGTAAGAACGACTCTTTGAACACTGGACAATTAGTGGTAAAGGTTTTCTCCAACCTGCCAAACTACAGGCCATGAGCTTATAGCATCCTAGACAACACTGTCTCTGGAATAGGGTCATCACACCTACTTGTGTCTTATGGGGACTTACGAGGTCTCCAAAGGCAGCTGGAATCCAGGGGAACCCAAGAACTGGGTCTTGGTACTGGGACATTTGAATTCAAGTCTTCCTGATTCCAGACCCAGAACTCTATCCACTGTACCATCCAGCTGGTATAACCTGTAACAAATGTCTTAAGCTGAATTTTATCCTCATATATTTTTGTTTAGTTTTTCCCCTTTCCCTGTGGAAATAAAACTTCTTGTTCTATGCTTGATTAATGTGTATTATTTGTGTGTGTATATTATATATACATATATAATAAATATATATGTGCATATATAGACATATACATACATATATATAAATATTCACCTTCTTCACCCACTTTGATTAGAGTCAAAGACAGAATTGTTCCTCTGAAATGTAAGGTGGGGGCGGATTTGAAGCAATGGGATCATAGTTAAGTCAAGGTAACAAGCATTTACTAAATGCCTACTTTGTGCCAAGCACCCTGATCTGCTAGAGATGCAAAGAAAAGCAAAAATCATATCTGCTTTCAAGGAATTCACAGTCTAATGGAATAGGTAACTTGCAAGCAACTACAAGCAAGCAAGATGCCTAAAGGATAAATAGAAGGTAATCTCAGAAGACACTACCATTAAGGGTGCATCTGAAAAGCTGTTTGTAGAAGGTAGGATTCAAGTTGAGGCTTGAAGCTAGAATGTGGAGGTGAGATGGGAGAAAATTCCAGATAAGAGGGGAATGAAAATGCATGGAGTTGGGAGATGAAGTATCTTACATGGGAACAGAAAGCAGAAGTCACTAGATTGGAGTGGGTGTACAGGGGAGTAGGGTGTAAGAAATTGACGGGGCGGCAAAGAGCCAGGTTATGAAGGACTTTAAAAGTCAAACAGAGGACATTTGCCACAACATATAACAATGAAGAAATTTGAAGAACAGGAGTAAAAGTCATCACCAAGAATTGTCTGATAGGAAAAGAAGATGGAAAGAATGAAGGGTGACAAATTGAGTGCCAGAAAACTGCATTGGTACCTTTCTGATGTTCCAGAAAATCAAAAAGGCCTCCAGCACTTTGAATGGACCCTCTTTGAGGAAGTTATGGGAAGACTTGACCAAGAATCTCATGTGGGCAGGCATGATGGGGTAGGTTACTATCAAAATTACTGGAGATTAATTAGATTACAGATCTATTAGAAGAGTTTTTATATTACCTACCTTGTGAGGAAAGAAAAAGAGATCTGTGAACCTCAGAATGCTACAGATGTTATTATTGTAAGGGATTGGAAAATCTGAAAACACTTCAGAAATTATTGAATTGTTGAAAATTCTTAGGGATAATCTGCTAGAATATCAGCTCCTTTTTTAGCCAGTGTTCCATTTAGAAATGAATCCTATTGTAATTGTGGTTATCTCCTCATACACAGCCATCACTCCACCTGGCCCTTAGAGCCTTAGTTTAACATCTTTGTCCTCAATTCTGTTTCAAAAGTTCATTTTCTCTTAAGCGTCCCCACTCACCTGATTGCCTCTCCCTCAGCTGGTTCTTATGAGAACTAGGCCAGGCACGCTCTTAAAGAAATGGCACTCACCTGCCTTCGTGTGCTGTCCTTTCTTGGTTATGCAGTCACAGCGTCCAATGAGCTCTGGGGAATTCACATCACTATGACAGTTAAAACAGTAAAAATGGGCTCTGGATAATAAAAGCAAATCAGGGATGATTCTGATGAGGCTTAACACTTTAGGGGACAGTCTAAGGCAAGACCCCTGCCAGCTAGTTGCATTTATTTTAGTGTTCCACCACCCCTAACATGAAGTAACATAAAATAAAAATTACCTTCTGACTTCCTTTACAGATTTAGCAATAAAAAATCCAGTTGTGTTCCTGTTTACCTTAATCAGTGCAGGTGGATTTAACATTATGTTTCTGCAAATGCAAAATGGAAATGTGGTTATTATTCCCTGTTGTCCCTGAGGCAGCTAAGTAGGGTAATGCCTAGAGCCTTGGGCCTAGAGTCAGGAAGACTAGAGTTCCAATCCTGCCTCAGACACTTCCTAGATGTGTGACCCTGGGCAAGTCACTTAACCTCTATTTGCCCAGTTTTCTCCCCTGCAAAATGGGGAAAATAATAGCACTTACCTCCCAGAATTATAAGGATCAAAGGAGATAATATATATAAAGCACTTTTGCACAATGCCTGGTACATAGTAGGTGTTTATTGCCTTCTCCCCTTCATTGCTGATAGATTCTCAAAATAAAAGAGTTAATAGTGATTAGTTTAATTTTACTGCCGAAGAAAATGTACACTTGATTTCTGCCACCATCCTGACCAGAATTAAATGCAGAGTGTACTCAACACAGCCTTCATCCCCTCTCCCCAGCTATACACACACACATCCACACACACACACACACACACACACACACATACACACACACACATACACACACACACACACATACACACACACACTCACTATGCATGCATGCATATCTGCACACACCCAGGCACACATTCAGGCAATGAAATCCAATCACACCTAAGTTCACTACTCCTTCTCCAGATTGTCATTATCTCTATCAACCAACCAATGAATCAGCATCTATTAAGCACCTAGTATGTACTAGGCACCATGTTACATGCTGGGGGTCCAAAGACCAAAAATGAAATAATGCTTTCCCACAAGAAGCCTACATTCTTAGGGAGAAGAGGAAGAATTAGGTAACACATATATGGGAAACACATCCACAAGAAATAAAAAGGGATTACTGGAGGGAATCCTTCACAGACTAGGGAGAGGGATGCAGTCAAAAGAGGCATTATTTAAGAGATTGTGTTTGAGCTGAGTTTTGAAGGAAGTCAGGGCTTTAAATTACTGTCTTGTCCTGTTTGTTCATTATTCTTATCCATTATGAAAATTAATAATGGTAACAATAGTGCTTTCCTCGCAGAAATCCTCTGAGGAAGGAAATGAAGATATTATTATGCACGTTTTACAGTTGAGGAAACTAACCCTAAGAGATGTCAAATGACCTACCCTGTGGTCATTTCCCTAAGCACTAAGTATTGGAGCTAGAATTGAATATTTTGATTATAAGTTTAATTATCTTCCTGCTACATATCTAAGACAGTAAGTTCATATTTGAATTCATTAATAATTAATGAAATGCCGAATATGTATAAAAGCACTGTGGCAGGAGGAGTTAAATTTTCAGACAACAATGTCCCTTCTTACAGCCTTTAGAAGGGGGATAAAATGTGAACATAGATAAATGTATTTAATATAAAATAATGAACAAGAGGCATGTGGGAAAAGTGTTTGCTTTGGAGTCAAGGAACATAGATAGATACAAATGTGCTCTCTTACATTTAACATGGGTGATGTCAGCCATAGCAAGGATTTCTCTAAGCCTCAGTTTCCTCATCTGCAACATGAGGAGATTGGACTAGATGACCTCTAAAGTCCCTTCCAACTGTAAATCTGTAATCCATTTGAGTACCAAGAGAAAACTGAACTCCTACCTGACTACTTCTTATGTCTTCTTACAGGGATCTCCTTAACATTTCCTTTTATCTCATAAGGGTCATTGCAATCAAGAAGGCTCTAGTCCATTATCCAAAGTAAAAATACACTCCCTAAGGCACTCTTGTTTTCAATGTGTATTTGATTTTCTTCCATTACTGCAATATATTTCTTTTGATTACACGTGGTGTGCCTTCTCTACCTTATTGCAATATAAAGTCATAGTGGCACAAGTGAACTAATACTGATCTAGGAGACAAGGGAGACTGGGTTCAAGAACTGGCTTTGCTAACTGCTAGTTGCATGATCTTGGGCAAGATATTTGAGTTTTTCTGAGAGTCAGTATTTTAATTTGTTTACTACATTTTATTATTCTATTTACACATGTGTATTTATATGTATGTATGTATATATATATTCAATTACACATAAAAATATTTTAAGGTTTTTGTTTGTTTGTTTAATTTTGAGGCTTGTCTTGGCAGCTAGACCCCTAAGTATTTATGTTTTTTACAGATTTTTTTTTAATGGAATTTCTCTTTCTGTCTTTTCCTGCTGGACTTTATTGGTCATATAAAGAAATGGTGATAATTTATGTTGGTTCACTTTATATCCTGAAACTTTACTAAAGTTGTTTCAAGTATGTCTTTAGTTGATGCTCTAATTATACCATCATATCATCTACAAAGAATGAAAGTTTTTTTCTCATTTCCTATTCTAATTCCTTCAACTTCATTTTATTCTTTTATTGCTACAGCTGACATTTCTAGTACTATATTAAATAATAGTCATGATAATGGGCATCCTTGTTTCACCCCTTATCTTACTGGGAAGGCTTCTAGCTTTTCTCCATTACAAGTAATACTTGCTGATGGTTTGAGATGGATACTGCTTATCATTTTAAGGAATGTTCCCTTTATTCCTATGCTCTCTAGTGATTTTAATAGGAATGGATGCTGTATTTTGTCAAGAACTTTTTCTATATCTGTTCAGATAATAATGATTTCTATTGGTTTTGCTATTGCTATGCTCAATTAAATCAATACTTTTCCTAATATTGAACCAACTTGTCCTGCTATGAATCCCAGTTGGTCACAGTGTATAACCCTCATAATATATTGCTGTAATACTTGCTAGTATGTTGTTTGATAGTTTTGCATCAATATTCATGAGGGAAATTGGTCTATAATTTCCTTTCTCTGTTTTAATTCTTCCTGGCTTGGGTATTAGTACCATATTTGTGTCATAAAAGGAGCATACTTCTTCATCTATTTTTCTAAGTAGTTTATATAGTATTGAAATTAATTGTTCTTTAAATATTTGGTAGAATTCACTTGTGGACCCATCTGGCCCTGAGGATTCATTCTTAGGGAGTTCAATAATGTCTTATTCAGTATTTCTTTTTCTAAGATAGGATTATTAAGCCTTCGTTTCCCAATCTGTTAATGTAGGTAATTTACATTTTTGTAAATATTCATCCATTTTCCTCAGACTGTCAAATTTATTTGGTATATAATTGGGTAAAATATTTCCTAAGGATGACTTTAATTTCTTCACTGTTAGTGATTTCATCCTTTTCATTTTTTATACTGAATATTTTGGTTTTCTTCCTTTTTTTCAAATCAAATTAACCAATGGTTTAATCTATTTTATTGGTATTTCATAAAACAGCTCCTAGATTTATTTACATTTACATTATTTATTATATTAGTTGTATGTTTTTTTAATTTTTATTTGCTAAATAGCTTTTAAAAATCTTATTAATTTTACCTTTGATTTTTCAGGATTTCCAATTTGGTCCTCAATTGGATATTTGCAATTTTTAATTTTTCTAGGTTTGTTTTGTTTTGGTTTTGGTTTCATGCCCAGTTCATTGATCTGTTCTTTTTCCATTTTATTCATGTAAAAATTTAGAGAAGTAAAATTTCCTCTCAGTACTTCTTTGGCTGCATCCCACAAATTTTGCTGTTGTCTCACTGTTGCTATTCTCTTTAATGAAATTGTTTCTATGAATTGTACTTTGATCCATTTATTCTTTAGGATTTGATTATTTAGTTTCCAATTAAATTTTAATCTATATTTCCATTGCCTTTGTTGAATGTAATTTTAATTGTATTATGATCCCAAAAGATTACATTTACCATTTCTTCTCCATTCTAATTTTTAAAGAACTATTTTCTTCAGTGAATTTTTGAACCTCTTTTTCCATTTGACTAATTATGCTTTTTAAAGCATTCTTCCCCTCATTGGCTTTATTGGCATTCTTTTGCCATTTGAGTTAGTCTATTTTTAAAGTTGTTATTTTCTTCAGCATTTTTTTGTATCTCCTTTAGCAAGCTGTTGAATCGCTTTTCATGATTTTCTTGCATCTCTCTCATTTCTCTTCCCAATTTTTCCTCCACCTCTCTTACTTGATTTTCAAAGTCCTTTTTGAGCTCTTCCATGGCCCAAGATCATTGCATATTTATTTTGGAGATTTTGGATGCAGAAGCCTTGACTTTTTGGTCTTCCTCTGATGGTAATCATTCTTCTTCCTCATCTGAAAGGATGGAAGAAAATACCTGTTCACCAAGAAAGTAACTTTCTATAGTCTTATTTTTTGCCCTTTTTTTGGGCATTTTCCCAGCCAGTTACTTGACTTTTGAGTCCTTTGTCAAGAGAAGGGTATACTCTGAGGCCCTGTAATTTCTCAGTTTCTCCAAGATGGCACAATCAAGGGAGAGGAATTTACTCCTCTCCTGGCCTGCACTCTGTTCCAGGAGATACCAAAGACTTACTGCCCAGGATTTGCAAGTAGAATTTCCTTTTCAGAGCCTCCACCAGCTCCACCATGCCAGCACTCTTCCTCACCCCAGGGTCACCACTCAGGGCTGAGACCCAGATCAGCTGCTCAATTTCCCCAGGGGCTTTATGCTGAGGGCTCCAAAAATGGATGCTGCTGCTGCTGCTGCCACTGCCTCCTGGGGCAAGGGCTAGGGAAGGGCTAGAGAAGAACACTGCTCTCTTCTCACCCAGATGAAAAAGCTTTCTCACTGATCTTTGAAGCTGTCTTTGGCATTTGTGGGTTGAGAGATCTGGAAACCACAGCTGCTACCAGGTATTCCACCCTGAGGCCTGCTCCAGTCCTGTTCCTGCCAGTGCTGCACCCATGCAATAGACCGTTCTTTTCAGCTTTTCAGGCTACCTTGGGCTGGAAATTTCTTTTGCTCTGTTGCTTTGTGGCTCCTGCTGCTCTAGAATTTGTTCAGTCATTTTTTAAAGTATTTTATGGGCTGTGGGGGAAGAGCTAGATCAAGTGCATCTTTCTACTCCACCATCTTGGCTCTGCCCCCTCTCAATTCTAATTTTTAAAGAATTATTTTCTTCAGTGAGCTTTTATACCTCCTTTTTTTCTGTCCAATGCTATTTTTTAAAAGGTTCTTTTCTTCAGTGGATTTTTTATGCTTCTTTTATCATTTGACCAATTCTGGTTTTTAGGAGTTATTGTCTTCAATAATTTTAAGTCTCTTTCAGCAAACTGTTGACTTTTTATAATTTTCTTGCATCTGTCTCATTTCTTTCCCCAATTTCCTTCTACCCCACTTATTTAATTTTTGAGCTCTTTCAGGAATTCTTGTTGGACTTGTGTACAATTCACATTTTTTTCTTTGAGGCTTTTGGATTTTGTCATTTTGACTTTTTTTCTTCTGAGTTTGTGCCTTGATTTTCCCTGTCACCATAATAACTCTTGATGGCTTGCTTCTTTTTTGTTGTTTTCTCATTTTTCCTGGCTATTTTTTGACTTATAACTTGCTTTTAAAGTTGAACTCTGTTCCTAGGAAGGAAAGGGCATGGCCCTAAGCTTCAGGTTTTTCATGTTGCTGTTTTCAGAGGTAGTTATGGAAGTTTATATGTTTTTGGTGATTCCACAGTGATATTTTATAAGCAGAAGTGTGTCCTTACTGTCCTCTTAAACTATACTCTGAACTTATGCAGGAAGAGACTATATTCCCCTGTGGCCACAAATGGTAGCACTCTTCTAAGCCCTAGAACTGTGACCAATTTCCCTCAAGGCAGACCTTTCTCCTAAGTTGTAATGGCCTAGAAAATTGTTTCACCTGACCATTTTTTTTATTGGTTCTGCCACTCCAGAATTTGATTTGAAGCATTATTTTAAAGTTGTTTGGAAGGGAAATGGGGAAAGTTCAGGTAAATTCCTGCTTCTAGTGCCATCTTGGTTCTGCTCTCCCTCTCTCTTATTAGTTTTTACTACTTTATGCTAACACCTTTGCAGAGGTGTTGTAAACACCAAAAAAGATACTGGATGTCAAAGAAATTCTTGAAATTTACTGTGTGTGTATGCATACATATGTGTGTGTGTGTGTGTGTGTGTGTGTGTGTGTAAACACACACACACATATGCATGTACACAATACCTACACAGATATGTGTGTATATATATGAGTATATATGTATACATACATACATAAAAAATTGGTATCAATGGTTAGATGTTGCAAAGAAACACATTTAGGATTCATGTAAGGAAATACATCCTAACAACAAGAATGATCTGCTTTACCATTTTGTTAATAGTGTTTGTTAGTACTACATGAATTCACAGTCTGCCAGTAACAACACCCAGGATCATTCCCACCTGGCTGAATGAACTGATTTCTCAATTTTTAGCTAGTAGTGACGATGGATCAACTCTACAATAGAGTACGTTAGCTGGTGAGGGAAAACTGATTGGGTAGGTGTAGTTCTGTGTCTTCAGGGAAAACAAAAATCACCATACCTAATTTAGATTAATTATAAAAAAATTCAGAGAAAAAACCCTATTGGCACCTGATTCCTTTCACATTTGTCTTATATTCAATAGCTATCAGCAGGAGGTGGAGCTTCACAAAGCAGAGTCTAGATAAGAGGAAAGAAAAAGCACCAATGAGAAGATGATCAAAGGCCTTGAGGCAGAAGGGGATGGTCTCTAGGTGTGATTTCACAGAGATCTCATTCATGGTCCACCCTTGCTATCAGTAGAGAAACAGCTCATCTGAGATGACAAAGCCCTCTACCCAAGTCTCTCTGTTTGTTTTCCCTCATTATCTGCCTCCTTTTCATAACAGCTACTGTTAGGAAGCTTCCAAAGTGATGTTATTTCCATTCACTTTAATTGAATGGTTATTTCTTAATTATGATCTCTAGGCTAGCTGCTTGGGATATAAAGACACAAATAAACCACATTTCCTTCTTCTTCACTCCTCCACTCTTCCTTCCTTGGTGGAGATGTAAAAGGAGCCTTAAAATGGAGATATGGGTATGTATCTCCAAATGATTTATGGGAAAAATCCAATCAAGTAAGATAGTGAGACAGTTGCTGTTACTCCCTCATTCCCCCCCAAATCTTATGAACAGTGGTTCTTTGATGATTATAGACTTCCACCTCCCCAAGAAAGATTGGGGCCCTTGTTTTAGAAGTTGGAGGCACTAGAGAGAGGGTGAGGAAAAAGTTATGAGGAAAGGGTTGTTCACCTGCTGTTTGAGTCATTCTGCATTTAATGAAAGCACATTACTAAGTATATTTGAAGGGACAGAGCAGGTGAAAAAAGGCAAAAGAATCGATATTGACTTACCGGGAAACTTCAGGGAAAGTCATTCCTTCAAAGTCATTGGAAAGAATGTGAGTGAAGATTTGGTTGTTCAGGCTATCCAAGAAATACTTTTGCCAGGGTTGTTTGGGGACAACCTAGAATACATAACCAGATAGCAAAAAGTATATTTGTATGGAAATCAGAAATACTAAAACACCCTGGGGTCACTGCATTATTCTGGCAGGACTGGCCCATGTTGCATTTTGAACCTGAAAAGGAAACATCTCCCACTGTTGTCAAAAATGACAGAGGGCTTGGTTAATGACAGCAAGTCCTAAAAATTGAAACCTCCCACTTATTCCTTCTGGGGAACTCAGAAGTTACACACAAGTCAGCAACTAAATATTAGGATCCCTTAGTTTTCAAGATCTATTTTGTCTTTCATTTTATACTCTGTCCTCCCCTGTATCTTCTCATAGAATCCTTCCTTTACATCAAAGCTCAGCTCAGGTGCTACCTCCTATACAAGGTCTTTCATGAACACCACCTCCCCCAGTTAATAAACTAATAAACATCTCTTTCTCTCTCCCTCTCTCCCTTTTGAAATTACTTGTATTACTTTGTATATCCTTGTATTGATTTATTACTGTACATATATTATGGGAATGGGCAAGATGGGAATAAGCACTTGTGTAGCACCTACTATGTACCAGACACTGCCCCAAGTACATTACAGATATCTCATTTGATCCTCCCAACAACCCTGGGTAGTAGATGCTGTTATTATCTCCATTTTAAAAAGGAGGAGACTGAGGCAAATGGAGATTAAGCAACTTGGCCAGGGATAGATAGTAAGTGTCTGAGGCCAGATTTGAAATCAGTTGTAGTAAACTCCGGTCCCAGCACTCTACCCATTGCACTATTTAGTGTCCTGTAATAGACGCTTCTTGTAGGAGTTTCTTTTGTGTTTTCTGATCCTCAGAAGTTGACACAATATCCTGCACAGAGCAAGCACTTAATAAAAGTTTGTTGTTTGAAACTGAAATGAAATAAAATATATGGATGCCACCCACCAATGACTGTGGCCTTCTCTGCAATTCAGCGAGTAGTTCTGACTAAGCAGCCACAATCAAAGGAAGCTAAAGAGCAAAGCTAAGCCTGACACTCTCTGATAGGGTGAAAGTAAGAATGCTTAACCAGAAGAAGGAACAAATTAACAAGGGACATGAGTGCCGTTCTCAGGTATTCTAAAGGCTGTCACACATACTGAATTAGAGCTTAGACCTGAAAAAAATGTCTAACATGACAGATATTGAAGCAATGCTAGAAGTAGTGAGATTTTGGCCACATTTAAGGGAAAAAAGATTCCTAACAAGTAAGGAGAACAGTCTAGAAGTGGAATGATTGTATTTGGAGGGAGTGGATTCATCATTGCTGAAGGTGTTCAAGGACAAACTGGATGCTCACTTCTCAGGATCACTTTAGATGGGAGTTCTGCTTAGATGGATAAGTTGACTTTAGAGGTCATTTCCAAGTTGGATAGTCTTGTTACTTTAACAATTGATTTTGACATGACTTAGCTCTGAAGGCTGATGACCTTCTTAAAGAAACAATACATGTAAACTGTTCAGAAGCAGATTTAGTCTCTGAGTAAAGACAGATATCCTAGTAGAGCTGTTCAGATGTGGAATTGACTTGTAGTGGATTCCAATGGTCAGGTCCTTCCAGCTCTGAAATTTTCTGACTCCACCCACCTCCATGAAGGCATCAGTTTCTTTTGTCCATAGTCAGGTCATCCCAGAGGGAAACTGGAAATTTAGTTGACGGTCCAAGGTGTTATTGCAGTTTTCCAAAATTAGATGAATGAAGAAATGGGGAATAGCAGTGGCTTAGTACCCTGTGAAAATTCTGCTTAGTGGTCTGGCCCAGGCTCATTTTTATTGAGTTGTGGAATCAAAAGAAAATCAAGATGTGTCCCCCAATTCTGTAATATTTTCATAAAGGTGAAAGTCAACACCAAGTACTCCCTTGACCCATGAAACCAAGAAGATAAACCGTGTCAGCAGTAGTAGGTAAATGTGTTGTCAAGGGGAAAAAAAAAATCTTCCAAAGAGGGATAAGGAGAGTACGACAAGGCAATGTGCAATCAGAGAAACATATGTTTGGAGAGTGAATGTTGTTGCTAAGCGACCAGTTCCAGATTGACTTGTGTTGCCTTGGTGATTGGCTATGAGCATTCATTGTTAGTATCACCACATCAAATCACCTCCACATTTTTTCTCTACCAATTCTGCAATCTGGTTTCCTTACCTGGATGAAAAATACAAACCACACCTTTAGATAGCTTGGTCGCTAAAGCTGGATGGCTCCTCAAAGTATGGGGTCAGGGTGATTGATCATTTCCATTGAGGACTACTCTGACTAACTCAACATATTTGGCTGGATTTCAATAACAACTATGTCTCTCGTGCAGAAGGAAATCATCAATTTCCTGAGTATCTGGTTTAGACAAAAACTATCTATTTAGCAACTCAGGCCCATTCTAAGAACTAAGTAGGATCCTTCACTCAGCCAACCACATTCAACTTTACTAGAGGTTTTCTGAATTCCCTCAAATTCCTCTAATGAGCTGAACTCACCTCACTAGGCAGTCCACTCCATTGTGTAATTCTTCATTACCCTGAAAATTGGCTTATTACCTCTAATCTGCAAGTTCCTAGTTTTAGCAAAGGACTGTAAAAGATAACCATGGAGATATAGCAGACCTCCCGGGGAATTTTGAAAGAGTTCAGTAAGATTATTGATACTAGGAGGTCAGAGAATAGAGAGCTAGCTAGTTTGGATGTTAGCTTAAAGCTGAAGGCAATACTTCACCATAAGGACCAATTTTAAAAAATCTTGTCATTTTACTATCTCTCACTGTGCTTATATGGTAATTAAAACATGTATCACCAATCTTAGTCAGACTTGAATCTGAGAGATGAAAAATTCCACAAAAATTATCTCATTTATTTGATCCAATAGATCAGTCTAGGGTCTGGGGTTTTTAATTTCCATTTTATAGACCAATGAATTGAGGCACAGAAAAGATAAGCTCACATATTTTCGGTAGGGCTTTAATATTGACAAAGGATTTTTCTCATAAAATAAATTGGTGATAGAAAGTGAAAACATTATTATTGCTGTCTTATAGATTACTTCATAGCAATCACAGCAAATACTGTAGCTCTCTGTCACTCATTAAATGTATAACATAGTAGAATTCACCTCCCTTGAAATCATGCCGTTTACTGGAGACATATGTATTGACCACTAGGTGATAGTAAAAGCATATCCAATATAGCAACATGATTTTTCTTTAGGAAGCATAAGGCATGATGATTGCTCTTTTTTTATTTCTTTATTATATCTTCTTACGTTGGCTGAGGGAATTCCACAGCAAGGCCATGTATTTCAAAGTTTGTTTCTTCTTTGTCAATTATTTTTTAAAATTGTTTTCCTTACTTCTTTCCTGTTTACTGCTACTTCTACCTCTCCAGCACCCACTATAATCTTTTTTATTTTGACTCTATAAAGTCAAAAGACTAAATAAAATCAGGAAAAGGTGAACAGAGGTTTTGGAGTATGGGGTGTGTGTGTGTGTGTGTGTGTATGTGTGTGTGTGTGTGTGTGTGTGTGTGTGTGTGTGTGTGTGTGTATGTGTGTGTGTCTGTTTGTTGGGAGAAGGGAGGAGAAAATGTAGATAAACAACAAAGACCACAAAACTCCTAAGAATCCAGCAGAGATTATAGAATGATAGAATAAAAAGTATTGAGGATTCTTAATCTTTACTGTCAGGTGTTCTTAACCCGGGGCAGGCTTCCAAGCTTCATGTGGCCTTCTTAGTTCTTGGGTGCAGCCTTTTGACTGAGTCCAAGTTTTATAAAACAAATCCTTTTATTGTTGTGAAGTTTGGGTTTGGTCAAAAGGCCCCACTTGAGGATCTAGAGTCACAAGTGGGCTTGAGGCTGTTGTTTCCGTACCTCTGATTTTGGGGTCTGTCAATCTGTTTTCAACTCTATTTCACTATCATTGGTTTCCTTTGTACTAGGATCATAAAGGAAATACATTTTATTTTAGGCATTTACAATCATTCTTCTAAGAAGGGATCCACAGACTCAGCAGGCAGCCAAAGAAGACCATGACACAAATAAAAAGGTTAAAAGAACCCCTAATTAGAATTAGACTAGAATTGAACTACAATCCAAATTCCTCCTTTTGTAAATGAGGAAAATTAAGCTCAGATAAAAACAGTAGGTTATACAACATCAAAGGAGGTAGCAAGTGGCAGAGCTGGGACCCGAATCCTGGTCTTCTGACTATATCCAGGTTTATTTCCATGAAACTACAAAACCTCAGGTAGAAGCCACCTCTCTTCTGAAGGCCAGGTTTAAGCATGGCATGGGGACGACCCTGGGTTCTTAAAAGCTGTAACAGTGGAACACAAACTCCAATCTTAAAAACCTGGAAAGCCTTTCAGCATAGGCCTAGTCACAGACTGTTTATCAAAGGCCAGCTTAACAAATTTTAGAGACGCTCGTCATTGAAAAGTTAGACACTGGGTAGCAATACTTTGGGAACAATGATGCATGGAACTTTTTAAGATATGGAGGGGTTATGATGTACATGATCGAGGAAAGAACCACATGAATTAAATTAAATCTGGAAGCATTCCAATAGTAGAAATGCAATAGCATTGCTTAGCAAGAAGATTAACATCTTCTAAATTATAGGAAGGCAAATTTCTACTAGCCGTTTCATATCTGTCCCACTCCAGTCAAATAATGATTACTTAAGAACCACCATTAAGGATATAATTATAATTGACACTTTTACCATTTGTTAAGGTTGTCATAGTGCTTTACACACTTTTCTTATTTGATCCTCATAGTTTCTATGTGAGGCATTAGAGATATTTTTATCCTTATGTTACAGATGAGGAAAGTAAGGCTCAAAAAGATTGTGACTTGTGAGTTTATAAGTGTTTGAGTGCGGAATGAAAACCAGTTCCGTCCCAATATCAGATTCAGTACTTTACTCACTAGGCTGAGTTTTCTCACGCTTCAGTGAAGTCTGTCACCATATCTAGTTCCTATCATCCTGTAATAGAAGTTGTGTGGGCAGCTAGGTGGCACAGTAGAAAGCATGCTGGACCTGTCAACAAGACAGGAGTTCAAATCCAGCTTCAGATACTTGCTAGATGTGTGACTAAAGGAAAGTTATTTCACTTCTTTTATTTCAGTTTTCTTACCTATGAAATGAGAATAATAATAGCACATATCTCCTAGGATCATTTTGAGATTCAAATGAGATATTTTTAAGTACCCTGCAAATCTTAAAAGGCTACATAAGCACAAGCTGTTGATATTATTACACATGTGGACACTGTAAAAGTAAAAAGATAACAGGAGCATCAACAGTGCAATAAAGCATACTCATGGTTCTTCTAAGCACAGAATTCTTTCTTTCTTTCAAACTGAAATATTAGAGTACGCTCACCAATGAGAATATTGACCTGTGGGAGCATTAGTATTTACTTATGATTACTCAGTAGTTAATAGGCTTAGTGGATACAGTCCTGGACCTAGAGTCAGGAAAACCTGAGTTCAAATCCAGCCTCAGACACTTACTAGCTGGGTGACCCTGGACAAATCATTTAACTCTGTTTGCCTCAGTTCCTCATCCTCAAACGTGCTAGAGAAGAAAATGGCAAACTCCTTCAGTATCTTTATTAAGAAAACCCCAAGTGAGTTTACAAAGTCAAATGTGATTGAAAAACAACTAAACAACAACATTACTCAATAACAACATCACAGCACAGTGGAGTATATATGGAGTAGGAATACCCAAACTAGAATCCCTGCTCTGTTGCTGATGGACTTTGTGATCCTTGTCAAGTCATTAAATCCCTTCAAGTTTCAAGTATTTACCTTGAATTCAATTTATTTATTCAAGTATTTATCCTAATAAAATAATTATTTTAGCAGTAATAATACCACCAACTAGGTTAGCCCTCTATCTTTGTTCCTAAAATAAAAGTAGTTAACATTTACAAAATGTTTTAAAGTTTTCAATTCAATAAAAACACTATCATTTAGGCTCAAATTTATTTTTATCACATCCTTGAAACAGAAAGGAAGATGTATAGCATTTTCATTTTATAGATGGAAAAATTGAGACACAGAGAAAGTAAATAAATTTCCCAGGGTCAATCAGTCAGCAAAGAAGTTGAGACTTCACTCTGTCTTTCTTGATTTTATGCAGTCACTTTCCAACTATGTGCAACTGATGGTAGCCACTAAGACTTCCCAGCTCCTTCATGTTTCCCCTGTTGCTCACATTGTCATCTATCTTTGAATACAGTAGGCTTGGAGATGGGATTCAGAATGAATGTCATTTTGGCACTTTCTGGCATGGTTACCTTTTGGACTGGTTTCACAAACAGGGAGGTTAGAAACGTAGCTAAACCTGGAACCAAACAGCCCTGAGCAATGAATCCTAGCTTCAGTTCAGCAAAGCAGATGACGTTGTCCCCAGAAGCCCAGTCCCAGCTGGGAATCCTTGGCAGGTAATCCTGTTCAAATTGGAAAATAGATTAGGAATTCAGAATGTGCAAAAGTCTAGGAAAACTTTCTAAATGTAATTTTTCTTTCTGAAAAATGATCTGGGTTCACTCATTCCTCATTCCTTGTCATAATCACAACTCATAATGACAATAACATATCATTTCAGCTTTGTTTCCCTTGAACAATACTGAGACGTGGTTAATACAAACAGCACAATCCTCATTTTAGTAAAACTAAAAAGTGATTTTGCTTTCCCAGGATCACATGAAGCTAGTAAGAGGCAGGATCAAAATTCAGACTCAGGAATTATGCATGTTTCTATTATACTTTATTTTCTCTACACATGCATATGCAAGAGATTCCTGGTGCTTACTTAGTTCAATATTGTTTATGTGAAAAAATTCATCATTTCTATTTGGAAATGCTGAATATCTCATTGTTCCACCAGTATCTAGTGGTACCTTGTATAAAATGAGTATGTAAGAAAACACTTTCACAAAGAAGGACTTTCAACTGGGCCTATTTGGCCAAAAGTGAAATCTAATTCAATTAATTCAAGTTAAATATCTGGGGCTCTGCTATGGACTCAAAGTCACAACTTTGTATGACTAAGTTCAGGAAGTATCTAAGTTTCACCAAAGAATAAAGAATGAATTCCATTAAAAACCAACATAAAGTCATGTGCAAACCCATAGTCAAGAAAAAAAGTCCATGCTGGTGTTTTAGATTAGTAGAGCAAATTGGTGTTTTAGAGCAGTCAAAGAATTTAATGCAGTCTCAGTTGTAGTGGCCAGCGTTAGGTTAAGCTCTGCCCTAGTGAGGGCATAGCACCTGTAGCGCTATTTTCCATTTGATAGGCCATAATTTAGTAAAGGCAATGATAATCTTAAAAGTACATAGAAAATACCAACCAGGGCAGTGAAGGTCCTTGAGACCATATGTGGAATGATGGATGATAATGGGCATGTTTAGCCTGAAGGAAGAGAGGACTTGGTGGGGATATGATAGCTGATTTCAAATATTTGAAAGATTATCCTTTGGTAGAAGGATTAGACATATTCTACTTGATCCCAAACATCAGAATTAGGTTGAAAGGGCAGGGGAAAAGAAGGAGGGAAGAAATTGTACAGACTGATTTCAGGAATTATGTACATAAATCCTAACAACTAGATCCATCCAAATATGAAATTGACTATAACTTGAGAGGTAGGAGTTTCTATCCCTCCCTGGAAATCTTCAATCAAACACTGACTGATGCTATGTTAGGAAGGCTAATAGGGGATGGTTTTGGCAAAATACAAAGACTCTGTGATCCTTCTAACTCTGTTCTTCTGTGACTGGGCCCCAGTTTCTTCATCAGTTAAATAGGGGGACTGGCCACTAAGTTACTTCCAAATTCTAATCTCTGATCTGATGACCTAGTGGCATTAGATATACCGAGTGGTTATCATACCTTATTATGAGACTGAAGTACCTCTATGATAATTCTGACCTTAGAACAATAGTTCTTGATGGAGAGTACCCTATGTGAAAAAACACACATGCTTTTTAGTTTGCTTGTGTGGGTTAAAAACTTTGGTAATACAGACCTACTGGAGAAGAATTTCTTTGTTTGCACATGTAGCAGGATTAGTATTTTATAATGTTAGTACTTAGATATAAGTACATATATAATTGGGGGGAAAACAAAGTATGTTCTAATTGTGGAATGTGAGAGATCATAGACAAAACATTACCTGGCATGAGTAGAAGTTATGCTGACACACAGAAGGACTCAATGGTAATGCATACCAAAAGTTAGATTGATACATTAAACCCCTCCCCTCACCCCATTTAAACCTAGGAGGAGAGAAAGGATCCACTTTTCAGTCTAAATATCTTCAAATGCAAACCTAAAAAATGGTCCAAAAAATGGATGTTATTAACTTTTGCATAATGGATGCATTAGCTTTGTATTTAACTTTGCATGCCTTAAATAAGCTGTAATAGAAAGTAAAATTCTTGAGAAAAGAAACTGCATCACTTTTACTTTTGTATCCTTAGTACTTAGGATGGTATCTAGGACATTATTAGTCATTTAATAATAGTTATTGATTAATTGTACACAGACCAAAATCTCATCTATTTTAAGCTTATGATTCTGACCTATCATGACATATATATATTTTATTCATTCATTCATTTACATGTGAGCAGGAATTATATATATATATATATATGCTTATATATTAATACAATGACATATGTATACAGATAGAGAAACAGTTATTTAATTTGTATAGGGAGTTCTCTACCAAATGAAGACTAACACCATTACATTAATCTGAATATATACATGCATACAATATATGCAAAATAAAATTCATAAATCTGATGCCTGAATAAGCAAATGAGCTTTTGAGTGTTCTGCAGTCACAATGGCAATACTTATCTTAGCTCATCTTGCCATTGGCCAAAAGCAGGGTCAATGAGAGTGTACATGGTTCAAAAAACATCCATTTCTACTACTGGAAAACAAAACAAAACAAACAAAAGATCCCACAAAACCTCACAGTAAAAACTAGACTGATATAGTCAGGAGTGTCATTTTTATTACATCTGACCAGTGACCATTTACTTCATTCTTTCTTCCCATCTTTATAGAGTTCTGGGAGAAAAAAAAAGAGAGAGAGAACTTAGGCATTTGAAGTGAATTTTTTTTGGAAAAGTCTGAAAAACTCTGTGACAGGGGTGCAAAGGAGATTTTGTCTACCTTCTTCTCAGTGCTTACATAGTGGGATTGAGAAGGTAAAAGAGAGTTTTACTTCCATAAACACTAGATCATGATGTATCACAATGAAACAATTGCCTAGGTAAAGGTTTTGGGTATAGTTTCAATTCATGCTTGTTGAATTAAACTGTTTTAGGAGATAATAAATTCTCCATAACTTAAAATGTTACAGCAGGGACCAGGGATCACCTCTAAGGGATATTCATGGAGTTTGAGATTGGACAAGATGAAAAGTCTCTTGCAAACTTCCCAAAATTCTCCACTTAGAGCTGCCATCATCATTCTTTGTCACATCATCCTCAGGACTTTCTTTGAGAAGATAGAGCAAAACAAGTATTGGAGGATAAAACATGCTGACTTCTTACCTCATGATGTTAGAAATGTCTTCAGTGTATGGATCAGCACACAGAGAGTTGGCTAAAATCAGACAGGCTTCGGCAGATTCCACCTACTTTCCAAGACCAAACAGGGGCCATCATGTCAAATATATGAGGAACTCTTGAATTACCCTGATCACCAGCTGTCTTATGATTTAAAGGCAAAGAAGCCACAAGAATAACAATTTCCTTAGTGAAGTCTCTGTGATTACAGACAGGGCACTGCAGGGTGAGAATCCCTCTTTATGCCAGGACCACAGCTCTCAAAGGGCCCAGGAGAGCTGGTTGAGAAGAGTTGCAGATAGAAGCTAGCAATAATAACTACCAATGGGCTTTGAAGTTTAAAAATCATGGCCTTCACAGAAACCTTGGGAAGGAGGTAGTACAAGTATTATTACCCCTATTTGTCAGATAAAGAAATGAATATTTTGGGAAATTATGTGATTTCACCATGGCCATACAGCTTATAAGGCAGGGAATGAACCCAAATCTCTTGATCCTAAGTTAGATCTGTGTTGGAGCTGGCTTGTTCCTGCTCAGGTGAGCTGATCTTTAAATTTTCAGTGTGATCATTCACACCTCTGAAATCAGCAAATGCTATCTATTGTGGCTTGAATTGTTCTTTTATTGACTGTTGAATAGGCATGTGATTAAAAGCATAGTAGTATAGATTAAACTTAAAAGTATATCATGTATATGTATGTGTATATGTGTGCATGTGTGTATTTACACTTATTTCCCACCCTGCCCCACCAACTGGTTGTTAAACATTTACCAGCACACTCTTGCTCTAAGCTCAGTGAATTCTCTTTCTACTAAACTATCCTACCATGGTTAGAATAGAAGACTCTGAGGTACCTTCTCTCTCTAAAGTTTTCTTTCTATAATGTACTCACTCTTAGGCACTGGGGGAGTAACTGTTAGTGGTGATCCTAGTAACCATTGGTAAGAGGGAAAGTATAGTAGCCTTAACACTTTCTCTGTCCTCTCTCCTTTCCTCCTTCTCTCCCTTCCTTTTCTCTCTCTCTCTGCTTCTCTCTCCCCTCTTTTTATACGAAAAGGAAAAAAAAAAGTCTGACAGCTATCCCCTCAACTAGAATTCTTCCCCTCACCGAGCCATAGGATGCTATAAGGTAAGAACTGATGAAAGAACAATCTTGGTGGCCAAGACTGATCCAAGCTACTTGTTCATAAAACTATATAACTGGTGCCTGTGGATGCGTCTGCAGGTTATCATGTTTTTCTGTTAGATTTGTACAAAGTTTTCTTTTGCCAGGAATTGGAAAAAATGAGTAAAATGGTTGAATTGCTATAAACCTAGGGTATGGGGTCAGATTCAGGGTATGGGGAGTCTGGAAAGATATCTCTAGGATCTGCTTTGACCACAAATCATCCATAGGCCCCTCAGCATTCTTCTCTGCTATGGACTGCTACTCTCAAGAGATTCAGATGTCTAGTTTTTAAAAGAAGCCATGTGAAAATGTCTCAAAGGCCTGTGTTTTTCTTAATGTTTTTCAGAAGTTTTTAAATCACAAGTTTAAAAAAATATCTTCCTGCTCCCCCCCTCCCACTCAGCATTGTCATTATATTGACTGAACTTTGGCAATCACCACTCCCATTAGGTGGAGGGATAAGAATTATGCAGGAAGAGTAGCCTTTCATAAAACAAATGTGGCCACCCTGGCCCTACAGCTTGGGTGAGATAAAAGATAGCAAGAAAGGGATCTTACCGCAACTCTCTTTAAATCTTCTCTTTTCAATGCAGATCCAAGGAAGAAACTTGTACAAGCCAAGTTCACCTTGAAAATTGTTTCTAGCTCCAGGGAAGGAAGGGTTCTGGGAAAATAAGAAAGTAACTATGAGAAGCCAGGGAGAATAGAAATCTACATAGGAAGCTTTGAGAGGAGGCAGAACCAAAATGGTGAAGTAAAGGCAGAGAATCACCTGAGCTCTCCCCGAAAACCCTCTCAATACCTTTAAAAAATGGCTCTAAACAAAACAGAGCAGGAGAACCCAGAAAAAGATGGAGAGAAACAATTTTCCAGCACAAGCAATTTGAAAGGTTGGCAGAAAAGGTCTTTGAGAGAGGAGCACAGTCCGGTGCTAGTATAGCAGACCAGGCCCCAGAAAACCCAGAGCAGACCTTGGGGGGAATGATTCACTGGCAGCAGTGGTGATTTCCACATCTTTTGGCCCAAAGACATCAAATGCAACTGGGAAGGTCAACAGGAAGGGTCTGCCACACCTATGTGTGGGTGCAGTGCAGTCTAACACAGGTGATGCCAGCATAGCCTTGGCCACAGGAAATCAGGAGCAAGCCTTGGGAGTGACTGAATCAGCAGAGACAGCAACAGCTCCTGGAGCTCTCAGCTCATAGACAGTAAGGAGGTCAAACAAATGGTCAGAAGGAGACTAGAGGGTCTTTTTGCTAACATGGAGGCAGGACTCTGTTGCTTTGTGCACACTCAGATCTGGATCACAATCCTAGGTGGTAGTTGCAGGGCAAGGAGGAGTACTAGCATAGCTTGTGGCCTTAGTTGGGTGGAAGGGAGCTTCCTCATAGTTCCAGGGAAGAAAAGAGTACTTGTGGTTGCACACAGGTCAGAAGAATAGTAAACACCACCCCTCTGATCATACCACCTTGGAAGAACTGAAAACTTACAAGTCACTAGAAGTGTTGCACAAAAACCTGAAGCTTGAGACAGTATACCCTCCACACTAGAAGCAGAGCCCTACTTAAACAAACAGTTAAAAGTCTGGTAATGTGACTGGGAAAATGAGAAAACAGTAGAAAAACAAAACAAAACTGACTATCGTAAGCTACAATGGTGACAAGGAAGATCAAAATACACACTCAAAAGACAAAAAGCCAAAGCTACATCCAAAGAGAAAAATGTGACTTGAACTCAGGACATGGAAAAACTCAAAAAGGATTTTGGAAATCAAGTAAGAGAGGTAGAGGAAAAATTAGGAAGAGAAATGAGAGTAATGCAAGAAAATCATGAAAGGAGGGTAAACAGCTTGGTAAAGGAGACACAAAAAAACACTGAAGAAAATAACACCTTAAAAAACAGATTAGCCCAAATGGTGAAAGAGGTTCAAAAAACCAATGAGGAAAAGAATGCCTTAAAAAGCAGAATTGGTCAAATGGAAAAGGAGGTCCAAAGTCTCACTGAAGGAAATAATTCCCTATAAATTAGAATAGAGAAAGTTGATGGTAATGACTTCATAAGAAAACAAGAAACAATAAAGCAAACACAAAAGAATGAAAAAATAGAAGACAACTTGAAATATCTCATTGGAAAAATAACTGACTTTGAAAATAGATCCAATAGAGATAATTTTAAAATTATTATACTAACTGAAAGTCATGATCAAAATAAGAGCAGAGATATTATCTTTCAAGAAATTATCAAGGTAAACTGACTTTATAGTCTAGAACCAGAGGATAAAATAGAAACGGAAAGAATTCACCAACCAGCTCCTGAAAGAGATCCCAAAAGGAAAACTGCCAGCAATATTATAGCCAAATTCCAGAGTTCCCAGGTTAAGAAGAAAATATTGCAAGCAGCCAGAAAGAAACAATTCAAGTATGGTGGAACCACAATCAGGATAACAGAAGATTTAGCTGCTTCTACATTAAAGGATCAGAGGGCTTGGGATATGATATTCCAGAGGGCAAAAGAGCTAGGATTACAACCGAGAATCACCTACCCAACAAAACTGAGTATAATCCTTCAGGGGGAAAAATGGACATTCAGTGAGATAGAAGACTAAAGAAAAGTAGGAGGACCTGGGGATAAGAAAAGGGGGGAGAATAACAGAAGGGAGGACAGATTAGGTGAGTGGATAGTCAGAAGCAAAACAATTTTGAAGAGGGACAGGGTGAAAGGAGAGAGAAAAGAGAATAAAAGGGAGGAGGATAGGATGGAGGAAAATACAGTTAGCAATAGTAACTGTTAAAAAGCTTTTGAAGCAAGTTTTTCTGATAAAGGCTCATTTCTCAAATATATATAGAACAGAGTCATATTTGTAAAAATAAGTGCCATTCCTCAACCAATAAGTGATCAAATGATATGATCAGTTTTCAGATAAATATCTATAGACATATGAAAAAAATACTCTCACTATTGATTGGAGAAATGCAAATTAAAACAATTCTGAGGTACTACCTCATACCTGTTAGACTGGATAATACAACAGAAAAAGTAAATGACAAATGTTGAAAGGGAGGTGGGAAAAATGAGACATTAATGCATTGTTGGTAGATCTGTGAACTGATTCAATCATTCTGCCGAGCAAGTTGGAGCTATGTCCAAAGGGCTATAAAACTATGCATACCTTTTGACTCAATATCACTATTAGGTCTATGTTGCAAAAGAGATTTTTAAGAAAGGAAAAGGACCTATATGCACAAAAATATTAATAGCAATTCATTTCTGGGGGAAAAGAATTAAAAATTGAGGGGATGCCCATCAATTGGGAAATGGCTAAAGAAGTCATGTTATGTCATTATGAAGAATACTCTTTTACTATAAGAAATGATGAACAGGATGCTCTCAGAAAAACTTGGAAAAACTTACAAGAGTTGATGCAACATGAAATGTACTATGTACAAAGTAACAGAAATATTGAAAGAAGATCAGCTATGAATGACTTAGCAATTCTAACAATGCAATGAGCCAAGACAACTCTGAAGGACTTATGATGAAAAATGCTATCCATCCTCAGAGAAAGAACTGGTGGTATCTGAATACTGATTGAAACATAAAAAAAGAGAAATCTATATAGACATGATTAATGCTATTATTTAATCAATTATGTACTGATAGATGATATATAGATAGAGGAGATGATGAATAGATACTTAGATACACATAAATAGATTGATGGATATATATGTATGTGTATATATATATACATATATATATATATATGATTTATTACTTATTAATCACTTTCTATGTACCAGGAACAGTGCTAAGTTCTAGGGATAGAAATACAGGAAAACAACAGTCCCTACCTTCAGAGAATTTACATGCTAATAGGGGGATAAAACTACTTAAACGCAGTTAGAAGGGAGGGGACAAGGTGGCTAATGAAGAAGAGAAGTCAGAGAATAAGTCAAGGTATAAGGTCAAAGGCTGGCACCCTTCCTGAGATAAAGGACCTGGAGAGGTAATTGCCAATCAAGAGACCTGATCATAAAATGGGAAAGGGGTCTGTCCTACTGTTTTTCTGGAAAATGTGAAGCCACCAGTTTAATAGGATGAAATCCTCCTACAATGGCCAACAATGTGGTTTGGAAAGAGCTGTATAGACAAAAGTACCTGCCTGAACAGAATACTTTTAACAGCACCAGAAATGTTCCTTCCTCCTCCCACTAAACTGGATTTAAAAATAGTTTGTTAATGGTTCAACCTCAAGACCTAGAATGTCCACATAATTCTTTTTTTTTTTTTGCTTGAAGGACTTTAAATGGATTCATAAATTTATTGCCTATGTCTGAATATATTAATTATTTTGAATACTTCCCCTTCCCAACATGTTGAGGATATCTATGGAGCCACGTACATACATGTATGCTATGTACTCAAAATATAATTAAAAAATGGGACATTTGCACATCACTGTGGTCATACTTACATCTGGAAAACTGATGAGCCAAATACTGAAAGTTACCAATATGTTTGGCACAGCTCCAATACTTTTTTGTCTGTTTTTTGTTTTTATTTTCTTGAGGCCTTTGCTATATAATAAGAAAATCAACATGCCACTCTATGAGCAGGGCTCTCCACTCAGATTTTTACCAAGGAGGATGAAATAAGAAGATATAAACAAATTTTTAAAAAAAATTGTTGATATTGAGTTCAACTGTATCTGCTTCAACCACAGTTAACTTTCAGGCATGTTTTTAATATTATTATCCCTCTGGCTATGTCTATCACTTCAGTGTGTGTGTGTGTGTGTGTGTGTGTGTGTGTATGTGTTTTGTGCCTCTATTTCCTCTTAGCTATTTATTAAAATTAATGTACAACTTCTAAATGCAACAGCATGGAAGGAAGTTAGGGAAAGGATGTGATGATCCAGGAATTTGTGATGTAATCTGCAGTTTTCTAAGAGGAGGTGAAAGGAGAAGCCCTCAGAACACTGCCCTGAGACCAGGTCATTGCTTGAATGGAGGATATTTTTGAAAGACTGACGGACAGGAAGGTCACTATGTGGAAAGTGTCAGGTTTAAAAACTGTCATATAAGAATTGGTTGAAGGTATTTTAATCTGAAGAAGAATTAGGGGTGACCTAAGAATTCCCTTCACTTTTTTTAAAGCTATCACGATGGAAAGGAGGTTAGATTTGTTCTGCTTAGTCTCAAGAGGGCAGAACCAGGCACAGAGAGGCAGATTGAGATGCCATCTAAGGAAAAGTTTCCCAATTATTAATGTTGCCTGCTCTGAATTCAAATGGAATTTTTAATACTAGGCAATTGTGATGATGATGATGATAATAACACTTATAGAACACTTTAAAGTTTGCAAAGTGCTTTACAAATGTTATCTCATGATCTTCACAGCAACCTATTGTACCTGAGGTGCTACTGTTATCTCATTTTATACATAGGAAAACTGAGGCCCAGAAAAGTTGAATGACTTTCATAGAGACATGTGGCTAACAAATATCCGAGGAAAGATTTGGACTTGGGTCTCCCAGATTCTGATATCAATGTCATAAGACAGTGAATTTTTCAGCACTCGGAATCTTTATGAAGCAGCTAAAAAAATCATTTTCAAGTTGTTAAAGAAGAACATCCCTGTTAAGATGCAGATTAGACTGAATGACTTTGTAGACCTCTTTCCTTACCTTTCTATGTTTCTATGTTTCTATGAAATTACCCAACCTGCTTTGTAACTGGATAATCCCATTTTATGTGAGGGTACAGGTGGGGGCATCAGAAATTCCGGGTGGGTTACTGGTGGGCTCTCCACTAAATTAGACCACCATCTTCCATTCCCTTTGGAATGATGAGGAACTTGGATTTGCAACCTTGAATTAAAAGTAGACAGTCTACTCACCCATGGCCCAGAAACCTTGGTTCTTCAATGGTTTTCCTAATCAAATTCCTTAGCCCTGCAGCATCAGACCTCCTTTATGAGTTCTGAGATTAAATTTACAAGCCATGAGTAATGCAGATATACTTACTCTCCCAGGAAAATTGTCTCAAAATTCATTTCCCTTGCTTTGTTGTTGAGGAAATTTCTCAGGAAAGCATTTACACTATCCACAGTGATATTTCCACAGACCACAATGAATCTTGGAGATAAGAAAGAAAGTACAGGATAAGTAATCTCTTTGAAGGACAAAACCATTATCCTATTAGGGGTTGGATATAAATGAGTTAATTTGAACTACTAAAGCAGGCATGTATCCCACCTTTAACAAACCATAGATGTGAAAATCCAGCTATAGGAGACATAGTAAACAAAGTAAAGTCTTCACTTTACAAGACAATACAGAAAAGGATATTTTTAAGGAGGTTCTAGCTCTCCTTTTACACTCACCTCTAATCTTACAGTAAAACAGCAAAAATCTGCCCACTGTTCCTACCACCAACCCTCTTTTTCAGCTTTATACTGCTCTGAGATAAACCAGAGTAGCAGCAGGTCAACTTTAGCCAAACATTTCACAACCCACCAGAACTCTCTACCAGTACACACTTCCCCACAGATTCCTACTTATAGGAAGTTGCCAAGCCCAATGCTTTTCTTCCTCCTTCAAGATGCCCATAGTCACTCCTTCCTTTCTTAATCCTATATCTCCTCTGTGGCAATTCTTTTACTCAATCAATTCGTTTCCCCTTCTAGTTCTCAAATCCCTCCTTAAAAGTCATCCTTTTGTGGGATTTGTGCAGATTACGTGCAGAGAGGGGGTGTTATTTCAGCATTCCACTTCCTTTGGAGCCCAACTCTCTTTACCTCTTAAATGCAATTACATTTTCACTGTCATCCATTTAATTTAAGCATATATGCCTGTCTCAGAAAATCAAAAATTTCTGGAATGTTGCCACATTCCCTGTCAAACTATGGTCTGGGATTAAATTTGGGGGTGGAAAAGGAGGTATAAGCTAACAATTTCTCTGAAGCCATAAAATGAGTCATCAGATTTTAAATCCTTGAAAATGAGCCAGCTCCAGACTAGATCTACTTCATTCATCCCAGTCCTGCAAGCTAGTCTAACCCTTTGGTGATAATACAGATTTCTATGAACTTACATATAATGTGCCCATAGCAAGGCACACCAATAGAGGACTACTTGTATATTTGTTTTTTTTAATAGAATATTAGTCAGATTTAGATGAAGAAAATAAAGCAGAGATGGAGGACATTACATGAGGGAAATCTGGGATAGATCCAATTCTGGATTCTGGGTGGTCAGGTCCAGTATGATATTTTGATATTTGGATCTGACAAATTATTAACCTTTTTCCAGACAAGCACTGCGTTCTATTTAATTCTCTGGTTCTCATTGGCCTTTCAGGACAATGTGGTCTTAATACCATGTGGTCTTCAGACAGCAGTGCTGATTTACATCTTTCCTGGGAAGACTCAGATAGGGTTTTTGAATCATTTACGATACTGTATAGCCTAACTTTCTGACTTCCCTCTCAGTTTCTGGAATAAGCAATACTTGAAGTAATAGTATAACCAGAGGAGTACGACTGGAATAGCTGTTCTGGGAATACATGTTACAGAGAGGAAAGCAGCTCTTTCTGATCCATCATCCGCACAGCTACCAAATTGAGATGCCTAAAGTACAAGTCGAACTATATCACTTCCTTCCCAAAGAAGATCTGACCACTCCCTTTTTCCTCTAGGATACAATATAGAACCCTCTATCATTTAAAGCCATTTATGTAATGTCTACAAAAAAATCTTTCCAGACATTTTATATCATTCTTTCGCATACCCTACATTCAAGCCAAACCTACTCACTTTAACATAGATCCTTTCCATTTCTTACCTCTGGGCCTTTGCAGGATCCATTTCCCAAGCCTAAATCTTCCTCCCTCATCATTCTTATCTCTGAATCTTCACCATTTTTCAAGGCTCAACTCAGGTTTCACCTATCTTACAAGGCCTTTCCTCAGCCTCCCAGGTGCTAATGTTCCCATTTTTTGTATTAGTTTTTATGTACTTTGTTAATATTTTTATACTTATTTGTCTAAATACATGTTGTCCATCACCCATATATCCCCAAGTAAAATTATGCTCTATGATGGAAGGAACTGGGTTTTTTTATCTTTTCATATCAAAACTATCACACAGAATGAGTATTTAAAAATATTTGTTGAATTAAATTTCTGACCCTTTGATTCTTTCCCAAGCTCAGTGGTCACTGCATTGGCTTGGTTGCTTGAAATCTGATAAACTGAATTATGATTGGCTTACATATGGTCAATATAATAGATTATTTGCATATAATCATAACTGGGATGTATGGAAATAATGTGAATGAAGGAGAATTCCACAAAACAACTACTCTAACATGTCAGTATGGAAATGGCAATGAGTTGTCTAAGGCTACATCAATGGATCACAAGCTCCTGCAGGTGCTATTAAGATGGAAAGATATTGTCATATATGAACCTGCAATGGACTGTTTGTATGGTGTATAGGCACCAGGTACATAGAGATTCTTATTACTGAAAGGTTGGCCACTAGTTCACAATTTGGCTTTGGTTATAGCAATTCAAAAAGATTTCCTTAAGATTAAAAGGCTTGAGATTTAAGATGGAAGAAATGTTGCCAACAGTATTGAAAACTACAGATGATGTGAAATACTGAATTTTATTCAATTCCACAAATATATGTTGGAAGCCACTTAAATGATAGGTACTGAGCTAGGCTCCCAGAATGCAGAGTCAAAGATACAATTGTCTGTGCCCTTAAGGAGCTTAAATTCCACTCCTGATAAAATAACACTTATAGTTAAGTATATAGTATATGTCTATCTATCATTTATATCTATCCATAGATACATAATATTTCTATCTATATATGAGTAATTGGATGTGGGAGAGAATACAGTTATCCCTTCTATATTGTGGGAGCTAGGGGTATTGCATCCCCATGATCTGGAAAATCTATGCAAAACTTTTTGACTCTCTCTTTGTACCAGAGAAGAAATCTGAATTATTATGGTATTAAAAGATAAAATATGCTGATTTTATACGATAATATACATATATCTTATGTATTTCTGAGTTTCTAAACTTTTTCTGTGTTGTTTGTTGGCCTTTGCATGTCATCTGCCATTACTTCAAAACTCTCCCAAAATGATCCTGAAATACATTGAAACTGGGATGGGAAAATCTGTAATGTGGAAGGGATAGCTGTACTAACAACTAGGGAAAACAAAGCCACCTTAGTGGAATTTAAAGGAAGCTAAGGATTCTATGAAAGAGATGGGAAAAGAGGGAGCATTTCAGACCTGAAGGGTAATGTGTAAAATACAATTAGGATTTTATATAATATGTAATATTCCATTACTACAGAAATTCTATCTGTATACAATGCCAATTTTAAGATGTATATAACTTATGATTGAGTAAAAACTCCACTAACTTTTCAGATTCTTTTGAAATTTGTATTAATCACTAAAGATTAACTTATTTTGAAATTTTATACATTGTGACTTGTCTTGGAGATTATTTCCTTTTTTAATACAAACAAATCAAAGACCCCCACCTGCATTGGTAACTTTAGCAATTCAGTGTGAATTGTTAGCTTAGAACTTTAAATAAATATAGAGTTATTACACATATAGAGAAAGAACAAAACAACACTTACTTTCTCCCTCTGACCACTTCATAGGAATGGGAGTATTTTCTGTTTGTTGCCAATGTTTCCAGAAGTTCAGGAGCATAATTTGCAAATATCATCTAAAACAACAAGCAGATATAATCTTAGCAATTGCTATGCTTATGTAATCTGAATGATAAAGTTTCTAATACTTTTAATGATACTTCACAATTCCAGATTATTCAGAAAAACATCAATAGTACCTAAAAACATTCTTCCAAACTGTGAATGATAATTCTTTTGGGGGTGCCAAACAAATGCATTTCAGATTTAATGAAGAGCTAAATTTACTATCTTCAAGCCTTTTGATTTGACCCATCGGTTAAAAAAGGGCATCATTTGAGTTAATGGTAATTCAGGAATGGTCTTTGTGTAAGTGTAAAATATGGGAATTAGGGTGAGGAGGAGAAATAAGGATCTCTATGGCTTGGGGTAACATAGGAATTTTATCCAGACTGTTTATAGTCTGGGAAAGATCTTTGGGTGTTTTGAAAGAATAAGAAAGGGAAGTAGAATTTTGAGAAAGGATAGGGTCAAAAAATGAGGCTGATGGGAAGGGAAGTCAGGAAGGATACTATAGAGCACTTTGTATTCATTTAAAAACCAGGAGATGTGACTGGAACTACTAAAATATTAAATAGTAATAACAGCGAACATTTATGTAATTCTTTAAATTTGCAAAGAACTTCACAACTTTCTCATTTGATCCTCACAACAACCCCTGAGAGGTAGGTGCTAGTATCTCCATTTTACAGGGAAACTGAGGCAAAAATGAGGTTAAATGATTTGCCTGGGGTCACACAACTAGTAACTGTTGGAAACTATATTTGAAACCATGTCTTCCTGACTCCAGGTTGAATGTTCTATCCACTGTACCATTTAGCTACCTATTAAAAGGATTGTTATTTCCATCACTTCAAGTATTGTTCTGTACCCCAACTGAGGTCAAAGGGGACCGGTAAAAGACTTATCTTACTTCTCCAGCACCTAAAGGATAAACGAGGAAGTAACACTTCAAATTTCATCCTTTCTTTGCCCTTTATGATGAGAACTTTATTTCAATGAAGGAAAAAGATAAAGAAGAATTAGATTATCTGTGTCAATTGAGAGAGGGGAATGCTCTAATTTTTGTTCTGTTTCCATTTCCCCACCCTCGTTCTTAGCAATTGATAGAGACAGACTTTGATTTTATGACTTCATAAAGATTTTTAAACCCATTGAAACATTTCTGTCATCACAAACATGTACAAGAAAATCTCCCTTCTCTGAGAAAACTTAGCATGTTCTTTTTCTGTGTACAATGACTTCTTCTTTAACTATTCCTTGCTTATATAGAAAAAGATTCCAAATATCCTTGAAGGGTTTTTTCTGTATCAAGATTTAAAGCTATAAAGGGCTTTAGGAGTCATCTACTTCAATGCCTTCATTTTAGAGATGAAGAAACTGAGTCATATAGTAGTTAAATAATTTGCATAAGGTCAAACAGAAAAGTAGTAGAGGTAGTATTCAGACACTAGAAGGTGAGCTATAGTACAGAAAGAGCACAGAACCTGGAGTTTGGAGACAAATAAATAGCCAGTTAAGATGATGGTTAAAAATTAAATTTGGATTTCTGAACTACAGCTTAAAACTTTTGACTAATAGGTCCTAGGGATACAATGCATCTAACAAGGGATGTACAGGTTGTATTTGTTTAGAGTCTTTAAATATAATAAAAATGGCTTTAGCTTACAAAGAGAAATGGAAAAACTGTCTGTCTATATCCATTACAGTCAGATAGGTGACTCAGTGGATACAGTGTTGGAACTGGAGTCAGGTGGACTAGTTCAAATATGGTCTCAGATACTTATTTGCTGTGTGACATCTTTAAGCAAATGAACAAAGTATGCATAGGAAACACGGTGAATTAAAAACCCAAAGGTAAAAAGGCAAATTGGAATTTAAAACTATTGGACAATGGTATGAGATCTATTACTGGAATATGGTTCTAGAACAGTAGACCTTAATTAAAAGAAATAGAGATTGGGTGAAGATCGGAGAGAACAGGAATATAGAAAAACCTACAAGTCTTACAAATGCCAGGTAAGATCTAAAAATGTGTCAGAAAGAACAATGATAAAGAAAACAAAAGAGAAAAAACCTGAAATGCCAGGACTGAATCTGTGTTGTGTGTGGTTTGTCTTTCTTTCTTGAAGATGATCATAGCATCAGGGAGATGATGACTTGACTTGCAATTGATTTTGATTTGAGTGAGGGTGGGCTGTGTAGTCACTAACCTCATGTTCTCCTCCAGAAACATCTAGATCCAGTGGCTAGATATCAATCAGGATAATTGGAAATGGGCTAGGATGCAGTGGGAGACCTTCACTCTTTTAAACTAAGGTCTTTTCAAGTGGAATCTAGTCTAGGACTGAACACAAAGATTGCTAAAATACTTGGGAAGCCATGAAAGCTGCTCAGCTAGAATAGGTAGAAATACTAGGAAGGCATCTTAGGCTCATAGCAGGAGACAAGGTCAGAGTGATGGCCCTATACACAACAGCAGACAAAGTCAGAACAGCATTTAGGCAGTGTGGGCCTGAGCCACATCAGGAGATAATCCTTGAAGGAGGAAATTCTTGAAGAAGATAGAAACTATAATTGTCCACTAAACTCAGGACCAAGCAGTTCCTTCTCACACCTTCCAAGAGTCTGATCTAAACACAAGCCCCTAATTCAGAAACTGTTGCTAGACGCAGGGCAAGGGTTCACATGGTGGGTCAGAAGAAGAGATACCAAGACACTCTCAAGGTCTCTATTAAGAACTTTGGAATTGATTGTGTGACATGGGAGACACTAGCACAGGAACACAGCATGGTATGCCCACATCAGAGAAGGTGCTGTGCTCTATGAGCTATGAAATAGCTCAAAAGAAATGAAAGATGCCCAGATTTAGAGACTCTATTCCAAACATTCACATAGACTATTTGTTCCCAACCTTTGATAGAACATTCTCAGCTTGTATTGGTCTTATCAGTCACAGTTGGATACACTAAAACTTGAATCTAGTGTACTGATGTCATTTTGATCCTTTTAGATAATGAAGGATAACAATCAACCAACCTAAACAAATAACCAAAGATTTTTTAGTCCCCTCTAAATCAAGAAGTTAACCCAGAAGAAAGAAATAGAAAGAAAATTCCATTCAAAATATATATGGGATGTATAAAATATTGCTGTCTATTTACCAAGCTACCCTCAGTAACTATATTAATGCAACTCTAGAAAGCTTCACACATATAAAAATAGATCTACATAATTAGATAAATATTAATTATTCAGAGGCAGATGATAGTAATATAAAAGAAATGTCGATGTGGTGCTACTTCATTTGTTCATTCAACTCCATACAAATAAATTATGACAGAATTACTGTATGGGGTTAGAAAAATTAATAAGGGAATTCATCTGGAAAAGCAAAAGGTCAAGACTCTCAAGACGAATAATAAATAATAAAGTGGTAAAGAAGGTTATTTCTCTGTTCTATATAGCAGTAATAATCAAAGCACTGGTTACTGGTAAAAAAGAAAAAACGTTAGTAAATGGAATAAATTATGTACACAACGTACAAAAAGAAAGGAAAATGGCAGTGAAGTATTAAGTAAACTCAGTGGCCTCATCTGCTAGGCCCAGGATTCATTATTTGACCAAAAAAACTGCTGTGAAAACTAAAAGGAAGACTGGAAGAAATTAGGTATAGACCCACATTTCATATCATATATATTATAAAATATATATTATTTATTTATATATGTATTACATGTGTATGTATGTATGTATGTGTGTATATACATATATACATATATATATATGTATACGTATATATGTATGTATTATAAAATAAGCTCTAAATGGATAGGCAACCTAGACATAAAAGGCCACATCATAAATAAAGGATCAAGGAAGAAATTGCCTTTCAGATCTATGGATATGGTAAAAGTTCATGACTAAACCAGTAGATAAAAAGGATCATATAAGAGAAAATGGATGGTTTTGATTTTATAATATTTAAGTTTTTGCATAAACAAAACCAATGTAGTTAAAATTTGTAGGGAAACATTACTGTGGGGGGAAACAATCTTTCTAAGAGGTTTCTGTGACAAATGCCACTTTTCCAAAGTATAGAAGTGTTTTAAATTCATAACAATTAAGCCTACCCTCCTAAGAAATAACTTTAAAGAATAGGAATACTGTAGTTTTTTAAAGGAAGAAACCCATACTGTTAAGAACCATAAGAAAGAATACTCCAAATCAGTAACAGAGAAAAAATTAAACCAACTCTGAAAAGCCACTTCATACCCATAAACTGACAGAGTTATAAAGAAAGGAAAATAACAAATACTGATGGGACTGCAGGAAAATAGGTACATTGATTCACTGCTGGTGGAGCTATGAGTTGATCTGGTTATACCACTATGAGACCTATATCACAAAGATATTTGAAAAAAAGAGAGAGACAGAGAGTGAGAGAGATCCATATGTACAAACTGTTTATAGCAGTTCATTTTTGGCATGGAAAAGAACTAGAAAATAAAAGGGTACCTATTTTGGAGAAATAGCTAAACAAATTATTACATATGAATATAATGAAATTTTATTATACTGTAAGAAATGACTAAATGAATGGCCTCTGAGAAATTTAGGGAGACTTTTATGAGTAGAACTATGGTAATGTTTTATACAGTAGTATATAATAACAACAAAAATATAAAGAAAGCCGGAGCCAAAATGGTGGAGCAGAAGCAGGTTCCGTCCTGAGCTCTCCACCAAAATCCCTCAAGATACCTGTAAAAAAATGACTGAACAAATTCTAGAGCAGCAGAAGCCACAAAATGAAGAGTGAAACACTTTTAGTTCAAGACAATCTGGAAGGCTGACAGAATGGGTCTATTACACTGGGCTCAGAGCTGAATGGAGCCCAGTATGGGCCACACAGGCACAGACAGGACTGGAGGAGACCTCAGGATGCATTGAATCACTGCACCTTGTTTTCCAGACTTGTCAGCCCACAAACAACAAAGGCAGCTTCAAAGGTCAATGGGAAAGCTCTCTCACCTGGGTGACAGAGGAACATGGTATGACCCCAGCCCCAGTCCCAGCCCTAGGGTAGCAGCAGTCACTGTTGCAGTGGTCAACTGCTTCTAGAGTTCTTGGCCTGTAGACTATGGGGTAATCAATTGGCTGATCTGAGTCATAGTCCTGGATGGCCACCCTGGGGCAAGGTGGAGTGCTGGCATGGCAGAGCTGGTGGTGACTATGGAGAGGGAATCCTACTCATAGATCCAGGGCAGAAAAGAGTACTTATGGTTGCTCACAGACCAGAGGGCAGACCAGAAGAGAAGTAAACACCTCTCCCTTGATCACACCACTTTGGAGGAGCTGAGAATTTACAGGTGCCTGAAGATATCTCTGAAAGCAGCTGCACAAAGACCCTGATACTTGGAGCAGTACAACCTCCACTTAACAAGGAGCTCAGAGGTCAAGTAACTGACTGGGAAAATGACCAAACGGGGGAAAAATAAGACTATATAAAGTTACTTTCTTTGTGGAAAGGTATTTTCTTTTGACAAAGAAGATCAAAGCATACAGCCAGAAGAAGACTGCAAGGTCAATGCTCCTACATCCAAAGACTCCAAGAAAAATAGAAAATGATCTCAGGTCATGGGAGAGCTCAAAAAGAATTTTGAAAATCAAGTAAGAGAACTAGAGGAAAAATTTGGAAGAGAAATGAGAGGAATGCAAGAAAATCATGAAAGCTGAATCAACAGTTGCTAAAGGAGATGCAAAAAAATGCTGAAGAAAATAACACCTTTAAAATTAGACTAACCTAAATGGCAAAAGAGGTCCAAAAAGCCAATGAAGACAAGAAAGTCTTAAAAAGCAGGATTGACTAAGTGGAAAAGGAAGTCCAAAAGCTCACTGAAGAAAATAATTCCTCCAAAATTAGAATGGAGCAAATGGAAGCTAATGACTTTAAAAGAAATCAAGAAATTATAAAACAAAACCAAAAGAATGATAAAATGGAAGACAATGTGAAACACCACATTAGAAAAACAACTGACCTAGAATATAGATCCAGGAGACGAAATTTAAAAATTATTGGTTTACCTGAAAACCATGATCAAAAAAAGAGCCTAGACATTGCCTTTCAAGAAATTATCGAGGGGGGGCCAGAGGCAAGATGGCAGAGTAGAAAGACACACATATGCTAGCTTTCCCCCTGCAGCCCATAAAATTACCTGTAAAGAAAGACTCTCAACAAATTCTAGAGCAGCAGAAGCCACAGAACAACAGAGTGAAGGAGATTTGCAGCACAGGGTGACCTGAAAGGCCAACAGGAAACATCTGTCGCACCTGACACTGAGCAGAGCCCAGCCTAGCCTTGGTCATGCACATGCTGCTAGGCTCTGAGAGGAGGACTTGAGTAGGCCTCGTGGGTGGAATCTTTAGTCGCAGTAGCAGTGGTTTGCAGATACCTCAACCCACAGGTGCCAAAGGTCAGTGACAGGGTTTTTTCAGCTGGCCAAGAAGGGAGAAGGACTTTCCCAAAACTCCAGCCTCAGGCAGCAGCTACAGAGGCCACATGGGGCAGGCCACAGCAGCCCCTACAACAGCCCACATCCATTGCTGGATGGTAAAACCCCTGGGGGCACTGAGCAGCTGATTCTTACCTCAGCCCTGTGTAGACGCCCTGCAGCAGCTGATCTTTATCTCACACTGAATGGCGGCTCTGCCCCTGCAGCTTATCTGAATCTCAGCCCCTCAGTGTGGGCTTGGCAGAACTGGAGGTGAGGTGGTTGTAAAGAGGAAACCCTGCTAAGATTCTGGGTACAAAAATCTCTCCCTACTCCCAGAACAGTATACACACTTGATTGTGCTACCTTGAAGAAACTGAGATCTTACAGATCCCTAAAGTATACCCTACTCTTGACAAAGTACCCAAAAGTCAAGTAACTGGTTGGGAAAATGCGCAAAAAAGGGAAAAAATAAAATGATAGAAGTTCTTGGTGAACAGATATCTTTTTCCATCCTTTTGGATGAGGAATAACAATGCTTACCATCAGGGAAAGATATAAAAGTCAAGGCTTCTACATCCCAAACATCCAAAATAAATATTCAATCATCTCAGGCCATGGAAGAGCTCAAAAAAGATTTTGAAAATCAAGTAAGAAAGGGAGAGGAAAAATTGGGAAGAGAAATGAGAGAGATGCAAGAAAATCATGAAAAGTATGTCAACAACTTGCTAAAGGAGACCCAAACAAATGCTGAAGAAAATAACACCTTGAAAAATAGGCTAAATCAATTGCAAAAGAGGTTCAAAAAGACAACAAAGAGAAGAATGTTTTAAAAAGGAGAATTAGACAAATGGAAAAGGAGGTTCAAAAGCTCACTGAAGAAAATAGTTCTTTAAAAATTACAATGGAACAGATGGAGGTTAATGACTTTATGAGAAACCAAGATATCACAAAACCAAACCAAAAGAATGAACAAATGGAAGATAATGTGAAATATCTCATTGGAAAAACAACTGACCTGGAAAATAGATCCAGGAGAGACAATTTAAAAATTATAGGACTACCTGAAAACCATGATCAAAAAAAGAGCCTAGATATCATCTTTCATGAAATTATCAAGGAAAACTGCCCTGATATTCTAGAACCAGTGGGTAAAATAGAAATGGAAAGAATCCACTGATCACCTCCTGAAAGACATCTCAAAAGGAAAACTCCTAGGAATAGTATAGCCAAATTCCAGAGTTCTCAGATCAAGGAGAAAATATTACAAGCAGCCAGAGAGAAACAATTCAAGTATTGTGGAAAAATAATCAGGATAACACAGGATTTAGCAGCTTCTACACTATGGGATCAGAAGGGTCAGATTATGATATTCCAGAGGGTAAAGAAGCTAGGATTACAATCAAGAATCACATACCCAGCAAGACTGAATATAATAGTTCAGGGGAAAAGACTGAATTTTTCAGTGAAGTACAGGATTTCCAAGCATTCTTGTTGAAAAGACCAGAGCTGAGTAGAAAATTTGACTTTCACATACAAGAGTCACGAGAAATATGAAAAGGTAAGCAGGAAAGAGAAGCCATAAGGGATTCATTAAAGTTGAACTGTTTACATTGCTACATGGAAAGATGGTATTGGTAACTCATAAGATCTTTCTCACATATGTGTGTATGTATGTGTATACTATATATACGTAATTATATGTATATATGTATATATACTTATATATACATATACATACACACATAGATATATACATATATATGTATAAACACACACAGAGCACAGGATGAGCTGAATATGAAAGAGGATATCTAAAAAATAAAATTAAGTGTTGAGAGGAATGTTATGGGAGAAACAGAAAGGGAGAGGTAGAATGCAGTAAATCATCTCTCATAGAAGAAGCAAGAAAGAGCTTTTACAATGGAGGGGAAAAGATGGGGAGGTTGAAAGGGAATAAGTGAGACTTACTCTCATTGGATTTGGCTTAAGGAGGGAATAACATACATCCAATTGTGTATGAAAATCTATCTTAACCTATGGGAAGGCAGGGGGGAAGGGGATAGGAGAGGGAGGATAATAGAAGGGATAGCAGATTGGGGGAAGGGGTAATCAGAAGCAAACACTTTATGAAGGGACAGGTTGAGGAGAGAACAGAAAAATGGAGGGCAGGGCAGGGCAGGATAGAGGGAAATGTGATTAGTCTTTCACAACATGACTGTTACAGAGGAATTTTGCATGGCTAGAATTGTATGACCTATAGTGAATCACTTCCTTTCTCAATGAAGGTGTGTGGGGAGTGAGGAAGGGAGAGAATGTGGAATTCAAAGCTTTAAAAATGAATGTTAAAAACTGTTATTGCATGCAACTGGGAAATAAATTGTACAGGCAATGGGATATAGAAATCTATCTTGCTCTACAGGAAAATAGAGAGAAGGGGGATGGGGGAAGGGAGGCGTTAAAAGGGAGGTATTAAAAAGGGAAAGGAGTGGTTGGGGTGCATGCTGTACTGGGGTGAGGGAAGGGGAGAAATGAGGAGAAGATTTGGAATTCAAACTCTTGTTGAAGTGAATGCCGAAAACTGAAAATAAATTATATTTTAAAAATATATAAAGAAAAAATCTTTGAAGGATTTGAGAACAATGCAAGAACTAGTCATAATTCTAGAGGACTGATGATGAAGTATCACCCTATCCTGAAGTGATAGACTCAAGATTCAAAATAAGGCATAAAATTTTGGACACAGACTATGTCGGAATTAGTTTTGCTTGCTTATGCATTTCTGTTACAGGGTTTTATTTTTCCTTCTCTTGGTGACCTCATCAGTTCCCAGATATTTGTTATCACTATATAGATGACTCCTGGAAACATATATCTAGTATTAGCATCTCTCCTGATCTCTAGTTCCATATTACCATTCTGTCTGCTGGATATTTCTTACTGAATTTCCCACAGGCATTTCAAACTCAGCATGAATGAGACTGAACTCATTATCTTTCCTCCTAAATTTCTTCCACACATCCTTATTTCTATAGAAGGAAAACCATGCTTCCAGTTGCTCAGTCTCAAAATGTTGATGTTAACTTCTAACCCTTCATTATCCTTCATACTAAATATTTAAATAGTTATCAACTTTTATAACTTCTATATCTACCACATCACTTTCATTCAACATCTTCTCTCCACTCACACAGGCACACAGGTTCAGGTTCTCATAGCTTCCTGACTGGACTTTTGCAATCACCTTCTCTAATTCAAGTCTCGTTTTGTCTCCAGTCCATCCTCCACAACATGCCAAAATGATTTTCTTAAAGTGCTTGTTTGAACAAGTCACTGATTCCCACCCCCATCACCATCCCCACAAAACTCTCATGGTTTCCTAGTACAGCTCAGATCAAATATAAAGTCCCTATTGACTTTTATTGTTTATGTTGTCTAGTCCTTTTTCCATCATGGTTGACTCTTCTTGACTCCCATCTGGGGTTTTCTTGGTAAAGATACTAGAGTGGTTTGCCATTTTTATTCTAGTTCAATTTACAGACAAAGAAACTGAAGCAAACTGGGTTAAATAATTTGCCCGGGGTCACAGTTAGTAAGTGTCTGAGGCCAGATTCAAACTCCGGTCTTCCTGACTCCAGACCCATCACTCTATCCACTGGGCCACCTAGTGGACCCTTCATTGATAGTTATTCTTAACCTGGGTCCTTCTATCTTTCCAACATTTTTACAATTTATTCTCCTCTATATACTTTATAAACACATTTTTCTTGCTTATTTGCTGTTCCTCACACTTGATACCCCATCTCCTCACTTACAAACCTCCATCTCACAGTTCTGTGTATTTGTACTGGCTGTTCCCTATACCTACAATGCCATCACTCCTTATTTCTGCTTATTAGAATCACTGATGTCCTTCAAGACACAGCTCAAATTTTACCTTCTTCAAGTCTTTTCTACTCACCTATCCACTAGAGCATTGCTGTCTTATGTTATCTTCCATACATTCTGCATGTATCTTACATGAAAGATGGTTGCAAAATCATCTTCATATGTACAAGATGGTATATTCATATCTAGAGAGCAGTTCATCTGAAAAAAGCCTGGGCATTTAAGTGGGGGTGGAAACTTAAAATGGATCAAGAGTGTAATATGGCCACCAAAGCAATTAATGCAATTTCTAGTTTCACTGAAAGAAATAACACCCAAGAAGAAGGAGATCATAATCCCATCCTTCTCTTCTCTGGTCACACTATATTTGAAGTACTGTGTTCAGTTCTGAACACCTTATTTTAGAAAACATATACTGGAGAGCATCCCAAAGAGGCAACCAGGATGTCAAGCCTCAAGCTAATATCATATAAACATCAGTTGAAGGAACTGAGGATGTTTAATTTGGGGAAGACTAAAGCATGACCTGACAGCTATCTTCAAATACTTGAAGGATGATCATATAGAAGAAGGATTAGTCATGTTCTGTTTGGTCCCAGGGAAAAAAACTGGGAACAGTTGTTGAACAGCAGAAAATTTTGGCTTGATTTAAGGAAAAACTTAATCATGAGTAATTAAAAGTGAATTGGCCTGTTTATGAGCTAGTATATTTCCCTTCACTTGAAGTCTTTTAAAAATAGTTTCATTTCCTAATTGATATCTTCCATCACCCTGTAAGAATGCAAGAAATATGATACCCATTATACATATGAAGTCATGCAAAATATATTTCTGCATCAATCATATTCCAGGGAAAAATGCAAGAAAAAATATACTTCAATCTGTACAGTGAGTCCTTTAGTTTTCTAACTGGAAGTGATAGCATTTTTCATTATGAGTCCTTTAGAGTTGTGGTAGATCATTGTATTGGTCAGGATTACAAAGTGTTTCACATTTGATTATCTTTAGAATATTCCTGTTAGTGTGTACATTGTTCTCCTGGTTCTGCTTACTTCGCTTGTTATCAGTTCATTTAAGTCCTCCCAGGTCTTTGTGAAACTATTCTTTCATCATCTCTTATAGCACAATAGTATTTCTTCACATCCCCATACCATAACTAATTTAGCCATTCTCCAATTGATGACCATTCCCTCAGTTTCTAATTATTTGCCAACACAAATATTTTTGTACATGAAGCCTTTTCCTTTTTCTTTGATCTCCTTGAAGTGTATATTCCTGTTCAGTCACTCAGTCAAATCCAACTCTTTGTGACCCTAGTAAAAATAGTAGTGTTTTGCCATTTCCTTCTCCACCTCATTTTACAGATGAGAAAACTGAGGCAAACAGGGTTATGTTACTTGGCCAGGGTCATACAGCAAGTGAGTGTCTGAAGCTGGATTGAACTCAGTCTTTCTGACTCTAGGTCCAGGGCTCTGTGCACTCTGGCACCCCTTAGCGGTCTACATGGAGTACATACCTAGTAGCAATAAAGCTGGGTCAAAGTTTAGGGATAGTTTGATAACCCTTTGGGCATGGTTCCAAATTGTTCTCCTCCTGAAGTCTTTAAGCAATGGTTAGATGACCACTTGTTGGGGTGAGTTATAAAGGGGTTCATATTTCAGGTATGAGTTGTACAAGTCAGTCTATGCAATCCCTTTCAAACTTGGGAATTCTGTGATTATGAAACCTCAATTCGAATTTTAGCTCTGCCACTTACTGGCTGTGTCACTTTGGGAAAATCACTTTACCTCTCTGGTTCTCATTTTCTCCACCTGTAAAACAAGGGGGCTGGCAAGTGTGGTTTGGTTAAAAGACTTTTTAATTTGAAATCAGTGAACCTAAATTTGGTCCCCGATTCAGACACGTAGTACCTGTGTGACCTTGAGCAATTTTAATTCACCATCCTTATTTGTAAAATGAGGTTGGATTACACATCCGTTGAGGGCTTTCCTAGGTTTCAATCTATCATACTATGTTTCTATAACCTGGGTTCAAATCTTGGCTCTGATATTTACTACCTATTACCCTCATCTATAAAGTGACATTGGAGTAAATTACTTCCAGGCTTGCGTCTAATTCTAGGCCCTATTTAATATGTCTTCATGATCTAGATCAGGGGTGGGTAACCTACAGCCTTGAGAGCACATGTGGCCTTCTAGGTCCTCAAGTGTAGCCTTTTAACTGAATCCAAGTTTACTGAACAAATCAAAGTATGGATTCAGTCAAAGGGCCACGCTCCAGGACCTAGAGGGCCACATATGACCTCGAGGCTGCTGATTCCCCACCCCTGAATCTAGATCTTCTGACACCAAACCCCATTTCCTTTGTATGTTATAACATATTATAGGTTTTCTCTGAATCCTTTGCATTACCAATACAGAGGCTAAGCACACATTAATTCTTTATTATTCCTTTCAATGCTTATTGAGTGACCAGCTGAATATTGGTAGATGACATTTCTTTCCATCCCTTTTCTCCCATTCCTTTTCATTCCTTGGTCTTCAACCAATCTTTTTAAAAAAGTAAATAGCCCAACTATTCTGTCACTTGGGAGCTACTACTTCAAAAGAGATTAAAATTTTTTTTTCACCAAACTCGTAAGGATGAAGAATATGATGAAGATCCGTCCCAGGGTCGTTTTAGCTACAACGTCTCCAAATCCGACAGTTGATGTTGTTGCAGTGACAAGGTAAATGGCGTCAAAATAAGACATTCTCTGGGAATTTCTACCTTTGAGCCAGGGATCACCTGAGTTTTCCACCTGTCCAAAGAAAGAAAACTCAGGAAAGATCTCATAAAGGAGTCACGGAGCCCACCAATCCATAATATTTTGTAGGGGGATAGTTCCTTGAATTTAGCCCTACTTTACCATTATGGGATCCATTTCTCTTAATGCTACAGGAATATACTAGTAAAAGTTCCACTGAGAGTAAGGCAGATGTGAAAATCAATGATGACTGTTTTTTCTTATCTCCAATTAGTGTAGAACTAAACAAGGGCTACCAAATATTAGTCCATAGTGGCTGCTAACTTGAGTATCACAGGACACCCCATTCCCAAAAGCTCACCTTTGCCCTGCTTGCTCAGATTGCTTTTTTAACATTGCCTCGTCCTTTCTTTACATTTGTAGCCAAAGAACAGAGAACAGAATCTTCCACTTAGTAAGATTTTTTTATTAGTATGATTGTATTGTATTTCTATTATTATTATTATTTTGTTAAAGTCATCCTTTGATGCTTCCTTTTAAGGGGAGAATACTCTGACACTGGGCTACAGATTTGGCCCTTGGAAAGCTGTAGAGATCTCATCAGTGACCGTATTCATTTTGTCTGAGAACCAGACCAAGTTTAGAGAGGGTCTATTTTTATCACAGGGCAATGATTCTTACAACATTAGCAACTCGGAAAGACTAAGGCAGGGAAGGGCTGCAGTTTATGACAGGAGAGTGAAACTCCTACTGATCAAAACAGACTGATGCTTGAAATGTTGAGCATGCATTCACAACCAATCATTTTAGATATACAATGCTTAATTATTATTCATGTGAATTATCACCACCATTATTAAAAACAATGATAAACATTTTAAATAGCAGCTTCATCTTGTGTTTGTTCTTATTTATTATTCATGAAGTAATTTTGAAATGATGCACCATACATTTTGTTTTGAACCAAATCAACGATCTCATTGTTGTCTGGAACTCCCAGTGAGATAACTTGCCCGACTTAGGCAGGTTGATAACTTCCCTGAAATGTTGAGTCTTGAAGAGCTGGCTAGGTTACTAAGAAGCAAACTGCCCAAGGACATTTGGTCAGCCTGAGCCTGTCCTCTTGACTGCAAGGTTAAGCTTTCTATCCACTATTCAATGTGTGTATTATTTGTGATCATTTGATTTCACCTTTTTCATTTATATTACAATTATTCATTATGATTAAGAACTCGCATAAAGCATGCAATACCTTATTTCAAATGGCATAGAAAAAAGATGAAAAGCACTCATCCTACCTTGCCAATACATTTTTTAAAAAAGTAAAATTCAGAAAAACTAGTGTTTTTCAATAGTCTTCCTCTATAAAATCCTCATCTATAAAATGAGGACCTTAGAGTAAATGACTTTCCCTTGGGGGAAAAAGTTTCCAATACATTTTCTCTTGAATTTCTCTAGTGTCTGGCCCTTTTCCTTTCCTTCACGTATTATAAATATAATAGTTAAAATGAACTGACAAAACACACATATTTATGTATATATACGTAACACACATATGTACACATATGTATGTAATATATGATCTTATTCAGTCCATACATGATCAATTACTATGAAAAAAGATCTGTAATTTCTTCCATGTGAGGAACTGCTTGTTCCACAGCAGATCTCCAATCAAAAGACTCAGACTTACTAAGCAGGAAACCTAGGGAATTGCCCAAGGCTCTTAAACAGTTTAAATGACCTGTCCAGGGTCACAAAGCTAGCAAAGTATCAGAAACAGAATTTGGAACCAAATCTTCCTGACTCTAAGTTCAGCCTCTCTCCACTATGCAAAATCGCCTCAATTCTTACAAGGAAACTAAGTTATAAGTAACATGTATTACGTTCCTTTTTTGAAAATCATGAGATATTTCAGTCTCATCAAAAGCTACAAAACCACCCCCACCCCCTCTTCCACAACCACTGTTTTTGGTGGGGGAGGGGAAGGGCTGGAAGAAGTATCTCTACCTAGGGCAGGCCTGCACAGCATTTTGGCCTGTGGGTTGTTTGTGGGTGGTCTGCAAAAAAATATAAAGGATGTAAAGAAAAGTAAAGATAGAACAAGCGATTTGTCCCCATCCCTCTTAAGCCACCTTCCCCTAGTCACTATTGAGCTGGTCGTGTAATTTAGCCAGCGCATTGCCACTGTGCATGGGCTGTAGTTGGTCACATGATACTGGCAAAGAACCATCGTTATGCTTTTACCTGCAACACCCTTTGAATCTTTGACTCAAAGGAGAGAGGCTGATAGAGGAATTGTAAGGCAATTAATTGATTGATCTTTTAAAGACGTGCCTAGAATGTCATGGAGTTCACATGGAAAGCCGATGTTTGCCTCATTATTTCTTGTGAAGGTTGAATTTCTTAAAGTCTTTCTCTTGTATTCATTTCCATCCCTCACCCTCTAACCTCCAATTCAAACAAACCAACCTGGGTAGGAGGAAGAGGCCCTCTTTCCAAAGTCTTTTCTTTCAAGTCCCAAATCCTCTCTCTCTCTCTCTCTCTCTCTCTCTCTCTGTCTCTGTCTCTGTCTCTGTCTCTCTCTGCGTGTCTCTCTGCATCTCTCTCTGTCTGTCTCTCTGTCTCTGTCTGTCTCAGTCTCTCTCTGTCTCTGTCTCTCTGTGTGTCTCTCTCTCTCTGTCTGTCTCTGTCTGTCTGTCTCTGTCTCTCCGTCTGTCTGTCTCTGTCTCTCTCTGTCTGTCTCTGTCTCTCTCTGTGTGTCTCTCTGTGTCTCTGTCTCTCTCTCCCACCATCCCCCCTCCTTCTCGTGCTCACTTGCACCCTCCTCTGCTCTCACCCCACATCACCTCCCCCAAGCTGCAGAGAGGGCTGCTGAGCTGATTCTGCCCAATCCCCGTGGGGTTGGGGGTAGGGGGTGGGTGGGAGGGGATCCTCACTTCAGGCTGAGGACTCAAGGCTTCTTTCAGGGCACCGGCTTTTTCTTGCTGTTCACGTTCAGCCTTGTCCCAAATCAGAGTGACCTTGCGTGGTGCAAAACACGTTTCTGCAGCGCCGGTCCTGGCTTGTCAGACCCACTTTTCTTTTCGAAGAGCAAAGTGGTGGTTCTTTTTCGGTTTGGGTTTCTCAGAGGACTTCTCTTCCTCAGAGGAGTGCTATTGGCCCACTCTTCTGCTGCCTCAGGAGGAGCTCCTTAGAACAGACAGACCACGTGCTGGTAGTTCAAGGGTTTCCTTTGAAGCCCAGGTGCCCAGCAGTGGGCATTTAAGGCTGTTTGCTCTCCTGGGCCCCCGAAGACCTGGCAGCCAGGGGGAGGGAGGTGGACAGGTGCGTTGGGCTGGCCAGGCCTCTTAGCACCCTGTACATGCTCATGCCTCAAGACATTCTATAGTCCAAGCACCACCATCATTTTTCTCCTTTTCTTACAGCTTCTTTACATCTGATGCCCTTATATTAGAATTCAAGAATGTTTTCTTCCTGCCCTTTAACAGGAAGGGTGGAGAATAGGTGGGCCTTGAAGCTATAGGTTCCCCACCCTGGTCTAAACTTTAATAGAAGCAGAATAGGTAGCTATCTGTGTAATTTCAGGACTGCCCAGTAAACTGATATACCATCTTTTATCTCTTACATTCTTTCATCAGTCTCTTCAGATCCTATCAAATCCCATTTAACTATCAACTCTATTCAGATGACTCCCCTTCTTATCAAGTCTTAATTTCTCCCCTATGCTCCAATGCTTGCTGGACATCTCCTTACATATATCTCAAATTCAACTTGTGTTAAAGCAAAGATCATTATTTTTCCCTTGAAATTAATCCCTGTTCCTAAAGCCCTAATTTCTATTGAGAGCAGCAGCATCCTTTCAAGTGTCCAGATTCACCACCTCAGATTTGCTCTTGACTCTTCATTCTCCTTCAGCTTTCAAATCCAATTAGCTGCCAGGCCTTGTTGACTCTATTTCCCCAATTTCTTTCACATCTCTTCTCTTTTTGCTCTTCTGGGCACCATGATACAAGCCCTCATCACTGCTTACCTGGATTTTGGATCAGTCTCTTTGCTTCTATTTTTTCTCCCAATTTATTCTTGACCGTTACTTCTGTTCTTAAGACTTTTCAGTGACTAACAATTGCTTATAGGGCAAAATACCAAATTCTTAGTTTGGCACTTAAAACCATTTCTGGTACATCTCTGCAAGTTATCCTTCTAGTGTGATTTCATATTCTTCTTTCTTTTTTTAGTCTTCTTTCAAGACAAATTGACTTACTTGGTGTTTTCCATAAAGGATGTTCCATTTCCCACTTTATGAATATTGCAAAGCTGTTCCTCATGCCTGAAGTGCTCTCTCTCCTCCTTCTGGGCTCTTCTAATTCTCTTCTTCCTTCAGTGTCAAGGGATATTTTCTCCACAGTCCTTTTCTAATACCCCTACATTGGAAGCCCTACTCCCTACCAATTTTATTTTGTATGTCATTTCTATTTAGATATAGGATTACATGTTGTTTGTCCCCCATTAAATATAAGTTCCTTGAATATAGGGATTGTTCCTATTTGCCTTTGTACAAACAAAATTAAATTGAATTGCATTTATTTCCCTGGTAACTAACTTAATAAATATTTACCCTTCAGTTGATAGTAGTGACAGATCAGTGGTTAAACCAAAAACATCTAACTTTAAGACCACTGTTTTTTCAATAGACTGCAGGGACTTTCCATTCATGATTAGAGCACCTTTTCTTTGGTTTGTTCTTTGGAATTGTGTCCTACTCTCAAGAAAACAAGGGTTTTCTTAGCAAAGATACTGGAGTGCTTTGTCATTTTGTTCTGTAGCTCATTTTACAGATGAGGTACAGAGCCAATTTGGGTAAAGTAACTTGCCCAGGGTCACACATTTACCAAGTATCTGCAGTTGGATTTGAGCTCGGGTCTTCCTGATGATTCCATGCTCAGTGCTCTATACACCATGCCACATAGCTACACCTTTCTTTGCTTAAAACATCTTATTCTCTGTTAAAATTGAAATACTCCCGATAAAAGACAGAGAGTCTTGTGTTATTTATACCTTGGCATGAATAAAAGTATTAGGTTTTACTTTGAGAACAGGAATTGAAAGGGGGCAGAAGAGCCTAGGGATAGTGGTGTGTGCCTATAATTCCTGCTATTGTGGGAGACTGAGTGTGATGGAATGCTTGAACTTAGGAGGTCTGAACTGCACTGGGCTAAGCTGATCAAGTGTCTACCCTGAGTCTGATGCTAATATGGTGAGCCCCTGCCTTGAGAGGAAGTGGAGGGTTGAAGGCAGAGACTCCAGGTTACCTAAGGAGGGTCTAAGCCCTGGTTAGAAACAAAGCAGATCAAAGATTTTGGGCCAGTCAACAATGGGATCAAATCCAGTACTGCTGGACTTCCAACATTGCTGAGATAACAATACTTAATCTCAAAACAAAGGAACAAAACAAAACAAAATAGCAGGAATGGAGGGGGAAGTATATTGTGAAAAATATTGGGAAATTGGTGGTAAGGATGAAGAGTTCAGGAAGGGCAGGTTAGAGTGAAACTTCATCTGGTGAATTACTCGTAATACAAAAGAAAGACCCTCTGGCTTTGGAGTCAATGGATCAAGGTTTGAATCCTTGCTCTGACTTTGTACTGCCTATCAGAACTTGGGGAAATATTTTACCTGCCTGGTGTGGTTGAACTATAGGATCTCTCAGGTCTTTTCCAACTCTAAATCTATGACCCTAGGAACCTGTTTTACAGGTTTGCCTGTGTGATACAAGAAGATGATAATTCACCTTCTTCCTCTAGGAAAAAGATATTCCTGTTGAATTCATTGGAGCCTGAATCAGGCAAATACTTACAAGGTGAAGGAATCCTGCAGCAGTAAACCAAGTGCTCATAATCATGGATAAGAGTTGGCATAACTTCACCACCCTACTGCGCAAATAAAGACAAGATTCAGGTCAGGATACTCCGGAATACAGAGACCAAAATACTTACGGATAACACACACACACATATACAATACATACAACACACACATACTATCCATCATACCGTAGGACAGGTGTTATCTTTTAGCTGTCTCCTGGAGGCAAAGATCAGTTAGGTTTGCTAGCTGTTATTAAAATTGCATCAGTGTTGGTATATGCGTTCGTCCTTCATTGCTGAAGAAGACCATGCCATCAGAGAAGTGATGACATGACTTGCACTTGACTTTTTTTTGAGTGAGGGAGGGTTATGCAGGTCACCAGCCTCACATCTCTTCCAGAGCCATCTGAATCTAGTGACCTGATATTCATCAGGATGACTGGAGACCCAGGAAGAGGCAATTGGGGTTCAGTGACTTGCCCAAGGTCACATAGCTAGTGAGTGTCAAGTGTCTGAGGTAAGATTTGAACTCAGGTCCTCCTGAATCCTGCACTGGTGCTCTATCCACTGCACCACCTAGCTGCCCTGGTGGTATATGACTATAATAGAATACTGATGTTACATAAGAAATGGTGAGCAGGTGGACTTCAGAAAAAAACTGTAAAGACTTGCATGAATTGATACTGAGTGAAGCGAGCAGAACCAGGAGAACACTGTACACAGTAATAGCAACGCTATTTGATGACTGACTGTTAGACTTTGCTCTTCCAAGCAATGCAGTAATGTAAGACATTTCCAAAAGTCTCAAGATGTAAAATTCTATCCACATACAGAGAAAGAACTATAAACTCTGAATTCAAATCAAAGCATACTATTTCTCTTTCTTTTGTTGTTTTTTCTTTTTTCTTTCTCATGGTGTTCCCCTTTTGTTCTGATTCTTTCACAACATGACTAATGTGGAAATATGTTTAATGTCATCATACATGTATAGGCTATGTCAGATTATTTTCCATCTTGAGGATGGGGGAAAATTATAACTTATAAAAGAGAATGTTGAAAACTCTAAATAAATAAATAACACTGGGGTGGGAAAAAGAACAAAAGAAAAATGTATCAGTGGTCATTAAATTCATCCTGGGGCAACTGGGTGCCACAGTAGGTAGAGTGCCTAGAGTCAGGAAGATGAGTTCAAATCCAGCTGCTGTGTGACCTTGGGCAAGTCACTTAAACCTGTTTGCCTTAGTTGTCTCTTCTGTAAAATGAGCTGGAGAAGAAAATGGCAAACCACTCTTATATCTTTGCCAAGAAAACCCCAAATGGGGTTGTGAAGAGTCAAACATGACTGAAATGACTGAATAGCAAAAACATAAAAAGGATGAAAAATTTGGAACATGCAATGAATGGGTGAAGATGTTGACAAGCACAATCAGAGAAGTAGGTACTCTACATTTGTAGATAATATTGTAGTATCAACATTTTGTAGATAATATTAGACAAATAGAGTCTCTAAAGGAGACTCTAAAGGATGGCACCTCATTTCAACCAGTCATCCTCTTCTGTGAAAGGAGGTGACTTCAAATTATAAAAGTATTCTGTATTAGGGAATTATTGTATAAAGGTATGCGATACTACATTAGAGCCTCCTAATTTTAACAAAAGTTGGAGATTTTTTGAAAGACATGTACCCTTCCATTTATTTTCTTTTGCTACAAATAGATTAACTTAATTTCAAGTTTAATTTTACTATTTTCTCAATGAAGGAGCATTTATTTTTGCTTTTCTAATTGAACAATTTAAAAAAGAGAGGGCAATACAATACCCTAATTACCAGTATACATAGTTAAACCAAACAAATTCTAATATGGACTATGTTTAAAACTCTATAGAAAGTGAGACTGGTGACTTTTCACAGCCCCTCCTCACTGTAATCCAATTCACTTGCAAGTCCTGGAACCATCTTTCCTGATATCATGGTCCTCTTTGAGAATGTAGGACAATCACAACATGAGATCTATTTATTTTGCAAGAGGCATAGGCTTAATTTTTCTAAAATATATTCAGAAGAGAAAATTATTCTACGGATAAAGGGAGTTGATACAGAACCAACAGCACACATTTAATAAATTACATTGAACCAAATATATTTCCATCTTTGAGAAATGGTATTTTAAAGAAAAAAATCCCACCCCTCAAGTACCAGTTTTAAGTAGAATATAAGCTAGTTAAATAGAATATAAACAAGTTCCTTGCTTCCAGTGTGGGGTTTCTTAACTGGAGAGCTGTGAGTTTTTTTTATAACTGTATTTTAATATAATTGGTTTCCTTTATAATATACTGTATTTTGTTTTACACACAAAAATATTTAGAGAAGGGATCAACAGGCTTCAGGAGATTGCATAACAAAATGTTTACGACGCCTGTTTTGACCAAATATGTGGTAGTTTGGAATTTTACTCTTAGTTATGACTAGAAAGTGAGCTGGCTTTTTTATTTTTTGGTAGGGTCAACACATTAAACTAATTTTCTACTTTTTTCAAATGACATCTGAAATTAAAAAAAAAAATTACCTAGTCTTGATGGCTCGTAGATATTGTAATATTTGAGGGAGCTCAAGTAACCGTAATGCTCTCAGGAACCTCAAACCTAAATAGAGTAAACAAAAAATGTTTCGCTTTTAAAGAGAAATAGTGGAAGAGCAGGGAAGAGAAAAGAAAAAAGAAAAAGAAGGGAGAAGGAAGGTGAGAGGAGGAGCATTCTCCACACCACACTTGAGTAGTGTGACTGACTATTCATTGGGATGCTTTTAGGCTTCTGAAACTTCTCATTCTAAGTTCAGTGAAGATCTCTTAAAAGTGCATTAAGTTTGAAAATGGCCATTCTTCATTCTCTTTAACCTATGGAATGTATTTCACATTGCTTACTGTTCTTTGTTTCTATTCTCTCCTTTCTTGGTATCTGTGACACTATTCTCAACTGATTTTCCTAGGTTGTTCCTACCCCTTCTCAGTCTCTTTTATTGATTTATTCTCTCTATGTGATAGTTTAGCTCAAGGTTTATTTTTTTTCCTCTCAATATTCTTCCTCATTGGTGATGTCATACACTTAATGATTTCAATTATTGGCTATACATATGATTACCAAACCTAAACTCCCAAATCGTAATATTTTTAACTGAATTCCAATATATATCTCCAACTGTCTCCAACTCCTTTTAAATAATCTTCCAGTACCTCAAATTAAAAATAGCCTAAACTCTTTGTAAAAATGACAGAATGAAATTACATAGGGGAGACTTTCTCATCTATAGCTTCTTCAAAAATAGCAACAGAAGCACAATTGTCCAAAATCCTCAGCAGAAAATAGCAAAAGTCAAAGTGAACAAATTAAAGAACTAGATAACTGAAAATGTATCATGGACCAAAATAGGCTAAAATTCCAGAAGTAAAAATTTTTAACATTCTGAAATAATATCAGTATCATTGGAAATAATCATATCTTTTTTAAGAAAACTGAAATTGTATAATGAATATTTTGAATACCTTCAAAAGTAAATTAGCAAAAATGTCATGAAAAGAACACGATTTATTATGATTAATGAATGAACAAGGTCAATTGTTTAGATGCAAAAATATTTTTTAAAAAAAGTAGATTCAAGGAAAAACAGTAATTTTCCTGCAGGACAAATTGCTGTGAGAAATTGATGAATTCCAGAAAATAACTTGATTAAAACACACACACACATACATATATACACATACATATGCATGTATATGTGTACATATACATATATATATATACATATACATATACATATGTGTGTATCAGTATCAGTTATGGATCTGGAGGACCCAGAAAAGAAGATTTAGAAGATGCAGTAAGCTGAAAATAAAATATATTTTGATATATTCCAAGACTCCATAAGAGAAAATTTTCCCAAACTAGTGAAGGGTAAGGTTGAAAACTGATATCACAGATTATTAACTATGGTGAACCCCAAATTCAATTCACTCAGGCATTTTGAGGCTTCAAAATTGCGACAAGATTACAGTGGTTATAAGCAGGTAAGAAGTAAAATATTATGCATTAAACAGGACCATTTGAATACTACAAGGAATTTCCACTTTAAGAATTAAAACTAAAGAAATTAGAATGATATGTTGAAATATAAGACATACAACTTCATTCAACAAAGTTCCCCAAAAGTAAGCACTCTTTTAAATGAAAAATAAAAAAGGAAATTTGAGTAATAGAAGTAATTGAGAAATTAACAGAAAAAAAGAGCCCAAAACAAAGCATGTTTTGACTTTTATTTTTTTTTTTGTCTTGACAGAGGCAGCTAGGTGGTTCAGTACTTTAGGATAAAAAGAAGTTTGCTGCTGATAGAACAGGCATTCCATAGGGCACAACAGAAGGGCTGAATGATTTTTGGTTGAAACTGTGGGATTGGAGGTTTTGGAATAAAGAATCGAATATTAGAGGAAAGGGACTGGGATTTGGATAATGACCTACAGGGATTCAGAATCCCTGGAATGGGTAGAATATGACCAGATGTGAGTATGTTCATCATCAGTCAATCAGTCAGCATTTATTAAGTGGCTACTATGTAGCAGAAATCATTAATTGCTAAGTATATAAAAAGTGGCAAAAGACCTTCTCTTCCGTCAAGGAGCTTGTAATATAATGGAGGAGACAGAGTTCATATAAATATATATATATATATATATATATATATATATATATATATATATATATATATATATGTATATATATATGTGTATATATATATACATACATACATATATTATAAATGTATGTATGTGTATAGAACAAGGTATATACAAGATTAAGTAGGAAATAATTAACAGAGGGAAGACACTAAAATTGAGGGGATGGGCAAAGCTTCAAGTAAAACAAGGGATTTCAGTAGGGATTTAAAGGAAACTAGGGATAACAGTAGGCAGAACAAAGGATGGAGAGTGTGTTAAAATGCCCAAGTTGAAAGATAAAGTGTGAAGTAGCAGGAGAACAGCATCACTGAATTGAAGAGTACATATTGGGGAGTGACGTATAAGAAGATTGGAAAGGTAGGAAGGGGTTAGATTATGAAGGGCTTTGAATGCTAAACACAACATTTTGTTTTTGATCCCAAAAGTAATAGGGAGCCACTAGAGTTTCTTTAAAAAAGAGGGTGACATGGTGGTGGGATCTATACTTTAGCAAAATCACATTAGTGGTTGAATAGAGGATGTGTTGGAGTGGGGAGAGATTTGAGGCAGGAAGACACAACAGCTGGTTATTAACAATAGTCCTGGTATGAAGTGATGAAGGTGCAGCACTAGAGTGTTGGGAGTATCAGAGATTAAAAGGAGTCATATTCAAGTGATGTTGCAAAGGTAAAATCAACAGGCCTTGTTAGCAGGTTGGATATGGATGGCGAGTGATACTGAGAAAATGAGGGTGATTCCCAGGTTGTGAATCTGAGGAACTGGGAGGATGATATTGCCCTGTATAGTAATAAGGAAGGTACAGGAGGGCTATGTGGAAAATGCTTTATTATATTGTGTGGAAAACTTATTATTATACTGCTTAAATCTAATTTTATATGACTAGAGATAGTTTGAACCCAGAATGTCACCCTGACCTCAAGAACTCTCTAGGAATACTAGGGATGAATATAAGAAATTTTGAATTCCCCTGGTCTAGGATCCAACTACAACATTTATACTTTGAGTTCACTCATTCAGATCTTTTTTTAGGTCCACTCAAGCTTTTGTTTTGGGTTCCCTTCTGTTTTGGCTTTGATCAAATTTTGTCGAATGCTTATATTTACTGATATGTAATATAATTTATATACTATAAATATTTTAAGGTCCATTCTTCCTTTCCGGGTTGCTCTCCTCTTCCAAACGACTTAATTAATTTCTTTAAAAAATTACTTCAGATTATTTTCAGATACTATTTTTGTGAATGCCTGGGGAAATGATAATGACTGCTATTTTGGATATGTTGAGTTAAGATATCTACTGGACATGCAATTTGAGATGTTTGAAAGGCAGTTGGAGATACAATATTGGAGGAGTTTCTCTTTTTGGATCTTTGAGGCCGTGATCTGTGGATTCCTTGAATACTTATTTTGCCCTCTGGTTCTAGAATCTCAGGGAAGTTTTCCTTGATAATTTCATGAAAGATGATGTCTAGGCTCTTTTTTTGATCATGGCTTTCAGGTAGTCCCATAATTTTTAAATTGTCTCTCCTGGATCTATTTTCCAGGTCAGTTGCTTTTCCAATGAGATATTTCACATTGTCTTCCATTTTTTCATTCTTTTGGTTTTGTTTTGTGATTTCTTGGTTTCTCATAAAGTCATTGGCCTCCATCTGTTCCATTCTAATTTTGAAAGAACTATTTTCTTCAGTGAGTTTTTGAACCTCCTTTTCCATTTGGCTAATTCTGCTTTTGAAAGCATTCTTCTCCTCATTGGCTTTTTGAACCTCTTTTGCCAGTTGAGTTAGCCTATTTTTCAAGGTGTTATTTTCTTCAGCATTTTTTTGGGTCTCTTTTAGCAGGGTGTGGACCTGCTTTTCATGCTTTTCTTTCATCTCTCTCATTTCTCTTCCCAGTTTTTCCTCCACCTCTCTAACTTGATTTTCAAAATCCTTTTTGAGCTCTTCCATGGCCTGAGCCCATTGGGTGGGCTGGGATACAGAAGCCTTGACTGCTGTGTTTTTCCCTGATGGTAAGCATTGTTCTTCCTCATCAGAAAGGAAGGGAGGAAATACCTGTTCACCAAGAAAGTAACCTTCTATAGTCTTATTTTTTTTCCCTTTTCTGAGCATTTTCCCAGCCAGTGACTTGACTTCTGAGTATTCTCTTCACACCCCCTTTGCCTCCAGATCTGCCCAGCCAGCACTTGGGGTCTGAGATTCAAATGCTGCTTCCCAGCCTCAAGGCTTTGGGTGGGGGCAGGGCTGCTATTCAGTGTGAGATTAAGTTCAGGTGCTCAGGTGGGGGCAGGGCTGCCTCACAAGCTTAGTTCCCTCAGGGGGTTTATGCAGAGACCTTCTACAATGGATCCAGGCTCCTGCCTGCTTGGGGAGCCCCAGTCTGCTGCCACCTCTGCTGCTGCTTCCCGAGGGGGCCTGAGTTATGGGGGGACCCCACTCCCCTCTTGGCAAGCTGAGAAGACCCTCTCACCAACCTTTGGGGCCTGTGGGTGGAGGGACCTGTTCGGCCACTGGAGATTCTGTCCCTGAAGCCTGCTCGGTACTGCTCCTCTCAGTGCCACATGGCCAAGGCAGGGCTGGGCTCGGCTCCAGGTCCGGGGCATGACGGACCTTTGGCGAGAGGTTTTCAAGGCTCTCTGGAACAGAAATCTTGTCCACTCTGTTCTGTGGCTTCTGCTGCTCCAGAATTTGTTGAGAGTTCTTCTTTACAGATATTTTATGGGCTGTGGGTTTGGAGCTAGCGTGTGTGTCTTTCTACTCCGCCATCTTGGCTCCGCCCCTGTCTGTTTTCAAAGAGGACCAAAATGACATCACCATGATAAAGTGATGTTTCAGTGTGTCTTACTGTGGCTGATCAGACCAATATGGGTTCAGAATGCTCTACCACAGCTTGAACACAGATAGTCTGCATGAATTTTTGGGGTGGATACTCCAAATGTGCATATCCTACATTTACTTTGTGCTGTCTCAGTTCTGCTTTGCTCATAAAACACAGCACACTTTCTAATGTGGGCACGCCATGCTGAGCAGTCCTGTGCCTGTGTCTCTCATGTTGCATAGTCAAATCCAAAGTTGTTGAGAGAGACCTTGAGAGTGTCCTTGTATTGCTTCTTCTGACCACCATGTGATCACCTGCCCTATATGAGTTCTCCATAAAATAGTCCTTTTGCAAGCATATATTTTGCAATCGAACAACATGTCCAGCCCATCATAGTTGCACTCTGCGAAGCATAGTTTGAATGCTTGGCAGTTCAGCTCAAGCAAAGACTTCAGTGTCTGGTACCTTATCCTGCATACATATACATATACATACACACATGTACATATACATACTTACACATATATAATATATACATATACATGTACCCACATACACCTACATATTCCCTCTAAATACCCTAATACTGAAGAAAACTCTCATGAGTTACAAATAACATCTTTGCATGTAGGAATGCGAACAGTTCAACTTTAATGAGTTCATTAAGGCTTCTCTTTCCTGTTTACCTTTTAATGTTTCTCTTGATGCTTATATTTGAAAGTCAAATTTTCCATTCTCCTCTGGTTTTTTCAACAGGAATGCTTGGAAGTCCTCTATGTCATTGAAATTCCATTTTTTCCCCTGAAGTATTATACTCAGTTTTGCTAGGCAGGTGTTTCTTGGTTTTAATCCTATCTCCTTTGACCTCTGGAATATCATATTCCAAGCCCTTTGATCCCTTAGTGTAGAAACTGGTAAATCCTGTGTTAGCCTGATTGTATTTCCACAATACTTGAATTGTTTCTTTCTGGCTGCTTGTAATATTTTCTCCTCTGAAATTTGGCTACAGTATTCCTAGGAATTTTCCTTTTGTGGTCTCTTTCAGGAGGTGATCAGTGAATTCTTTCCATTTCTATTTTACCCTCTGGTTCTAGAATATCAGGGCAGTTTTCCTTGATAATTTCTTGGAAGGTGATGTTTAGCCTCTTTTTTTATCACGATTTTCAGGTAGTCTCATAATTTTTAAATTGTCTCTCCTGGATGTATTTTCTAAGTTAGTTGTTTTTCCAATGAGATATTTCACATTGTCTTCTATTTTGTCACTCTTGATTTTGTTTTATAGTTTCTTGGTTTCTCATAAAGTCATTAGCTTCCATCTGCTCTATACTAATTTTTAAAAAACTATTTTCTTTGGTGAGCTTTTGAATCTCCTTTTACGTTTGATTTATTCTGCTTTTTAAAGCGTTCTTGTCTATGTTGGCTTTTTAGACCTCTTTTGACATTTGGGTCAGTGTATTTTTAAAGGTGTTGTTTTCTTCAGCATTGTTTTGGGTCTCCTTTAGCAAGTTGTTGACATACTTTTCAAGATTTTCTTGCATCTCATTTCTCTTCCCAATTTTTCCTCCACCACTCTTACTTGATTTTCAAAATTCTTTTTGATCTCTTCCATGGCCTGAGACCATTGCATATTTTTTAGAGGTTTTGGATGTAGAAGCTTTGACTTTGATGTCTTCCTCTGATGGTATGCATTGTTCTTCCTCATCCAAAAGGATGGAAGAAAATATCTTTTTTCCAAGAAAGTGTATAGTCTTATTTTTTTTTCCTTTTTGGGGCATTTTCCCAGCCAGTTACTTGACTTTTGAGTCCTTTGTCAATTGGAGGGTATACTCTAGGGATCTGTAAGTTCTCAGTTCTTCCAAGGTGGCACATTCAGGGGAGTGGAGTTTACTCCTTTCCTGGCCTGTGCTCTGTTCTGGGAGCAACCGCAAACTTTTCTGCCCAGGATCTGTGAGTAGGATTCCCTCTCCAGATCCTCCACCAGCTCCAGCATGCCAGTGCTCCTCCTCACCCCAGGACTGCCACTCAGGACTGAGACCCACATCTGCTGCTCAGTTCCCACAGAGCCTCCAAATATGGAATGTGCTGCTGTAGTGGGTGCCAGTGTCCAGGGGCTAGGGCAGGGGCTGGACTGAGTTCCCTTTTCACCTAGGTGAAAGAGTTTTTTCACTGACCTTTGGAACTGTCTTTGGCATTGGTGGGTTGAGAAATTTTGGAACTGCAACTGCTACCTATAATTCCATGCCCCAAAGCCTTCTCCAGATTTGCCCATGTCATGCTGTGCAGCCAAGGCTGGGCTGCACTCTCCCCTGAGCCTGGTGTGATAGACCTTTCTTGTTGGCCTTCCAGGTTGTCTTGGTCTGGAAATGTCTTTCACTCTGTCATTTTGTGACTTCTGCTTCTCTAAAATTTGTTTAGTCATTTTGTGCAGGTATTTTATGGGCTATGGTGGGAGAGTTACAGCAGGCCCATCTTTCTACTCCACCCCCAAAAATGTTATTCTTTAACACAAAACTGAACACTTCACCAACCTAGCTCTATGCTAAGTAAGCCAGATCTGTGCAAATTGGCAGTAGGTAGGAGGCTAAACTCCTTTGTGTTGCAGACAGATTTTTAATGATTCACTTTCTAAGTAAAGGTATAATGATGGCTGCTTGTTGCAAGTCATATGACAAACAGGAGAGAGTGAGAAGTGGCAACCCACCTGCCAACGGTGGGTAATGGACACAATAGTACCACAACATTAACTCGTAGAAAAGTCAGGTTAAGCAGAACACAAAGTACTTGTTATATCTTTGCTTTCTTTTACATTCTCTACATTTTTTTCAGGCACCAGAAATCCTTGGTATGGCCCATGGGCAATATATTATGCAGGCCTGGCTTAAACTCTCAGGAGCTTACAACCAACCTGACCCATCAGTTTGTTTTCTGGGATTCACTCAGTAGTCTCTTTGCTGTTGCTGCTGCAGCAGTCATTCTTCTCACCTCATCATTCTGTGGCAATAATAAGCTTACCCTGGACTCTTCTCTCCTCTTTTTTGAGGGGACAGAACAGGAAGGAGTAATAAAAAGGCAAAAGTGTGCTCTGGTCGGGGTGCTCTGAATGTGCTCAGCTAGAGAGTAGAGGGAGGTAGAGAATGAGATCTGTGATATACAGTCTATATCAGCCATGTATGAAAGCGGGCTGGCATTCAATAGGTTGCCAATCCTGTCTCACCAGAAATACCTTAAATTACAGAGATACAAGAAAGGCAAATAAATATAACTACCAAAGAGAGTCCAAGTAATGTAGTACATTGTCCCATCTCTAGAGACTACTAAAACTTTAAAAAAAATCTCTGAAAAGAGACAACATAACCATAGGGTTAGTTATGCAGTTTTAAAAGTAGAAATATGAAATAGGGTAAGTAATGGTCAGGAGGTATTTAAAAAGACCGGGATTTGCCTCACAACCACTCTTCATCTTTCCCATCCCACCTGCATAGTTGAATTACAACAGGAGGTTTCATAAAAGGGAAGAGGGAAAGTAGAAAATACAGGGAAATGCTTGAGGCATCCTAATCAAGTCAGTGGTTTAAAATAAAAAAGGTAAAATAACTATTTAGTAGCAAGAAGTTGGGTTACAAGAGAATGGGTGAAGTGGTAAAGGGAGGGATTGAAAAAGGAGTTCAGGTACTAAATTTCCAACTTGGAGGAAGTCCCACTGAAGAATAATGCCATGATAGGGAAAGATATATAAGGATTGTTGTAAGTCAAAGGAGATAACATGTAATAGTGCATTGGAAACTTTATATTAATGCTAGCTGTTGTTATATTTTGTAATTGTAGATGGGTACCTTACAATGGGTAAAATCTAGTGTTCAGAGAGACCAGTACCTGTGAGTGCTGGTGAATAATATCCTGTTTCAGGAGAGGAGACACTGGAGCTCCTAGGAGCAACTGGCCTCCAGAAGAGTAGAAGAAGGACATAGATCCATAGAGGAGATTAAATGGCAAATGAAGGCGAGGCAGTGGGAAATGATCATAGAGGTGGGCAGGTGTTCAAATTAGAATAATCAAGGACACAAGGAAATTCCTGCTATTGAGCAATGCATGTATCCTTATTAACTCCTATTAGGAATTCACACTTTTAAGAAAGAGACACAACAGACAAGGGAGGAGGGAGGAGATACAAATGCCAATAATATGGAAATTACTTAAAAGCTTTAACTGCAAGAGGAACACAGAGATTAAAGAAGGAATAAATGAGGGTAAAAGCCATGAAGCAAAGAATATATGATCAGAATAGATAAAAATGGAAAAGAATCAACGAAGAAAACAAAGTAAATTCTGTATAAAAAAGGCATGATTTTAGAAATTAGAAATAAAAGAAATTGAAGAGAAGGAAGAGAAGAATCTAATTACTTGAGTGTAAAAAAGGGGACAAAAGAGGGAAATAACTTGCTAAATAAAAGGAAGAAAGACAACGAAATCAATAAGAGAGATATAATTCCAGAACTAGGGAAAGAGTTGACAAACAGAAAGGGCAGGGCTTTGGTTTAGAAGGAAGAGAGAAGGAATAGGTTTCCCTTAAAGTAGATTTCAGCAAAAACAGTTTTAGGGACCAAAAAACTTCATTAAAAGAAGAAGGGCAAAATAATACTGATTTAGAGAGGGAAAAGTAATTTTCTTACTATACTAGATACTTCAAGCAGAGGATAGAAATTTGATTAGCCACACCCTATTACAACAGCTATCTAACTTTTAGCCTAGTGGCAATTTAATGGCCTTATAATCCATATGACTCCTTTTCAGATTATTTTCTGGAGAATAAGAGATCAGAAGTTTTTAGTGTGATCACAACAGCCTAGAACCTCCAGCTAGAAAATATCCTAACATTCAAATAAAAATTTGATTCTCTCCCCTAATTTGTATTTTTGTATAACTTCAACTAATCACTAGCTTCCGTTTGGGCTAAAATCAGGATACTGGAAACACTTAAGTAGTTTATTATTTTTTTCGGGGTGGGGGGAGAACAAAAAAATGAATACATAAAAGACAAAAGAGACAATCCCAAGCCCATAAAATTAAAACATTTTTCCATAGCCAAAATCAATCTCAGAAAATTACAACAAAAATCACTGACAAATATCAAGGACAAAAGAAGGGAGAAAAGGAGGAAAGAAGGAAGGAAGAGAAGGGAGGAACTTGATTCTTTCCAGCTACAAGTCCATCACTCTTACTCACTAGGCCATAGCTATTACCTTACTAACAAAATTTTGCAAAAATCTTTACTTGTTATCTCATTTGATCCTCACAACAACCCTGTGAAGTAGATTCTATTGTTGTCCCTATTTTATAGATAAGGAAGCTGAAACAGAAAGGAGTTGGGTTACCTGGTAGGTGTCTGAAGCAGTATTCTGATGCTGTAGCAATGAGAGTACCCCAGAGGTCAGTTCTAGATCCCTTTATCTTTTCCATATTTATTGGAGATAAATAGATTAAAATCTATTGGGATAGATTTTAGGGAGTCCATGAACTTTGATTGGAAATGAAATTTAGCATTCTTTAAATTCTGAATGGCAACAAATCACTATAGAATTAGCAGTACCTATCACTTTGTCACCAATGGTAATTATACTTTCTTACACCACTGTAGTTATAGATATCTGAAATATCAGTTATTCTCAAAAGTATTTGAAATTATTATAGTTATTAGACCATTTAAATTACCTATATTTTAAATGCTTAATCTTTTTACTTAATGTTTTAATAAAGAAGTACACATATTAGTATAAGCACACAAAAAATTGTAAAAAATTGGAAGTTCAACAAGGGAGGCATCATTAGAGGCATTCTTAAAAAACAGTGTGATGTTATATATTTGTGTGTGTTTGTGTTTATATGCACACACATAGATATGTATGTATATATTTGCATACATGCATACACACATATATATCTACATACATATACCTATTTGTGTGTAATGGTAGGCATCTCTGGGGCACAAGAGGAGGCAAGATTAAAAGGAGAAAAAAGAAATTTACACGATAACTTGTACATTTGGAGGGAATAGCAAGTTGGACATGGTAAATTTGTAGTTTCATGTGAAATATTTTTTTTAAATGTACTGTGTTATGGAAATGCTTGTTTTGTTCTGTGAATTGAAGATAAAATATATTTGTTATTAAAAAATGATGTGAGCAGAATATTCAACTTGCTCACAACTCAGTCAATAGAAAAACAAGGAAAATACAATGACTAAGGAAAGGATTATGTAATCAAATAAATTATCCCAATTTACAGGCTATTTTTGTGAAGAAAAAGAAAATGACTGACCTACAGGGTTATAACAAAACAAAACAAAGAAGAATTATCAAGAGATTTTAAAAGCAGACTCAGGGATAAAAATGTAAATGGACTTAAAAGAAAAAAATAGAAATGAAGGTAGAAAAACAGATCTAAAGATATTAAACCCTTCCATCTCACTAAGGTGAATTAAAAGTATTTTGTGGGAGAAAGTTACAGAGTGGGAGAGAGCATAAATAGGGAGGCAGCGGACAGATGGGAATGAGTAATTTACCCCTACCACGTCATGGGTGAAAAGAAGTATCTAGTACTTTGAGATTCACTAAATCCATATTTATCAGCCAATCAGGATTCTGGGATCTGTTATCTACCTACCCTTAGGACCCTTTCTTTCCTTCCTCTATGAATTTAATGACCAGTTCATGGTCTTTTTTTCATCCCCAACAAGGAGCTACTATTTCTTTAGATAACCCTAGCTTCCCAGTTCTGCAACCATTTTTCCAATTATCTACTCCTCCAACCTACCTCAGCTACATACAGATATGATCATACCCTTTATTTTGTCATTTTACTCACAAGCATTCCAATTCCATGTTCATAAAATCTGAAATTCTTTTATATGTTAAAAATTCTTTATCATTTTGTCTTTTCTTCTGCCTTACAGTTTCTAAGCTCATTCTTCATTCCTACTGTGATTTTCAATACCTATTATCTATCCATAATTTCTTTCCTAAGCTACTTGGTAGGGGGCGGAGCCAAGATGGCAGAGTAGAAAGACATACATACTCTAGCGTTTCCTCTACACCCCACAAAATATCTGTAAAAATGACTCTCAACAAAGTCTAGAGCAGCAGAAACCACAGAACAACAGAGCAAAAGAGGTATCCAGCCAAAAATAACCTGGAAGGCTGACAGGAAAGGTCTATCCCATGGGATGCCAAGCAGAGCAGAGAACAGCCCTGGTCACGCAGCACTGGGAGGAACAGGACCTGAACAGACCTCCGGGGAGAGTTCCTAGCAGGGAAGGTCCCAGATACCTCAACCCACAAGTTACAAAGAAAGCTACAAAGGTCAGTGGGGGAGGGCTTTCCCAGATGGGTGAGAGGGAACTGGGGGTTTTTCCACCAATAGCCCCAGGTGACAGCAGAGGCCACTGCAGCAGACTGTAGGCAGCTACAGAGGCCTGGAAGCAACCTGAATCCATTGTCCAGGCAGTTCAGCTTAAAGCCTCCAGCGGTAGGGAACAGCTAATCTAAACCCCAGCCTTGAGTGATGGCCCCATTCCCACCCAAATCCCAGGGGAACCAAACAGCTGAGTCTAATCTCTTGACAAAGGATTCAGAAGTCAAGTAACTGGCTGGGAAAATGCCCAAAAAAGGGAAAAAATAAGACCATAGAAGGTTACTTTCCAGGGCAACAGGTGTCTCCTCCCATCCTTTCAGATGAGGAGGAACAAAGCTTACTGTCAAAGGAAGTTAAGACCCCTACCTCCAGGGCCTTCAAAGTGAGCTTAAACAGGGCTCAGGCAATAGAAGAGCTTGAAAAGAGCGTTAGCAGCTTGCTAAAGGAGAACCAAAAAAAAATATGTTGAGGAAAATAACACCTTTAAAAAGAGGATAACTCAATTGGAAAAAGAGGTTCAAAAAGCCAATGAGGAGAAGAAGGCATTAAAAAGCAAAATTAGCCAAATAGAGGAGAAGGTTCAAAAGTTCACTGAACAAAATCGTTCTCTGAAAGAGAGAATTGAGTTCAGGGAAATGAATGTCTATGAGATAAACCTAGCAGTTAGAAAACAAAACCAAAAGTTTGAAAAAATAGAAGATAATGTGAAACATCTCATTGGAAAAACAACTGAAGTGGAAAATAGATCCAGGAGAGACAATTTTAAAATTATGGGACTACCTGAAAGCCACAATCAAAAAAAGAGTCTAGACATTATCTTCCATGAAATTATCAAGGAAAATTGTCCTGATATTCTAGAACCAGAGGGCAAAATAAATATTGAAAAAATCTACCAATCACCTCCTGAAAGAGACCCCAAAAGAGAAACTCCTAGGAACATTGTGGCCAAATTCCAGAGTTTCCAGGTCAAAGAGAAAATGTTGCAAGAAGCTACAAAGAAACAATTCTAGTATTGTGGAAGTACAATCAGGATAACACAAGATCTAGCATCTTCTACATTAAGAGATCAAAAGACACGGAATATGATATTCCAAGAGTCAAAGAAACTAGGATTAAAACCAAGAATCACCTACCCAGCAAAACCAAGAATCACCTACCCAGCAAAACTAAGTATAATACTTCAGGTGAAAAAATGGTCTTTCAATGAAATAGAGGACTTTCAAGCATTCTTGATGAAAAGACCAGAACTGAAAAGAAAATTTGACTTTCAAACATAAGAATCAAGAGAAGCTTGAAAAGGTAAATAGGAAAGAGAAATCATAAGAGACTTACTAAAGTTGAACTGTTTACATTCCTACACGGAAACATAATATTTGTAAATCTTGAAACTTTTCTCAGTATTTGGGTAGTTGGTGGGATTATACACACACATACATACACATATGTATAGAGAGAAAGAGACAGAGCACAGGGTGAGCTGAATAAGAAGGGATTATATCTAAAAAAATAAAATTAAGGGGTGAGAGAAGAATATATTGGGAGGAGAAAGGGAGAAATGGAACAGGGCAAATTATCTCTCATAAAAGAGGCAAGAAAAAGCCTTTTCAATGAAGGGAAAAAGTGGGGGGGAGAGAGGGAAAAAGTGAAGCTTACTCTCATCACATTTGGCTCAAGGAAGGAATAACATGCACACTCAATTTCATATGAAAACCTATCTTACAATCCAGGAAAGTAGGGGAGAAGAGGATAAACAGGATAGGGGGATGATGAAAGGGAGGGCAAATGGGAGGAGGGAGCAATTAGAAGTAAACACTCTTTGGGAGGGACAAGGCCAAAAGAGAGAATAGAAAAAGTAGGGGCCAGAATAGAATGGAGGGAAATATGGTTACTCTTACACAACATGACTATTATGGAAGTCATTTGCAAAACTACACATATATAACCTATATTGAATTGCTTGCCTTCTCAGTGGGGATGGGTGGGGAGGGAGGAAGGAAGAGAAGTTGGAACTCAAAGTTTTAGGAACAAATGTTGAGTATTGTTCCTATATACAACTGAGAAATTAGAAATATAGGTAATGGGGTATAGAAATTCATCTTGCCCCACAAGACAAAAGAGAAGATGGGGATAAGGGAAGGGAGGGATATTAGAAGGCAGGGCAGATTGGTGGAAGGGACAATCAAAATGCTTGATATTTTGGGATGGGGGTAAGGGAGAGATGGGGAAGAAATTTTGGAACTCAAAGTTTTGTGGAAGTGAACATTGAAAACATAACATAAATAAATAATTTAAAAAATTGTTCTTTGAGGAGAAGTCCATCAATTGTGGAATGACTGAACAAGTTGCTGTATAGGAATGTAAAGGAATACTATTGTTCCATAAGAAATGATGAGCAGGTGATTTTAGAAAATTCTGAAAAGACTTACATGATCTGATGCTTTGTGAAGTGAGCAGAATAAGAACATTGTACACAGTAACAACAACATTGTATAATGATCAGATATGATTGATTTAGCTCTTCTCAGCAATACATTGATTCAAAATAATTCCAAAAGAATCATGGCAGAAAACGTTATCCACATCTAGAGAAAGAACTATGGAGTCTGAATGTGGATCAAAACATATAATATTTTCACGTTTGTGTGCATATATGTGTTTCACAGCTTTTCCTTTTCTGTTTCTTCTTTCACAACATGACTAACATGGAAATATGTTTAACATGATTGCACATGTACAACCTGTATCAGATTTTTTTTTCTATCTTGGGGAAGGTGGATGGGAGAGAGAGAAAAAATTTGGAACTCAAAATCTTATAAAGAATGAATTTTGAAAACTAATTTTATGTGTAATTGGGAAACCTTAAATATTATTTACTAAAAATAAAAAAGAGGCTAAATGATTGTAATCATTGCTATGATTTGATGTTAATCTGCCTGAAGTTCTCAAGTTGAATGTCTGAAAGATCTGTGATATACTCTGTGCTGATTATTATCTTTTGTTTTATTTTGAGGTTTGTTTTTTTTTTGTCAGTTGCCTAGACACATGCAGTTCGTTCTTCTTGTTAAGTCATTTTACAGTCTCATATAACTCTTTTTTATCCTATTTGGGATTTCCTCAGCAAATTACTGGAATCCTTTGCATTTCCTTCCCCAGTTCATTTTACAGATGAGGAAACTGAGACAAATACAGATGTGCATAGACAGCTTCATAAAAATTTGCAGATGATACAATACTGGAAACAACAGGGAACAGACTAGATAACTAGCTTAGGGTCAAAAGAGAAAAAAGGATCTTAATAGACTAGAGAATCTTACGAGAAGACAAATATAAATTAACATTTGGATTAGAAAATTTATTTTTTAAGTGCAAGATAGAGATGCGGGTAGAGAGTAGTTAATTTTTTCATACATCTGGGTATTTTAGTGTACTACCAGCATAATATGAAAAATCAATATTATATGGGAGAAAAAAATCTAATTTGAACTTGACCTACTTTTAGAGAACCAAACTTTCTAAGAATAAGGAATTAATTGTCCTTCTGCATTGTGTTCTATGGTCCTTTAGAGAGCAGAAATATATACAATGGGTAAAAGCCCAGGAAAGCAGAACTATCAAAGATATCCTTAAGAATAATGGACTGCCTTAGGATAAGGTTGACAACTTCCTACAGTCCTAAAAACCTCCTAACAACCTCCATAATCCCATGGAGCTCTTAAGGTAGAGACTGGATGAGCACTTTTAGTTTATGTTGTACTGAGGATTCTTTTTGTGTGGGGCTTGAATTACAGGCACTAAAGGTTTCTTTTATTTAAAATGATCTGTGATTCTGAGATTCTAAGAACATTCTGACTAAACTTTAACTCTTTCATGTCTCAATCCTGAATGATATTTTCAAATTATAATTATTTTCTATTCTCCCTTTCTGTTTACCATCACCTTGAAGTCATAAGATATTGATAACAAAAGATAGAATTATCTTCATGGTTGTCTGTGGTTTTGCTTTTCATGTGCAGAGCAATATGAGATGACCAAATATCTTAAGAATGTATATATTTTTTCTTTCCTTTGGAGACATAACAAAAACAATTTAACTGATGTGGCTCATTCTTTTTGTATTCAGCTTCCTCTTTTCTTTTCATTTCTTTATCATGAGATTAATATTGATGTTTCTGTTCTTCCAATAGTATGTTTGTTTGTTTATTTTTGTAAATGAGCAAAGTTTTAATACTTTTAGGCACCATCTGGCTTCCTTTTTTACCATTCCATTACAATTGTCTCTGTGGAAGCAAAAGATGGTACCTCAGGATTCAGGGAAATTATAATTATAAAATTATTAAAAATTATGAGATTGTTCTTTATTTCTTGAATTACCTTGGCCAAATAATTTGTAACTTATTGGCTACTTTCCAGGTTGAACTATGGTTTGAGATGTGGAGGGAATAGCATTTCTCTTTACTTAGCTATTGATTATTGAAAAATTAAACTAAATTGTTACCTTGAAGAGTTATCATTAGTAAATAAAATTTAAAAAAAGAAAAAAATTAATTGAATATAAATTATTTGAATTTCCTCCTCGAAGGAAATGGATTAATTAAATGCATTTTAAAAGATAACATGCTTATTACAACACTGAATCTCAAACTTTTCTAAAAGATGTATAGAAATATTTCATAGATCCCTATATCATAAAAGTTGCATGACTAATATACTTTGAGTGGGAAAATTGTTAGTGGCTAAAGGACAGTACTTTGCATAGATGTTTGCAGTTACCTTAAAATAACCTCAAAGCATCTTAAGAGATGCAGGCTGTAACCATTTTATGTTACTTTACATAGGCTTTAACCACTGATCTAGAGAACTTCCTGTCACATATATTGAATAGTTTAAAACTACAGAGAGCAAAAATATTGCACACCCCTGAAAGGTGTAGAGTAATTAAACAAAAAGAAACAAAAACAAAAAATACCTTCAAAAGCAAGGTATAGATAATTACAGATACACTTACCTAGCCAGTTAATGTTCAGATAATAGGAAACAAAAGTTGGTGGAATGGTAAAGATATCTACCACAGAGTTCACCTCCAGCCAAAACTTTATCTTGTCATCTGCACCCGCAAACTAGAAATCAAATGAACAAGTCCAGTGTTATAAGTTCTATTTGGACAGGTTCAAATTTAAGGTATCATTAGCATATGAGCTTAATCATTAACAAGGCATTCATTAAGAGGAAATTTAATTTCATTCTACTTTTTAATTTTCAGTTAATGAAAAAGTGGACCTTGTGATGGTCTCTGTATAATCCATACTTAGTTATGGCAATTAAAAAAATAACTAGCAAGTTGTAAAAATATGAAATATGAAGTAAGGTCTTTCTGACCATGTACTTTCTATCTATTATCTTATGTTAATTCTAAGAGTATAAGTTGCACAGGAGGCCCCTCTTTGTGTTGGCAGATAAAATTTCCTGTTCAAAAAAAAAAACTTTTAACACTAATGAAATTATAATTCTGGCTCAAAATAAAAAAAAAATTGAATCGCTATTTCTTTTCAATGTTACTATATTTTTACATCACTTTCTTTCTAAATATCTAATTTCTTCATCCCTTACTCAGAGAGATATTCTTTACAGCAATAAATATAAGAAAATTTTTAAAAAGCAAGCAGTTTATCAAAATTAATCCATTTATGAACATGAAGGACAACATGATAGAATAAAATGATCCCTGGATCTGAAGTCAAAGGTCTTGATTTGAATTCCAGCTCTGTCACTTAAGACCACCTCTGGGATCCTAATTAAGTTACTTAATCTTTCCAGATTTCAGTGTACTCCTGAACAAAAATAATAATTCTGTGTTAGATGACCCCTAAGATTCTTTCTAATCCCCTCGAGAATGAATGACAAGCCAGTGTCTTTCCCCCCAAAATGCTATGGACAGTACTGGCATGATTCATGAAAAAATGAAAAGTTAGATACAGTTAACAACAAGATTCCACGTAGATCTATATCTTGTAATTTTTGTTCAGTTTTGAGTTTATATTGATATCTTATATTTTAAAACACCCTTTATTTTCTAAATATATTCCTTCTCCTCTTACCAAAGTAGCAATTTCTTATAACAAAGAACAAAAAAAAAGAAAGAAAGAAGAAGAGAAAATAAAAGAAGTAGTTTAGGAAAACGAACAAACATGTAACCTGGCTGGCAATGTTCCATAATAATAGTCCCCTATCTCTACAAATAAGAAATGGAAACTTTCTGATTTTTTCTTGGAGAACAAGTTTGGTTGTTATAATTATACAATATTTAGTTTTGGTTTTGCTTATTTAATTTTTCCATTTACATCACTTTCGTCATTCTGTATATTATTTTCTTGTTTTTGATGAGTTCACTATACATCAGTCCATCTACATTTTCCCATGCTTATTCAAATTCTTCATATTCATAATTTCTTATAGAATAGTAATTTTCTATTTTACTTATACATCACAATTTGTTCAGTTATTCTCTAGTCATTAGATACTTACATTGTTTCCAGTTCTTTGCTACCTAGGATACATGCAAACTTTATTTCTGTCTTTGACTTCCTCAGGTTCCATGTCTAATAACGGGATCTTTGCATCAAAGCATATGAGTATATTGATCACTTTTTTTGCTATAATTTCCTATTGGAATTTAAAGGATATACAAAAACGCAACAGATAGAAGGAGGAACAAGGACATTCCTATCATAGGGAAAAAGACTAGCAAAAACATAGTCATGGAAATTGCAGGGTGTATCTGAGAAATATTGAGTTGTCCAGTTTGATTAGAATCAAAAGTATTTGGTAGAAAATAAAATGAGATAAGATCAGAATGGCGGTGTGGTACATGATTGTGTAGGGCCCTAAATAGCTAGGAAAGGAACTTTCATTTTGCTTGACAGGCAAATAAAGAGGCATTGAACATTTTGTGGAGACACATTGTAAGATTTTCATATCAGGAGTATATTAGTGTATAAACAGTATGAAGGATGGATTGGAGGTCATAGACAGTGAAGACAGGAAGATATTTTTAGGGAGATATTATAATTTCTTAAGCAAGGGACAATAAGAGCCTGTACTAAAGTGGTGACTGTGGGAGGAAAAAGATGGGGAGAGATTTGAGGAATATCCATCATGGGGATAGAATCAACAGACCTTTTAATTTCTTGGATACCATGACTGAGAAAGATGGATAAAGGGAAAATTCCTTGAGTTTTCTATCTTTGGTCTTGACCCTTTCCTGGATTATCAATATCACTACTCCTTACACAAAGTTTTTTGCATTTATCCATAGTTCATTGTTGCTGAAATTTGCTTTTTGTGCTCCCACCTACATACTTTTGTTTATATCTACCCTTTTTGGAAAACTTTCCTTTTTAATCTCCAACATTATTTTTCTTCTTCCATTGTAATGCTTTTTTCAATCACCCCACTTGAAATACTTCCTTCCTTCCACTTTTATATACTATAAATTTGATAAATTTTTTTAAAGAAACATCATTTTGGAAATCTACTTTCACTTCTTGCCTCCACTATAATTTGCATGATATTGGACACAATGTCTCTAAGCATAAACTTCTCCATCTATAAAATGGATGCCAATAGATTTCTAGAGCTCCAAGGGACCTTATGTGTCATCTAGTAGAATCCCTTTATTTTACAAAGAAGTAACAAAACTTTACCAAGGTCATGAAATCAGTTTGGGGTAGAATAATTAATCTTTTAAATTCTACTCGTCTCAAAATTTCATTGAGTATTTTTCAGATAATATATGTAAAAAGATCTTTTTAAATAGCAAAGTGTTAAGTATATAATATAAAGTGTATTTTGATTAAATTTACTAAGTATTTAAAAGGACAGTGGCTTTGATGTTAGGGAACTTGATTGTGAAGCTCAATTCTTTTGTTTATTTAAAAAAAATGGAAGCAATTGGGGTTAAGTGACTTCCCATGGTCACATAGCTAGTAAATATCTGAGACTGGGTTGTGAACTCAAGAACCCCTGAATCCAGGGCTGGTGAGGTGGAGCCAAGATAAAGCAAGGACTTGCTTTATTCTCCCCCAGTCCCCTCCAAATACAAGTACAAATGACTCTAAATAAATTCTAGAGCTGCAGAACCCACAAAATGACAGTGTCAAATAAATTTCCAGTCCAAAACAGCCTGGAAGGTCAATAGGAAATATCTTTTGCACCAGTTTGAGAGAAGAGCACAGTCCAGTATGGTCCACGATGGTGTAGGCATTGGGACTGAATCACTGGTAGCTGTGGTACTTTCCAGACTTCTCAACCCACAAACTCCAGAGACAACTTAGAAGGTCAGAAGGATGTGAGTTGGACCTGAGTGAGAGAGGAGCAAGATCTGGCCTTGGTCCCAGCCCTAGGGTGTTTGTGGTAGTGGCAGTGGCAATGACTGTTTCTAGAGCTCTCAGTCTATAGACTGTGAAGAGATCTAGGAGCTGATCAGAAGTGCGTTGCAGGGATCTCTTTCCTGGTGCTGAGGCAGGATTCTCTTGCTTTACCTATGCTTGGATCTGGGTTGCAGTCCTGGGGTAAGGAGGAGCACTGGTGTGGCAAAGCTTGTGGTGGTGGATATGGAATTGTCCTTATAGTTCCAATGCAGAAAAGAGTGCTTATGGTCACTCACAGACAAGAGCACAGACCAGGAGAGGAGTAAACACCTCTCCTTTCATCATATAACCTTGGAAGAACTGAAAATTTACAGATCCATAGAAATATCTCTGAAAACAGCTACATAAACCCCCTGAAGCTTAGGACAGTACTGGAGATAGAGACCTAAAAAGTCAAGTAATTGGCTGGGGAAATGAGCAGTAAGGGAAAAAATGAGACTATAGAATCTTACTTTGGTGACAAGGAAGATCAAAACATAAAACCAGAGGAAGATAACAACTTATACATCACACATCCAAAACCTCTAAAAAAATGCCATGAATTGGTTCCAGGCCATGGAAGAGCTCAAAAAGGGTTTTGATAATTAAGTAACAGAAGTAGAGGAAAAACTGGGAAGACAAATGAGAGTGATGCAAGAGAATAGTGAAAAAAGAGTCAACATTTGCTAAAGGAGACACAAAAAATGCCAAAGAAAATAACATCTTAAAAAATAGACTAACCCAAATACAAAAAAGGTCCAAAAAGTCAAAGAAGAGATGAATCCAGGGCTTGTGCTCTATCCATTGTACCATTAGCTGTCCCAGGAAACTCATTTCAAACACTGACAAACAGGCAAACACTCTCCTTTAGGCTCAGAATCTTATCTGTAAAAATAAGTGTAATAATACTTAAACTACCTACATAAGAGGCCAGTTATGAGGAAAGTATGGTTTGAAGATAAAAGTCTTATATAAATGTGAGGCATTTTTCCATACCTCTCATTTGGCCCTAATCTTAATTTTCTATGATATATTTCATATCTGCGGAATAATAGAATACTGGATTAAGATTCAAGGAGACTCAATTTCAAAGTCTGCCTTCAAATTCACTAGCTATGTGACTATGGACATGTCATATAATTTATTGGGCCCCATTTTTCTCATCTGTAAAATGGAATAATAAATGAAGGATAATAAAGTGGGATAATCTTGAGTCTACAGTGTGATCATCAATGAAAATTGCTCTGCAAATTTAAAAATTGCATGTTAAAAGCAGTAGTCATAGTTCTCAGTGATACCTTCTCAACTGAACCTGGCTTCAAATCTTGTATCCACCATTTACTAGCTCTGTAGACATGAGCAAGTTGTTTAAACTCTTGAAGTCTTAATTTCCTCATCTGCAAATGGTGCTAATATGACTTTTGCTGCCTATCAGTAGTGCTTTGAAGATATCCCTTGGGAAACTTTATAGTACTATATATAGTACTATATAAAAATACTACATATAATTTTATATGGCAACTAGATCTAGAAAGAAACTTTGTCTTTATCACCCATAGTGCCTTGACAAAGGAACTACCATCTTAATACTCACTGAAGTTTTTATAACCTCAGAGTCACTTATTCCTTACTGTTCCATGGCCCAATATAAATTCATATTCCTATCATCATCATCTTTTAATTGGACTATATAGACTATAGATGCATTGTCTCAAGCCTCTTACTCCTCTTATCTGTCCTCCAGAGAGCTGCCAAAGTGATGTCTCTAAACTGAAGAGCTAGCCATGTTACTCTCCTACTTGGTAGGTCCAAGTGAATGGCTCCCTGATTCTAAGATTAAATAACATTTCATATTTATCTCATCCTTTTAAAATTTATACTTTTGGAGGTGGAGCCAAGAAAGTGGAGGAAGAGCAGGGATTTGCTTGAGTTCTCCCCACAAACCCTCCAAACACATGTAAAAAATGACTGAACAAATTCTGGAGTAGCAGAAGCCACAAAATGACAGAGTAAAACAGATTTCCACCCCAAAATAATCTGGAAGGCTTACAGGAAGAGTCTATTGCACCAGACTCAGAGCTGAGCAGAACCCAGTATGTGGGCCACACAGGCACAGACAGGACTGGAGGAGGCCTCAGGGCAATGAATCACAGCACCTTGGTTTCCAGACTTCTCAACCCAGCAACAATAAAGACAGCTTCAAAGGTCAGTGGGAAAGCTCTCTCACCTAGGTGACAGAGAAACATGGTCTCACCCTAGCCCCAGCCCTAGGGTGGCAATAGTCACTGCTGCAGGAGCCAGCTGCTTCTGGAGTTCTTGGTCTACAGACTATGGGAGAATCAATTGGCTGATCTGGATCATATTCCTGGGTGGGCACTCTGGGGCAAGGAGGAGTGCTGGCATGGTAGAGCTGGTGGTGGCTGTGGAGAGGGAATCCTACTCACAGATCCAGGGCAGAAAAGAGTACTTGTGATTGCTCACAGGTCAGAGTATGGGCCAGGAGAGGAGTAAGCACCTTTTCTTTGATCATACCACTTTGGAGGAGCTGAGAATTTACAGATCTCTAGAGATATCTCTGAAAGCAGCTGTACAAAGAACCCAAAACTTGGGGTAGTACACCCTTCACTTAACAAGGATTTCAGAGGTCACGTAATTGGCTGGGAAAATGACCAAATGGGAGAAAAAGTAAAGAGTATAGGAAGCTACTTTCTTGGTGAAAAGGTATTTTCTTTTGATGAGGAAGATCAAAGTATACAATAGGGGAAGATCAAAGCATACAACTGGAAGAAGACAGCAAAGTCAAAGCTCCTACATCCAAAGCCTCCAGAAAAAATATGAAGTTGTCTTAGGCCATGGATTTCAAAAAAGGATTTTGAAAATCAAGTAAAAGAAGCAGGGGAAAAATTGGGAAGAGAAATGAGAGCAATGCAAGAAAATCATGAAAATCGACTCAACAGATTACTTAAGAAGACCCCCAAAAAATGCTGAGTAAAGTAACACCATTAAAATTAGACTAAATCAAGTGGCAAAAGAGGTCCAAAAAGCCAATGAGGAAAAGAATGCCTTGCAAAGCAGAATTGGTCAAGTGGAAAAGGAGGTCCAAAAGCTCATTGAAGAAAATAATTCCTTCAAAATTAGAATGGAGCAAATGGAAACTAATGGCTTTATGAGAAATCAAGAAATTGTAAAACAAAACTAAAAGAATGAAAGAATGGAAGACAATGTGAAATTTCTCATTAGAAAAACAATTGACCTAGAAAATAGACACAGGAGAGATAATTTAAAAATTATTGGTCTACCTGAAAACCATGATCAGAAAAAAGAAACTTGATATCATCTTTCAAGAAATTATCAAGGAAAACTGTCCTGATATTCTAGAATCAGAGGGTAAAATAGAAATTTAAAGAATCCACTGATCATGTTCTGAAAGACATTTCAAATAGAAAACTCCTATGACTATTGTAGCCAAATTCCAGAGTTCCCAGGTCAAGGAGAAAATATTACAAGCAGTCAGAAAGAAACAATTCAAGTGTTGTGGAAACACAATCAGGATAACACAGGGTTTAGTAGCTTCTAAATTAAGGGATTGCAAAGCTTGGAATATGGTATTCCAGAGACTAAAGGAGTTAGGATTACAATTAAAAATCACCTACCCAGCATAATTGAGTATAAGAATTCAGGGGGAAAAAAGGAACTTCAATGAAATAGTGGACTTCCAGGCATTCTTGTTGAAAAGATAAATAGAAAATTTGACTTTCAAATACAAGACTCTAGAGAAGTATGAAAAGGTAAACAGGAAAGAGAAATCATAAGTGACTCATTAAAGTTGAACTGTTTACATTCCTACATGGAAATATAATATTTGTAACTTATGAGACCTTTCTCAATATTAGGGTATAGGGCACAAGGTATGTTAATATGAAGGGATGATATCTAAAAAATAAAATTAAATGGTGAGTAATTAAGTTTACTGGGACAAGGAGAAAGGGAGAGAGAGAATGGAGTAAATTATTTCATGTAAAAGAGACAAGAAAAAGCTTTTACAATGGAGGGGAGGAGTAGGGAGGTGAGAGGGAATGAATGAACCTTACTCTCATTGGATTTGGCTTAAGGAGGGAATAACATATACACTCAGTTGGATAAGGAAATCTATTTTACCCTATAGGAAAGTAGGGGAGAAGTGGATAAGAAAGAGTTGGTGTAACAGAAGGGAGGGTAGATTGGGGGAGGGAGTAATCAAAAGCAAACACTTTTGAGAAGAGTCAAGGTCAAAGGAGAGAATAGAATAAATGGGGGGGGCAGATAAAATGAAAAGAAAAACAGTTTGTCTTTCACAACATGACTATTATAGAAATGTTTTGGATAACTGCACAAGTATAATCTATATCAAATTGTTACCTTCTCAATGAGAGTGGGTGGGGAGGAAAGAAGGGAGAGAATTTAGAACTCAAAGTCTTAAAAATGAAGGTTAAAAATTGTTTTTACATACAACTGGGAAATAAGAATACAAGCAACAAGGTATATAAATCTATTTTACCTTACAAAAAAGTACTGGGAAAGGAAATAAGAGAAGGGGTGGTGGAGATAGAAGGGAGGGCAGACTGGGAGAAGGGGTAATCAGAATGCCTGCCATCTTGCTGGGATGAGGCGAGAGATAGGGAGAAGATGTGGAACTCAAAATCTTGTGGAAATGAATGTTGAAAACTAAGAGTAAATTGATTAAAAATTTTAAAACATCTGTATTTTGAATAAGTTTTTGATGTGCATATTGGTGCAACAATTCATGTGTATTACAAAAAAAAATAAAATCAACTCCTAAACATGGATATATTGGGGGTGTATGCTGTTTTCTTTTTTATTTTTTAAACTATAAGAGGGCATGAACAAAAATGTTTGGTATAGGAAACTCTCATTAAGGAAACTCGTGTTACCAATACAGAATAGCTCCTGCTCAGCATCTTATAATTTTCAAGTTTCCTGGGCCATTGAGAGAGTAAATTACTTGCCAGTCACAAAGTCAGTATGTGTCAGAGGAAGGAACTGGGGCCCACGTCATTCCACATCAACAATTTAAGGAGCTTAAAGTCAATCCTCTGTTCATGTGGTCTCTCCAATTTATACTACATTTTCTCCCAGAAATCTTTTAAATCAGGTGGTACAGATGTTATCTATGTTTTACAGATGAAAAACCCAAGACCACAAAGGGTGAAATGATCTGCTACAAGTGATCATAGAAGTAAGTGGTGGAGTTAATATTCCAACATACATATACTGTCCCCAAATCCAAAGTTTCTATGCAATTATAGTCTTCCTTTCTTGTTCATAAGGATCCTCATGATGACAATGGTGCTGGTGGTGACAGTGATGACAGTTATAATATCTAGAGAATCACGGACCTTGTGTCAGGCTGTTTAAGCCTAACAATCCCTTCTCAGAGTAGTGTTTTTAAATTTAAATGTATACAATTTATAAAAATTGTAAACATTTATAAATTTATAATAAAGTTTATAATAATGATACATAATATTCTATTATAATATACAATTATATGTAATATAATATATAATACATTATGATACGTGACATATTATATTGTGTAATAATATATAACAAATTTTATAAAATGCATAAAATTATGTAAAATTGCTAAAATTACATGTACATAATTTTATATAAACATATGTATATAATTATTTTTATATGTTATAAATTTATAAGATTTAAATAAAACAAAGTTTTCCAAACAATAAATAATTTCTTTAATTATTTATAAAATAAATACAACAAAATTTAAATGAAATATACATTTATAAAATAAAATGCATAAGTTTGCAAAGAAAGCTAATCATTTTGAAATACTGATATGATAATACTTAAATAATGTCAACAACAACTACAATAATTAAGTTTATGGACCCAAGATTAAGAACTCTTGATTTAGAGGATTTGTGATTGGTTGGTTGTTGTACTTCATTCTCACAAAGGACCAAATTGATAACAAAATGATATCGCTATGTTAGTGTCAAGGTACAGTATGTCCAACATGACTTATCAGACCAATATGATCTTGGAAGGCTGTACCAAAGGTCTGGTACAACATAAAGAGTTGCCAATCTCAATGACAATAAGGGAATGACTAACCAACTTGTTGCACAAGGATGTAATAGGATATTGCTGTGCTAGAAAGAACAGTGAATATAATGATTACAGAGAAGACTGGGAAGAATAATTATGGCAGAGCCAGGAAAGCAATATACAAAATAATTACACCATTATAAATGGAAAGAAAACAGCAAGACAATTGAGATTGAGTGCTGAAAAATTATAATGGTAAAGTGGATCTAGCAACATCCTAACCTCTTCCCAAAACCCCCTTCTAGATCCTCCCCCAACCACTTGCAATTTAGGCTAATTTGTGTTTAAAACATATTGTGAGCCTCTACACCTGGTTGCCTCAGATGTCTATAAATTCACATTTTTGACTTTGCTTCCTCTTCACCGAAGTACAAAATAGTTCCTAAGAGCTCCTGGTACTTGACCAGCAGATCAGGATGAGAAGATCAAGCAAGAGAGTTTCATTTAAGTGAAACAATTTGAGGTGTTCTCAACGCCTTACCTGTTGAATAGCTTTTTCCTGCTTGGTATTGCTAAGTAAATTTCCTTTTGATAACTTTTTAATTGCCTTTGAATGACTCATTTTGTTCAAGTATCCAATATAACTTTCAGGAGACTAGCCTGAGCCCAGTTCAACTCAAAACAACAAAGCTCGTAGTAGAGAAGAAGACACAGGACAAAACATTTCCCTGTTTCTTTTTGGGAAGCTAGGTGGTACAGTAGGTAGTTTAAGAAATGCTGAAGGAATTGAGAGTGGAATATATATATGAAGTCCTTGTTCAATAGAGCACCAGGCTTGAAGTCAGGAAGACTCATACCTCAGGTTAAATCTGGCCCTGTCAGTATTCATATATCTAGTAAATGTCAAATCTAAAAATGACTAGTATATGACCTTGGGCAAGTCACTTAACCCTGTTTTTCTTACTTTCCTCATATAGAAAATGAGCTAGAAAAGGAAATGGCAAACCATTTCAGTATCTTTGCCAAGAAAACCCCAAATAGTATCATGAAGACTTGGACATAATTGAAATGACTGAACAACTCCTTTGCCAAAATGAGGAATGTTAAATGTGGATATAGGATATCAGATTTTTTCTGAGCTATTCCTTAGATTTTTTTTAGCTACGAACCACTCCCATCCCTTTTTGTTTATTCTTTATTATAAAGGATTCTTCACTGGTTGAAATGGAGATGAAGCATATAATGAAAAATGTAGATGAAGTAAAGATAAAATATATCAATAACATTTATTTACAGAAAAATGACAATGACCTGTTCAGTAACACTAAATTTATTTTCCTTCTGATGAACTTTATAATAGAATTATGATGGAATTATTATTAACTTTTTTGGAGTAAAAATGAAACTTACTCTAATATCAGAATATTTTCTCTCGAAAGATAGTAATTCCAAGGAGACGACAAAGCATGGGGTGATTCTATGTCTGGAAGATTTGCCTGTATCACTATGGAAAGCGGGATACCTCAGATTTCAGGGGGCTATTTCACCAGCCACCCTTGTTCATTTCCCTTCCAAGGGGAGTACAAACATGAGTCTAGAGAACTTTTCTACTTTAGGACCTTGTGGGAAGTAGAGACTGAAAGGTATTATATTGATTGCTAAAGAAATATTGTGAGGTCAGATACCACCACTAGGTAAGCTCAGCACCAGGTAAGTTGCCAGACCTCTGGAGCTGCCAGCTGCCAGTGCTTGAGGTTCTAGCATACAAAGCCATGACCATGCCTAGCCCCCAGAACAAGAAACTTGGGACAATACCTCCTGTGCTCTAGCAGGAGAGCTCAACTTTAAAAGCCAAGAAATAGGCAAGCATTAAAAGCAAGAAGCAGAAAAGAACATTGACCATAGAGAATTATGAAGGTGACAGGGAAGATCAAAACACGAACTCAGAAAAGCATAACATTGTCAATATACCTACATCTGAAACCTCAAAGGGAAATATCAATTGGTCCCAAGTCTGAAAAGTCTTTTTTAAAGAGCTCAGGAAGGATTTTAAAAGTCAAATAAGAGTAGTAGAAGTAAAATTGGGAGATGAAATGAGACGTATGCAAGAGAGAATCAACAGCTTGGCAAAGGAAAGGCAAAAATTGACTGAATAAAACAGTTCCTTAAAAATACAACTGACTGATTGGAAGGAGGGATAAAAATCCTCTGAAGAGAACTCCTTATAAAACAGAATTGGCCAAATGAAAAAGGAGACACAAAAGATAACTGAAGAAGACAGTTAAAAATTAGAATTGGACATGTGGAAGCTAATGACTCTATGAGACATCAAGAATCAGTCAAACAAAATCAAAAGAATGAAAAAATAGAAGAAAATCTGAAATATTGGAAAGGCAAATGACCTTGAAAATAGATCCAGGAGAGATAATTTTAAAATTATTGGTCTATCTGAAAGCTGTAATCATAATCATAAAGAGCCTGTATAGCATCTTTCAAGGATTTATTAAGGAAAACTGCCTTGAGCTCCTAGAACCAGAGGGTAAAATACTCATTGAAAGAATCCACCAACCATCTCCTGAAAGAGATCTCAAAATGAAAACTCCAAGAAACATTGTAACCAAATTCCAGAATTATCAGGTTGAGGAGAAAATATTACAAGCAGCCAGAAAGAAACAATATAAATATCGTGGAACCACAGTCAGAATTACACAGGACCTGGCAGCTTCTACATTAAAGGATCAGAAGGCTTGGAATATGATATTCCATAAGGCAAAGGAGGTTGAATTATAACCAAGGATCAGCTACCCAGCAAAACTGAGCATAATTTTTCAGGGAAGGATATGAACAATCAATGAAATAGGGGACTTCCACACCTTCTTGAAAAAAAGACCTGAGCTTAACAGAAAATTTAAAGAAGAATAAAAAAGGTAAACAGGAAAGAAAACAAACAAACATGTTATTCAATAAAGGTAAACCATTTACATCCCTTCATGAGAAGATGGTACTTGTAACTCTTGAGAACTGTATCTTTATTATGACATTTAGAAGGGGTACACATAAACAGAGGGTGGGAATATAAGATGACTTTGATGTGATGATAAAAAATTAAGGGGTGAAAAAAAGATTTGTACTGGGAGAAGAGGAGACAAAAAGGGGTAAATTACATCACATGAAGAGGTGCAAAGACCTCTTACAGTAGAGGGGGGCAAACATTGTTTGAGCCTTACTCTCATTGTATCTGGCTCAAAGAGGCAATAACATGTACACTCACTTGGGTATGCAAAACTAATTTATCCTATAGGAAGTAGGGGAGGGGAAGGGGAAAGAAAATGGTGAATAGAAGAGAGAGCAGATTGAGAGAGGCAGATCAAAAGCAAAACACTCGTGAAGGAAAAAGAGAAAAAGGAGAGAGAAAACTGGGGGAAAATAGGATAGAGAGAAAGACATAGTTAGTAATCAGAACTGTGAATCTGAATGGAATTAACTCTCCCATAAAATGGAAGCAGATAGCAGAATAGATTAAAAACCATAAACCTACTATATGTTGTTTACAAGAAACACATTTGAAGCAAAGGGATACACAAAGAGTAAAGGTAAAATGAATGAGCATTACCTCACCCTAAGTGAGTGAATATATTATACTTCTGCTGAAGTAAAGAAAAAAGAATGGGTAGCAATCCTCATCTCAGACAAAAAAAAGCAAAAAAAAAAATAGATCTAATTAAAAGAGATAAGGAAGGAAACTACCTCCTGCTAAAAGGTACCATAAACAATGAAGTAATATCAATACTAAGCCTATATGCACCAAGTAGTACAGAATCTAAATTCTTAGAGGAGAAGTTAAAAGAGTTACAGGAAAAAAAATAGACAGCAAAACTATGCTAGTGGGAAAATTCAGTCTCTCCCTCTCAGAATTAGATAAATCTAACCACAAAATAAGTCACAAAGAAGTTAAGAAATGGAGTTCACTTTTAGAAAAGTTAGACATGGTAGACCTCTGGAGAAAATTGAATGGGGATAGAAAAGAAGGTACATTTTTCTCAGATGTATGTGGCACCTAACACTAAAATTGACAATGTACTGGGGCATAAAAACCTCACAGTCCAATGCAGAAAGGCAGAAAAATTCAATTCTTCCTTTTCAGATCATCAAGCAATAAAAATTCCATGTAATAAAGGGCCATGGAAAGAGAGACTAAAGATTAATTGGAAACTAAATATTCCTGAAGAATGAGTGGGTCAAACAACAAGTCACAGAACCAATCAATAACTTCATCCAAGAGAGTGACAATAATGAGACAATGTATCAAAACTTTTAGGATGCAGCCAAAGCAGTTCTTAGGAGAAATTTTATATCTCTACATGCTTACATGAATAAAATAGAGAAAGACAAGATCAATGATTTGGGAATACAACTAAAAAAAGCTAGAAAATCAACACATTAAAAATCTCCAATTAAATATAAAATTAGAAATCCTGAAAACCAAAGGAAAGATTAATAAAACTGAAATTAAGAAAACTATTGAACTAATAAATAAAACTAAGTTGTTTTTATGAAAAAAAATAAAATAGATAAACCCTTGGTTAGAGTTTTTAAAAAAGAGAAACAACAAATTACCAGTATCAAAAATGAAAAGGGTGAAATCACCACCAATGAAAAGGAAATTAAAATAATAATTAGGAGCTATTTTGCCCAATTGCATGTTAATAAATCTGACAATTTTAGTGAAATGGATGAACACTTACAAAAAATATAACACCCAAATTAACAGAAGGGGAAATAAAATACTTAAATAACTCCTTTTCAGAAAAAGAAATTGAACAAGCCATCAATGTACTCCCTAGGAAAAATCTCCAGGGCCAGATGGATTCACAAGTGAATTGTACCAGACATTTAAAGAACACTTAGTTCCAATACTATATAAACTATTTAGAAAAATAAGTGGAGTCCTACAAAAGTATTTTGTGGTATAAATAAGGTGCTGATACCCAAACCAGGCAGAACTCAGAGAAAGAAGATTATAAACCAATTTCCGTAATGAATGTAGATGCGAAAATTTTAAATAAAACATTAGCAAAATGATTACAGCAATTCATCACAGGATAATACACTTTGGCTAGGTGGGATTTATGTCAGGAGTGTAGGGCTGGTTCACTATTAGGAAAACTATTACCATAATTGACCATATCAATAACAGAATTAACAGAAATCACATGATTATCTTAATAGATGCAGAAAAAGTTTTTGAGAAAATACAGCACCTATTCCCATTAAAAACACTAGAGAGCATAGGAATAAATGGAGACCTCCTTAAAATGATAAGTGATATCTACCTAAAACCATCAGCAAGCAATATATGTAAGGGGGATAAGCTAGAAGCATTTCAAATAAGATCAGGGGTGAATAAAGGATGCCCATTATCAACCCTGATATTCATCACATATATTTATATATAGTACACATATATTCTCTCTCTCTCTCTCTCTCTCTCTCTCTCTCTCTCTCTCTCTCTCTCTATATATATATATATATATATACATATATATATATGTATATAAAATACTATCAATGATAATTTTTGCAATAAGAGAAGAAAAAGAAATGGAATTAATTAAAATAGGCAACAAAGAAACAAAGCTATTACTCTTTGCAGATGATATGATGGTATACTTAGAGAATCCTAAAGAATCAACCAAAAATTACTTGAAATAGTTAACAACTTTAGCAAGTTGCAGCATATAAAAGAAACCCACATAAATCATTGACATTTCAGTATATTACTAATAAAGTCCAGCAGCAGGAGATAGAAAGATAAATTCCATTTAAAGTAACTGTAGATGACATTAAATTTTTTGGGAGTCTACTTGCCAAGAAAAATCCTGCAACTATATGAACACAATTACAAAACACTTTTCACACAAATAAAGTCATATCTAAATAACAAGAAAAATATTAATTACTCATGAGTGGGCCAAGCTAATATAATAAAAATGACAATTTTACAAAAAATTAATTTACTTATTAAATGATATAAATCAAACTACCAAAAATTACTTTATGTAGTTAGAAAAATAATAACAAAATTCATCTGGAAGAACAAAAACTCCAGAATATCAAGGGAGTTAATGAAAAGAAATGCAAGGGAAGATGGCCTAGCCATAGCAGATCTAATGTATTATAAAGCAACAATCATCAAAACTACTTCATACTGGCTAAGGAAAAGATTGGTGGATCAGTGGAATGGATTAGGTACACAAGACACAGAAGAAAATGATTATAGTAATCTACTCTTTGATAAACCTGAAGACTCCAGCTTCTGGGATAAGAACTCACTATTCAACAAAAACTGTTTAGAAAACTGGAAAAGAGTATGGCAGAAATTAGGTATAGACCAACATCTTATACCATATACCAAAATGGGTACTTGATTTACACCTAAAAGATGATACTGTAAGCAAATTAAGAGAACAGGGGATATCTTACCTATCAGATCTTTGGAGAAGGGAAAAATTTATGACCAAAGAAGAGATAGAGAATATGATGAAATACAAAATAGATAATTTTGATAGTAGATTAAAATTTTTTTGCACAAACAAAGCCGACTCAATCACTATTAGAAGGGAAGGAGAATGCTGGGAAACAATTTTGTACAGTCATTGTCTCTGTCAAAGGCCTCATTTCTAAAATATGTAGAGAACTGAGTCAAACTTATAAGAATACAAGTCCTTCCTTAATTGATAAATGGTTAAAAGATATGAGCAGGCAGTATTCATAGGAAGAAATTAAACCTATCTATAGTCATATAAAATGCTCTAAGTTACTATTAATTAGAGAAATGTAAACTAAAATAATTCTGAGTTACCACATCACATCCATCAGATTGGCTAACATGACAAAACAGGAAAATGATAAATGTTGGAGAAGTGGGGAAATTGGGACCTTAATGCATTCTTGGTGAAATTGTGAACCAATTCAACCATTCTGGAGGGCAATTTGGAACTATAGCCAAAGGGCTATAAAACTGTGCATAACCTTTGACCCAGAAATATCACATCTAGGTATGTATGCCAAAGCAATCATAAAAACAGGAAAAAGATCCACATATACCAAACTACTTATAGCAGTTCTTTTTTGTGGTGCCAAAGAATTTAAAATTGATGGGATGTCCATCAATTGGGAAATGGCTGAACACATTGTGGTATATGAATGTAATGGAATGTATTGTTCCATGAGAAATGATGAGCAGGTAGATTTCAGAAAATACCTGGCAAGACTTATATGAACTGATGCTGAGTGAACTGAGCAGAACCAGGGGAACATCGCATACAGTAACAGCAATATTGTACAGTAACCAACTTTCATAGACTTAACTCTTCAGCAATACAAGAGTCAAAGTCAATTCCAAAAGACTCATAATGGAAAATGCTATTCACATACAGAGAAAGAACTATGGGGTCTGAATGCAGATGAAAGCGTACTCTTTTCTTTCTTTTTTTTTTTTTTGTTTCTTCTTTCTCATGGTTTTCCCCTTTGGTTCTAATTCTTTTTTACCACATGACTAATGAGGAAATAGGTTTAATATGATGGTCCATGTATATTTAGGAAATCTATGCTGAATGTTCACATGGACTATTTGTGCCTGACCTGTAGTAGAACTGATCTCATATTGGTCTAATTCACCACAGTTGGACATGCCAGAACTTGACTCAAGCATAGTGATGTCATTTTGGTCCTCTTTGAGAACAAAGGACAACAAAAAGCAACATATATAGTCAATATCAAATTGCATGTCATCTTGGGGAGGGAGTAGCAGAGGAAGGGGGAGAAAATTAAAAACTCAAAATCTTTGTTGAAAACTATAAAGAAAGAAATAAAATTTTAAAAACACTGTGTCATATATGTACTTTTTGTACATTATCTATAGAATATTATGAATTATTTACATTGGTTTTACATTTTCTATTGGACATTACTAAGTTTATCACGTCTGCTTCAAAAGAAACAGAACAAAAGAAAATCTATGACAACAGCAGCAGCAATACCAAATACCTTATATTGACACTATATTTTGCCAGTGGAGCTAGTGAAATATCCAAGGTGAGATGATTATTTTTTGTGAATATGTTTAGGAGCAGAGGGTCACATATTTAGAGATGGAAGGGGCCATTAGAAGTCATCTGGTCCAAATCTCTTACTTCACAGATAATATGTATATATATATATATATATATATATATATATATATATATATATATATATATATATATATATATATATATATATATATATATATATATATATATATATATATATATATATATATATATATACATACACATATATATATGTATAGATAGATAGATATAGATATATACGATATTGATATATATTCAATATATATATATATATTGAAATCATAGATAAACACTATGATGATAAATGATTAGTGAAGTGGGAACAATATAGTACTGAAGGTCAGAAGAACTGGTTTTGAACAACTGCTCTACAGTGTTTAAGTGTAGACTCTCTGGTAAGCCCTCTGAACTCTCTAATCTTTTATTTCCTTACCTATAAAATGAGCATGGTACTATTTTAACTATATCTCTTACATGGTTATTCTCAGGAAAATTCTCTGGAAATATGAGTTTTATCATTACTACTTAATAATATATTTGGGAAACCAACAATTAACTAAGACAATGGGACAAAGTATAAAATTATAGTAATCCCTCCAAACTGTACAGCATTTTAGAGTTGACAACTCATTTTCACATGTGTTCAGAGGGACATGGTTTGAGACTTAGAAGAGACCTTAAATATCACTGGAATCCACCTTGTTATTTTTACAAATGAAGAAACTGAGGCCTAGAGAAGTCAAGTGACTTACTCAAAGTCACTTAAGTAATTACTAAGCTGCATCTTCATAACAACTTCAAGATAAACAAGGTAACAAGAAGTAAATACATATGTGATATTTGAAATGGAAGTCTACATCAGCAATTTTTTTTAAAGTTTGCTAGATCTGGGGTTGCATAGGTCTACTTCCTTGAGAACGAAACATATTCTGGGAAATACTATATTTCAAGTATTTAAATATATATGCATATATGCATGTTTTTATACATACATATGTGTAGGTTTCTATACATACATATGTATATTTACAAAACTGGTTTATTTCATACTTCTTGTATTGAAACCTCTGTGACAATAAGACGCTTCCTGCCATCTCAGTTACTTACCCGTAATCCAAAATAAAAGGCCAAGAAAGCATTGAAGGCCAAGTCAACAGGGAGAGTCATATCCTCTTTGCCTGCACAGCTTCCAGGACTGGGGAAGAAATAAGAACATGGTGCACTCAGACAAGATTATGAAACGCTTTACAAACTATTTCTTCACAATGAATCTGATGATTTGTCAATTATCTGGTTATTTTTTAAAATCTATGTATAGCTACATCAATGCATGGTTCGATGGAGAATTAAAAGAGAAGGGTGAAGTCCCATTTCTGCCATCTGCCAGCTATATGTATTTCATCAAGTTCTAAACCTCTTGTCATTTCAGTTTCCTATTAAAGAATATACAAGTAATAATCTTCATGCTACATATGTCATAGAATTTTTTGGAAAGCAAAACCTTTGATAAATTTAAAATTTCTACAAATATACCTGTAATATATCTATATCTATCTCTATATACCACATATGTAATACATACATATATATACACATTCATACATCTATGCGTGTATATACATATATGTGTACATATTATGTGAGTGGATAATATATATATATGTATATGTATATGTGATTATCACTAAGGTATGACAATAGACTGATTTTTGTTTTTGGTTTGGTTGTATGCACAACTTGAATAACTGGCTACCCTTTCCTTCATTAGATTGTAGAATCTTTGGAGCAGAGACTATCTTTTGCCTCTGTTTGTATCCCCAACACTTAGCACAGTGCCTGGCACTCTTAATAAGGATTGGGTTGATTCTCACAGACATACTAGCTCATTCTAGAAATAGAAGAATAAATTAGATTATTTATCTCCACTTCATATTTTATCATTAGCACATTTATTCATTAACAAGATAGAATACATCTAGTGGATACAACCCGGATGATGAGGTGACTGGAAATCATTCCACTCCACAATCATTTGAAAAGATGAAGGATGCTTAGCCTGGAAAAGAGAATACTTGGAGGGAATATTTTTTGTTGCTGTTCAGCCATTTTTCAGTCATGTCCAACTCTTCACGACCTCATTTGGGGTTTTCTTGGCAAAGATACTGGAGTGGTTTTCCCATTTCCTTCTCCACTTCACTTTACAGATGAGGAAACTGAGGCAAAGTTAAGTATAATGCTTAAGTGTAAGAGCTCACATAGCTAGTAAGAATTTGAGACTAGATTTGAACTTAAGAAGATGAGTCTTCCTGACTTGAGGCCTTGTGCTCTATTTTGCCACCTAGATACCCACAATTATTTTAACTTTCTCAAAATATTTGAAGGTTTATAGTTTATAAAATATCTTAGGCTTTCTTCCTCTTGACTCTAGAAGGCAGACCTAGGAACTATGGTTGGGATGGCACTAAGATTTTAGTTCAATATAAGTAAAAAATTAGAACTACAATCAGTTGGAATGATTGTCCTTAAAACAGTGAATTCTCAAATACTGGAAATCTTCAAGCAGAGGTTATATCACCACTTCTCAGAATATTATAAAAGAGTTTCCTTCTTAGTTAGGGGTTGGCATCTATGACCTCTGAAAGCTTTCCAAAGCCCAGAATCTGTGATACTATTACTTAGGTAGAATAATGGATATTTTGAGGGCTCATAAAACTGGCAACCTTCAATATAATAAGGCATTCTTAGGTTTTTGCTAAGTTATCAAAATATGCTGAGGTTGGAAGAGGGGATGTTTACTTTTTCAAAGTGCTTTCTTTTAAAAAAATATCCTACTGATGGGTACCAAAGACTTTCCAATAAATGTGGCATAAATTAAGAAAAGAAACCAAAACCTCCAAGGTCCACATGGCTGAGTAACACAGTTAATGAACTTAGTTTTATATCTTGGCAGTGAAGATATTTCTAATATCTGCTTTGAGATACACATGGTAGACTTAGATTCATAGTGTGTCAGAATTAGAAGCAACCTTTAAGATAACCTAGTACAAACTTTCCTTCCCCTCATTTTAATTATTTTTGTCAATTTTTGATGCATTTTGATTTGGTATATCTAACACTTCTTGATAACCAACACTCCAGTCACTGTACCCCCATGGAGGGGGTGGGAGGGAAGTTAAGCAAAATCATCTGATATAGTGATTTTTGACTTAGTATATATAGTCTTCCATGTTTGTAGTTTACTATTTGTTAAACAAAAGATTTGAATTTTAGTTTTATTAGTTTGAAATCAGCACTAATTGTCATCCTTAATTTGATGACTCCTAGATCTATATTTAGTCCTAGTCTCTCTCCTGAGCTCTAGCACCATATCACCGACTATCTGGACAATTTCAAGAGGATATCTCATAGGAATTTAAAATGTACAAAACAGGAGTTCTAATCTTTGCCCTTACCTCTAAACCGCTCCCTCTTCTTAACTTTTTTTTGATAGTATCCCCATTTTTTCAGTCCCCTAGGTCTGTTGCTGTGATCATTCATCTTTTGTTTTCAAGGAGGCCCAAAGCCATCACAAGGGTGATGTTCTGACACGCACGTGAATTGGATTTAAGTCAGGGCGACAATTCTGTAGCCATTCTCCACTCTTCACTCTCCCTCACTGCATCCCTACCCCTTCCATGTCTAAACAGCTGCCAACTCATCCATTTTATCAAAAGTAATGAATGGTATTGTTTATTTCCTTTTCTCCACTCAAGGACCTTATCTCCTCTTTAAAAAAAAAAGTATTAATGACTTTTCTTCACCTGTATTTCCCAATATGTCCCTGCTCATCTCAGAGAGTCAAAACCTTTAACAAAAATTACTTTTGTGTTTCCCTTTTTTATTTTTAAGTAATATTTAACTGTTCCAGTTACATGTAAAGACAATTTTGAACATTCATTTAAAAAAATGAATTCCACATTTTTTCCTTCCTTCCTCATTCCCTTCCTTAAAACAGTAGCAATTTGATATTATATAAGTGCAGTCATGTAAAACATATCTGTATATTAGTCATGTTGTGAAAGAGGAAACAGACAAAAAGAAAAAGAACCATGATAAAAATGAAGAAAGTGAAAATATGCTCGATCTGCATTCAGGGTCCATCAGTTCTTTCTCTGAATGAGGCTAGCATTTTTCATCATGAGTCCTTTGGAGTTGTCTTGGATCATTGTATTACTGAGAAGAGCTAAATCATTCATAGTTGAACATCACACAATGTTGCTTCTACTGTGTAGAATTTATAACAAAACTCTTTAAAAAACAAAATATTCAGCAAACTAACCAATACATCAAAAGAGTCTGACATGGTATGAATTATTCTTCACCAGCTACTCCCCACACTGATGAAATCCCATATTCAATCACAAAATATTTTGTGGATAATTATATGTATGAATAGTGGCTTCTCTAGATAATTTCAGTTCCCTTAGAGTAGGGACTGTTTGACCTTTTTCTTTGTATCTACTATCCAGCACAGTTCCTGGAAAATACTAAAATTTGATAAAATGCTTCAAGAATGATTGATCTGAATTGTTGGATTTTAATGTTGTCTTCATTTTTGTTATGTAGTCATTATAAAAATTTGTTCTTTCAGTTTTTATCTTTGTCTTGTGTCAGTTCATACAAATCTTAGGAGCATAGTATTATAGATTTAGAGCTGGAAGAGTTCTGAGAATTCATTTAGTACAACCTCTTAATTTTCCTCGGGAAGAAACATATCAACTTGCTGAAGGTGATACAGATAGTGAATGTCAGAAATAGAGTTAGAACCTAAGTCCTCTGATTTCATATTTAGTACGAGTTCATCTGAACCAGACTACCTTTGCCTATGTTTCTCTGAAACATTCTCTGTTTCATTTCATATACTACAACTTAATTGTCTTTTCCAGAAATGTTGAACACATAATTTGATTCCAATGTACTCATTTACATATTAATATTTTAATACACAGGGAATCTTCATTTTAGTCCTCCATTTTGACCACCTTTGGAAGTAACAGAAGATCACTGAAATAAAGAGTATAAATCATTTATTGCTTTTTCTCCTATGATTCCAAATTGCTTTGTGGAGCAATTGGACCAATTCACTGTTGCCAGAAGTGGATTAGTGTGCTTGTTTTCTAATAATTCTTCACTCCCCCACCCATCTTTTATTAGTTTTAACAATTTTGTGAATCGGAAATACCTCTGATTTGCTTTAATTTTCAATTATTAGTGTAACAGTGACCACCCTCACCTTTACTGCTTGAAGGTCACGTAAGTTATATTTCACCCATCCTGCTGGGTTCTCCAATACCCATAAAGGAATTTGGGAGGGGGTAACTAGTCTCTCTGCCATTGACTCCAGGCATTACCAATGGTGTTCTCCCAGTTAGCAGGTGTTCCCTGCACCCTAATTCCATTTATTTACTTAAGAGTTGTATTTGTTTTCATAAAGGAGTATTTACTTCAATGGTATAGAAAGAATAAACATACATCCTTCCCAGTGCTTGGGAAAGTAATTCCTCCCTTCACTACTTGATACTCTGGAGAGGAAAAAGGAATGAGGCTTACAGTTTGGTTCCTGTATAGCCTAATTCCACAAAATTCTAAGTCCAAAGTCCTCTCTGGGGTTAAGTCCTAGGCATCTTGGCTTCTCAGGGCTTCACTGAGCTGACTGACTACATGTTTGGCCTAAAATTTTGTCTCCAAGTTTACCATATTTTGAACCCCTGGGTCTAGTGGAGACTCCAGTTCTTGCTCCCATAACTGAAAACGAAGAGACAACCAAAACCCTGAAGCCCTTTTCTCAGGGCAACAGGGTAAAAAGGGGGAGGGGAGGAAGGCAACCCTTCCCCCATCACAAACTCAATTCATGGTCCCTGTGTTATGGGTCAAAAGTACCTTCACCCTTTCTTGATGTTGCAGGAAGAGAGAGAGGAGAGAGAGAGAGAGAGAGAGAGAGAGAGAGAGAGAGAGAGAGAGAGAGAGAGAGAGAGAGAGAGAGAGAGACAGAGAGAGAGAGAGAGACAGAGACAGAGAGACAGAGAGACAGAGACAGACAGAGACAGAGACAGACAGAGACAGAGAGACAGAGAGAGAGACAGAGAGAGAGAGACAGAGACTGCATCATACTGGTTATTTTAAAGACATAGCCTACAAAAAAAGGTTACTGCCATTCATGTGGTAGGGAAATTCAGAATGTCTCCTCCCAGAAGCAGTGTCACCATCTTAGGTGATCTGGAAAGCAAAGCTCCCCCACCCCCTTTTTTGGGTGTTATTGTTCAGTCATGTCCACCTCTTCATGACCCCATTTGTGGTTTTCTTGGCAGAGATACTGGAGTGGTTTGACATTTCTTTCTCCAGCTCATTTTACAGATGAGGAAACTGAGGCAAACAGTGTGAAGTGACTTGCCCAGAGTCACATAGCTAGTATCTGAGGGTGGATTTGAACTCAGCCCTTCCTGACTCTAGGACTGCCATTGTTTCTACTATACCACCTAGCTACTTCTGTTATATTAGTAATATTTGGAGAATTTCTTCATATAATTGTTAACAGTTTCTATTTCTTCTGCGAAAAATCATTGGTTCATATGCTTTGATAATTGCCTCCTGAGGAGATGGTTCTTATCCCTAAAGATTTGTGAAATATTCATGCATTTTTCAAATCAGAATTTCCCCAGCTATCTTTGAAATAAAGTTTCTCTCATAAATATTTTTTATTCTTCTAGCTATATTTATTTTTCCAATGCTAAAGTTTGAAAATATCATATAATAAAAACTGCCTATTTTGCCAGAGTTTTAAACATGGCTTTTTTTCTTTCCCTTGAATTATTAATACTCATATTTAGCTCATTCATCTATTTGAAATTAATTGTGCTATATGGTATGAGTTACTTGTCTAAACCTATTTTCTGTCTACCATGTCATAGAAACCTTTTCAGTCTGAAAATTCACTCCACACCTGGATCAGTTCTCACTTTAGAAGCATCCTCTGCCCCCTCATCCTTTCCCTCTGGTTGGCTAGTTCATCCCACAATCTCCAGTTTAAGGAGGAGTCCCTGGTCAATTAGATCTTCATTGTTCCCCAGGCTGATATCTCCACAGGACTTTCTTTACTGTGCCTGGGAGTGATGTCCATTCATTTTCCCTTTCCCCTTCTTAAGCTCCCTTTATATGCTGTCCTACTCTATTAGAATTTAAGGTCCTTTCTGCTTGTTATTTTAGTTTTTGCACTTAACATGGTGGCTGATACATAGTAAGATCTTACTAAGTATTTGATGACTTAAATCAACTTGAAACTGTTTTCCATTTTTCCCTGTAGTTCTTGTCAAATAGCTTTCTGATAGTTTGTTTTGGAGTTTTTTAGATACTGACCTTCTTTATATGTTTCCTTGTTGGATTTACTTAGTACTATATTTTAATGGTATACTTCTACCTTTTTAATCATTACCAGATAATCTTGATAATTACTTTATGAAAATAATTTGGGATTCTATAGTGCTCACTTCTATTTTTTACTTTTTTATGATTTCCCTTGAAATTCTTGCTGTTTCATTCTATAATATAAATGTTTATACTTATACGTTAATTAGCTAACATCAATTTTTTAATATTTTGTGCATGGCAAAGCTACAGAAATAATTCCAGTTATTTGTTATTATTGCTTTTTTAAATCACTTTTCAGTCATGTTGGAGTCTTTGTTACCCTATTTGTGGTTTTCTTGGCTGAGATACTGGAATAGTTTGCCATTTCCTTCTCCAGTTCCAATTATTTACGTCATCTTTCTTTTTATAAATATTATTTCATAATTATAGTTATATAATTCCTTTCTATGTGGTTGGTAGGATAAATCCCAGCTGCTTCATATGTTGTGTATTTCATATTTTATTTTACTAGTTTTTTTCTGCTAGGTTTTCTTGACACTATGTAATATTATCAATGCTTTTGTGGATTTTTCATGCTATTGGTTTGATGAAACAATTAATTGCTTTGATTAGTTTTTAAGAATTCTCTGAGGTTTTCTTTGTAAGCTACTTGCAAAAAGAAATGTTTTGCCTCCTTTTTGCCAAGAGCTATTCCCTTGATTTCTTATTCTCATTTCTATAGCTAACATTACCAATATTGTATCAAATAATAGTCAACATAGTGGATTTTCTTGAATCATCTCTGATTTTATTGTGAAAGATTTTAGTGATTTCTCATTGGAAATAATACTAACTTTTGGTTTTAAACAAAATGTTTTTGGTGAGTTGATGAAAAACAGTACTTGACCCAAACATTAATAAATGTTTTCAGACTGGGAAAAAAAAAATTTTTTTCCCAAGGTATCTCCTACTTACCACTTTGCTGGGTAGAATTATAGCTCCTAGCTGCTACCTTATATAGAAGTGTACACATCATGTAGAATAAAGAAATATAAATAAATTTATTTAATTATGCACTGAACTTTGCAACGTTTTTATATCATGAAAAAGTATTTTAGTATGCAATATGTTCTCTCATTGCATTTACTTGTTATTATATCATTTAGAATTATGTTCGTGAGATTTTGACACATGTTGATTTATTTCTTCATCATGAAAGTATGCTACTGTCAGCCAGAATACTAAGCATGGTTTTGATGAACAGTTCATTTTTCCAAGTGTTATTTTGATTTTAGCCCAAAGTTTTTCAGTGGGATTCAAAATTAGTCATTTTAATTTACCAGTTCAATGAATATGTTATCTCCATCTCTTGGATAAATTTCTTAACTTTTCCTGATGCATGTATGTCATGGTGAAAGATCATGTTAAAATGGTCTACCTCCTTTTGTCAATTTTGGTAATTATGGAACAATTGTACTTCTAAGTATGTTAATATATTTGTCAGGGTTCATAATTCTCTTAATGTGGGCACAACTTCTAGAGCAATGGACTTTAAACAAAGATTCTTAAAATATGATTTTGGGTAGATATTTTACAGTTTAATGAATATGGCAAGTTATTATAGACGCACCTGGATATCTGCCAATAGCTTTGACATAACCTTTAATGAAAAACTCAGTTTCATTATCGAAAATTTTCTTTTCCAGCCTTCAGTACTCCTGTCTTTGTATTGTCTTCACATAACAAACTGTTTTTTTCATAAAAATAGTATGAACAAATAATATCTAATAAATATAGTACCTGATAGTTCTTTAAATACTAATTTTATTCTCCCCCTACTCCCAATTCTTCTTTTATAAAAGCTAAACATATTCAATACATTCTATGTATTTTAATATGAAATCTCAGAAGCATTTATCATCTTATCTGATCTCTACAATATTCACTACATGTTGTCAATATTCTTCTTAGAAATTATTTGACTGCATATTATTCAGGATATCGCTATTTAGAATTTATATGCATCCATATTGTTTGTATTTGCTTTATTTATTATTATTTTGCTTTAGCTATCAATACATTATGCATTAAACATTTCTGCTTTTCTTTATTAGTGCCTTTTCAAAAATAATACTATATTATCCATTTTGGTAAATATATTGGGTGATGCTAAAAAAAAATAAGTGTACTCTTTGTTATTTATGGGCCTATCAAATGTATTTTTCTAAGCAATCATTTCAAATTCAAAACTTCCTCTGTATCTCTGAATATTTACTGAGATAAAGAAAGAGGAAGCTTAAATCATCTACAATTGTTTGTTGTTGTTTTTCCCCTGGAGGCAATTGGGATTAAGTGACTTGCCTAGGGTCACACAGCTAATAAGAGTCTGAGGTTGGATTTTTACTCAGGTCCTAATGATTCCAGGGTCAGTGCTGTATCAGCTAGGTCACTTAATTGTCCCTGTTGTTATATTGTTAAGACCTTTTTTGTTTGCATTTGAATAAAATTTTCTTTGAAACATTTAATGTTATTCCATGTATGTATGTGTATAATACAGATGTTACCTATTTTAAGTTTCCTTGTTTATAATTTTTCTTATTAACTATTTTTACTTATTAGTTCATGCCTGGCTTTGCTGCATTCTCTAAAGTATATGTTTGTATTTGTTTCTGTGTTTTAAATTTGTTCTCATATGTGATAAATTTACAGAGTTCTGATTCCTAATCTGTTTTAAAATTTCTATTTGAAAGCTCAGCTCATTAGCATTCAAGGTTATGCCTAAGTTTTCTCCATCAATTTTTGTTATATTCTTTTAGAAAGTGAATCTTGCATGTTGGAGAAAAATGTCTATGTGAGAGATTGTGTTTAAGCCCAGCCACCCTGCATAATATTGAAGCAAAAAAAGTGTATTACATTAAGTACAAGAACAACTACAAAGAGGAAACAGAGAAGTATTCAGTATAGACAGTCTCAAAGAAAACTATCAGTGAATTATGATGGAATGCTATCTGAAAAGACATATATACTGATACAAGGGGAAGTGAGGAGAAATATGAAAACATTGTACACGGTAGTATTGTAAGAACAATCTTAACTGTGCTTATTCTCAACTATACAAAGATCCAAAACAATTCTGAAGGATTTTTCTTGAAAAATACTATCTATCTCCTGAGAAAGAACTGACAATGTTGGAATGCAACTAAACACATACAATTTTTAAAATTTTTTTTCCATTTTTTTGGTGTTTACTTTCATAGCATGATTAGTATGGAAATATGTTTTTGATGACTAAATATATGTACCCTATATATAATATCTTGCTGTCTTAAGGAATGGAGTGAAAATGAGGGAGAGAATTTGGAACTCTAAATTAATTTTTTAAAATTTATATGTAATGGAAAAATATTTTTAAAAAAATAAAAATTAACAAAGAGTCCAAAAAATGAAGGCTGTTAACTTGTGTCAGGTTTTTTTGGTGACATCATGGATCATAGTTTCCATGGAGTTTTCTTAGCAAAGATACTGAAGTGTTTTGACATTTTCTTCTCCAGCTCATTTTGCAGATGAGGAAACTGGGGCAAACAGTGTGAAATGACTTGCCGACAGTCATAAAACAAATAAGTGTCTGAGGCCAGATTTGAATTCAGCTATTGCTACTTCCAGGTCTACCACTCTATCTATTGAGCTACCTTAGCTGGCTTTTCCAAAAATGAATAAACAATAAAAAAAGGCCTTACCTTACAAATAAATATATGAAAGATGTGTGATTTGTCAATTTATGTTATTCAGAATCAAGAAATTCTCCCCTCCAATGAAAATTACAACCCATCTGTGTCTAAGTACTTAAGTTGTAGGAAGTTACTTAAGGCTTAGAAAAGTCAGTGAAATACAGTAGTTAGCGAAGCTAACAAGGAAAAATATACATAAAACCATTATCTGATAAAGCCAAGAGAAAAAGATATTTTGTGAGATCTTTGACAAGAAATACATGGGAAAAAACATGTAAAAGAGCTTGTAGTTAATTTAAGTCATCAATCATTAATTAAGAGTTTACTCCTTTATATATCCTATGGGAAATGAATCTTGCCCTCATATACTGCATTTATGGTAGTTTTTTCTCTATGTTGAATGTGATACCTTTCATATAAACATCTAATGTAATATTTTTTCCCAACTAATGCTTCACCTCCATTTTCTACCACTATTGAGTATGTTTGTACATTATTTCATAGCATGATTATTATTCCTGCTTTTTGGTAAAATAAATTTTCTTCCAGCTTCTCTTTAATTTCATAAAGGACTTTGCTTGATAAGTAGCATCAAGGGGAATGGAGCCAAAATGGCAGTGTAGAAAGATGCATATACTGTTGCTCTTCCCATACAGCCTATAAAATACCTGTAAAGAATGACTCTCAACAAATTCTAGAGCAGCAGAAGCCACAGAATGACAAAGTGAAGGAGACTTCCAGTCCAAGGTGACCTGGAAGGCCAATGGGAAAGGTCTGTTGCCCCATACACAGAGTGGAGCCCAGTCTAGCCTTGACCTCACAGAGCAAGGAGGAGGACTGGAGCAGGCCTTGGGGGTGGAATCCCCAGCAGCAGCAGTGGGAGTTCACAGATCCCTCAACCCACAGGTGCCAAAGGTCAGTGAGAGGGCATTTTCAGCTAGCCGAGAAGGGAGCAGGGTCCTCCCCTTAGTTCTGGCTCCAGCTGGCAGCATCGGAGGCCTCAGCAGACAGCAGTGGCTCCCACAGCTCGCAGCAGCCCATATCCATTGTTGGAGGCATCATTGTAAAGCGCCTGGGGGAATTGAACAGCTGATATGAACCTCAGTCCTGAGTGCTGGCATGGCAGAACTGGAGGTGAGGCTGTTGTGGAGAGGAAATTCTACTATTCACAGATTCCGGGCACAAAAGTTTCTGGATGCTTCCAGATTAGTGTGCAGGCTTGATTATGCTTCCTAGGAGGAACTGAGATCTTACAGGTCCCCAGAGTATATACCCTACTCTTCACAAAGAACTAGAAAGTCAAGTAACTGGTTGGGAAAATGCCCAAAAAAGGGGAAAAAAATAAGACTATAGAAGGTTACCTTCTTGGTGAACAGGTATCTTCTCCCATCCTTTCAGATGAGGAAGAACAATGCTTACCACCAGGAAAAGAAATAAAAATCAAGGCTTCTGTATCCCAAACATCCAAAATAAATATTCCATGGTCTCAGGCCATGGAAGAGCTCAAAAAGGATTTTGAAAATCAAGTAAGAGAGGTGAAGGTAAAATTGGGAAGAGAAATGAGAGAGATGCAAGAAAAGCATGAAAAGTGAGTCAACAGTTTGCTAAAGTAGACCCCAAAACATGCTGATGAAAATAACACCTTTAAAAATAGGCTAACTCAATTGGTAAAAGAGGTCCAAAAAGTCAATGAGGAGAAGAATACTTTAAAAATTAGTCAAATGGAAAAGGAGGCTCAAAAGTTCACTGAAGAAAATAGTTCTTTAAAAATTAGAATGGAACAGATGGGAGCTAATGACTTTATGGGAAACCAAAAAATCAGAAAACAAAACCAAAAGAATGAAAAAATAGAAGATAATGTGAAATATCTCATTGGAAAAACAACTGACCTGGAAAATAGATCCAGGAGAGACAATTTAAAAATTATGGGACTACCTGAAAGCCATGATAAAAAAAAAAAAAGAGCCTAGAAATCATCTTTAATGAAATTATCAAGGAAAACTGCCCTGATATTTTAGAACCAGAGGGCAAAATAAACATTGAAAGAATTCATCCATCATCTTCTGAAGGAGATCCAAAAAGAGAAATTCCTAGGAACATTGTGGCCAAATTGGAGAGTTACCAGATCAAAGAGAAAATGTTGCAAGCAGCTACAAAGAAACAATTCGATATTGTGGAAGTACAATCAGGATAACACAAGATCTAGCAGTTTCTATATGAAGGGATCAAAGGGCATGGAATATGATATTCCAGAAGTCAAAGGAACTGGGATAAAAACCAAGAATCACCTACCCAGCAAAACTGAGTATAATACTTCAGGGGAAAAAATAGTCTTTCAGTGAAATCGAGGACTTTCAAGCATTCTTGATGAAAAGATCAGAGTTGAAAAGAAAATTCGACTTTCAAACACAAGAATCAAGAGAAGCATGAAAAGATAAACAGAAAAGAGAAATCATAAGAGACTTCCTAAAATTGAACTGTTAACATTCCTACATGGAAAGATAATATTTGTAACTCTTGAAACTTTTCTCAGTATCTGGGTAGTTGGAGGGATTACACACACACACACACACACACACACACACACACACACACACAGAAAGAGAGAGAGAGAGAGAAAGCACAAAGAGGAATATATTGGGAGGAGAAAGGGAGAAATGGAACAGGGCAAATTATCTCTCATAAAAGAGGCAACAAAAAGCCTTTTCAATGAAGGGAAAAATGGGGAAGGTGAGAGGGAAAAAGTGAAGCTTGCTCTCATCACATTTGGCTCAAGGAAGGAATAACATGCACACTCAATTTCATATGAAAACCTATCTTACCATACAGGAAAGTAGGGGAGAAGAGGATAAACAGGATGGGGGGATGATGAAAGGGAGGGCAAATGGAAAGATGGAGCAATTCGAAGTGAACACTGTTTGGGAGGGACAAGGTCAGAAGAGAGAACAGAAGAAAAAGGGGCCAGAATAGAATGGAGGGAAATATAGTTAGTCTTACACAACATGACTATTATGGAAGTCATTTGCAAAACTACACATATATAGCCTATATTGAATTGCTTGCCTTCTCAGTGTGAATGGGTGGGGAGGGAGGAAGGAAGAGAAGTTGGAACTCAAAGTTTTAGGAACAAATGTTGAATATTGTTCCTGCATACAACTGAGAAATAAGATATAGAGGTAATGGGATATAGAAATTTATCTTGCCCTACAGGGCAAAAGAGGAGATGGGGATAAGGGAAGCGAGGAATTTTAGAAGAAAGGGCAGATTGGTGGAAGGGGCAATCAGAATGCTCAGCGTTTTGGGCTGGGGGGAGGGGAGAGATGGGCAGAAAATTTGAAACTCAAAACTTAAAATAAATAAACTAGTAATATAAAAAATTAAAATAATATTAATAAACCAGCTCCGCCACATTTTCCTCTCCCTCTTTCCATTGCTATAGAGAACCCGGTTCCAATCTGCAGAAATTTGCTCCTCAACCCTCAACAGCCGTTATGGTCAGAGCCCTTCAGGAGCAAAAGCCTGCCAGTGCTTGCAGGCTGGATGTGTCACACATGTGAACTACCAGTTCTAGGGAAAGCAGGTTCTGAGTTGCTGGTATCAATTTTGATAATCAGTTTATAATTAAACCTGTGAAGATCAAGACCATTTACATCAACTTTTCTCTTCAGCATATCCTTTGAAGTTCTTGCCTGTTTGCTTTTCTATTATGATTTTGACTAATTTGATAAAAAAATCATATAATACTCAGAATGGTACTGCATGAAACACATGCACATTTATGAAGAGTTATAATTTTTACTATATATCAGTTCAGTCCTTCCATGAACATTGAATGTTACTTCAGTTATGTAGGGCATTTTATTTCAGGCATGTATGTATTACACATGTATAAAAATACATGGATATACAAGAGTATAAAACATATGTAGTAGTACATATATAATATGTGTATAATATGTATTTAAAATACACATGTAATATATATATATGTGTGTGTGTGTGTGTGTGTGTGTGTTTGTGTGTGTAGGTCTTTTGTATCCCTAGGTAAACTATTCCAAAAAATTTGGTAGTTTCTGTCATTATAAAAGGAGTTACTTTTTGTTATGTTTTCTTGATCTTTATTACTAATAAATAAGAATTTAGATGATTTCAAAAAAAACAAATCAAAAAAGATAAGTATCATATATCTAAAAACCATCAGCAAGCATTGCATGTAATACAGATAAGGTAGAAACATTTCCAGTAAGATCAGGAGTGAAAAAAGGATGTTCGTTATCACTACTGTTTTTGAATATTTTACTTGAAATGTTAGTTAGCAGTAAGAGAAGAAGTAATTGAAGGAATTAGAATAGACAAAGAAGAAACAAAGCAATCACTCTTTACAGATGATGTGATGCTATGCTTAGAGAATCCTAGAGAATTACTAAATTTAGCAAAGTTGCAGGATATAAAATAAATCCACATAAATCATTGTCATTTCTATATATTGCTAAGAAAATCTGACAGCAAGGAATCAAGAGAAATTCCCTTTAAAGTAACTGTAGACAATATAAAATATTTGAGAGTCCACTTGCCAAAACAAATCAAGGAATAATATGAACACAATTGCAAAATATTTTTCATACAAATAAATCAGATCTAAATAACTGGAAAAATATTAATTACTCATGAGTGGGCCAAGATAATATAATAAAAATGACAATTTTACCTAAATTAATTTACTTTTTAAATGACATAAATCAAACTCGCAAAAATTACTATATGTAGTTATAAAAATGACAACAAAATTCATCTGGAAGAACAAAAACTCCAGAATATCAAAGGAGTTAATGAAAAGAAATACAAGGGAAGGTGGCCTAGCCATAGCAGATCTAAAACTGCTTTATGAAGCAGCAATCATCAAAACTACTTGGTACTACCTAAGAAATAGAGAGGTGGATTAGTGGAATATGCTAGGTACACAGGACCCAGTTGTCAATGACTATTGTAATCTAATCTTTGATAAACCCAAGGCTTTCTGGGATAAGAATTCATTATTTAACAAAAACTATTCAGAAAACTGGAAAATAGTATGGCAGAAACTAGGCATAGACCAACATCTTACACTGTATATCAAGAGGTCAAAATGGGCTCATGATTTAGACATGAAGGGTGATACTATAGGCAAATTAGGAGAATAAGGAATAGTTTACCTGTCAGATCTATGGAGAAGGGAAGGCTTTGTGACCAACAAGAGACAGAAAATATTATGAAATGCAAAAAGAATAATACTGATTACATTAGATTAAAAAGTTTCTGCACAAACAAAGCCAATGCAATCAAGATTAGAAGAGAAGGAGAACACTGGGAAGCAATTTTTTATAGTCATTGTCTCTGACAATGGCCTCATGTCTAAAATATAGAGAGAACTAAGTCAAATATATAAGAATACAAGCCATTCCCCAATGATAAATGGTCAAAGATATGAAAAAAAAATTTCAGATGAAGAAATGAAAGGTGTCTATAGTAATATGAAAAAATCCTCTAAATCACTGCTGATTAGAGAAGCACAAGTTAAAACAACTCTGAGGTGCCACAACATACCTATCAGATTGGCTAATATGACAAAAGAAGAAAATGATAAATATTGAAGAAGATGTAGGAAAATTGGAACACTAATGCATTGTTGATGAAGTTGTGAACTGATTCAGCCAGTCTGGAGAGCAATTTGGAACTATGCCCAAAGGCCTATAAAGCTGTGCATACCCTTTGATCCAGCAGTAATACCTCTAGATGTATATCACAAAGAGATCATTAAAAATGGAGAAAAGGACCCACATGTACAAAACTATATCTCTCTTGGGTCTATTTTCCAGTTCAGTTGTTTTTCTAGTGAGATATTTCACATTTTCTACATTTTTTTTATTCTTTTGATTTTGTTTTATTGTTTCTTCATTTCTCATAAAGTCATTTGCTTCCATTTGCTCCTTTCTAATTTTTAAAGAATTATTTTCTTCAGTGAGCTTTAGGACTTCCTTTTTCATTTGTCTAGTTGTGCTGTTTAAGGCATTCTTTTACTCTGACTTTTTGGAACTCTTTTACCATTTGGCCCGAGTCTGTTTTTTAATGTATTGTTTTCTTTTGTATCTGTGTGTGAGTCTGTGTGTGTGTGTGTGTGTGTGTGTGTGTGTGTGTGTGTGCGTGTGTGTGTATGTTGTGTTTCCTTTACCAAGCTGTTGACGCTTTTTCATTATTTTCTTCAATGTACTGTGATCTAAGACCTGTGGTCCTTTAATGTCTCCACTGCTAGGTCTTGTGATTCTAATTATGGCACCATAATATTTTAATTCTTTTATTTTTGTTGCTTTTAATATTTTATCCTTGAGGTGAGGATTTTGTAATTTGACTAAAATATTCCTATGAGTTTTCCTCATAGGATCTCTTTTAATTTGTGATCCATGGATCTTTTTTCTATTTCTATTTTCCCTCCTTGTCCTAATGGTTCAGGACAATTTTCTTTAATTTTTTCTTGTATTATTGTATCAAGATTCTTTTTTTGATCTTGGCTTTCAGTTAGTCCAATTATTTTTATGTTTTCTGTTCTTGATCTGTTCTCCAGATTTGTTGTTTTTCTTATAAGATATTTCACTTTATCTTCTATTTTTTCTCTTATTACTTCCTTGCCTTGGGACCACCACTCTGGGCTGTGATTCAGATCTGATTGTGCACAAAGCAACAGAGTCCTGCCTCAGTACTAGCAAAAAGACCCCTGTAATCTGATCAGTTGTTCGAACCCCTTACTTTCTGTGGGCTGAGAGCTTCAGAAGCTGCCACTCCTGTTGCCAATTCATTCACTTCCAAAGCTTACTCATGGTTTGCTGGGGCTGTGCTGGCATGGCCTGTGCTGGACTGTACTCCTGTCTCACCCAGGTACAACAGACCCTTCCTACTGACTTTCTAAGTTGTCTTTGGCATCTGTGGGCTGAGAGATTTGGAAACCACTGCTGCTACTGATTCATTTGGCCCTGAGGCCTACTTCAGATTTGCTGGGGCCCAATCTGCATTGGCACAGCCTGATCCTCTCTTACCGTGGGGCAGCAGACCTTTCCTGCCAGCCTTCCAAGTTGCCTTAGGCTGGAAATTTGTTTCACTCCATCTTTTTGTGGATTCTTCTGGAATTTGTTTAGCATCATTTTTTAAAGGTATTTATAGAAGTTTGGGGGACAGCTCAGGCAAGTTCCTGCCTTTACTCTGCCATCTTGGCTCTGCCTCTATTTTGAACAGTATGTTTTTTTTTTTTTAATATTCTTTTCTGTTTCTTTACTCCCAAATTTTCCTATAACAATGTCTTGGCATCCACAGACCCTATCAAAGATCCCTGTGACCAGTATCTAGTTTATATAAGACAGACTTGCCAACTCCTCCTGGAACAAAGTTACCAATAACTTCAAATAATTTGGCAGTTATGTCTTATTCTGATGATCTCTGTTCTATGTTCTCATTCTAGCAACTGATCTGAACACCACATATCAAGGATAAAACTTTCAAATTACCATGTGTGATGTTACACTTCTGTTTCATCTCTATGCTATTACCATTTTAGATCTTAACATCATTGAGCAGTGGCAGTCATTATGTGCCCCAAATAAGGGAATCCCTTCTTACCTCCTACCCTTAATATCAGTTGTCTCAGTTCCAGAGGATGTATTATGCTATCTCTCCCTCCGTGTCTACCTTGCTACTCTGGCTTCTTGCTGTCCTTTGGAGCTCATATGTTTCTTCTCCTGGGGTAGAGTGCTGTCCAGATTGGTAAAACTCTTTCTCAGATAAGGTAGTATCTTAATTTGCCAGTTCCCCACAGAGGAAATCTATTATAAGTTTAGCCTAGACTCATCATCACAGAAATATACCTACTTTTTGAGGAATGTTATTTAGTGTCACCCTTTCCCCATCCCAGTTTTCCATTCCATGGCTTTTATCCTAGTCTTCCACAACTCCCTCTCCCCTACATGACTGAGTGACTAAATGAAATGTGATCTGTTCACTGTTTACCCATGGGTTTGTTGGGAGCTCATCACCCAATCTTTTCTGTTTTTCATTCATCATTGGTGCAACTTCTAAATTTATCATCTCCTCCCACCTCTACTACCCCACCCCACATACAATATTGATTCATTTATAGTGGATGAGAACATCTAGTAGATGGTTCCACTTCAGATTTTTTAAGTGCCTTGTAAGTTTTTAAGCCCTTAGTTTCTTTTGTGCCTTGATGATGCCACTTTGTTTTTTCTTTTACCCTGTAAATTGTTCTCCAATTCCAATTATTAAAACAATAACATTTATACATAATAGAATTGATTTCATTAGTCTTTTTTGTATAATTGTGTTTATTTAATTTCTTATGTTTCAGGTGTTTTTAGGTTTTCCAAGCCAAATAATCTGTTCATCTGTGTGTTTTTGTTTTTGCTTTTGCAGAGGTGCCTGAAACAGCTCTTATTAAATTTCTCTCTATCTGTCTCTGTCTGTCTCTGTTTCCATCTCTCTCTGTCTCTCTCTGTCTCAGTCTCTCTCTGTCTCTCTCCCTAAGTTTTGGTTTTGCAAGATTTATTTTTTCAGGATTGCCTCTTGACTCCTTTGCTTTTTGGAACATACATTTTCTCCTGTGATTATATTTTCTCTTATGATTCTTCATGACCATGCATTGTACTATATTATTCAAATTGCTTTGCTTTCATATTTGAAATTTTTTTTCTCCTGTGAAATTTATTATTTGTTGTGGAAATTGTGTCCTTTTTTAACTGGAGGTTATCTGTGCATTTAATCAATCAATGATTTGTCACCTTTATTTAGAGAATAAAAACAGCTTTCTCACATTCTTTTTAGCTTATTAAAAATTAAATCCCATTATTCTGGGATATATAGAATCTTTTAGTAATCCCTGTTGATATTGTTATCAAGGTTATATGTTGATTTAAATATTGTAAATTCTCCTTTTCTTCTTCCAAGTTTCCTTCCAGTTTAATAATTTTATGTTCCAAATTAGATATTCTTGAAGAATATTGGAGTTGGATTCCGAGAAATTGGGTTAAAATCTGATCTCTGTCACTTAATGCCTGCGTGATCTCAAGCAAGTCACATCTCTGACCCTCATGTTCCTCATCTGTAAACTGAGTGGGTTCTATTTCTTAGGGAAATTGTTGTTATTCAGTACTGTCCAACTCTTTGTGACCCTATCTGGAGTTTTCTTGGCAAAGATACTAGAATTGTTTGCCATTTCCTTTCCCAGCTCATTTTACAGATGAGGATTAAATAACTTTTCCAGGGTCACACAGTTAGTAAGTGTCTGAGGCCAGATTTGAACTCAGGTCTGGGTTTCAGTTTCCCTTTTCTTAATGCTTTAATGCCCCTTTCCCTCTCTGCCAGCATTATCACCTTTTCCTCTTCTCCACTCATTCTCACTTTCCTTCAACTGGCTTTGCAGAATCATGGTCCATCTCTTTTCCATGAATGCTTCTTCTTGGTTTCCACTCCAGGAACATCATGCCTGACCTAGGATAAGCTGATCACCTGAAATCTCATCACCATGCAGCTTGACTCAGCTTTGATATTCAATACCATCTTAGCTCCCTCAGTCCCTTCTCCCTTCTGAAAGAAGGCTGGAGGGAAGAGTAATAAACTTGTTATATACAGAAGGCTCAGAACTTTTTAGGTAACACTCAGTTTTCCAGAAGTTTCTCTGCTTGGTTTTAGCTCCAAGAACATCATATCCCGGTGCTGGTATTCTGGGATGATCCTCCATTTTCTCCAGGCCCTTTTCAGTTTCCTTTTGTGTACTATCTTCCCCTCTTAGATTCTAAGCTCCTTACTTAAAGAGAGGCAGGCACTGTCTTTTTTTTTTGATTTGTTTATCTCCAGAGTTTAGCACAGTGCCTGGCACATAGTAGGCCCTTAATAAATGTTAATCAATTTTGAATATTGGATTTTTGTAGGCAAGAAATGTTTCAGCCTGAGTCATTGTCACAAGTTGAAAGGGCCTGTGAATTTGCTTGCCCCCATTGCTTCTGGGCTCCTGCTGGTTGGAGGCTGGTGTGGATGAGTTTTCTCCAAGTTTTTACCCTGTTGAGGTTTCAGTTTCTATTTCAGTCATACAATTTCTTTTCTGAGGCTATTGGGTTGCTGAGTGTCACTGAAAACAACTATTCTACCATGTCCCTCTAAATTCTCTTTCTAAAACATGAATCCTACCATTTATGATACCTCCTCTCCAAGATTCCTATGTATTGAGTCTTGAAGGAAGCTAGGTTTCCAAGTGACAGCAGTACATTCAAAGCAAAGGGGATGTTATCCTATGCAAAATGATATAGGAGAGAGGTTGCCAAAATCACGGAATAGAAAGTAGGCCATGTTTGCTGTAACTTAGAATATGTGAAAAGAATAATTTTTCTAGGAAGGTAGGTAGGGATAAGATAGAAAAGGGCTTCAAAATCCAGGCTGGAAAGTTATTCGATCCCCTTAATTGTTAGTACTAAGTCCTTTTTTTTCCTCAAACTACAGGATATAAGTTTTTTTGTTTGCATGTTGTATCATTCCAGTAGAATATAATTTCTATGAGAGCAGGGGCCATTGACCATCCATTCTCATTCTATTTCTCAACCTCTGGGCTCTAATACAGTGCCTCAGAAATAGCAGTCATTTAATAATTTTTATTTGGATTGGTTCATCAATTCTTTTCAGATTTATAATTTGGGTAGGAATTGAGGTAAATTACTTCTGCAGTCTCTTCAAATATGAGATTCTATGATTCTATGACTAGGATTTTTAGTAGGATGGGACATTTCTGGCATCATCCCTTCTATGACCATACTATCATAAGTTATATGGAGACAAAGGATGACTAGAGATATCCTGCCATTTCTTCCTCATCATATCACACAATCTAAAGGATTTCTTCAATCTCCAAGAGTATCCCAAACACGGAGAGATTCCACCTGAATTGGCTGATGAATCTAAGGACAACTTTTCTTCTATAAGCTCTCCAAAACTCTAAGTAATTTGAGGCTTTTGCTTGGTATGTAAACTAGTACATTCTTCTTGTCAATTAGTGAACTCCAGGGTTAGTCTATAAACTAATTTATAGATTCATTTTTTATGATTGTGGTTTTGGTGCTTTCTTGAGGTTTATGCTTGGAATCTTACATGTGAGGTCTAAGATAAAAGTGGATTAAAACGGAATACAAGTGGGTTATAAATGGAATTCTAAAATCAATTGTATGCTTTCCAATATGCTTTCCAACATTAGCTCTTCCAAACATCTCACAGTCAAATCTTACATGGAAGAATCAAGAAATCATATAGCGTCAGAACTGAAAATCTAAGGGATCTTAGAAGGGATCTAATCCAACACTTCTCTAAACAAGAAAGTCATCCAAAGCATCCCTGAAAATTGTTTATTTAGACTACAGTTGAATATCTGCAGGGACAAGTAACCCATTATCTTATAAGGTCATCTGTTGGATAGCTCTGATTGTTGGGTGTGCAAAAAAATTACTTCCATTTAGAAGGATCATATATAAAAGTAATATCTCTGACCTTTTTTGTAAGCATTGTCTCAATGTGATTAAATCATCACAATGACCCTATGAAGAAGATACTCTGGGTAGTGTTATCCTTGTGTACAGATGAAGAAACTGAGGATCACAAAGGTTAAATGCCTCATATATATCTATACAGTTAGTAAACATCAGAAACAGGATTTGAGTGCAGGGCTTTCTTGATTCCAAGAACAGCTTTCTGTTCCCTATACCATTAACCAAGACTAACATGGAGGTAGTATTGGTGCATGGATTTTTGTATGCAGATCATTGTGCACTCAGTGCAGCCTCTGAAGCTGAGATACAAGAAAATATGGATTGATTCTCTGCTGCTTGTGCTAATTTTGGCCTAACAATTAGCACCAAGAAAACACAGGTGCTCCATCAGGAAGTACTACATCATCCAATGGGGAACCAAATGAAGTTTTGAATACTGTGGATAAGTTCACTTACCTTGGCATTAAACTTTCCGGGGATGTACACATTGATAATGAGGTTGACATCCACATTGTCAGAGCTAGCTCAGTGTTTGGGAGGTTCCAAAGGAAAGTGTGAGAGAGAAGAAGTGTTAGACTGACTACCAAACTGATGGTCTACAGAGCCATTGTGTTGACCTCATTGTTGTATGCCTGTGAAACCTGGACAGTATACCAGCACCATGCCAGGAAACTGAATCACTTCCATTTGAATTGTCTTAGGAAGATTCTGAAGATCACCTGGCAAAATAAGATACCAGACACTGAGGTCCTTTCTCTAACTAAACTGCCAAGCATTCAAACTCTACTGAAGCGAGTACAGCCATGATGGGTTGGCCAAATATATGCTTGCCAAAAAGACTATTTTATGGAGAACTCACACAGGAAAAGTGTTCGTATGGTGGTCAGGAAGTGAAACAAGGACACTCCCAAGGTCTCTCTTAAGAATTTTGAAATTGATTGTGTGATATGGGAGACATTGGACAGAACAGCATGGTGCACCCTCATCAGAGAAGGTGCTGTGCTCTATGAACAAGGCAGAATTGAAGTAGCTCAAAAGAAACACAAGATGCACAAATTTAGAGAATCCACCTCAAATATTCACAAGGACTATTTTTGCCTGGCCTGTGGTGGAACATTTCAAGCTCTTATTGGTCTGATCAAACATAGTCTGACACTCCGTAACTTGACTTTGTCATAAGGTTGTCATTTTGTTCCTCTTTGAGAATGGACAACAACTAACCAACTATAGTCTCTCCTCATTGTGTTTATTCATGTGTTTACTCCAATATGAATTTTGACTACTCAGTATGTATTTATTGACTAGCTGGATGACTAGTGAATGAAATGATTTTTTTTTCATTCTTGCGTCTTTGGTAAAACCACAGAATCATAGAATCCAAGAGTTGGAAGGGACCTGAGAGGTCCAATCCTACCTGAGCAGCAATTCCCTCTACAACATCCCTGACAAGTGGTCAGCCAGAAAATAGGAATATTTCAGTTGAGCCTGATCTGGTTACACTTACTGTGCAGAGTTGATGAAATAGATTACAAGGGACCCAATGCTCAGTGCAAAGACGAGGACCATCTGAAAATACAAGTGGAAACAAGAAAATGTCCAGGTTAATTTATGTTGTTATGTTAATTTCTCTCTCTCTCTCTCTCTCTCTCTCTCTCTCTCTCTCTCTCTCTCTGTGTGTCTCTCTCTTCTCTCTTTCCCTTTCTCTGCATACTGCTCTTAGACCTCTAAATTGTGCACAACATTTTTGTTATTGTTATTTCCCTTTATTCTGCAGTATGAGCAATCTGAATTGAACAGGCCACATGTTTTATCAATTCCTGTCTCTCTGCCTTAACTCATGGTTGGTGTGGTTTTGTAAAATGAGGACAATACCCATGATGACTTACCATTTAAGGTTGTTGTGAGAATCAAATGAGATAAATGAAGTATGAAATAAATATAAAATCATTAGATCAATATCAATTATTATCACTTAGGGGTTGTTTCATGAATAATAGGTTGCATGCAGGGGTGAGGCAGAATGGGCTCATAAAGGCTGATTGTTAAATGTTCAGCCAGAATATTTACATATCAGAAACTGGCATATGCTACAAATCTGGACTTGATTTATTGTTTGCTGTTTAGAATGTGATGAAGAAAACGTTAATAATGCAGATTCAATTTAAAAGAGTGTCATGTGTGTATTATCCTTCCCTCAGAAAGTATGCTGTTAAACATTTACTGGAACACCCCTGGTTCCATGGATCATCTGGTAAAGAGGAAGGATAAGCAAACTGTAAAAGGTAAGCTGCTGGAGGGCACAGGCTATTTCATTTTGGTCTTTGTATTACCAGTGTCTTGCCCTGTATCTGGCACACAATGGGAGATAAATAAGTATTCAGTGATGGATTACAGCTCATGCATTACATTGGTATCCTAGCAGTGTTCAGAAATCTAGACATTTTTCTGGCCCAGCACTAGCTACTAGTGTCTTCCACTTAGAGGTTACCTTGCTACCAGTTTTTAGATTTTGTATGCATCTATACATGTAAATGTTGCCCTCATTTGGATTGTAATCTCTTGAGGGCAGAGACTATTCTGTTTGTTTTGCTTTTCTTTGTATTCTTAGCCCAACTGGCATGTGGTAGGTGATTAATAAATGCTTATCGGTTAATTGAGAAAGGGAGGCCCTCATTCCATTGCATAAACCCCATTTGGGCTCCTATGAGAGAACATGAACAAGCATCTCAGAAGATGAACAAAACACAGATGGATTAAAATCTGTACCAGTGCAGGACGAATCTCCATTGATGTGATCACAAATCCCTCATAATTTCAAATTATTAATAGCACCATTATCATGATCATTGTGACCATTCCTATTCTTCTCATTGCATATTATTATTCACTTTATTTTTCTTATCTTATCCAGAGAATGATGATTGATATAGCCTTAAGACAAGGTACTATTCTGTTGTTGATTAACCTTAGCTTAGAATCCTCTTGTTTCTGCGGTCTCCAAGCATATCCATGTTTTGAAGTCTACCTTGTCACTCTTCTTCCATGAGAAATTTTCCCTGATTACTCCACACCACAACAACAATTTGTTCCTTCTCCAACCTGCCATTAATAGTTTGTAGCGTAATTGGACAGTTGAATCTGTATTGTATAGTATTCTATTCAATTCGATGATTATTGAGCACCTACTATAAATAAGGCTCTGTGTTGCCCTCTGGGTGAACAAAGGTAAATTAAGACACGGACCTTGATCTCTATGATCTTGACAGTCTAATGCAGGCACAAAAAAATTCACAAATTGTGTCGTTCATTAGTTATGCTGTGTCTTAAATTTAGTCTTCCTAATTAGACTGCGACCTCTTCAGAGACAGGGACTGCTTCTTTTATTCTTTGATCTCTCTAACACCTAATCCAGATGTTAGCACATGAGATACTTTAAAAAGGGGAAAGTATTGCATTAGGGGAAAGGATTAAGGATGTTATTCTCTAAAAACTTAAAAAACTTTTGGGGAGGAAACCCCCTAATTGCCAGTCTAGAATTGCCGCTTCACCTCTCTTTGCTCACTTGCCAACCAATAGGTAGAGGGGATAAAAATAAATCCAATGAGTAATTTCCATCAGAACTTCTGTCCCCAGTTATCCTCCATCCAAATCAAGCTTTGGTTTATATGAATGAAACCTGGAGGACTTTTGTTCCTCACTCCAATCCCATGAAATACATACATTACCCAAAAGGATTATGGTGAATACAGTCATGACACGGGGCCTTTCTACTCCCACAAGGGAGAGTTTGAGAACTTCAACCAGTGTGTACGAATTTCCACCGAAGGCTTTGAGTCTTCATTGTAGCACATTAATTTTGTTATAAAAGAAATACCTACATTTTACAAAGGATGAACTTTTTGTGTAAAAAAATGTACTTATTAAAAGTCATATTAAAAATTGTCCCTGTACGTTCTAATGGGTTATGAATGTGCTTACCTGCCCTATGAATAGCTCCAACTCTGAAAGTACCACTGGCAGTCTTGCCTCCAGGCTTTCACAAACATTGTTCCATTTACTTAAAATGCCATTTTCCTATGCCTGTCCAATTCCTAGACTTCCTTCAAGACCCAGTACAAATATCATTGATTCAATCAAATCTTTCCTTTCCCTACCACTAAGATGAGAAAATTTATTCATTCATTCAGTCACCAAGCATAAGCATGCACTATACACAGGGGACTGTACTGGGTGCTGGTGGAAATAGAAAGTTCAGATATGATATATTCCTTTCCCTGATGGAGTTTACATTCTAATGGTCTTCATCTTCTGTAATAGCACAACATTTGTAACATTGTCATTATACTTTCGTCTTATACTATGGAGAATAGCTGTTTGTTGGTATGTATGTCTTATATTCCTTAATAGACAATGAGTTTTATAAGGACAGGAGTCATATATTCTTTTTCTTAGCAAGGGACACAGAATCCTCTTTGGCCTTTCCACAGCCTTTTGCTCAAGGGTGATTTTGCTGAGCAAATCAATGTTGGTATTTGCCTAAAAGAGGCTCAGATGAATGTCCCAAATGATGCTGTGTTAGGATCATTGGAATTTATAGAGGCAAAATTGCTTCAAATTTCAATTCAGCCCCAAATTAACTGTGGCTTTAGGTTGCTAAATGACTCAACTGTTCATAGAGAACCATCATGGGTAATAAGGACTAAAAACTTGCTTTGCAGATGTGACCTCCTGGTAGATAGGGGCAATACACTGAATGATCTAAGTTAGCGGTTTAGGTGAACTTCAAAGTTGAGGCCACAGCCCCCTGGGAGAGGCTGTGGAATCACCTCAAGGGGCCCACAACCTGAATCCAAGAAGAGTTTATCCAATTGCAAGGTTCAGAGATGAGTTACATCCCTGTTCATCTTCATAGGCAAGTAAGACTTGCTACCAATACAACCAATGCTAATCTCCATACTTAACCAATTCTCTCCTCCAATTCATTTCGCTAGTCTTGCAACCCTACAAGTTTTTCAGCATCCCTCCTCAGAAGGCATTAGTCCTTCATAGCAATTATAATTGAATGCCTCCATTCCAATGGATCCAGTTATACAGATACCATTTGGAAAAATCATCATTTCCCTACTATCCCCTAAACTCAAACCTATTGCTGTGATACAGATGGGGGGGATGATTAAAAAGCTTGGATCATGTCGATCTTTGTGCTTGGAGCAAACTAAAAAACAAAACAAAAAGACTTCCAAAGCTTCTCTATTATTACTTTTATTAAATGTTACTTCAGGACACTGACTAATACCTAACACAGAGGGCCTTTTACTGGGGGCTCAAAAATATTTATTGAATTGAAGGGAAGATATAGAGAGGAGGATCACAAATTGTTGATGAATTTATAAACTTCTGAAAATACTGTGCGGAAACTATTTTAAATCTTTATTCAATCACCTTTGTTTAGGGATTTGCACCTTCTAACCAGAGCAGATTGGAATTGAAGCCATTTATTCAAGATGCTCCTAAAAATAACTGTATTTGTTTCTTATAGCTAAAGTATAATTTTATTATATCTTAAAAAACAAAATTTAAAATCTGAGTTGGAAAAGGAAAGAGTTAAAGGTGTTTTTAGACAGAGAAAAATTAATGTCTTCATCTTATTGTAGAAAACCAGAAATGAGTGGTTTCACTTTGTTTCTACCACTGTATCGTAGTAGTATAAAGCTTTTTCTTCTGTTTCTCTCCTAATAGATATAGTGAGAAGAAGAAGAATTTCTGAGAAAAGATTGGAAGAACAAAAAACAAGTGAAGGTGTTTATTTTAATTATCCCATATAGCTTAGAGGACAAGTTTCTCTGCAACTGAGAAAAGATTTATATTTACTCATTTAGTGTTAAGCAGTCAATGATATTTTGATGGTAAGTTTAAAGATCAAGAATATTACACACACACACACACACACACACACACTTACACTTCACACCCTTTTGACTTGACCAAATTCAGGCTGAAGTGAATTTTAAAAAGAGAATAACCAATGAGAAAGGTACCAAATTATAACTTGAGTAATTTTTTTTAAAGATGGCTCTAAAACACTTATCTAGTTCAATGGTTAATAGTGTTCAACTGAAGTCTTTTAAACATATTTAAAAAATAATTTTTTTTAAAATGAAAAACATTCTTCTTTTTATTTCAGTCTGATACACCTGTGATTTCAATGTTAATACATATGATTTTTTCTGTCCTTGGGCAACACAATGTCCAAATGGCTGGTGAAGACCTTCAGAGAGGAAAGAAAACTTCTTTTCAGATCAGATACTGTGTCATGGAAACAACGTACATGGTACAGAAGTCAAAATGCGATAGTTAAAACTGATCTGGGAGGTTAGCAACTGGACATCTACGACTGGACCCTCCATCAGCCATGGAAATCCAATCATAATTACTTTGTTTATCTCAGTGACTGAGTACTTTCTCCTCCAAGCAAGTAATAAATAAAACCTACTTACCAGTACACGACCCACAAAGGTCTGTGCTGAGAGCAGCAAGTCTATACTTTTGCGAAAGGCTCCATGAAATTTGCTTATCTTCAGTAGTAACTTATCTGACCTTATCACACCCTAGGAACAAGAGAAACCCATTTAGCAAGTATAAGTGCTAGGTCTCAGAGAAAAGAGACTCTACTCTCCAGGTGGAGCCTTTCAGCAAAGGTCTCTGCTCTCCCTGGAATTATCCTCTTTACAGATTCTAATAGACCCGGGTGCTCCAGGATGCTCTGCCTTAGTGAAGATGCTTAGCTTTAAGGTTAGCAAAAAGCTTTACAAATATCATCTCATTTCATCGTCAGAATGACTTCAGGAGGTAGATATCTTTATTGTCACATTTTATAGATAAGTGGACTGACTGAAATAGACAGAAGGTTAATTGACTCTCCTAGGGTGATGCAGTTTGTAAATGTGGAAAACTGGATTTGAAATCCATTCTTCCTGGTTCCAGCTCTAGCACTCCCGCCACTGGGTTATCTGGCTTTTGGGATGTGGCGTGGGAGGAGTGTTCACTTACGAAGAAAAAAGAGAAGGGTGGACTTTGCCACTATTGTTCTCTTGACCCCTGGGAAATCCCTTAGCTTTATATGGCAGAGGAATACCGGTTAACTATGTCCTTATGATCTATAATTATGATTCTGGGTTCATGGTTCTTTGACCTCTCTGTCCCTAATGAACTTGATCAGTATTCTATGTCATCTATATCCATTAGCATTGAGCTTGCAAATGGTACATTCAATAACATTTGTGGATTTTGCATGTGAGAATTAAGAAAGATCTTAGGGATCACCTACTCCAACCTGTACTTATAGTAGGAATCCCATTTAGAGGCTCACTTTTCAGACAGCTAGGTGGGGAAGTGGATAGAGTACAAGTCCTAGAGTCAGCAAGATCTGAAATCAAATCTAGTCTCAAACACTTACTAGCTGAATGACCCTGTGGAAAGCACTTCAAGTTTCTTCAACTGTAAAATGGAGATAATAATCGCACCTACCTCCCAGGGTTGTTGTCAGGATCAAATGAGATAATATTAATAAAGTGCTTAACACAATGCCTGGCACACAGTTGTTCTTCATTCTCAAAGAGGACTACATCAAGAAGGTGATTCCACAACTTGCAAGTGAATTGGATTTAAGTGAGGGACAAAGTCACTTCATTTTCTCCTTTGAAACCATCTGGGACCAGTCAGTATGACTGGAGAGGCCCCTTCCTGGCCCATAGTAGGTGCTTATTAAAGAGCTTAGCCAAGGCTGCCATCTAGCAGCTTCCTATTTTAACCAAATATTTTTACTGGCTTGGTGCTAAGTTTCTTGTTTCTATACTGGTAAACCACTGAAAATTTGTCAGCACCTTCTAAATATGGCACTGTGGGACATAGCTTCCTTTGTCTCATCTTTTGTCTGGTTCTGCATAGACATCATTGCCTTCTTTCTTAAAAAACTAAAAATGTCTCCCATTGATTGCCATTTCCTTTCTATGTGTTCAGAAACTGCCCATTCAATAAATTACTCTAAAAGTATTCCTAGAATTTATGGCAAACTCATCATTTTGTAGTTTGCTGAATATAACTGTTATCCTTTTAAAGATGCAGTTAATATTTTTAAAATGGGGACTATATTTCCTGATTTCTGGCACTTAACCCATTTTTTATAATCTTTCACCTCAATAATTATATCTAGGAGTTCTTTCAGCTTTCTGGGACATAACTCATTTGAGCCAAGAAATTTCTAACGCATTTAAAGCTGTTAACTTCTGTTTCTTTTGTCCTTTTTTTTTCTGTCTCCTTCTTTGTCTTTGACCCAACTTTACTCTTAACTATCTTTGCTCTTAACTGCATTCTCCCTGGAAGACACTGCTGTATTTAAGATTAAGTCTGGCTGTATTCCTATGCTCTCATCTTTACTTTAAACTTATTTCTGTCTTTATACTTATCTTGTCATCTTTCCTACCAGTCTATGACAAAAAAAAGATATTTTTCTCTTCTCTCAGTGACATCTTTATGTACTCTTGCCCTCATCTACTTCTGCCTTCTAAGTTATTGTGTTCAATTAACCTTTCTATTCCTTCTCCATTTTTTCATCTCAAGTGTTGACTGCCCTTCTACAGAATTTCTGAACACTAGTATTTAACATTTTTAAATATCCCTGCACCTCTTTATTGAAATTTTCTTCTTTTTGTAGTCACTAGCAGCTTTTCTTCTTGTTTCTTTTTTTCACTGTTGTTTTCCCTGCCTCAACTATTTCTTTTTTCCAGGACACTTCCACTTAATCCTCAAAATGATATTTCTGAAGTGCAAATTTGATCATGTCACTCTCCTATTTAATCAGTTAAAGTGGTTCCTTATTTCTTTCAGGATCAAATATAGATTCTACTGTTTGATTTTTAAAGCCCTTCTGTAACCTGATTGCCTTTTACCTTTTCAGTATTCTTGTACCATAACCCCTTAAACTTAGTCCATAATCCCTCCCTCCCCCAATTGTTTGTACTTAGTTGTTTCCCTCTTTTCTCCCCCATCAGACTATAAGTGCCTTGAGACTAGAGAATCTTTTACCTTTCTTTGCATCCTTAGCACTCTGCACAGTGCCTAAAATGCAGTAGTTGCTTGTTGACTGGTTATTTGCTGCCATGCCAAAATACATGTTTTTCCCTACACTTAGTTCTTCCTCTACTACACTCTTTCAAGATTGTTCCCTTGGGGAAATTATTGTCTTATATGCTTATAGTTATCACCATACATTGAAGGCAGTGGATAGAGTGCCTGGCCTAGAGTTAGGAAGACATCTTCCTGAGTTAAAATTTGGTCTCAGACACTTACTAGCTAGCTGTATTACTCTGGGCAAATCACTTAAGTCTTTTGGTCTTGGTTTCCATATATGTAAAATAAGGTGAAGAAGGAAATGGAAAACCTCTCCAGGATCTGTGTCAAGAAAACCACAGATGGGGTTATGAAGAGTCAGACATAACTGAAAACAACTGAATAACAAAATAGCCTGAAGACTTCCAAATCAATATCTCCAGGGCCAATCAATCTCCTACCCAACCTCTATCCCTATATCTCTAAACATCTATAGAAAATTTCTATTTCGATGGAATTCGTAGATTTTTATTTGGTCACATTGACACCTCAAACTCTATATATCTAACATGGAGCTCAGTATCATTGTCCAGACCTAAAGGCCACATGATTAATCCAATCTCTTCATTTCTATTAATTCTACCGCTATTCTACCACTTTTGAAATCTTAATTTTGAAATCTTAATGATTCCTCTCTTATGGTGGGCCTGGATATCATCATACAAACATGCAGCATAGTGTACCTTTTGGGAGAGAATCATGCAATGACCTCTCTGTGGACTGAAAAAAGAAGGTTTCTAAGATTTATTGAACTTCCTTGAAAGTTGCTTTTACTTCCCTTTAAGCTGCTTTTAACTCTTGGTATGTTGATTTCACTAGGGTGTCACTGAGTAAGTTTTATTGAAAGCTTATTGGAAAAATAACTGTTTATCTGAACCCTCAGGCTCCAAGTGAATCATTGCACCAAATGTGGAACTCTACCCAGAACAGTCCCAATTCTCAGTAAGTTAAATAAGATAATAATATGTGTGGAAGTGCCCTGAAATCATAAAACATATTGTGATATAAATGTCATATGATTGCTAAGTCCAGTTAATATTTTTACATTGTTTCTCAGGTTCATCTCTTTACTGCCAGTCTTAGCCATTTAAGAGTAAGGTGCCACTTCACTCCTAAATTACTTAGCTGCCTCCTAGATGTCTTTCTGCCTTAGTTGTTTTCCCACCCAAAGGCCTGCTACCCAGTTAAAGTTCCTAAAATATCAAATCTTTGCTAAAAAAACCAAAGAAAAACTAAATGACTACATACTGATGAATAAAATCTAAACAAATCTCAACCCTTCTCCCTAGCTTTCAGTGACCTTGATGATCTTAGCATGTTGGGTCCAACTTTCTGACCAAACTCCCTCTCTCCCTGTTCTCCTTCCCTCCCTTCTTCCTTTTTTTCGTCCCTTCCCCCTCCCTTCCTCCCTCCCTCTTCCTTCCTTCTTTCCTTTCTTTTTTTCTTCCTTCTTTTCTTTCTCCTTCCCTCCTGCTCTTCCCTCTCTTTTTTCCTAGAGGAAAATCCTTGTTCTAATGCTAATCATAACCTTTTCTGCAACTGATGATCTGAGAGAGTTTTCTCTAGGACACTGAGAGGTTAAAAAAAATTACTCAAGGTCACTCAGCTAATATGGTTCAAAAATGGATTGGGAAAAAAGATTTTCTTGGCTCCAAAGCCTGCTTTCTCTCCATTATACCACACCCCCCTTGCCCCTCCCAACCTTGTTTACAAATCTTCCTCTGTATTCATTTTTCTCCAAATCCAACTCCCTTCCTTACTCTTCTTATCACACTCAAAATATTCTGGCCTGTTTGCCTTTATGTTCCATGCCCTACAGTTTTCTTCTTCATTGCTGTCTATACCTATTTTATTAATCTTTCATAATAGATTCACATAATGACCAATATCCCATAGAGTACCTTTGGGAAATAATCATAAATATTACAACCAAAATATTAACCGTAATAAACATTTATGTGGCGCTTTAACATTTTCAAAGTACTGTATAAGACATTGTATATTCCTCATAACAAAGTTGTGAATCAGATTGGATTATTACCCTGATTGTGCATGTAAGGCTCAGAGAGGTTAAATGATTTGGTTGATATAAAAAAAATTATGCTGTGTTAGAAGTAGGAATTGACTCTGCAACTTCCTGACTTAGAGTTCAGCTTTCTATCCACTATTTGGTAAAGTAAATGAATCACAATGATTAGTTCTGGTAACTCCTAATATAATATATGAAACTATTTGAAATTGTATATATATATATATATATATATATATATATATATATATATATATATATATACACACATAATATTTCAGAATATATGATATATGATAATTATGTAATTATGTATTTTATGTTTGTTTAAATGCACGTGCGTATTGTGTGTGTGTGTGTGTGTGTGTATACACATAGCTAGATATCTATATGTGATGGAGTTCAAATGTTTCAGTTGCATCCACCTCTTTGTTACTCCATTTAGGGTTTTCTTGGCAAAGATACTGGAGTGGTTTGCCATTTTCTTCTCCAGCTCATTTTGTAGATGAGGAACTGAGGCAAACAGAGTTAAATGACTTGCCCCAGGGTCACCCAACTATTAAGTATCTGAGGTCATATTTGAATTCAAGCCCTTCAGCTCTAGGCCCAGCACTCTACCCACTGTTCAACCTAATTGCCCCCCTCCCATATATGTACTGATGCATACATTTATTAATAAGTGCTTCACTCCATGGGTGACTGGGAAAGCACAAGAGCATCATCCATTATCCAGAATCCATGCAAGAATGCCATCAGGGAACTCATGTGATGAACTTCTTTAAGCAACCAAAGTTTGCCATGATTTTCCATAAGCCCTCATGACTGACAGTATCAAAGGACTTGGTCAGATCAATGAATGTTGTATACAGGCTTCTGTTCTGCTCCTGGCATTTCTCCTGAAGTTGTGGGGCAGGAAACATCATATCAACCATTCCTTAACCCTTTCTGTGCATGACTTTTTGTCAGCCTCTGAGATTGAGATGCAACAAAGTAGGGAATCTATTCTCTGCTGCTTGTGCTAATTTTGGCCTAACAACTAACACCAATAAAGCAGAGATTCTCCACAAACCAGCACCACACCACCTATTCATGGAATCCTAAGTTATAGCAAATGGAGAAGTTTTGAATGCTATGGATAACTATCTTGGCAGTATGCTTGCAGGGATGTAAACCTAGATGATGAGATTAATGCATGCATTATTACAGCTAGCTCAGTGTATGGGAAAGAAGAGACATTAGGCTGCCAGCCAAACTGAAGATCTACAGAGCCATTATGCTGACTTGTTATATGCCTATGAAACCTGGACAGTATGCCAGTACCATGCCAGGAAACTAAATAGCTTCCATTTCAATTGTCTTAAGAAGATTCTGAAGATCAGTTAGCAAGAGAAGGTACTGGACACTGAGGTCCTTTCTTAAACTGAAGTGTGAAACATTCAAACTCTATTGCGGAGAGCACAACTCTTATGGGTTGGCCATGTTGTTCAAATTCCAAGTGTAGGTTTTCCGAAAAGACAGATTTATGGAGAATTCACACAAGGTAAGCACTCACATGGAGATTAGAAGAAGCAATAGAAGGATGGTCTCAAGGTCTCTCTTTATAACTTGAGACCTCAAGAAGGACTTTGGAATTAATTATGAGACATGGGAGACACTGACCCAGGACCACCTATCACAGTGTGAACACATCACAGAAGATGCTGTGCTCTGTGAGCAAAACAGAATCGCAGTAGCTCAAAAGAAATATGAGATGCACAAATTTAGGGACATTTCCACTTGAAATATTCATATGACTATTTGTTCCTGATCTGTAGTAGAGCCTTCTAAGCTTCTATTGGTGTGATCAGCCATAGTTGGATGTACTGTACCTTGATCATAACATATTAATGTCATTTTGGTTCTCTTTGAGAACAAAGGACAACAACAAAATAACCAACCAACCAATCTCTGTCTCTGTCCCTCTGTCTATATCTTTATTTTTCTATCTAATCCATATCTTTATCTCTATATCATATATATGTATATGTGTGTGTTTGCAAATCATGTAGGGGTGTGTGGAGGAGTATGTGTGTTTAATTGAATTTATGTATGTGTGTATCCTTAAGGATATGTACTGCTTTTCATTTGTCTTTATATTTCTGGTGCCTAGGTATTGTCTTCCATGTAGCATGTCCTTGATATTTAATAAATTCTGGAAAGTTTAGATTTATTATCTGTCTATCAGAAGTAAAACTGGTACTACACACATAGACACATGTATATATGCACATATACATATACATGCATACATATACATGTATGTGCGTATATAGACGTGTATAGTTGTATAAATGCATACATACAAATACTTACATATGTATACATACATGCTCAGTACATATATACGTTTACATGCACATACCCTTATATAGACACACATACATATATGCATATACATGCATGTATGTGTGCATGTATGTATGTGTGGAGAGAGACACACACACAGAGACACAGAGAGAGAGAGGGAGAATGTGAGCAGTTAGGTAGTGTAGTAGTAAATAGAGCACCAGGCCTCAGATACTTACTAACTGTGTAATCCTGGACAAGTCATTTAACCATGTTTGCCTCCCTTTCCTTCTCTGTAAAATGAGCTGGAGAAGGAAATGGCAAACCATTCCAGTATCTTTGTCAAGAACACCCCAAATGGGGTCATGAAGAGTCAGACATGACTGTAACAAATGAAGTATACACACACACACACACACACACACACACACACTCATACATACATATACATCTATAAGTATATATATATACATACATATATTATTAAATATAAGGTAGTATGGAAGGGAGGGTACTAATATTTGTGGGGAGAAAAAAAGATTTCATGAAGAAGATGGTACTTGAAGGTAAAAAAAAAGATTTTTATGGGATAGTGGTGAAGAGGGAATGCATTCCATGCATGGGGAACAACCAGAGACATGGAAAAAGGAGACAGCAAATTGAATTCTAGGATCAAGTAGGCCAGTTTAGCCGATCACTGGGTGTGTGTGTGTGTGTGTGTGTGTGTGTGTGTGTGTGTGTGTGTGTGTGTGTGTGGTCATGTTCAATGACACTGGGAAGATAGGTTAGGGAAGTCAGGGAATGACTTTAAAAACTAAGCAAAGGTGTTTATATTTACCTTCAAAGGCATAGGGAGCTCCTAACATTAATTGTACAGAGAAGTGCTGTGGTAGGAAATCTGCTGCACGAAGTCCCATTGGCAGCAGTGGCTGAGATGGATTGGAATGAGAAGAAGGTTAAAGAAGAGGGATCCAAGAAATGACCGTTGCACTAGTCAAGGTGAAAGGTCATTAGGGTCTGAATTAAGGTGACAGGACATTAGCACAGAGATGGAGTGAGAGACAAGAAGTTTTGTAGTGGCTGAAATGGCTATGTGTGGCAATTAACTAGATGTGTGAAGTGAGGGAGAATAAAGAGTCTAGGATAAGGCTAAGTTTACAAACCTGGGAGACTAATTAGCATGATAGTTCTACCTTCAATGGAAACAGAAGAGATGGATAGATGGAAACAGAGTTTTAGAGGAAAGATAATATACTCAGTTTCAGGTTGAGATGGAGATATCTCTGGGACACTCAGTTCAAAATATCCAATAGACAATTTGTAACATGGAGCAAAAGCATAAGGAGAGAATGGGGATTATTATTGAACTGATATATAAAACAATTGGAGTGGATAATATTTCTGAGAAGAAAAGTGTGTCAAGGACAAAATCTTGGAGAATAGCAAAATGAAGGGATTTGAAAGAAGTGATAAGAGTACAGTCATTCAGAGACATAGAAGAAAAAGGAAATAGTAGTGCCATGGAATTGTATCAGGGAAATAGCTTATAATACATAGTTTGATCATAATTAAATGAAGTCAGTGAGAAAGAGAATGAGGAACTCAAAGGAGCCATCTAGAGAGTCATGATGAGAAGGAGTGACTTTAATGTGAATGAGAAAGTATGAGAAGTAAAAGGAGAGGAAGTGTTGCCTTAAAGAGCCCAATCCAGGCTACGTGTAAGGTGGATCTAAGTTATGCTGATATGTAGGCATAGTAGACTTGAGATGGAGGTCTCAAGAGCTGAGGAGGTTCAAAAACTATGAATGTAGATTTCCAGAAAGATCACCATCTTTAATATCAAGTTTCCCAAGAATGTTGATAAATTGTGGGTAGGTAAAGAAAATTATGAATTGAATCCTGAAGTCTTTGAGAAGATATGAGATACCTGGAAGTCAGTTAATGTCATCAATAGGAATGGAAGAGAGGGTGGTATAAGATTATATGAATGGGTATAAGGTTTCCCACATTCTCTAATATCCTTCCCTTGCCATACCAGGGACAGGAAACCTACAGCCTTGAGGCCACATGTGGCCTTCTAGGTCCTCAAATGCAGCCCTTTGACTGAATCCAAATCTCACAGAACAAATTCCCTTAATAATAAAAGGATGTCTATACCTATGGCATAGATACTAAAAAGGTGTGACTATTTCTACTGTTGAAAACATCCTCCTTCACACTGTGCCCCCCCAAAAATGAATGACACAACTTTTCTGGAGGTAGGAGTAGAAATGCCTTGTATGGTATAGCTGGGTACTCAGGAGTAAGAGTAGAACTTTTCTTTAGTCAATCACATTGTTGAGGGATCATGTCAGAGGCACTGTGATCCCACTCAACACATGAGAAGATCAAATCTTTTTTTTAACCTAAACCAATGTCAAACTTTGCTGTTCTTTCCCCCCTGCCTGGGGACCCCAAATAAATAAGGTGTTCTAAATCCTCACTTACCTTGAAGCAATGACATTTTTTAAAGGTAATCTTCACTAGCCTCCCAATGTATAAAATGGCTAGTCCAGTTAAGAAGGTTACAAAGGAAGAGAGAACAAATGCCTGTTGAACTTCAAATGGGCAGGACATTTTTGACCACTGATCAATTCAATTCTATACCTTTCCACAGGATCTGAAAACATTGGAATTTCCAGGCCTTTGTGATGCCATGGTTACATAGCAGGAATTCCAGGAATAAGCATAATTCCATTAGCTAAGCTGTAGAATTTATGTGATTGAGGTTGCTCTAACTCCCCAATTATTGGGCTCAGTGAAACATCTAAGAAGTAGTACTCAAGCACATGGGTCAATATTTTGGGCAATGCCTATTTAGTCTAAGATTCATAAGAAGAGTGCTCTTATCCTGATTCCCCTATTATCTTATTCTGCAAGCAGAGGCAAGGGTACTCTTTGTAACTCAACCTACATGACATTAAAACAACTTAGTTTAGTTTATGTAATTAAAATGAATTAATCAACTCAGCGAAAAAAATCTGTCATTCAGAATGATGGAGGTCATCTCATCTAATACATCTCTAACTAGGATACACACACACACACACACACACACACACACACACACACACACAAACTATTTGAAGATATAGCATGATCCAGAAGAAGTCAACTGGAATTTGACCTCAAGAGGGTGTGTGAAGTAATGGATAGAAAACTGAACCTAGAGTCAGCAAGATCTAACCTAAATTAATATTTATTGGCTGTGCAATGATGCACAAGTCTCTCCATCTCTTTAAGCTACAGTTACCCAGTCTATAAAATGGGCATACTCATACATACAGACCATACCTCACAAGGTTATCATGACACTCAAAGGAGATGATGTAGGCAACATACTTTACGAACTTCAAAAAAGATAAATTTCAGTCATTATTGATCAATCAGTGAGGGGGAAATTGATCTTCGGGGAAGTTTTCCCATGTTTTAAGACACCTCATAGATTCCCCACTACTCTTCCTAGCTAAATATTTATAGTTTCTTCATATAAATTGGGCTTGAGGTCCTTTGTCACCATGGTTGCATTGCATTATCTACTTTTTCTCCAGTTTATCAAAGTCTTTCCTAAAATGTGTGACCGGGAACTGAATATAATACAGCAGAAGACAGTTTACCAGAAGAGAAAACAGCAGATATTACCTTCTTAATCCTAGCTAACAGGTCACCCAATATTGTGGCTGTTATTGTGTCTCCCATATCAAATTATAGACATATACTGAGCTGGCAAAGTCTATCAATATCACCAGTAATACCTTTCAGTTTTCCCCAAATGTGGTTGGGTAGCCATGCCTAAACTATCCTATATTATTTGTAAAGTTGATTATTTAGGCTAAACTATAAGACTTTAAATAATCTGTGGAGTAAGTAGTTGGCACAGTGGGTAGAGTGTTGGACCTGGAATGATGAAGACCTGAGTTCAAATTCTGCCTCTCACATTTAATAGATGTGTTACCACTGTGCAAGTCCCTTAACTTCTTTATGCCTCACTTTATAGATGGAGATAATAATACCTACATTTCAGTGTTGTGGTGAGGATATTTGTAAAGTGTTTTGCAAACCTCAAAGTACTAATATATGAATGCTAGCAGTCATGAGCATCAAATGTCATCAGAGATTTCACCTAACTTTCTAGCCTGCCATAATATATTGCCATAGCCAGCCTTTATCCTCTGTTAATTCAGTTTTCTGTCCATATCTTCATAAAATTCAAGGTAGGTGATGAGTTGTGTGCAGCCACCTTGGTCTTTTCAGATGACTACACTTTTCTTCATAGGAAATGCATCTCTTCATCTTCAGGTGTTTATCATTTTTTTTGGTTGTTGGTGTTTGCTTCTAAGTTTTATTGATGCCTTTTACTGTATTTCACTGCGTAATTGTTGTAGATTCTATGCCAGGCTTTTTGCAAAAACGTAGGATGTGATCATTATGGGAAAAATTGAAAAAGTTGTGCCAGAATCACTTAAAAATCTTTAATTACTAAACTGGCTTTGGTGCAGGATTAGGATGCATGGAATACTCATGAATGTATATTAAAATTGAGTATTGACAATGCACGTGCACTGAGAATTCTAGGCTCATGGCTTGCAATACATGAGAGATAAATACTTATCTATATACCACTGGTGAATATATTGCTGCTCTGTTTAACTTTAAGCAGGGTGATGAACAGAATTATACCATGTAACTATTATGTGATGAAAGGTTATAAACCAATTTTTGGACTAAATCAACAACAGGGTTCAACAATAATGCAGTGAAATATGGTTCTTTGATATCCCATTCATTTCCCAACCTATCTCCCTTTCCCAAACAAGAAGATTTTCTTATAGTAAATATTGTTTAAAAAAAATAGAATAGTTCAGCAAAACTCACATATATCAACTGGGTCTGATAGCATGTGTAGCATTGCACCTATATAGTCCCTCACCTTTTCAGTGAAAAGGATAAGATGTATTTTCTAATCTTGTCTCTGGGAAAAAACTTATTAAAATCATATAAGGTTCAACTGTATTGCTTTTTTCTTTCTGTTTACATTGTTATCATCATAACTATTATTTTAAGTTCTATTTATTTTTTATTAATGCATATTTCTTCCCATATTTTTAATGAATTACTCATAATCCTCATTTCTTATCACTCAATAATTCCATTATTTTCACAAATGAGGCAGGGAAGTAACTCTAACTGAAGCAGCAACTCATCCTGAGGGAAAGATAGAAGCCAGCATGTGCCAGGTGAGTTGAACCACTGTTACCACCTCAGAGCCCTGATGGAAATGGTTCAGGACTCCGAACCTTTGTCCTTCATTTTCTTTTTTTTTTGAATGTCATATTGTAATTTTATTTAATTTGTTAAACATTTTCCAATTATGTATTGTCTTTGTATCTCCAGAGAGTAATCTTGGCATACTATATGGAGAAACCACCTTAGCACAGGGAAGTCTTTTTAAAAAAATCCTATTTAATATTATATAATTAAATATTATTTAATATATATTATCTTATATTAAATATATAATATATTACATATTATTTAATATCTTATTTTTCCCAATTTGATGTAAAAACATGGATGTAAAAACATATTTTGAGTTCCAAATTCTCTCCCTCTTCTTCCCATTGAGAAGACAAGCAATGTAAGATAAGTTATACGTGTGTAGTCACGAAAAACACATTTTCATGTAAGTCATTCTATGAAAGAAAATAAAGACCAAAAATGTGAGAAAAATAAAGGAAGTAAAGAAAAGGTATCTTTGTTCTACATTGAGCCTCTACCAGTTCTTTCTCTGGAGATGGACAGGACTTTTGCTCATATGTCCTATACAGTATGCTTGGATCGTTGTGTTTCTGAAAATAAGTTATTTAGTTTAGAACATCATATAACATAGTTGTTATTGTGTGCAGTGTTCTCCTTGCTCTGCTCACTTCACTTTGTATCAGTTCATGTAAGTCTTTCGATGTTATTCTATGAGCATCCTGCTCATCATTTCTCAAAGCACAACAGAATGCAGCATAATCCAATTGGACATCACCTCAATTTCCAATTTTTGCTACCACTAAAAGAACTGCTATAAATATTTTTGTACACATAAATTCTTTTCCTTTTTTTTCAGATTTCTTTGGGATACAGACTAAGTAGTGGTATTGCTTCTCAAAGATTATGCATGGTTCTATAGCCCTTTGGGTATAGTTTCAAATTGCTCCCCAGAATGGCTGAATCAGTATACAACTTCAACATTAGTACATTAGTGTTTTAATTTTCCCACATTGCCTCCAAATTCTATCATTTTCCTTTTCTGTCATATTAGTCAATCTGAGAGGTGTGAGGCAGTAGCTCAGAGTTGTTTTAGTTTTCATTTCTCTGATCAATTGTGACTTGGAGCATTTTTTTATATGACTATAAAAGGCTTTGATTACTTTGTCTGAAAATTGCCTGTTCATATCCTTTGACCATTTACCAATTGAGAAATGGCTCTTAGTTCTACAAATTTGACTCAGTTTTCTATATGTTTGCTAAATGGAGTCTTTATTAGAGAAACTCACTATAATTTTTCCCACTGTAAAGATTACCAACTGTGTGTTTCCCTCCATGCTATTCCTTACCACCACCCCCCATTTATCCTACTCTCTCTTTTCTTTTACCCTGTCCCTTCTCAAAAGTTACTTCTGAGTTTTACTTCCCCCAAACTGTCCTCCCTTCTATCTGCTCTCCCTCCTCTTATCCCCTTCTATTCCTATTTTCCTGTGAATGACTATATTATTCTTTCTTTGAACCACTTCTGATGAGAATAAGGTTCATATACTCCCTCCTCTACTTCCCCCATTTTCCTCTGCACTGTAAAATCTTTTCCAGGCCTCTTTTGTGTCAGATAATTTACCCTTTCCCCTTCTCCAAGTACATTCTTCTTTCTTATCCCTTAATTTCTTTTGAGATAATCATATCAGCACATTCAATGCTGCTTTTTGAATATGTATACTCCTAATTGACCTAAAAATGAGAAAGTTTTAGAAATTATAAACATCATTTTCCTATGTAGGAATATAGATAGTTTACCATTATCAAATCCTTCATCATTTCTCTTTCCTTTTTTACCTTTTTTATGCTTCTTTTGAATTGTGTGTTTGAAAATTATTTTCTATTCAGCTCTGGTCCTTTCATCATGAATATTTGCAAGTTCTCTATTTCATTGAATGTCCACTATTCCCCCTGAAGGATTATAATTAGTTCTGTTGGGTAGGTGATACTTGACTGTAATCCTAGATCTTTTGTCTTCTGGAATATCATATTCCAAATCCTCCAATCCTTTAATGTAGAAGCTGCTAAATCTTGTGTTATCCTGACTGTGGCTCCATTATATTTGAACTATTTCTTTTTGTCTGTTTACAGTATTATTTTATGATCCGGAAGGTGTGGAATTTGGCTATAATGTTTCCTGGGAGTTTTCATTTGGGATCTATTTCAGGAAGTGATTGGTGGATTCTTTCAATTTCTATTTTATCCTCTGGTTCTAAAACTTCAGAGAAATTTTCCTTGATAATTTCTTGAAAGATAATATTTAGGCTCATTTTTTTACCAAGCCTTTCAAGTAGTTCAATAATTTTAAAATTATCTCTCCCACATTTGTTTTCTCAGTCAATTATTTTTCATTGAGATATTTCACATTGTCTTCTATTTTTTTCATTATTTTAGTTTTGTTTTATTGTTTCTCTTTTTGCTCAATTGTAATTTTTAAGGAATTATTTTCTTTTTTTTTTTATTTAACTTTTGACATTTATTTTCACAAAATTTTGGGTTACAAATTTTCTCCCCTTTTATCCCCTCCCCCCCCAAACCCAAGCATTCTAATTGCCCCTGTGACCAATCTGCTCTCTCTTCTATCCTCCCTCTCTGCCCTTGTCTCCATCTTCTCTTTTGTGTTGTAGGGCCAGATAGCTTTCTTTACCCCTTAACCTGTATTTCTTATTTCCTAGTGGTAAGAACATTACAGTTGATCCTAACACTTTGAGTTCCAACTTCCTTACCTCCCTCCCTCCCCACCCCTTCCCTTTGGAAGGCAAGCAATTCAATATAGGCCAAATCTGTGTAGTTTTGCAAATGATTTCCATAATAGTTGTGTTGTATAGGACTAACTATATTTCCCTCCATCCTATCCTGTCCCCCATTACTTCTATTCTTTTATGATCCTTTCCCTCCCCATGAGTGTCGATCTCGGATTGCATTCTCCTCCCCATGCCTTCCCCTCTATCCTCCCCCCCACCCTACTTGTGCCCTTGTCCCCCACTCTCCTGTATTGTGAGATAGGTTTTCCTATCAGAATGAGTGTGCATTTTATTCTTTCCTTTAGTGGAATGTGATGAGAGTAGACTTCATGTTTCTCTGTCACTTCCCCTCTTTATCCCTCCACTAATAAGTCTTTTGCTTGCCTCTTTTATGCGAGATAATTTGCCCCATTCAATTTCTCCCTTTCTCCTCCCAATATATTTCTCTCTCACTGCTTGATTTCATTTTTTTTTTAAGATATGATCCCATCCTCTTCAATTCACTCTGTGCACTCTGTCTCTATGTATGTGTGCGTATGTGCATGTGTGTGTGTGTACTCCCACCCAGTACCCAGATACTGAAATGATTCAAGAGTTACAAATATTGTCTTTCCATGTAGGAATGTAAACAGTTCAACTTTAGTAAGTTCCTTATGACTTCTCTTTGCTGTTCACCTTTTCATGCTTCTCTTCATTCTTGTGTTTGAAAGTCAAATTTTCTTTTCAGCTCTGGTCTTTTCATCAAGAAAATTTGAAAATCCTCTATTTCATTGAAAGATCATTTTTTCTCCTGAAGTATTATACTCAGTTTTGCTGGGTAGGTGATTCTTGGTTTTAGTCCTAGTTCCTTTGACTTCTGGAATATCCTATTCCATGCCCTTCGATCCCTTAATGTAGAGGGTGCTAGATCTTGTGTTATTCTGATTGTATTTCCACAATACTTGAATTGTTTCTTTCTAGCTGCTTGCAATATTTTCTCTTTCACCTGGGAATTCTGGAATTTGGCCACAATGTTCCTAGGAGTTTCTCTTTTTGGATCTCTTTCATGCGGTGTTCTGTGGATTCCTTGAATATTTATTTTGCCCTCTGGTTCTAGAATCTCAGGGCAGTTTTCCTTGATAATTTCATGGAAGATGATGTCTAGGCTCTTCTTTTGATCATGGTTTTCAGGTAGTCCCAAAATTTTTACATTGTCTCTCCTGAATCTATTTTCCAGGTCAGTTGTTTTTCCAATAAGATATTTCACATTATCTTTAAGGAATTATTTTCTTCACTGAGCTTTTTGTATCTCCTTTTCATTTGGTCAATTCTGCTTTTTAAGACAGTCTTCTCCTCATTGGTTTTTTGTACCTCTTTTAACATTTAATCTATTCTGTCTTTTTAAAGTGTTATTTTCTTCACTTTTTGTGCCTCCTTTACCAAGCTAGTGACTCTTTTTCTATGATTTTCTTTTTGTATTCCTCTCATATCTTTTCCCAATTTTTCTTCTACCTCTCTTACTTGATTTTTAAAATCCTTTTTTATCTCTTCCATGTCCTGAAACCCATTCGTATTTTTCTTGGAGGCTTTGGATGTAGGAGCTTTGACTTTGTTTTCTTCTTCTGAGCGTGTGTTTTGATTTTCGTTGTCACCGTAGCTACTTTCTATGGTCAGAATGTTTTTTTTCTGTTGCTTGCTCATTTCTAGCCTATTGCTTGACTTTTAACTCTTTGCCAAAGTGGGGGTCTGCTTCCCAAGTACAGAGGGCACTGTCCCAAGCTTTGGGTTTTTTGCATAGCTGTTTGAAGAAGTAATTCTAGGGACCTGCAAGTTTTTGCCTCTTCCAAGGTGGTATGATATAGAGAGAAGTTTGTTAACTACTCTCTTATACTGTGCACTAGTTTGTGAGTGACCATAAGCACTCTTTTCCACCCTGGAACTGTGTCCAGTGTCCCTGCTCACCTGTGGCCACAAGCTCTGCTAGGCCAGGGCTCCTCCTCAACCTGGGATTGCCATCCAAAACTGTGATCTGTATCTGCACACAGGCAAAGCAACAGAGTCCTGCCTCTGGTGCAAAGACACCTCTGTAATCTCCTTCTGACCCATTGACCCATCATCTGATCTCTTTACTGTATGCGAACTGAGAGGTCTGGAAACTAACACTACTGCCATTGATTTAGTCACCCTGAGGTGTACTCCTGATGTGCTGGGGCTAGATTTGTGCTTGTGTGGCCTGGGCTGGACTATGCTTTTCTTTTACTCTAGTGCATCAGACCTTTCCTGCCAAACTTCTAACTTGTCTTTGGCTGGAAAATTGTTTCACTCTGTCTTTTTGTGGGTTCTGCTGCTCTAGAGTTTGTTGAGTTATTGTTTAAAAGTATTTGGAAGGGTTTTGGGGGATAGCTCTGGTGTATTTATACTTTTACATCATTAATTGTTATATTTTGTGGTTGTTTTCTTTCCATTTGCATTTTTACGTAGTGCATAGTGTTTGCGTGTTTCTGCTTCACTTTGCATCAGCTTTTGCATCAGTTTATTTGTTTTTCTTGCTGCTCTGTATTCTTTACATTTTTATATAATTTCTTACATAGCAGGACGATTCCATTCAATTCATGTACTAAATGTTGTTTAGCCATCCCCCAAACAATAGATATCTACTTTATTTTCAATTCTTTGCTAACACACATACACACACATATTCTGCAATAAATATTTTGCTATGCATGTAGTCTTTCTTTTCATCAGTGACTTCCTTGGGGAATGTTCTGAGCAGTGGAATCTCTGATTCTAAAGGTACAAACATTTTAATCAATTTATTTGCAGAAATACAACTTACTTTCTGAAATGGTTGCAACATATCAGAGCTCCTATAATAATACACCATCCCTTTAGTGTTTATTATTCCCATCTTCATTATCTTTGATAATTTTCTGGGTGTGAGGTAAAGTATTCTTTCATATGATTGCTAATAGTTTACATTTTTTTCTTTTGAGATTGTTTATATTTTTGACTAATTAGGAATGACTTTTATATTTACATATTTCTGTTGAGTGACATTTTAAATAGGAAATGAATCCTTATCAGAGATATTTGATACAAAGAAGTTTCCCAGGCAACTGGTTTCCTTCTTGCATTAATTTTATTTATGTAAAGCTTTCAAAAAATTTTCACATAATCAAAATTATTTCATCTTTTGTAATTGCCTCTATCTCATATTGCGTGGTTTAGAATTCATTTCCTACCCAAAGCTGTGAAAAGTACATGATCTGTTTCTGCTCTAATTTCTGTACTGTGTGATCTGCAATATTCAGTCTATATGTCCTTTGGAATGTTTTGGGGAATATGATGTCAGATGTTAGTCCAATTCTAATTTCTGCAAACTTCTTTGCAATTTTCCCAAGATTTTTAATCAAATAGGGAGTTCTTTCCTAAGTAATTTATGTTGTAAGTGTTAACAAACACTACTTCATTGAGGTTCATGATTTTAATTTTTCTTCTATTCTTTTCCAGTGATTTACTTTATGAAATTTAAAAAATCTGTACCAAAAATTCTCTTTCAATCTGAAATTTAGTCTTACAAAACCAACCAAACAAACAATCCTCCTCTCCAAAGAACAAAAACATTGATTTACTTCTATGTGGAGTATTGTTAGGCATTGTCCACCAAATTTAAAGGCTATCCACAATCACTTTAATTTACACATTTACTCTTGTCTCTATTTTATTTTTACAAAGAAATCCTTAATAGTCTTTCTATTTTTAATTCTTATCGTTATTGTAGTTTTTAATCCCATGCCTGTCTTTCTCTTTCTAGTTCCCCCTCTCTCCACAGGTATAATTTCTTTTGCTATGTTTTTCTTCCTTGGATAGCATATTTGTTTACTCTTCTTGTATTTATTATCTGAGGCTATTTACAGAACAAATAATCTGCTGAAGTAGAGTTTTAAATGTAGGAATACTTCAAGTGCCTTTCTTTTATACTATTACATGATGTCTGGGTTTTTTTTTCTTCTTTAATTGATGATTAGGCTCAGGTTTACAGGTTATATGTCCTTGGGCTACATCATGAGTTTATTTTCTTTTCAGAACACATTAGTCCATTCCTTTTTGTAGTTTCTAAGGGTACAGAATAATAGTGTTTTGTTCAAATTCCCTTTTCTTTATATTTGAAGGTCTTTTTCCTTTGTCAATTGCATAGTTTGTTGTTTGTCACTGGAATTATTCAACATAGTCACTATTTGTCCTGGAGTTTGATGTATAGGGATTTTGTTAATTTGCTTGTCTGTTTTCTGTTTTGATTTGTGAATCTGTGGATTCTTTTGATTGGTAAATTTTTACTTTGATTAGATTGTTTTCTGTCTATAGAACTTCTGGGAAGTATTCTTATATTACTTCTTGCATTATGGTGTTCAGGTTTTATTTGACTATTTTTTGGGGGGAGGAGTCAGTCAATAAACATTTATTAAGCATCTACTATTTAGTTGGGGATATGAATACAAATAAAATAAAGATAGTCCCAACCCTCAAAGAGCTTACAGTCTAATGAGAGAAGACAACACACAGAAGAAAACTGAAAAGCAAGGGGTGAAGGAGGTGGTACCAGCAATGGGGGATGTTGGAGAGTTCCAAAGAAGTCCAAAAGTAGTACCTGGTGAGAAATAGGGAGAAAAACTCTGCTGAGCTCCCTATTTAAATAAAGGCCCTAGAGTTCATGAACTTGCCCTTAAAAATGGTCCAATCTGAGGAGTAGAGGATACCAGGTGTGAGTAATATGCAGATTCAATCTTGCAGTGTGATGAGATTTCACAATGATGAGTTTCCTGGAAGTAGGAAGGCATGAAGAGAGTTCCAAAGATGTCCAAAAGCATTGTAGCTGGTGAGGAGGGAGAAAAAAAAAATGTGCTGAGTTCCCTTTTCAAATAGAAGCCCTGAAACCCATGGCCCTCCCCTTTTAGGCAAAGGATTCAAAGTCCTTCAATTGTCTCCATGTTGCTTGTATAGAAAGAATGTTTTTCTTTTAATGGTATCGCTTTTTGCTTTTCTTCTTCCAAATTGTCCTTTCCTTTATTGTATTTGTATTCCCATTTATTTGTTTTCTTGTTTGTTTCTTTCGTGGGATTTTCCATCACTGATTCAAGCTTTTCTATTCTGCTATTTATTTCTGCTGTTCAGTTCATAAATTCTGCTTTATTGATTTTTATTTCTCTCTTGAACCATTTGATGACATCCTGCTGTGGTTCCAAGCTCACTTGGGAATCCACAGGGATCTCTGCCTCATCAGAAATTGATTCATTTTCCTTTGTCAGATAACATTTATTCCATAATGTTTGGATTTGTTATTTAAGTGATCAAGAGATCATATTGCCATCTTTTTTAATATCTTTCTTCTTGATGTATCTGCCTATGTAAAAGGTTTTTAACTGAGATTATCTTCTCCCTGAGAATTTGTAAATTTCAGTCTTTTCCCACTTATATTCCCCAAATGATTGCTTTCTGATGTCTTTGATGGCAGTTTCTCCAAGTGCTGGACTTCAAAGCTATCTCAGTTTCCTCCCACCCTGAGGAATTCAGTTTTTACCAGCTTTAGACTCTGTACCAAGTGACTTTTGAGAAGACTGAATTGGTTTTAGCAGTATTACGATCCCCTATTCTTAAGGCTTGGTGGAGTTCTACATGTGCTGCTGCCTGGTGACATAACCTCTGTTCTTTACTTCTTTGGCTAAGCACTCTTGCACTATAGCACACTGACATGCTTATACCGCATGGAATGAAGTTTCTTGTTTTCTGCCTGTCCATCTGCACAGTACAGGATATGCATGTATGTATAGTGAGACTAGTTAGATCAAGGTGTGGCGCATTGCCAGACCATGGGTTCTAGTAGATAAAGGGGTGCTAAGTGAGTTTATGAGGGATTAGCCTTCTATTTTGCTAGTTTGGATATTTATTACTTTATTGGAAGCTTTGGAATCTTATGCCATGGAGAAAACTGCCTTTGTTTTATATTTTACACATAATTCTTATTTTGAAGGATTTTGTGAGGTTGTGAGGTATTGAAGGAAATGTCTAGTCCTTTATCTTGCTTATCACATGATCCAGAAGTCTAAAATGGATTTTTCTACTTTGTTTACTGCACTGATTCTTTTTGCTTCATGTCTATTCTGACCTTTTATTTCTATTTTTTTGGTTAATGGACAATATAATTTTTTATTTCTTATTTAATCCATTTTGTTCATAGAATTGAATTTCCCAAAGTATAAAAGTTGAGCTTATACTTTTAAACAATTAATTTGTTTAATAATTCATTTGCTAATCGAGATCATGATCCATCACCACCCCTTTTTATGCTGTGCCTCAATCTTAGAGAATACAATCCATGAGGGAAGTAATAAAAATAGAAGCATTGCACCATGGTCAAAATTCACCTTCATTTTGAAAAGTGTTGTCCAATTCTACCCATCTGCCTCCACATTATTGTTCTTCTTCCTATTTACCATGTTGTCTTCACTCTGCTCCAAAGGGCTCCACCTTCCCTTTTCCTAAAGCAAGATATTGTCCATGAAGACTTAATACTCCCTCAGATGAAATGGTCTTCCTGTGAACAATTGTGAAGTTCCTATCTCCCCTTACAGACATTACAGACCCCTTCTTAGAAAGTCATTCTCAGTGACACTCCTTTCCTCAACTGAGTTGTAGCTTCCTCTTTTCTCGTTTTAATCCTTTCCTTTTATCACCTCTTCCACTTTTCTATGACTCCTCTTACTGCTGATGGACTACCAATAGTGAGGATTACTTATCTCTTGATATGACGTACAAGGAAGTAAAAATTAATATCTCTAGCAAGTCCCATCCCCTTCAATTCTTTCCTGAAGACGAAGTAAAAAATTGGTGTCAGATGCCAGCCATTCTGTTCTCCTCTGAGAGAGGGGGAATTGGGATAGAATTATGTCTGTCTGCTCCCTTACATATCATTAGTACAGGCGATTTAATTTTCAGGTTCAAGCTACTGCTCTTGACTCCTATTTCTTAATGAGAAGGAGGGCCTCAAGCTTTCTATCCAAGGCTTGATTCCTTTCCTACCAAATGTCAATTTCACAAGGAAGATACATAAGAAATAGCAAAGAAACTCATTTATCCAAGTGTATAACAAAATAGAATTCAGAGCAAGTATACACAGGAGAATGCATACCAGACAATATAAATTGAAAGAGGTCTCCCATTGGGGGACAGTAAAAGGGAAAGAGAGGAGACAGAGAGAGAGAGAGAGAGAGAGAGAGAGAGAGAGAGAGAGAGAGAGAGAGAGAGAGAGAGATTTATGTACCTCCTGAAGAAATTAAGTTGGTTCTGTATCATTTTATAATTGATACTATTCTGCGTTACTGCCCCATTTTGTATGATTACTCAAGCCACATTTTTCTTCTCTCTTTGCCTATGAGCTAAATTTAGAAGTTCAGTTCTTTAGCCTAATCACCATTCTGTTCTTGTCTCAAGCAAATCTGTTATCCTTGAGGGATGCAAGTGGACACCAGGGAATCTGATCCATTATCATATATGAGTCCTTGCAGGTGAACTCATACAGTGAACATTTTTGAGTCAAAAGAATTCTGTTTCCCTTCTGAGTTAGTTAAAAGAAAACTTCCTATCGCTCATGACTTCAGTGTCTAGAAAATTCCGTAACATTTGTTTGCTGTCTTTGAAGGCCTACAAGCTCACCTGGTACATTTCCAGAAGATATGCTGTACATCCTTCCCTGTCCTTGTATTAACTAAGGAGTGTCTTATCTCCTTCCTAGAATCCAGGGAGTCTGCTATCACTGATCCACTGTCAATAGCCTCAGGGTACAGATGGGTCCTATTAAGCAATCAAACATTCCTCTAAAACAGAGAGGGGGTAATTACTGGACCCAACATGAGTGCTAACTTGTTCTTCTAGATATAATCAATCATGTTGTCTCTACCCCCATGATGCTGTCAGCCCCCATAAATAATTGCATTGTTTTCCCCACCTGTCTTTGTTCTCCTCTACTTCCCAAAACTATATGAAGGTATAAACTCTACCTCATGGTGTTTGGTCATTGAGAGAGGCCATTGATCTAATTTATGAGTTACTGCTAGCCAAACTAAAAAAATGATCATGCTCAGAATATATTTTCTCAGTTTACCTAAATTTTCAAATGTAACACTACCATTCTGTAATTTAGATCCATAAAATACATTGATTCACCTGTAAGTGATATGTATATATTGATTCACTTATAAGTGGCTTAGTTATACACTGTCACTTCTATTTCTTTACATTCTGCTTTCATCTTTATCCTCTTTGTATAATTTTAATCCTTTTTTAAAACAAATTTTTCTCTTTTTGCTTTTTAATCAGTCTCTCGAAATACTTTATTTATTTCACTAGCTATTTATTTTCCTTTCTGTGTTTCTGTTGTTTGATGTTTTCACAATTTGAATAGTCTGAAAGCATTTTTAAATGCTTCAAATGACACTTTGTATTGAATGTATATCTTTTCTTTAGATATAGGACTTAGGTTTTCATAATATGTTTCTTTGAGTTTGCATTATAAGGTTCTTTGCTTTTGTAAATATATTATTCTGTTTCTTTGTGCAGTTTCCAGCGAGCGCAGAATAATATTACGGTATTCAGATTTTCCTTCCTTTATTTGAAGGTCTTTCTCCTGACTGCTTGAAGAATTCTTTTGTCATTGGAGTTGGAGTTTAAAGCATAAGACATTTTCTGCTACATTGCTTTTGGTATTCAAATGTTTTGGACAGTTTTCTTGTATTATTTTGGACATTATAGTGTGCAGAGTTTTTGATTCATCATCTTTTACTTGGAGAACTACAATTCTAAATTTATCTCTAAATTTCCATTCTTCAAGATTAATGACTCTTCTTTTTAAAGAGATAATGTGTTCTTTTAACATTATTGTTTTGTTCTTTTCTTCCAGATTGTCCTTTGCTTCAATATTCCAAATTCCATTTTTTTTCTTCTTTCAAGTGACTTACAAATCATGAAGACTTTCTATTTTGTCATTTATTTCTGTTGTGGAGAAATTTGTTTCTTATATTAATTCCATTCTGGGCAGCTAGGTGGCACAGTGGATAGAGCACAAGGCCTGGAGTCAGGAAGATCTGTGTTCAAATTCAGCCTCAGACACTTATTATCTGGGTGACCCTGACCAAGTCACTTAACCTTGTTTGCCTCAGTTTCCTCACCTTTAAAATGAACTGGAGAAATAATGGAAAACCATTCCAATATATTTGCCAAGAAAACCCCATATGTGGTCACAGTGAGTTGAATATAATTGAAAATTGAATGAACAACAACAATTAATTACCTTCTTACTTTTTCTCTTAAAATTTTCATTTCTCTTGGAATTATGAGTTCTCTATTTTATCAGTCATTGATTCAATTTCCTATGCATTGTAATATGTATTTGGAGAAGGTTTTAATATTTTAAATATTCTAGTACTCATCCTAATTTTAATATCCCCTCAATTAAATAATCTGCTTGTGTTCTAGATTTTTGATCAAAAGATTTCCTCTTGAAATTTTTCTTTGGTGGTTTTAGACTTTTGTCATTATTTCCCCCTGTAATTTCCATTCTGGTACCTCCTTCTTTGATAGTAGTTATAATCTCAGTACTGGACTCAAATGCTACCTCAGGATCTTTCCTAATAAGGGAATTTACATTTTACAAACCTTGGTACCTACCCCAACTAGTTTTCTGGGTGAGGAGTTGCCAAGCTTGTATTCCCTTCTATTTCCTTTAAGTCTAGTGCATCTATGCCCCTTGGCCTCCCCACCTTAATTCCTGTTTGTTCTTTAGTTTTCCCTTGGAAGAGGGTGGGGTACATGTTCCAGATTCACTATCTGAAGCCTTGGGGCTCCCTAAATTAGAAGCCACCTCAGTCAGAAGGAATCCTTACTTTTTCTTCCTTGGTTCCCCCTTGCCTTTTTTCACCTCCTCATGTCAGCGTCTGCTGCTTATAGCTGTAGAGTGGTGTATGTGCAGGGTGTGAGATGTAACAATGTCTTTGTATGTAGAGTTCTTAGAAGAGTTAGTGGGGAGTGGTGAATATGACCAGCCCTGTACCTTCTTGGGCATATGATCAGGAAGTATTTTATAGGTTATATTTTAAAATAGAAGCTATTAATCTGTGAGGCAAGCAAGGTTATCAAGAAAACAAAAGAACCAAGACATAACTAAAGACTAAGATTTGAATGGAAATTAATACTCAGTAGAAAAGAAGAAGGAAAAATGAATGAGTATTCCATAGAATAATAGAGTGGGAGGTTGTGCTAATATGGATAGAGGAGGTAAGGAACAAAGGGTGATTCTTCCCTGCCAAATCCATAAGAAAATAATGAAATAACTGCTTTAGTTTTTCATCAATGCAGGGTAGTAGAGTGTTGAGATGGGGTCAGGGGGACTAAAAGGGCAACTTAACACTCCCATAAAATGGAAGATGCATGTCTCTAGTAAGAGATAAGAATATCCTAATGGGTGCCTTCTTAGATAAATATGATAGTTATGTGATTACCTTCTCTGGAAATGTACTCTACCTTCATGAACAATACCCTACTCTAGGAGAAGTGAAATCTGACTTTCTAAGGACAACCCAGAGGGGTAGAAGGTAAACAGAACCAGAAATAGGATTACATGGCCTTAGAAATGGAGAAAGAACAGAATAAAGTCAGGCAGTAGAACTGAGCTTCATGACTTGCGGTACCTGGGGAGCTTCACTATATAAAATCTGCTTCTATCTGATATCACTTCCTTCATGAATTAATATTTTTCAGAGCAATGTATAACTAAAATTAGGGAGAGTTTCTAAGACCTCTGTAGGCAATAAAACAGAAGTAGGATAGAAAAGGGAACTCTGACTTAATATTCAGAAAATATGTAAAGGACAGAAAAAAAATGAAAAAAGGGCAAGAAACATAGTTTATTAATCAGAAAATAAAATTCAGAATGAGTTGGAAAAAAGATGAATAATAAGGATAAAGCAAAGGAAAACTTTCTAGAAGAGTATGGTAACGGCATGTAGGAAGTGATAACACTAATTACTTTCTTTGGTCAGGCAACATCTGAAGTATTGTGCTATTTTCAGATATCTGATTTAAGAAAAGTCATTGAAAAACTGGAGTGTTTAGAGGATGAAAATCGTAATGGTGTCTGGAAATCATGGCTTATGAGGAGGAGTTGAAGGACTTGAGGGATGTTTTGAGAATAAACAATGATAGTTTTCTTCAATTATTCCAAGGTGTACTATATGGAAAATTATGTTAGTTAAAAATTAAATTTATTCTCCCTGAATGTATTCTGCCCTAGATTATGTAAGTAGAAGCAATGGATAAAAGTTTCACAGAGATAGGTTTTGATTCAGCATAAGGGAAACAAATTTTTCTAACAATTCAAATTATTCCAAACCATTCCAGGTTTGCTCTAAAAGGTGATGTTTTCCAATGACTAATGATCTTTAAGCAGAGACTGGTTGACCACTTTTTGAGGAAATTATTGAAGAAATACCTACTGAAGTATCTGTGTTGGGATTGATGATTTCCAGCATTCCTTTCAATCTCCAGGATTCTACACACTCTTTTATTTGATCTAGGGGAAGCCTTCAGTCTAGCATGTAAAATTCAGAATTCAAGAAATTTCCCTTATTTTCTCACTTGTTTTCAGATATATAAACAAATGTCATATCTACTGAGTGTCTGCTGGTAGCAAGAGAAGGATACTAGAGAATGTAGGGAGATTAATTTAAAACCATTTATTATAGGAAGACTGAACTGACATAAAGTAGTATGACTTGAAAGAAATTTTTTTGTTATCTGTGTAAGCTACAGAGGAACCTGCTCATCATGGATACGATGCAGATAGACTAATTCCAAGATGTAGTTATAGTAATGTCTGGAATATGATGTAAGTAGCTATTACATAATTTTCTCCAATAAACACTGAATCACAAAATTTAAGGGAATCCCAGAATTCACCTAGTCCTACCTATACCCAAATTGGTATCTCCTCTACTACAAATGATCATTCAGATCATTTGTTTAGATGTGCCCAGACATAGAAAAAACACTATTTACTTTAACATCCCATTTCATTAAAGACCTGCAAATTCTATTACTGCCCTATAAATTTAGGATCCCTAGAATGAAGCCCTGATTTCTCTACCCTGGTTTTAACTCTGTGGAAAAAAATCCAACTGTTAGAAAATACAGTGTGAATAAGTATGTTAAGAAAGGATGAACAATTTCAATTTGTTTTAAGCTTCTGCTTAGTAACTGAATAGATTTATGCAAGTTGTTTTTCTGTCAAGAGATAAAAATTAATCAGTGAATTGCTAATTAATTTGTGGAATTATTAATTGTAACTAAGGTCACAGGACCACAAGAGGATCTCCCTGCGTAAAACAGGAGCGTCAGGCCCATAGGATTCTTTGGATACTCATTGGGAAATACTGTGATGGTAGCAAGTGGAGAGAAATGCTTTAATCACACTTTAATAAGGTACAGAGAGTACAGAAGCAAAGTGTATGTAGTGGTGGTACAGCAGTAGACAGTGTGCCAACAGGTAAAGAGGTAGTTGAGGAAGGCAGGCAGTGTAGGGAAGAAAATAGGGAGGAGAAGCACAGTGAGTCACTTAAGTAGCCATAGATCAGAACCGAATATATTTGAGCAGCATGGACTTGTAGCAGATGAAAGAGCACTTGGGGAGTTGAAATTTGGCTGTCTCTTTTTATAGGGTTTTAGTAGGAAATGAACTAACTCTTATCTATGCAGCGTTAAGGATACTTCATGAACATCATCTCAAAGCTATCAGAAACACCTTGGGTCTAATTCATTAGTATAACATTCTGCTGGTCTTAATGCAGATATATGGAGGTTATGAGTCTTACAGATCATGAGCAGTTAGTAAGGCCAAGAAACCTTTATAGTGAGGCCTACATGGCTTCTCCTGATTTAGCACATAGTCTTAGCATGTGACTTTAGTTAGTTTATGAGACAGTTTCCAGTGACTCCTATGCTCCCCTAATTTCTGAGACGGTTTGCTAGTAATAACTATGTTCTCTTACTTTATGAAACAGTCTGTAAATGACTTGCCATCTGACTTCCTACTACTGTTACTTTATACTAGCTACTTATAAACTTACTATACTAACTAAAAGGGGGAGGGTGATCTGAGGACCGGAACAAGATAGAATTTTAACACAAGCAGTATAAATTGGTAAACAACTACTAATGATGTATGTGTACCCCCAAGTTTGGTGAACAGCTACAAAATATATTTGTATGTTCCCCAAATTTGGTAAACTACTAACTGCTCACAATGTGCGTTTGTGACCCAACTCTTTTAAATAACTGATAAACACTTGTTGATGATGTTAGGAAACTTATACTTTCATTGTTAGCTTCTTCTCATCATAAGCTTAGAAAAAACACCAATAAAAACTTACATGCAATTTGTAAGCGCCCTTAGCCAGAACATTAAAAGCTCACTGGTGACCCCAGCCATCAATCCATTTTTGGGAAGCCCCAAGAAATGATTCATTTGTTCCACAAATTCAGAGATTTGATAATTCCACATAGAAACATCTATGCAGGAATATTAAAGTCCTGTAGCCCCACTGACATACTGCAAAAAGAAATATTACCTGGCATTTGTCTGTCCATCATTCTAATAGTCTACTAATCTTATTTATTACATTAGTCTAAATATTCTGGATGTCCTTGCTTTTATCTGATACTTACAGGAAGTCTTATCATGGGAGAGAGGCCATGTCTTTCCTAGACTCTTTATGTCTCAATAATGCATCTATCTGACCTCCCCAATTATGATGCTATGAAATCTGTTGGATTCCTTGCCTCTGCCCAAACGTGATGACTTGATGTAGATCATATATACATCGAAAATATCAGGCATTGAGCTACCTATCTATGAGTTTAAATCTTTCATAAATCTGAATTCAAATCACTGTCAGTTATTTCCTAGCTGTGTGATCATGGTCTAGTCACTTAACCCGTATTTGGCTCAGATTCTTTGACTGTCAAATGGGAATAATAATAGCACCTACCTTCTAGTGTTGTTAAAAGTATCAAATTAAATAATATTTGTAAAGTGCTTAGCACGGTACCTGGCACTTAATAGGAACTGAATAAGTACTTATTTCCTCAATCTCCCTCTTTGTATGATAGTGAAGTATAAAGAACATTGAATATGGAGTCAGCAGACTCCAGGGTCAAAATATATCTCTGCAGTTAACTGCCTGTGTAATTTTGGACAAATTATTCAAGCTCCCTCTTCCTCAGTTTCAGGAGAAGAGAATAAGTGCAGCCAGACTCAGCTTAATTTCCCTTGAACCATTCATTTTCAGATTGCTTCCAGTGTTCTGGTTAGAGAGGCAATGTGGCCATGGTAAATTATGTGACAGAACTGACAGGCAGACCTAGTTTGGAGTCTTACCTCTGCTAGTACTAGTGGGCTTTGTAAACCTATAAACGTTTCTTAAATGCTATGATTTAATTAATCAGATAATCATTCATTGAGCCCCTAGGATGTGCCAGGTACTGGGATAAATCATGGAGAAACAAAGAGATTAAAAATGATAAACAAATTAACAAAACAATCCTTGCCCTACAGGAACACATGATCTTAGAAGGGTGACAACATGCAAGCAACTATTTATGAATAGGATCTATACAAGACAAATTGGGTGTGATTTCAGAGGAAAGGCATTAGCTTTAAGGGATATCAGAAAATATTTCTTGTAGAATATGAGATTATTTTGAGATTTGAAAAAGTCTGGGAATCTGTGAGGCAGAAATAAGGACAGTGAAAATCCCAGGTATGGTGAACAATCAGTGAAAATGCTTAGAGCTAGGGGATGGAGAACTTTGTCAGAGGAAGTGTTGCGATTGTATTACATGCAACGTGTAGGGATGTAGGAAGGTACCAGATTACGAGGCACTTGGAAGGCCAGACAAAGGATAATAGACCCTATTTGGACCAAGAAGCCAAATAATGCTGCTAAACGTCTTCCCTATTCAGATGACCCTAAATCAGCCGATCTCCCTACACAAACACAATACATGAGTAAAAGTATATTAGGAAATAGTAATATCATTTGGTATTTATACCTCAGATCTGAGATCATTATCATTGTAAAACTCTTATCAAATATCATGATAATTTTATGATAAAGGCAAAGCAAGGGCTAAAATCCTCATTTTCTAGGTCAAGAAACAGAATGATCAAGTGACTTGACCAAGATCAAACAGCTAATAAGTGGGAAGAGCTGGAGTAAGAAAATTAACAATAATTTTATTATTTATTTATATTAATAATAATAATATATTTATTATTATATTATAAACATTTGTGTAGCATCTACCATATGCCAGATACTATACTAAGTGCTTTACAGTTGTTATGTGATTCTCACAACAATCTGGAAGGTAGGTTCTATTACAATCCCCATTTTACAGATAAGGAATCAGAGGGAAACAGATTTTGTTTCTTTTAAGTGACTTGTTCAGGGTTATACAGCAACTAAGGTTTGAGGTCAAAGTCGAACTTAGGTCTTCCTGACTCTCAGTTAATTGCTCTATGTGTTGCATAGGTCTTCTTACTCATGAATCTAGGCTTCTTTCTGTGATGCCATCTCCATAACCTCCCCCTTCTTCTACCTCCTCCTCATCTGAACTATTGTCTAAGTTTTTGACTAGGACCTGAAAGAATGTCATTGTGATTCTATCCCATAAGCAGTGGGTTCTTAATCATTTTTTATTTTTTCTGTGGTTCCCTTTGGCAGTCCAATAAAATTTATGGACCTCTTCTTAGAATGTTTTTTAAGAGCATAAAATAAAATATATAAGATTACAAAGAAAACCAATTATATTGAAGTATATTTCTCAGGATATTATTTCAAAAAAAATAAGTTCATGGATTTGAGTTCAAGAACATTATAAGGCAAGCTGGAACCTTTGAAATAACCCTGGACTTGGAGATGAGACCATAGTTAGAATCTCAGCTCCAAAACATATTATCTGTGTGAATATTGTCAAGACACTTAAAATCTATGTGCCTCAGTGTTTAAAATGAGGAAAATAATACTTACATGACATGCCTCAAGAGGTCATCACAAGGTCATGGAAAGCAGGGTGTTGTATAGAAATGAAAATTGACTTGAAATCAATAGATACCTGTATTTAAATGCTAAGTCTAATGTTTTCTAACTGTTTAACCCTGAGTAAGTCACTTAACCTATGTGAGTTTCACCTATAAAACAGGAATGCTACCTTCCTGATTGGGCAGTTAGGTGGTTCAACGGATAGAGAACCAGGCCTGGACTCAGAAAGATTCATCTTTGTAAATTCAAATGTGACCTCAGGCACGTAATAGTTGTGTGATTCTGGACAAGTCACTTAACCCTGTTTGCCTCTGTTTCCTCATCTATAAATGAGCTACAGAAGGAAATGACAAATCGCTCCAGTATCTTTGCCAAGAAAACCCCAAATGGGGTCATGAAGAGTTTGATATGACTGAAATAACTGAACAACAACAAAACCTTTCTGATTTGGTTATTGTGGAAAAAGAGAGTGCATGCATTACAAAGCATGAAGTACTATATCTATTTTTAAATCACATCTATTATTATCCCTTTTTATTACAGAGAGCTCAATTTCCCAAAATACCCTAAGATTTTTACTTAGATGAGGCGAAGCAGGGGGAGAGTTATGATATGCAGGAGTCTGAAGAATTCCACAGCTAATAAGTGGAAATTTGTATAGCCTGAGCAGAGGCAAGCAGTAGCACAGCGGATAGAGCACTGGGACTAGATTTGGGAAGACTTGAGTTCAGATCTGGACTTAGACACGTAGTAGCTTTGTGACCCTGGTCAAGTCACTCTTTTTGCCTCAGTTTTCTCAAATGTAAAATTGAAATAATGATAGCATTTATATCCTAGGATTGTGAGGATCAAGTGAGATAATATTTGTCAAGCATTTAGCACACACATGAACATAATAAATATTTGTTTGTTTCCTTCCTTCCTAATTGCATTTGAATTTCACCACAGTCCTGTGAGGTAGGTAGCACTGCTCTTATTATTTCCATTTTAAAAAGACAAGCAAAAAAGGAGAGTAAAAGTAATGTTCTTTGTGACTTCCTCCATTCTCTGAACAATGCTCTTTCAATCATAACCATATAGCTTCACAGTACGGGTATTTGGTGACTGATTGCCCAGCTCTGTCTTTGTGCAGCCCTGGGTAGGTTTGTCTGACTCCTGATACCCTACTGGTTTAAAGTAAAATGTGTCCTTAAAAAATAATTAATGCATTACCACATCATGCACTAGCAAGGATTTTCTCCCAGGTTCCTTCTAGAGCAAACATTCTATGATTCTGTGCAGAAGAGAGAGAAGACTTTGATCTCTGCATCATGAAATTAGTGCAGTTTTTGTCCATTTCTGTTAAGTAGGTGGCCATGGGGACCTTCTATTCCCATCCAGTTCCCTACTTGTCTGCTTCTTCCCCCGTAAGTACAATTTCATCTTCAAATCGCATTAGAGACAACTCCTTTTTTCTTTTTTTGTCTTTTTTATTTTAGACAAACATTAAAACTTAAATACACAAAAAGAAAAGAAAAATACATGAAGAACTTAAATATTGAAACTTAAATACAAAATAAGAAAAAAATGAAACATCATTTGCACAGAAGAACGTAAAAGAGGATTCAAAATACATAGAAAAAATTTTCATTTCAAGAAAGCTTATGTAATAAATGTCATGCATTGTGTTGAGAGCTGTCCATCTTTTCTTTACCTGCTTGTATGTTTTCCTTGTCCTCTGTTGTGTACATACATATATACATACACACACACATATGTGTGTATAAACATATACTTTCCCTAACAAATTCTATTCCTGATCTTTATTTTTATGTTTGTGCATATCTCTTGCCCTCCTATTACTTAACTTACCCTTGCTCCAAGGATCACTCCCTTATCATCCCATTCCCATAAATCTAAACATTCTTCCATACCCCACTTTGACCCATTCCCTCCCCCTCCCCTCTAGTACACCTTTCCTTATCCTCTCTCCCCTCCTTATCCCCTTAGCATTTTATTTCTTTCTAAATTTAGAAGATGGTTATATGTACCTATATCATATACGTATATGCACACATATGTGTGTATGTGTGTGTATTATTCCTTTGTGAACCTATTTCTGACAAAAGTAGTTTTTCAGAGCCCTCCTCCTCCATCCAGTTCCTCTGTAGATTCTTCCTCTTGCACCTTATTTGTGTAAGTTAATTACTCATTTTTCCTAAATGATTTTATTTTTTAAAGTCATATCATACTCAGGTCTATTCCAAGCTTTTTTTAAGAACTACCCAATTACTAACAACAATCTTAAACATTTGTTTTCCATTTTATATACACAAAAGGTAAACGGTTTATCCTTATTGAGGCCCTTGTAATTAGTCTTTGGTATATACCTTATTAATTTCTCTTGACTCTTCTATGTCAAATTTTCTATTAAATTTAGGTTTGTGTTTTTTTTTTTTTAAACACAGTCCTGAAAGTGTGAAAATTTATTAAATGTCTATTCTTTTTTCATTTAGGATTATGTTTAATTCTGCTGGGTATGATATTTTTGGCCAGAACCTCAGTTCTTTTTCTCTTTGATATATAGTGTTCTAAGACTTGCAGACTTTTAGTGTTACCACTACTAGGCCTCGTGGTACTGCATATTTAAATTGTTTTTTGTTTCTTGTTGCTCATAATATTTTATAATATTCCAGTGTGTTTTCCTTGTAGGATCCTTTTCAGGTAATGATTGCTGGATTTTTTCTATTTCTACTTTCTCCTCTTGTTATGATGCTTTGGGATAATTTTCTTTAATTACTTCTTATATTATTGTATCAGAATTCTTTTCTTTAATCATAGCTTTCAGGTAATCTGATTATTCTTATTTTTTCCCTTCTCAATCTGTTCTCCAGATCAGTTGTTTTTCTTATGAGATGTTTCACATTCTGTTCTATTTTTTCATTCTTTATATTTTGTTTTATTATTCTTGACCTGTTAGAAATTCAACAGCTTCCCCTTGCCCAATTCTGATTTTCAAGTAGTCATTTTCTTCTTTGAGATTCTGGTTCCCCTTTCTAATTGGTTGACTTTTTGAATAATCTTCTTGTTCTTGGATTGTTCCTTTTTTACTTTTTAGTTTTTCTTCAATCTATCTCATTTGATTTTTAAAGTCTTTTTAAAGTTCTTTTATGAATTCTTTTTGGGCAGGTGACCATTTGACATTACCCTTTGGAGGAAAAGAGGGTTTCTTTGTTTCAGTATCCTCCTCTGAAGAGGAACCATGGACTTCTCTATTTCCATAGTAACTTTGTATGGGAGGATTCTTTCTTCTTTGTATGTGCATATTTTTTTTTTATTTATAGTAATTTAGTTTTTGCAATCTAGTCTTAGGGTATTGTAAGGGCAAGAAAAGTAGGAGTCAAGAGGACCTAAGTTCAAATCTCACCTGAGACACTTGACACTCACTAGCTGTGTGACCTTGGGCAAGTCACTTAACCACAATTGTCTCATCCTGGGTCATCTCCAGTCATCCTGATGAATATCTGGTCACTAGATTCAAATGGTTATGGAGGAGAAGTGAGGCTGGTGACCTGCACAGCCTTCCCTCACTTAAAACAAAGTCAAGTGCATGTCATTATTTCTCTGATGGCATGGTCTTCTTTGGCAACAAAGGGTAAACACACACACTGTTATTTTAATATGATTGATTCAACTTTCCCTTCAAGTTAGCAACAAATAGTTTACACTCAGAGAAGAGTTCTGATTTGTTAGCATTAATTCTTTCGGTTTGGAGCAGAAAAGGAGTGGGCAGCTTTCAGAGATTTGGTGTACAGCACTGCATTTGTTCATCTGGGTCAGAACACTCTCAAACACCAAGACTGGTTTGATGAAAATGATGGGGACATTCAGAAGCCAATAAAAAAAAAAATTAGAACTCCACAGGATTTACCAGCAGGATAGCTCATCCACCTCTATGAAGGCAACATTTAATTCCATCAAAAACAAAGTAAAAGCAAAGTTCAGAAACATGCAGTATTCCTGGCTCAGTAAGAAGGCACATGAAATTCAGTTTTACACTGATAGTAACAATCCAAAACACTTTTATGATGCTCTGAGAGCTCTTTATGGACCAAATACCTATGGTGCATCACAACTACTCAGTGCTGATGGAGCCACATTGATTAGTGATAAAGACACGATCCTAGAGAGATGGGCTGAACACTTCCATAGTGTTCTCAACAGACCATTATCAATCAATGCTGAGGCCATTGACTGTTTACCTCAGGTTGAAGTCAATCCTTCTTTAGCTAAACTTCCAACTGAAGTTTGAAGGCTGTTAGACTCCTTTCATGTGACAGAACACCTGGTGCTGATTCTATTCCAGCTGAGATTTACAAGGTAGGGAAACCATTGCTCATACAAAAGCTGAGGGAAATTTTCCAGGTTATATGGCAAGAGAAGGTCATCCTCCAGGAGTTCAAGGATGGCTCCATTGTCCATCTCTACGAAGGTAAAGGGAATAGATTGTCCTGCGACAATCATGGGGTGGGGGGATCTCTTTCTTAGTCATTGCTGGCAAAATTCTTGCTAGAGTCTTCCTTAATAAGCTGATCCTTCACCTGGAAGATGATCATCTACTTGAGAGCCAGTGTGGCTTCAGAAAAGGCCAAGGAACAGTCGCTGTGGTGTTTGCTGCCCAACAACTCCAGAAAAAATGCCAGGAGCAGAATAGAGGTCTGTATACAACATTTGTAGATGTGACCAAGACCTTTGACACTGTCAGTCATGAGCGCTCATGGCAAATCATGTCAAAATTTGGTTGCTGAGAGAAGTTCATCAGTATTGTACGTCAATTGCATGATAGCATGTTTGCCTAGGTTCTGGATAGTGGGCAATGCTCCCATGCCTTCCCAGTCAATGGAGTAAAACAGGGCTGCATGCTTGCTCCCATGCTTTTTAGCATGATGGTTTCAGCCACGTTGCCCCTGCATCTCTGAAGCACAGCTAGGTCTGGTATTCCTTGTCAGCAGAGATTCCCTCAATCATCCCCTGCTCAGACCCCCCCACTCCCTTCACTGTTCCAGAGGTAAAAGTTCCTGTGGCTGAGGCTGAGGCAGCTTCCCAACCCAGCTAATCCCAGGGCTTGCCAGTTGTTGTTTAAATGGACTTAGCATAGAGGTGTTTACACTTCACTGGGGCCAAACTTCATACTAGGATTTTTCTTTAGATCTCTGAATGTCCCAAGAAGATCCTTGTTCTGCCCCTATTCTTATTTATTTTTACTGTTCTCTGTTTTCCCTGAGACACTATTTTGTCTCTTTTGTGGGAGAAAATCTTGAGAGCTTGAAATTTTCTGATTTACTCCATCTTCCTAGAATCCTTTCCTGGCTCCTTTTTTTTTTTTTTTCTATTTTGACATATGCAGGACATACATGTATTATGGAGCACTGATCTAGGTACCAGAACACTGAGTTTATTTTATACGGACTTAATTATGAAAATGTTGTCTCCCATGACAGAATTTAAGCTTCTTGAGGGTAAGGACTGTTTCTTTTATGTCTTTGTGTGCATTGTGACCCAACACAAAGTAGGCATGAATAAAATATTTGTCAATTGAGTGATAGTCTCACGTTTTCTCTTCTATCTATTTTACCTTGAGCAAGTGACTTTGCCTCTCTGACTCATTTTATTTTATTTTTTTCATCTGTAAAATGAGGCCACTGGATTAGATCATCTTTGAGCTCTGAAGTTCTAATGGCTTTAGTCCAAATAGCAGAATCACTGTTACCAAAAGCATAATGACTTAACCTCTTGAAATCTCAGTTTCTTCATCTCTGAAATGAATATGGAGAGGTGTAAGGAAATCCCATTTGTAAAATGGACTAGAGACCTACTTAAGGATATAAGCTCACTAAATACTTGTGATTATAGATTTAGAGCTCAAAAAGATTTTGTTAGTTATCTGGTCTTACTCCTTCACTTTTTAGTTGAGAAATTGAAGGTCCAGGGAAATGAAATATCTTCCCCAAAGTCATGAAGTGGTAGAACCAGGATTTTAACCCAGGTCCTTGTAATGGCAATTTAAATGGAAAGATCTTTCCCGGTCATTAATAGGTCCATGTGATCTGCCTGGGTCACATGGAAGTCTAAGTCACATGTGGTGGGAGGAGTTTGCTGAATGGGTGGAACAGGAAGGGTAGGACGGGAAGAGTAGAACAGGAAGAGATGAAACTGGAGCAGAACTAAGAGGAAGTTGGTCAGACTAATCAGAACTGGGAAGGACAGAGGAAGCTAGGATTGTGAGTATTTGTGGGAAGGCCTGGTAGTATGTATAGACTTCTTGGTTACTGTGATGGATTTCTTTGTTGCTATGATGGATTTGGTTTTCTGGTGTTGGTATTTGTCTTTCTGGTGTTTGAATAAATGTTTTTATTTTGTCTTTCATGTGGAGAGTCTATTATATTTTGTGATTCAAAACTGTGCCAGCATATTCATAGCTGCAGTAGGTCCTATGAATATGGCATTGGTTTCAGAATGCTTTCCCCTACTCACCATATTGTGACAGAATGGCTGAAATTAATCAGAATAGACTTTTCTTTAAAGAAATCCTACAGTAAATCCTTTAGGAGAGAAATGATCCATCTGTACTATATTTATTTGGAAAGCTCTGTGTTTCTTATAATAGTCTAAGATTTTCTGAAAACTGGACATGCCTGAAACATGTTATTACAAAAAACCCCTGAACTGACTATGTCTTTCTTCAGAGCAACCAGCAGATGGGAGCATTTCCTTGGAAATTGGCCAAATGGCAGAACTTTGGTTGAAATTTTCAAATCAAGTGTTGGGGAAGAGGGAGAAGAAGGAAGGAAGGAAGGAAGGAAGGAAGGAAGGAAGGAAGGAAGGAAGGAAGGAAGGAAGGAAGGAAGGAAGGAAGGAAGGAAGGAAGGAAAGAGGGAATGGAAGGAAGAAAGGAAGGGAAGGAAGGAAGGAAGGAAAGAAGGAAGGAAGGAAAGAAGGGAGGAAGGGAAGGAGTGAGAGATATCTTTAACAATATATCCGATGCTATCAGCAATCTGTACTCTTCTATTCAAACTGCATCTGTCCATCATTGACTCTTCTGAAGGAAGGGAAGCTACAGAGTTAGATACAAATAATGATGATAACTTCGGCTTTTTTCTTTTTTTAATATAATCTCCACGGCTTCTTTGGAGTCCTAAAAATCTTTTCATGGGGATGAATAATGCAATCAGTCTCCTTCAGCAATCAGGCCAGCTGAACACCAAGCCAGCATTTTCACCATTTCATCTGAATGGCTAATGCCTACCCACTGATGTGGCAGGAGAAAGAGCCTATCCTGGTTGGGTCTTGGCATCCCAAGCCCAGGGCTTTGGCCTGGGTTTCAAGATGATAATTAGATCCTCTGTTTCCCTAACCCCTTTTCCATCTCTTTCACTGTTTTTGTTACATGCAAGGTGTGGTGGTGGTGGGGGGGGGGGCAGGGGTTAGTTGAAGAGCGCAGTGGAATTACTGAATATTGTCCCATCTGTCGTTTTTATTATTTACATGTGTATATGTGTGTCTAGCTAGATTGAAACATCCTAATTACAATCAACTGCTTGCTGAAGCCTCTGGGTTGTAGGGCCAACTTGGAGCTCAGCAGCTCAGCTGAGTTTTTACCAGTGGCACATCAGATTAAAGCCAGCAACTCTGTACCAAGCTCTGCTGCTAAAGCATGATTACTCTGCCTGTTTCTACCTCCTCCTTGCTTTCCCATTCTACTCTGGCTAGAGAACCCATGGCTAGCCCTTAGATCTCTCTCTCTGGCTTTGTGACACCCTAGCAGGAGTCCAATTAGCTCAAGTAGTGTCAGGAAATTCTCAAAAAAAAATAAATCATCCAAACCTAAAAACTACCCTCTCAAACCCAAATTCATTTTAATTTACTTGAATAAAAATGTTAAAGAAGTGCCTACCATAGACCATATTTTAGTGACTATAGGTCTTCTGAAATTAGATAAGAGAGGCTGAGGCTCATTGATGATAAAATATAGGGGCTAGGTGGGGTAAGGTGTTGTCCTAGGGCACACCCCTAAACAATTATTTTCAGCTTTTGCCTTCCCTTCCCCCAACACAGGTCAGTAAAGAATACCCTTTTCTGGCATCCCTGACTTGTTTGACAGGAATCTGATTTTAATTGTATTTGTTTAAAAGTTGCCTATATATGCAATGCCCTTGATATGGAGTTTGAAAGCAACCATAGTAGTTTTCACCAAATTATTTGTCTTCTTTTTCTTTTCTTTTCCTTGGTACAGTAAAGAGTTTTCTCTTATTTTTTTCTTTTCTTCTTTTCATGTTTATTTATTTTTAGTTTTCAACATTCATTTCCACAAAATTTTGAGTTCCAAATTTTCTCCCCATCTCTCCCCTCCCCCCACCCCATAATGCCTTGCATTCTGATTACCCCTTCCCTCAATATGCCCTCCCTTCTATCAGACCCCTCCCTTCCCTTATCCCCATCTTCTCTCTTTTTTTGTAGGGTAAGATAGATTTCTATACCCCATTACCTATATTTTTCACTGTATCCTTGGAGTTAGGCCCACCTGGATATGTAATATATAAAGCATGAGGTGTTTTAGGGTTTTTTGGAGGGGGCACCTGAAGCCAAGAACCAAGATGTCATTTTAAATAATTAAACACGCCATGATTGAGAATATTAAATTCCTCACATATCTGAGAAAAATGGTGATGAAGAGTTATCTTTTAGGCTGACAGTAAAGTTTTGCACAGCTCAAGATTCACTGATGTAGAGCTGACCCTGGGCTCTGAAGGTCAGGTCAATAGAACTTGAGCAGGTCCTATTAACTGGAAACATTTCCAATATGACTTAGATTAGGACTATGCAACTCTCCTCAGAGGACTCATTCCCTAAGGACCCACTTAATAAAATTCAGTCAGATTCATGACAATTCATTTGTTTAGCCAAATCAATACACAAAGACCTTCTACTAAGGCTTAAGAAAGGTATTGGTAACGTGTTTCAATCCTGGAACACTTTGTTTAAAATTCTTTTAACCAGTGGTGAGAATGTATATGGGGTGGAGTTAGTGAAAGCTCTGTAGAGAGAGAGAGCTACAGAGACTCTTGATCCCTGTGCTGAAAGAACCACCTATGTATTTTCAGATTCACTTTGAGGAGTGATCTGTGGAAAGAAAAAAAAAATGTTTTGAGAAGGGGTAAATACATAGAAGAACTGGTGCCTCCAGTTTGCTTCTGAAGAGACTTTGTAGAATTTTCCCTTAGGTGAGACCAGGATCTCTTTGATTGAAAAAGATCTGATTCCTCTCATTTAGAGAGTTCATTCATTCTTATATATTTTTGGTATATTCTAATCTGTAGAATTTCTCCAGTCTCTCTTTATTAACAGTGGGTTTACTCACAATTCATTCCTGGTGTTTGTCTTTTACATAAGTAGCATTTGTTGGTAAAAAAGATATGCTGGTTGATATAAATATGAAGTAAAATCTCCCTTAATGGAGAGTGACTAAGAAGTAGCTTGAACCTAAAATCCATGATGCTGGACTAGCAATATCCAGGGAAGCAAAGATATAATTGTAATCTAATAACCCTTTCTCAGAGGAGAACAGAGCTGCCAGACTCATAACCCCATCTTTTCTGCTCCTATCTAGACTGGAATCAAAGTCTCTCTAGAGGAGGGGTGAGGGAATCCAGAAATATCTGTCCATGCCTCCCCATGGACCACATTTAAGAATTCTTGGGAACACAGATATCTTACATGGACCACACACAACCTACACGTGGATGAAAGGAGTGACCTCACAGATAAAACCACTGCTCCTTGACATATTTATACTCATGTGGATCTTTCCTCACATGCTTAGTAAGTGTATAACCTTCAGCAAAATGTTTAATCTTCTATGGCCTCAATTTCATCATCTGTAAAATAAAGAGATTGAATTATATGGCCTAGATCAAAAGGTATACATAATTTAATAAATATTTGGGGACAGCTTTAAATTGTTTTCCCAAAGAGATATACTAATTCATAGGTATATCAACAATGCACCAGTGTGTCTGTCTTCCTACAACTCCTTCCTCATTTTTCATCCTCTTTTTTGTCATCTTTGCTAATCTGATGGCTGTCGGGAAAAAGCTCTGAGTTATTTTAATTTGTATTTCTCCTATTAGTGATTTGGAACATTCTTTTATATTACTATTAAAAGCTTACATTTTTCTGTTGAATACTCCCTTTTTGTTTCCTTTGATTATAACTACTGGACAAATCAAATCGATTAGAGAAAAATGTATTTATTAAGCACTTTGTGCCAGGCACTGTGCCAAACACTGAGAATACAAAGAAAGATAAAAATAATTCCAGCCCTTAAACCATGTACATTCTAATGCCAGATAGCCAACAGACAGATTACTAGGCACATAGAAGATATTTTCAGAGTATATGGGAGATGATCTCAAAGGGCAAGAGTGTCTGGAAAGTCCTGTAGAAATGTACTTGAGCTTACTGAAGTATACTAGTGAAATAAGAAAAAGGGGATGAGGGGAAAAGGCTTTCTGTGCATGGGGAGAATGAATGCAAAATCATGAAGATGGTTGATGGAGAAGTCTATGTGGAAAACAACAGTACCTAGTGGAACTCTGGACCTAGAGGACATGAAGGGGAGCAAAATGTAAGAAAATTGAAAGGTAGGAAAGGGACAGGTTATGAAGAACTTTTAAATGTCAAATAGAGAATTTTATATTTGATCCTGGAGATAATAGTGAAACACTAGAATTTGAGTGGGAGTAGGAAGGAGAGGTGGGCAATCCTACACAATTGAAAAATCACTTTGGTAGCTGAGTGGAGGATGTATCAGAGAGGATTAAGAGGAGACCTGAGGCAGGTTAATCAATTAGAAGGTTATTGCTACAGTGATGAGAACTAGGATGTTGATTGTGTGAGTAGAGAATAGAGTATGTATAAGGGATATGTTGTGAAGCTAGAGAATGATAAGAACATAAATGATTCCTTTTCCTGACTGTTCCTATCAAATCTCTGTATATCAACTATATCAGACCTTTCTCAAAGATACTTGCTGCAAATATCTCTCAGTTAATTTTTATTCTTGTATTTCTAGCTATATTAATTTTGTTCTTACAAAAGCCTTTAAACTTTATGTAATTGAAAGTGCTTATGAATGGAGCCCTAGACTTGGAATCAAGGACTGAATTTAAATCTTGCATCACTTACTTGCTAGCTATGTGTCATTGGTCAAGTCTCTAAACTTCTTGTAAGTTCGGTTTTCTTCTCTGTGAATGATGATAATAATATCAAACTCACAGAGTTGTTGGGAGGATCATATAAGACAGTACACTCGAAGTATCTTGCAAAGATTAAAGAGGCATTTAAATATTAGCTATTATTATTACTTCAAGACTGTTATATTTTGCCTGACTTTTCTTCAGATTAAATGCCTTTAGTTCATTCAGCCAATTTACCTGTGTCAGTGTATAATGGTAATTTGAGGTTAATAGTGGGTGGGGGAAAGAGTTAAAGATCTTCCCTGTCCATTTATAGGCCTCATCACCTTTTGTTAATTTCTATTGAGGCACTAGGTCAGATGGTCCTGCCCTTCATCTCTGAGAAGTATATAAATACTGAGGTGAGGTTATTTTTGGGGTTTAGTTTTTGGAAGAAGGTTTGTTTGGCAGACAAGACTCTGGGTAGCTGCTAAGGAGCCCCTGGCTTTGAAAACTCAGATGTTGGTGTTTTTCTCTGTGGTAACAATGGATGTATTGCTTGTGGTCAGACAGTTGGAAGCCCTGTCTGTTGATCTTTATTTCTCTGTTTATATTTTCTCTGAAGTTCAGGGTGCTGAGTTTTTCCCCTGAACTAAGTGAATGATACATGTGCTTGATTAAAGTAGATTGCTGACTCCTCAAAAGTTGCTTTCCTTTTAGAAAAGCAGGTCAAAGAACTTGTACAACAGGCCCTCCTGTGTATGCCAGGGTTCTTACTATTACACAGTGCTACTATGTTCCATGCCATTCCTAGTACAAGACTCTATCTCTTAGCTCAGGGAATTATTTCCTGGCTGTTCTCTCGACACTTTTGCCTCCCAGCTAAAATCCCACCTTCTACACAAAGCCTTTCCTGCCTTCCCCCTGAGACTATTCCCTTTTTAGCCTGTGTATATCTTGATTGTACATAACTGTTTGCGTGTTGTCTACCTCATTAGATGGTTAGCTCCTATTTTTGCCTTTCTTTGCTCAACACAGGGTTTGCCACATAATAGGCATTTAGCTTGTTGTTGAATTGATTCAAGTCCCTTTCAACACTCTCCATCCTATGAACACCCTTTGCACACTCTCCATATTATCAATTTCCTTGCTAATCTATAGGATTCAGAACTGAGCACAATACTTCAGATTTGGTGTGTTTACAGCAGAGTATACAACTGTCATCTCCTTATTCCTGAAATCTGCACCTCTCTTTATTAAACTCAATTATCCCAATATGGCCTAGGCCAAAAGGTATATATACTTTAATGAATATCTGAACAGTTTCAAATTGTTTTTCTAAAGTGATGGACTAACAATTTTTAACATTAGGTTTTTTTTAAATTTTGAGTTCTAAATTATATCTTTTCCTCCCTTTTTCCAATCCCCCCTCCCTGAGATGGTAAGCAATCAGATATGGATTCTACATGTGTAATCTTAATGAGATATTTGTAAATTACTTTGCAAATGTTAAAGTGCTGTAGAATTATTACCTATTATTACTATTTTGTTGGTTCTTTAATTTATATTGTGGTAGTCATAGTATGTAGTCTTTTCCTGGACGTCATATTATATGTGTATATATGTATATACATACATATATGGGCATGTGCATGTACACATACATACATGCATGCCATAAATATGTGCATGCATATGTGCAATATGCTCTGCATGGTTATCATATGCATATATGTATGCAATACACCTGTGCACAGATGTATACCTATATAGATGTACATCACATTATCTCTCTATGTGTGCATATATGTGCATATATGCATGTGATCTGTATGCACATGCATATTCACATATATGCACTTCATGCCGATCATGTGTGTCCACACACATATGTATGCAACACACATGTACACAGACCTATACATGTATAAACACACTAAATATGTGCATGCATGTGTGTGCACATGTGTACACACATGTGTGATATATACATGTGCAAATGTGTACACATTAAAATATGTATGTATTGCATGTTTGCATAAAAGTGGTACAAAAATATTATGTTAGACATGGAATAAGATGGCAGGTTAATTATTCTATGTTTCACCATGGAGAATTATGTTTAGAACTCTTATAATTAGCTCTGAATGATGACAAATACTTGGATTTTGAATAGTGACTAGTACTGAGTACTAATACTCAGAAGGGACCCTCCCACAGGCCTAGCTAGAAGTATAAAATTATAAACTCTCACCCAAATTAGTGGAGTGCATTCCTTTAGAATTTAAGATCTGAGAGGTTTGAAGACTTGGCCACCAGAGGGAGAAATTGGCCAACTTTTGCCCTAAAAAGAGTTTAGAAAACCTGTTTTCTTAGGTATAGATTCATTCTTTAGGCCTGGGAGTCTTGCACTGAGGTAGGCCCTTCAACAATCCTGATTCCTAGCTCAGGTCCAGAATAAGGGGAAAGGGGAAGAAATCTGAGGGAGAGTAAGCACTGGCAAGGGTTCAGGCATTTATAGTTAGACATAGCCTATCATAACTGAGTCGCCAATAGTTCTGTAAAGTCGACATCCAGAAGTTTGGATATGAGTAGGGCAGACGGTTGATTGGCAGCATGGTGGAAAACTGGATTCAAATCCTGGCTCTTTTTTTTTGGTACTTATACAGATGAGGCCAATCATTTCCCCCTCTAGAACACGACTTCTTCATCTTTAAAATGAAAGGTTTGGGGTTAGATGCTCCCTTAAAGCTCTGACTTTGCAGGATTACTTGAGTCTATCCTGATATATGTTCAGAGTTTCTCTCCCATTAGAATGTATTTCTTGAAGTCTGGGACTCTTTCACTTATGTGTTTATATCTCAGCACTTAGCGCAATGTTTGCCACATCATGTTTAACAAATTCTTACTAACTGATTGTATGTTAGTGGTCCTGCCATCTCTCCTCTGCTGGCTTTTTATCTCGTTATCTGCTTAATATCTGCTGCATCTTAGTCTTAATAGTTTTGAATTTACCCAAGCTAGTATGACTGCCTGTCCTGAAAAAAAAGTCTTTGCTACTTTTTTCCCATTAGAAATTTGGTACTTTTGACCCTGAAAAATTTCTGTAAGAGAAAAGCCACCACAAGAGAAAAGCTTCAGATTGGAGAGCTCCAATGAACCTTAGAGGTCATCTAGTCCAAATTTCTTACTTGGCAGATGAAGAAATTGAGCTGAAATGAACGATCAGAGTTTGCAACACTAGTAAGAGGCAAACACCCAAGTCTTTGGCTTCCAATTTAGCACTCTTGACCCAGTATCACACTGTTTCTTGTTTGATCTTAGCTTAGAAAAATGTCAAGAACACAGGAAAGTTGTTCACCCACAGAAGTATGGGGAGGGTCAGGGATGAAAGAGGTTCTCTCAGTTTGATTTTGAAAGGAAATCAGGACACAGGGAGGAACTTCTCCAGCTACATAATAGACATTTAAATACTTGAAGACATAAATCATCAGATTTTCCCCAAATCTCTTCTTCCATAAGTTATGTTTTTTAGTTTCTTCAATCCATCTTCATATGGAATGGTTTTAAGGCTCCCTCCTCATCTTTTTAGCACACCAATAATGTCTTTCCTAAAATGTGCTTCCAGACATCATGTTTCTATTAAGGTACCTTAGAGATGCAACCTAGCATAGTGGAGAGAAGGCTGGGTTTGGAGTTGGCAAGGCCTAAATTCAAGTCCAGATTCTGATGTATAATGGCTATGTTTGTGAGTCTGGCCAGGCCCTCAGTGCCTCAGGAAGCTTTCTAAGATTAGAAATGGCAGAACGATTGCCAGTTTGCATTGGTATCAGAATTTTCCTCATGAGGAGGTTGCTAAAGCAATGAAACAATAGAGCTGGACAAAAAAGAAAAACACAGTCTAAGAGTGCATTAACCCTCTTGGCCAGCCTAACACACTGTTGCAAGAGTTAGGCATCACATAATAGAAAGAGCACTGGTCTTGGCCTCCAAAGACCTGGGTTCAAATGCTGAATCAGATACCTACTTGCTGTATGAATCAAGTGACTCTATGCAAGTCAATCAACCTCTCATCTGCAGAATGGGGACAGCAGTATTTCAAAAAAAAACTGTTATGTGGAAAATGCTTTGCCAACCCTGAAGTGTCATAGAAATAGGAGCTGTCATTGTCAACTCATAATGAGCGTACAATCCACTAAAACCCCCAAGTCATTGTCAAGCCTGTGCGGGTTTCTGGCTTGATAAGCATGCATCTCTATCTAATGGCCAGTCTGTCACTCGAACTGTAATAGAAATCACCTGCTACTCAAATTATCATTAAACAAATTGACAGCAAATAGCTGGGTTTCCCAGTGTCAATGCCGCCTGCATGCCCGCCTGCCAGACTTCCTGAACCAAATGGAGGAGAAAAAATAATAATAAAAACAAGCCCTTGCACACAGCTCAGATCAGCATGATTCCCAGGACAGGAGAAAATATTTGCAGCTGTTGATCACATAAAACTCATCCTCTTGTTCTCTAGGAACACAGAAGCCCACAACTCCGTTTCATTCCCCAGAGGTCCTCTATCTTGTGTTTATTTCCAGAGGCAATGTGGAATAGTGGTAAGTAGATTGGATCTGTGCTTAGAGGACTTGAGTTCGAATTTTATTTCTAATAATTACCGATTATATGACCCTTGGCAAGTCACTTAACATCTGTGATTCTCAGTTTCCTTCTTTGGAAAGATTTGGTATTACTTGTCTTATCTGTAGCACAGAAGTTTAGAGAGGCTCCAGTGAAGAAATATCAAAAATCCTACATAGATGTGAATTCTGAATTTTGTTGTTTCATAAAACCAAATTAATGAGTACATGTATGAAGGTGTTTGTATTTGTTTAAATTGAGGCAGTTTGGTAGAAATGAAAACATGCTTGGACTCAGAGCCTTAAGAATGGATATAAGCATCCCAGCGTTGGCTATAGTGATTACTAGCTATGTGACCTTGGGATAATCCCACAACTCCTCTGAGTCTCAGTTTTCCCATCTGTAAAATGTGAGGAGAAATCACTTCACTACGTCCCTAACAGTTCTGTTCTGAAGAAGGTGTTTTGTAAACCTTAAATTACAAAGGAAACTTGGATAATTATTTTATTTTATTTTTTTTGGCAAACACTTTGAACTCCGTTTTCTTTGAAAATCTTTTCTTCTCCGTGTAGCATGAATGCTGAAATAACTATGTGGGCAAAGTATAGGTGAATTCAAGGAAGAAGGAAGCAACTTAGGAGTGAAACATAGTCAGCTGTATTTTATGGAAATGTACCTTAACAAATTCGTCTAAATAGGGAACAAAATCTGTTATCTTCCCTAGGTTTTCATAGCTCTTATTCTATGAAGTAAATGTTTATTTGTACTTGTTTTAAGTGAAGCATCCTAGGTGGAACAATGGATAGAGTGCCACACCTGGGGTCAGGAAGATTCTTATTCCTGAGTTCAAATCTCGTATCAGACATTTGCTAGCTGTGTGACCCAGGGCAAGTCATTTAGCCTCACTTTCCTTGTCTTTAAAATGAGCTGGAGAAGGAAAAAAAAGACATAAAGAGACACAACTGAAAAATGACTGAACACCACCAAAAGAATCCTTGTGAAATAGAAGAAACATTGGATTTAGAGCCCAGAAGATTGAAGTTCTAGGCTCTTGTGCTCATTAGCTGTGCTTTCTTGGACAAGTCCCTGAGCCTGTCTGGGTCTGATTTGAACTTCTAAATCATGCGTTTGAGATGTTGTGGATGTTGGGATATTCAAGTAAGTATAGATGATGTCATTTCAATTCTGAGATCCCAAACTGATTACCTATAAGGTGACCCATTCCAAAGGTCCCAGCATATAGTTTAGAGATTTGTTTTTCAATGGGACATCTTGTACCATTACTGTTGTTTATACCCTGTGGGCATGGATGTCAATAAGGCAGAAGGCGGAATATCCTCAGGGTGTAGATTTTCATATTTTTGATGGGAAAAAGTTGGGAGAAAATAAAATTGATGGAAGCAGACCTGAAGAGGGCTAACTCAGACACAGAGGAATCTCCCATGTATTTTAAAAGGAACTTTTCTATTTTTATTTTGAGAAATCTCAGAGGCTACTTCCAATCATTTGTGTAATGGGAAGGAGAGGGAGAAGAGTTGAAGGAGATAGTTGACCCTAGGCAATACTCAGAGACTTACTCCTCTCCAGTGATTATTACAGACTCATAAGTTTTCCATGAGTCTTAGGGAGAAAGGAGATGAGGTGGTTTTATGCCCTTGAGAATGCCTGAAGGCCTCTGCTTCTGTTTCTCTCCATTTTTTCCACTGTCCAGGAAAGTGCAGATGAAGGGCAAGTGAGCTGTGACATGGAGTGTTTTGTTGGTTTGGCTAAGCTATAGGGTCATAAAGGTAAGTCTGACAAGAGAATTCAGTGAAACAAATAGCCCAAAACTCCCACCCACCACCATAGACAGGTTCAGAGGCACAGCCTTAGGGGATTCTGGTCTGCATTGGTAAGAAACTGGGGGAGCTAGACTAGCCAATTGAACAGATAGTGGGGATAGGAAAGTAAATGTAGGGCATGTAATGAAATTAGGGTCTTTTTGGTTGGTGTCCAAAGACATGGAGTTCAAATGTTTGAGTGTGGTAAAACAAAACAGGGACATTTTAACTGAGTAGACACCTGTAAATCAGCGGAGATTTCTACAGTCCCCAAACTGGAAATAATTTCCTTCTTGTTATTCTATTTACCTCATTGGACAGTGATGAGGAAGTAGCTTTGGGGCATTGGAAAATGCAAAGTGTTATAAAATGAACTTTGTCCTTAAAAAAAAAAAAAATTAGTGATTTTTCCCCTCCATTTATTCCAGAGAGGTTTTCTTCTCTGCCTGCCCCACCTCTCCAGCCCTGCAGTCAAAGCAAGGTGCATGTATGAGGTTAATTGCGCATGAAGTCTTTGACCCTGCCTTGATAATCCTTCACTGGGAAAAGAAATGGCTTAATAAATGGCTTTGCCTGCCTTCCTTCCTTCCTTCCTTCCTTCCTTCCTTCCTTCCTTCCTTCCTTGCCTTTCCTTTCTTCCTCCTTTCCTTCTTTCCTTCCTTTCTCCTTCCTTCTTTCTTTCCTTTCTTCTTTCCTTTTCTTTCTCTCTCTCCCCCTTCCTTTCTTTGCCCCTCTCTAGCCCTCCTTCCCTCTCCCCTCTTGACCTTCATCCCTTTCTTCCTCTTATCCCCTTACCTTTCCTCTTCCCCACTCCCTCCTTATAGGAAACTACGTGGAGGAGTCAATAGAGCTCTGCACCTGGCATCAGGAAGACTTGAATTCACATCTGGCCAGAGACATTTATTAGCTATATGATATGACCCTGGGTAAATCACTTAATCTCTGCGTGTCTCGTTTTCCCCAACTCTAAAATGAATATAATAGTGGTAATCTCTCTCTCAATTCAAACATGCACAATTTCCTATAGCATGGAGAGGTTAAGTAACTTGTCCATTGACAAACAGCTATCACAACTGTTAATTGTCAAAAGCAGGATTTTAGCCTAGGTGATTCTGATCCTAAGTCTTGCCCCTTAGCCTCTATACAATTCTCTCAGTTTGGTAATCTATAAAAATGGGATAACGATGATAACTGCATTATTTGAATCACAGAATGGATGTGGAGAAAGTGTTGTGCCACCCTTAAAGGGCTCTAGGATTGTGTATCTTTCTCTGTTCTGAGAAGATGCCCTTTTTCTCCTGGCATTTCCAGCTTTCCCTATCAGCTGAGTAGTTCAACACCCTCTATCCTTGCAGGCGTGCCTGCTGGTTACAAAGGGGCACTTGATGCTAATGAAAGATCTTTAACAGCCTTATGTAACTCTCTTCATTGGCTGAACTAAGGTCTCTGATTTGGAAATCATGTTTTATCTAAGGGGAGCTCTTAAGTCTAAGGAAGAAAAGGGAGGGGTGGTGGAATAAAGAAAAGGGAAGTCATGGATAATAGGCCAGCTAGCTCCAGAGGGACTGGGCCAGCCACAGTGCCTAATTAGCAGCACTTTGCAGGCAACACGCAGAAGAGCTCTCAGAAGGAGCCATTCTAAATGTGGCTCTGGAAGCTGTTGCTGTTGCCAAAGAGCCAAATCAGAGGAGGATGGTGAATATGTAACGTGGGAATTGTTTTAATTTTTAATGGAATAATTCCTATTTTCCTCCATTTGCATTCTCTTTGGATGCCTCACCATAGCTCTGTGTTCTCAAAAAAAAAAAAAAAAACAAAACCACCTCCAGAAGAAAGGTGTTTTTGGTCTTATCATTGTGGGAGATAGTAAATGATGTCTAGATTTGGAGGAAATCTCAGAGATCATCTTGTTCAGGACTTTTTAACCTGGGGTCAGTGGACAAAGAGTCCAAGGACAGATTTTTTTGTGGGGGGAAGGTCTAGGAATAAGGATGAAGAAATTTAAAAAAAGTTACGTCTGTTTTCACTGTTTAACTTAGGGATTCTTAACCTGGTGTTCAAATGGTTAAAAAATATTTTTTATAGCTGTATTTTAATATAATTGGTCTCCTTGGTAATACTATGCATTTTAAAAGATGCATAAAAAGATGCATTTAAAAGGACCTCTGAGAAGAGGTCCATAACCTTACCAGATTACCAGAGACCCCTTTTCCAGAGAGGGAAAATTATTTGCTCCCTCATTCTCAGACATTGTAGTTTTATGTGGCTTAATTTAGGTCACTAGTTAGATTCTTTCAGTTTCTTTTAGGTATATTTAGATATAATAGGTCATGGCTTAAGAAGCAATAGATTTGGGCTCTCATACAAGCTCTATGATTCATTATCTGCCTCTTTTGAGCTAGTCCCTTCATCTTTACTTGACTAGTCAGATGTATCTGGGAGCTGTGTGCCTGACTTTCCAACTCAACTTACTAAACTTTCCAACACACAGTTTTATAGACTGTAACTACATGATCCCTATGCCCATAAAGGGACCTGAAATGAAACAGTCTGATCACCAATTAAAAGCATTTATTGTCTGAGAAAAAGACTTGTAGGGGAGAGAAGATCCTATAAGGGAGCAAGAAGGGAGAGAGGGTTTTCACTTGTTCAAAGGGAGTGGGAAAAGTGTGAGATATTATATTTTCTAGAGGCTTTTTGGACAGGGAGTGGGGGTTAAAAGAGAGATTATATATAGATACAATAAGTCAGGCAGAAGTTTAGAAAGTTCTGAGCAAAGTTTTTGGTCTATAGCTTTTGCTCAAGATTGCCCTTGAGCTGATCAAAGCTAGTTCTAAGATTTAAAGCAGCTACAGATATCTCTAAAGTCAACTAGAGTTCACTCCCAGAGGATCACTGTTATGTCAAGCCTCTTTGGATTTCAGAAGACTTCCAGTTGGTTGGTTGTTGAGTAACTCCATTGTCTTGCTCCCTTGTGAAGAAGGAAAGTTCTGGCATATGGTATAGTCATCACAGAGTCCCATATTCACAAGACCAATTAACCAGTGTCTCTAGGAGCAATCTTAGGAACAATCAGAAAGTCTCATCAATAGAAGGCTGTCCATTACATGTGAGAATATTTAAATGAGAAGAATTCCTTCTCCCACTATATGTAAGCTATTGTATGGAGAAGACCTATGGAAGCTCCTGGAAGGACCCTACAGATTTTGAGAGTTTGTAACCTCCAGCTGATAAACCTTTTTTTTTAATGCCTACATAAATTGTACTAAGGTAGGAATCTTTGCTGGTGGGGGAGTAAGAATGTTTATATCAAATATAGATGCAGTAATAATAATAATGCTAAGCACATGGCTGTACTGTATAAAGGGATGGTCTTGAAGTCAAGAAAATTTTGGTTCAAATCTTGTCTCTCACCAGTTGGCAAAGTATTTTACCTCTCCTTGATTTCTAATTGTAGAATGGGTACCTATTCATCATAAGTAAATATTTATTAGAAGAATTAGATATATCTGTTAATATTAATTATTAATGTGGGAGAGAGGTTGTCAAGATTTTTATATGTTGTTGCTTTTGAAGGGTACAAGTACTTACGGGGTCCCTTCTACATGTTGACTGATACATATAAATCAGCTAATAGATATTTGTTGAGAATGGATATGGGGCATAGGGGACAATAAGGAGACTTCCTTAGAGAGAGACAGTTCCAACAAGAGGATTTTAGATAGGTTGAGTGGGACTAGATTAGGAAGGAATGCAAAGAAGGAATAAAAGAAGCATTCATACAGTGCCTATTATGTATTAGGAACTATTGTCCATGCTTTATGATTGTCTATTTGTCTTCATCACAGCCCTGAAAGATAGAGGCTATTTTTATTCACATTTTTACAGTTCAGGAAACTAAGGTGGATATAAATTAAATGAATTGCCCAATATTATACAACTAGTGTCAGAGATCAGATTTGAGCTCAGGTCTTCCTGACTCCAGGCCCATCGCTCAACTCAACTGGACCACCTAACTGCCTCTAAGAGTATGAAGCCCAGGCAGAGCAGAAAATTGCAGTAGTAAAAAGTAGAGGCCATGTCCAACAAGTATGCAATTACTAATAAATTACCCAAAATGCTATTTAATCATCATGGCTTATGTTATTATTGAAACTATTCCATGTACACAGTCCTTCCTCCATAATAACTCTGGGAGGAAGATCATATGAGTATTATTAACCTTGCTCTGATGCCTTTCCACCTTAAAGATTCCTCCAAGCCTGTGACCCATTCTGTGATTGATAAGTTCCTGCCTGAGGTCACTATTTCATGGAGATCTTAGGGCAAGTATGCCTGTTTCTCTTCTTGATCTACTCTTTACTCTCCAGATTTTTTCCATCTTTCTCCTCTCTGCCTCCACTGTGCAGCTTTCTTTAATGTATTGTTTTCCTCCTTTAGAATCTAAATTCCATTAGGATAAGGGTTGTCTTTTATTTTATTGCTTGTATTTGTATTCCCAATGCTTACCACTGCATCTGCCACATGATAAGTGCTTAATAAAGGGACTCTGTCTCTGTCTGGTTCTGTCTCTCTTTACTTGTATCTGTCTTTGTTTCTCTGCCTTTTCCTGTCTGTTTGTCTCTGTTTGTCTCCACTCAGAAAGGTAAAATGACTTGCTTATAGAAAATAAGTGATATATTAGCAAGGAGATTACAGTAATACATCACAAATGACCAGGTGGAACTTACACCAGGAGTGTAGGACTGGTTCAATAGTAGGAAAACTATCGCATAATTGACCATATCAATAACAAAAACAACAAAAATCATATGATTAGCTTAATAAATGCAGAAAGAGCTGTTGACAAAATACAGCACTCTTTCTTGTTAAGAATAGAAGGTATAGGAATGAATGGAGCTTCATGATGATGGTAGATGATAAGTAGTATGTATCTAAAACCATTGGCAAATGTCATCTGTAATGGGGATAAGCAAGAAGCCTTCCCAATAAGATCAGGAGTGAAGCAAAGATGACCATTATCACCACTATTATTTAATATTGTACTAGAAATGTTAGCTATAACAATAAGAAAAGAAAAAAGAAATTGAGAGAATTAGAATAGGCTAAGAAGAACCAAAAGTATTCCTCTTTGCAGACAATATGAAAGTATTCTTAGAGAATCCTAGAGAATCAACTAAAAGACAAGTGGAAATTAACAATTTCATCAAAGTTATAGTATATACATACATATATATATATATATAATTTATACTTCCCATATAAATCATCAACAGGAAGAGATAGAAGGAGAAATTTCATTAAAATAACTGTAATATAAAATATTTGATAGTTTCCCTCCCAAGACAAATCCAAGAATTATGTGAACACAATTACAAAATACTTTTCAAAGAAATAAAGATAGATCTAAACTACTGGAAAAATATTAATTGCTTGTGGGTAGGCCAAGCCAATATAATAAAAATGACAATTCTACCTAAATTAATTTACTTATTCAGTGTCATACCAATCAATCTGCCAACAATTATTTTATAAAGCTAGAAAAATAATAAAATTCATCTGGAAGAACAAAAAGTCAAGAATATCAAATGAATCAAAAAAAAAAAATGTGAAGGAAGGCAGCCTAGCAGTCTCAGACCTCAAACTATATTACATAGTGGTAATCATCAAAATGATCTGGTACTGGCTAAAAACAGAGTGGTGAATCAGGGGAATAGACTAGTTATAAAATATGCAGTAGTAAATGAACATCATAATGTGGTGCTTGAGAGCCCAATGATCCAAGCTTTTGTGACAAGAATTCACTATTTGACAAAAATTGCTGGGAAAACTGGAAAGCTGTTTGGAAGAAACCAGGTATAGACCCACATCTCATACCATATACCAAGGTTAGGTCAAAATAGGTACATGATTTAGACATAAGGGGTGATACAAGCAAATTAAAGGAGCATAGAAAACTTTACCTGTCAAATCTATGGATAAGAGAAGAATCTATGACCAAACAAGAGCTAGAGACCATTATGGGATGTAAAATGGACAATATGATTCCATAAAATTTTAAAAGAAAGCAAAAAATTAAGAAAATTATTTTCGTAATGTGTCTGATATAAGTTTCATTTCTCAAATAGTAGAGAACTGACTCAAATTTATAAGAATACAGGTCATTTCTTAATTGATAAATAGCCAAAACATGAACATGGAGTTTTCAGAAGAGGAAATCAAAGCTATCTATAATAATATGAAAAAAGCTCTAAATTACTATTGATTAGAGAAATGCAAATTAAAACAACTCTAAGGTACTACCTCACACCTATCAGTTGAAGCTAATATAATAGAAGAGGAAAATGACATATATAGGAGGTAAGATGGAATAAGAAAGGGATACTGATGCACTTTTGATAGAGTTGTGAACTAATCTAACCTTTCTGTAGTTTGGAACTATGCCCAAAGGGCTATAAACTGTACATATTGACCCAGCAATACCACTAGTAGGTCTGTATCTCAAAGAGACCAAAGATAAAGGGAAAGGATTTGTAGATCCAAATATATTTATGGTAGCTCTTTTAGTGGTGGCAAAGGATTGGAAATTGAGGGGATGCCCATCAATTGGAGAATGACTGAACAAATTGTGGTATGTGATTGTGATTGAATACTATTGTGCTATAAGAGATGATTAGGAAGGTGGTTTCAGAAAAGAAAAGAAAACAAAACAAAACTGGGAACACTTATGTGAATTAGTACAAAGTAAAGTGAGCAGAACCAGAAGAACATTGTACACAGTAACAGCAGTATAGTTTGATGATCAACTGTGAATGACTTAGCTATTTGAAGCAATACAAATGATCAAAGACAATTCTGAAGGACTTAAGATGAAAAATGGTATCAAGCTCCAGAGAAAGAAATAATGGAGTCTAAATGCATATTGAAGTATATTTTTTTAAACTTCATTTTTTCTTGTTTTTTGTTGTTGTTTTAGAGGTTTTTTTTTTTTTTTTGCAATGTCAGTAATATGGAAATCAGTTTTTCTAATCATAAGCCAAGTGAGATTTTTTTTTTTTCTGGAGTTCAATTTCCTAGGCTCAGGCTAAATTGTAAATATCTGAAGGATTAATTACCTTTGAACCCTGCTAATTCACAGCTGTGCTGAGTCACATAGGTTTCATGCCTTCTAGCTGTGAGTCAATCAAGGGCTGAGTCTCTGTTATATATTCTGGGAGGCTGGCATTTTGCTTTGGGGGCTCACTCATGAGAAGAACCTTTTGATTCCCTGGACTAGACTCTCAGTAGCCATTTGTTAAGACCCTCATCTACTCAGATGTTGGTGCTTTACCAGTCTGGTGGTATATGTAGGTGGTTGTATTATTCTTTTTAGACAATTGGAGCCCTGTCTATTGAATTCTTTGTTGGATACTCACTTCTTTCTACTTATCTGTAAATAAAGTAAGATTGTTGACCCCTTTGAAGCTGTCTTTTCTTTAGAAAAGCAGATCAAAGAACCTGTGCTAGCAGAACCTTGTATACTAGTGTGGTTGCTAATACAGTTTTGCATGACTTCACATGCATAATCTGTATCAAATTGCTTGCCTTTTCTGTGGGGGGGAGGTTGGGAGAGGAGAGAATTTGAAACTCAAAATTTTTAAATGAAAGTTATTATTTTTTATTTTCCATCTAACTGAGGGAAAAAAAATCTGAGATAAAAAATACTATTAAAATAAATAAATTATAGGACTTGAACATGAAACCAGGTTTTCTTACCCTAAATGTGGTTCATTTTATCTGCATGATACTGCTTTTAATAAAAAACTAATTTAATCAACTATTCTTTTTAAAACATGTTTTATTTATGCCCTAAAGAGAACATTACTACCATTTTTCAATAACACCTATACAAAAACAGAACTATTGTGACAAAAAAGTAAAACTCTAAAGTCCAAAAGACTGAGTTCAAGTCCTCCGTTTGAAGAAAGCAACTTGTGTGACTTTGGATAAGCCACTTAACATACCTAAGCCTCAGTTTTCTTGGCTGAAAAAAAAAATAGAAAATTGGAAAGATGAATTTTACATTCTTTTTTATGTCTTGCTCTTTAATCCTGTATCGAGCATCCCTGGCAACATCTACTTCATTTCCTACCTGAGGCCTACCACCTCTCTTCTGAGAAGACAGAAATGTTTTGTTATGAGTCCTCTGGAATCCAGATTGGACATTGTAACGAGAAGAGTTCTGATTTAATTTATTGTTGATTTCCTTTATATTATTTAGGTCTTTGTGCATATTATTCTTGTTTCTATTTCTTTTGTTTTATGTCATACAAGTATTCCTTAGTTTCTCTGAATCCTTTATAATCCCCTTTAAATTGAAAATTTAATAATCAACAAATATATACATTGAAAACACAAAGAAGGAAGAAGATCTTATCATAAAGAGTAAGAATGTATCATTACGTTCTGAGACTACTGTTTCTTTCGGCATTTTCAAGTTAATGGATACTGACTTCGTTTTTGGGTTTTTGCTGCTATAAAAAGTTCTTTTTTTATACACAGAAACTTTTTTCTATGTGTTAATGGCCCCCTTGGTATATATGACTAGTAAGTACCAAATATACTATTTGTTGAGTCAAGGGAGATGAACATTTGCATAGTTTCAAATTAATTTGCAGATTGTTTGAACTATTTCACAGCTCCATCAGCTATTTATAATCATGCCTGCTTTTCTACAACCCCTCTAACATTGGTTATTGGCATCTTTTATTATCATAAATTTGCTGGGTATGTTGTGAAAATATCACTGTTTTTTAATTGCATTCTTTTCATTATTAATGATTTGAGGCATGTTTTTCACATGGTTGATTCACCTATCCATCAACAAACAGTTTCTTTTATGTGCTAGACACTTTGCTAGGCACTTGGCATAGAAATTATTTGTATTTCTTCTTCTGAAAAGAGTTTACTCATATTTTCTGACCACCTCTCTATTAGAAAATGGTTCTTGGTCTTATGATTTTGCATCAATTCCTTATTTATCTTGAATTTCAGACTTTTTATCAGCAACATTTGATATTTGGGGTAGCTAGGTGATGCAGTGCTGGGACCTGGAGTCAAGAAGACCTGAGTTCAAATTTAAACTCAGAGATTTACTTATATGTGTTACCTTGGGCAAGTAACTTAAACCACTATTTGTCTCAGCTTCCTCATTTGTAAAATGGGGGTAATAATAACACCTACCTCCTGGAGTGTTGTGAGGATCAAATAAGATAATAATTATAAAGTGTTTAGCACAGTGCCTAGAATATAGCAAACACTATATAAATGTTAGCTCTTATTATTATATTTGATTCAATAAGCTCCAATTATTCCTTCTCACATCCTTTATCTGTCCCTATGATCTTTTCTCACATAAATATTTCTATATGACATTATTTAACCGTGTATATGTTGTGTGTGTGTACATGTCTTTATGTATGTGTATATAACTCATCTCCCATTACAGAATAAGAGCCTAGAGAGGAGGAACAGTGCTTTCTGTGATCACTGTTAATGTTTCACATTCTTCAATGGATAAGGATCTGTCATAATGCACAATTCATGAGGGCAAGGCTATCATAGGACTGTGTATTTAGCCCTGAAAGTGCCTTAGAGGTCATCCCCTACTGCATCGTCAAGGCAATATTCATATCAGTGGTGGTGACTATGAATATGCTGATGTAGTTCTCTATCGCAAAGTATAATAGATTCTCCCTATAGGAGGCAGAGGAGAAACATCTATTCAGGTGCCAGAAAGCCAAATCCCAGAACCAGAAAACAAAATCTGTCATAGTAACCAAGAAGTCAATACAAGTTGTCAACTCAGTGGGCAAAGCCAGTCCCAAGACTCCCTCGCTGCTGGGACCTTCCCACAAACAAACACTCAGGAGCCTAAGCTCTGCCTGCCTGCCTGTGTGCTTCTTAGCTCTGCCTAGCCTAACTGCCTCCCAGCTCTTCTCTATCTTTCCTGTTCCATCCATTAGGCAAGCTCCTCCCACCACATGTAACTTAGGCTTCCATGTGATTTAAGCAGGTCACATGGGACTATTAATGAATGGGAAAGATTTTCCAGTTTAAATTACCATTACACCTACCACTTAATTTCACAAGTGAGAAACTGAGGCCCAGAGTTTTGACTTGCTCAAGATTACACAGGTTGTAAATAGCAGAGCTGGGTTCCCCTCCCTGTTCCAGTGTGTGTACAGGACTCTGCACATAGTAGATAATTTATAAATATTTGTTAAAATGTCATTTAAAAACCCAAGTATTTGTTGACTAAATTAATACGTTTTATTCATGTATGTATGTAAACGTCTCATTATCCTTGCACACCATAATAGATGGACATTATGAGATTTTGTGGGATAAACAAAACACAAAACAAAGTCCATCTTCCTATAGCTAAAGCCCGAAAATAAGTCTCTCTGTACTTAGTAGGGTTGATTCTTGGGCAAAAAACATGCTGTCCATTGCTGGCCCTGTACTCAAGCTTCTCTATTATGATAAACACTGCCATGTTTCTACTTTTCTGTTACAGCCTTCAATGGATGAATAAATGAGTATTTATTAGCTACATGCTACATGCATCATACTTTGCTAAGAGTTGAAGATATAAATAGTAAAAGCTCTCGAGAAGCTCCCATTTGAATGAGGGAAATGATCCAGAGAGATTTTAGTTTCAAGCTGGATGGAAAAGTTCCTTGGTTATTAGGGTATAGTAGTAGAGCAGGTGGTAATATATCTGGTTTAATAGCATTTCCACTAGTAAACATGTATTTGTTATTGATATTGAACCATTGGACAGTGTCCAAGACTGGTGGTGAGGGCTTTCTTTTCTGTCTTGAGTTAATTTAGCTATGGCACCAAAAGAAACAGTTGCTAGATTGAATCTCCATGTATTTGCTTCCCAGAAAGGTGACAATGGAGGCTGGGCTGCAAGCACAACTGGTGGATTTGGGGGATTTTGCCACTCTAAAGGCTTTGGGGCTTGCCTGCTTGGGGCTGGCAATTAGTCACTATTGGTATTGGTGGGGGCAAGGAGAGTGGACCTCTTCCTCAGTGATTCTATGACTTTGGACTGAGAGTAGGTTTAGTGGACTGGTGGTCACTTCTATCCCCAAAGTCTCTTTGGTTCAGGATCCTAAGCTCTCTTTATAGAGGTCTAAAGGGAAGTGATAGTTGGGTTGGCAAATCCAGGGTCAATTTCATTCACTGGAAGACGTTAGTGAAGGGTTAATTCCAATAACATCTAGAAATACACTGTTCTCAGGGGAATTCCCAATAAATGTAGATGCATTTAAAATTCTTGGATCTAAAAATAAAACAAAATGGTACATCAATTAACCAGATTTGTCATTCTATTGGTAATTGTTATTAATAGTTAAAAAAATACCATCAAGGCTATATTCCCTATCTCATTTATTTTTAAGACTGAGTTTGGAAACATTCACCCATTTTAGAGACTTGTGTAATTTGGGAGAATTATGCTCAATTACCATTAGTTCCTACCTCCATAAGCTATATTCATCATGTAGCAGCAGGTAATGGTTGTTTTCTTTTCAAACATTTTTTTCCACTGAACTCCCCCACATATCAGGATGAGAAGAGGAGGCATGCCTTGCTGCAGAAAAGCAGCAGTGTGTTAATGCTCATAACTAATTCATTATAAAGAAATCCTTGGGATTTATGGAAGGGGTCAAAGGAAATAAAGCTGGGAGGAAACTTAGAGGATCATCATGTTGGAAACCCTTATTTTTCAGATAAGAGAAATTGTGGCCTGGCAAGACGATATGACTCACTGATTGCACCACAATTGGCAATTGACAGAGCCAGGATGCATTGCCAGCTCTTTGACTCCAAATACAGGGCTATTTCTAGCAACCCTTCCTGTTATTCCATCATCATCTTCTGGAGTGTCTTATACTGAGGGGTAAGCATCTTCTGGTTACCGAAAAGTAACTTAGATTTAGGGCTAGAAAAGATCTTATAGATCAACTAGGCCAACCTACTTATTGAACAGATGAGCAAATAAGAATCACAGAGAACATTTCCTTCCTTTGTCATCTAGAGGTTATGGAACTTTCCCAAGGTCATACAGATAAAGTACACAGAGCTGGAATTCAAATAAAGGTGCACTTTCTAAACCCAGAACTCTTTCCACTGAACAACACTACCACTTTCACAGCATCAGATGAATGTATTTCTATACCTTAAGAGAGCTATCCATGTTGTTACTCTCTCCAGTGGAAAAAATTGTAAGTCATTCAATGAGTCTGGGTAGGTAAGATGAAGCCAGATTGTAAAGATGTTAAAAAGCCAGACTGAGAAATTTATATTGTATGCTAGCAGGAATAGGGATCCATTGAAGGTTCTTTAGCAGGGGAATGACCAAATTATATTCCTGCCTTAGAAATACCAATTCAGCAGCTGTGAGGAAGATGGATTGGATATTATTCTATCACCTTTCTTTTTATCATATTGAAAATGAATTTCTCATCCAAACAAATGTTGCCCTTGACTGCCATATCTCTCTGCTTGATAAGGAGGTCAAGTGTTTGCTGTCTGAGGTCTTTCTTTCTTTCCTCCTTCCTTCCTTCCTTCCTTCCTTCCTTCCTTCTTCCTTCCTTCTTTCCTTTTTATGATGATTGCTTTACAACAGTTAAATTTCCCTAGGAAATGGTGATAATCTGTGTAGATAGCTGTCCTTGTATTCATTTGCCATTTGTCAACATCAAGAGCTTGCATAAATAGCTCACTTTGAAGTTGCCTCATTTGCTTGCCACATCATCTTCTCATTTTTATTCTTTCTTCTAATTTGCTATTGATTTTGATCTTGAACCTAACAAGTTGATAGTCTGACTATACCCCAATAGCTGATTTGGAAATGAGTCCCATATCAGCAACCAGGCATTTCATGTCTATTAAAATATAATCACTTTTTTTTTGGTGACTCTTTGATGCTCTCCATGTCCAATTCTTTCTTGCTCTCTTATTGGTGAGAGTATTCACGATATATAGATATGAAACCTGCAGAGCTGACAAGCTTTGGGGATTGTTGCTTATTCTTGAATCATATTATCCATAATATTTGTCACTATTTTTTTCTATGCCCACCTTTGCATTGAAGCCATCGAGTATTAGCATATATTTTTATCTAACTTGGAGAGTCTTATTAAATTCTTAGCAAAATTTGTATCTCTTAATTTTCTCCTATAAATGAACAAATATGGTGAGGTAAAAGGTCACAACTATCAAACCTCCCACCAAACATCTACAAAATTATGAATGAAAATATTGATCAAAATTCTGAGTGGGAAGGCCAAGAAAATTTCACAGTGAGTTAATTTTTTTTTTTTAGTCCAAGGCTGCTTAGAAAGACAGAGAGGTGTTTGGATACTGGAATCTGTGGACTTGGCTACATTGGATGGTAGTAATGGCAGGCAGCAGCAGAAAGGAGCACCACCAGAGGCAGAAGTGGCAGCAGTGCCAACGGATGATAAAGGGGCTGATTATCTGGTCAGAAAGAGATCTCAACTCATCCCAGTTGTTGCACTGGACATCATATTAATGTAATTTGTCAGCTGTGCTGTTCTAGGTTATAGTCCCAGGACTTAGAGGAGTAGTTCCAGTCAAGAGGCAGCAGGGATTCTACCTGGGTAGGCAGAGTCCAAACATCTCCCAATATCATACCAAGTTGAAGGCACCAAAAATCTACAAGACCCCAGATCAAGTTGTAAAAGCAGAAGGATATTATAAACAGAAGCTCAGTCCAGTCAGCTCCCCACTCCCTCCCAGAGGTGAACAAAGCCCATCTCTAATATTAATTCCAAATTCAGGAAAGAGGCTGGAAAAATGAAAGAATAAATGAAAATGAAAGAACAACAAAAAAGAACTTGACTGTGAAAAGCTACAGTAGCAATAAGGAAGCTCAAGACACAAACTCAAAAAAAGACAATGATTTGGAAATATCTACAACCAAAGCCTCAAAGACTAGACAAAAGTGCAACAAGAATTCCTATTACAGTTAAATAACAAGAATAAAGAATGGCAAAAATAATTTTGAAAACCAAATAAGAATGGTAGAAGAAATATAGGAAAAGAAATGAAAGCTATGCAAGAAAATTTATGAAAAGAATTAATAGTTTGGTTAAAGGAGACACAAAAACATACTGAAGAAAACAACTCCTTAAAAATCAGAATTGGCCAAATGTTAAAAATTGTACAAAATACTGAAGAAAGTAATTCCTTAAAATTTAAAATTGGTCAAATGGAAGCTAAAGACTCCATGAGATATCAAGAAACAGTAAAAGTCAAGTGAATGGGAAAAGTAAAAAGAAAATGTGTAATATCTCAGAAAGAACAAGTGTCCTGGGGGTGGGGGTGGGGGTGGGGAAGGAGAGACAATTTAGGAATTTTTGAGCTAAATGTAAGTCATTACAGAAAACAGAGCATATACATCATATTTTAATGAATTATAAAGGAAAGATCCCTGGATAGCAAAGTAAAACTAAAAGAGAACCTGCAGTAACCTCCTGGAAGAAATACCCAAATGAAAATTCTTAAAAAAATGTTATAGCCTACATCCAGAGCTCCCAGGTCAAGTAAACAAAAAATGCAAGTAGCCAGAAAGAAAGAATTCAAATACCATGGACCCTAGTCAGGTTCACACAAGATTTAGCAGCTATCACATTAAGAGAGAAGAGAACTTGAGTATGATTTTCCTGAAGGCTAAGACTGGGATTACAAACTACTTAGCAAAATGAAGCTTAATCCTGCAGTGGAAAAATGGATATTTCTTACCTGTACTTGGCACTTTCATAAAAAATGGCAATGTATAGGGGCATAAAAACATCACAATCAAATTCATAAAAGCAGAAATACTAAACCATCCTTTTCAGACCATAATGCATTGCATTAAAAAAAAAAAGTCTTGGAAGCATAGACTAAAAATGAATTGGAAACTAAATAATCTAATATTAAAGAACATACCATAAAAATAATCAATGGTTTCATTAAAATGAGAGTGAGACAACATACCAAAATTTGTGAGACGCAGATAAAGTTGTGCTTAGGAGAAAATTTGTGTCTAAATATTTACATCCATCAAAGGGAGAAAGAGTAGATCAATAAATTGGGAGTGCAACTAAAAAAAGCTAACAACATTACCCAATTAAACACCAAAATAGAAATAATAAAACTCAGAGGAGAGAACAATAAAATTTAAAGTTAAAAAATTGAGCTAATGAATGTAATTAGAAACTGGTTTTATGGGAAAAATCATTAAGTTGTTTTACATTATTTAATCTAGTTTCGAAAAAAGAAAGAAAAAACCAAATTACCAGTATCAAAAATAAAAAGAGTGAATGCACTACTAAAGAAGATAAAAGTAAAGAAAATTATTAGGAACTATTTTGTCCAATTTCATGCCAATAAAATTGACAATCTAAACGCAATAAACATTTACAAACAGGTAAAGTGTTTGGATTAACAGAAGAAACAGAATATTTAAATAAACCAATCGTGGAAAAGAAATTGAACTAGCCAGAAGTGAGCTCCTTAAAAAAAGCCACAGGACCAGATGGATTTACAAGTGAATTCTACAAAATATTTAAAGAAAAATTACTTTCAATGCTATATAAACTGTTTGAAAAAATAAGTAAAGAAGGAGGCCTTCCTATTTCGTTCTATGACACAAACATGATTTTGATACCAGGGAGAGCAAAATAAAACAAATATGATTTTGAAACCAGGGAAAGCAAAATAAAACTATGGACCAATTTACCCCAATTAATATTAATGCAAAAAATTAAAATACTAGCAAAGATATTATACCAATATATCACAAAGATCATACTACACTAAGATCAACTTGAATTTATAGTGGGAATGAAGGAATGGTTCAGTATTAGGAAAGCTATATTGACCATATCAGTAACAAAAAGAGCAAAAAATCATTTGATTATATCAATAAATGCAGAAAAATCTTTTGCCAAATACAATATCCATTCCTATTTAAAATTTCTAAGAAGAATAGGGACAAATGGAGCTTTTCTTGAAATAGTAATTAATATTTTTTTCTAAAACCAAGAACAAGAATTATTTGTAATGTACATACACTGAAAACCATCTCAGTAAGATCAGAAATGAAACAAAGATGTCCATCATCACCATTATTATTTAATGTCCTAGAAATGCTTGGTATAGCAATGACAAGAAAAGTAAATTAAAGCAATAAGAATAGGTAATAAAGAAAGAAGACTATCACTTTTCTGCAGATAACAGAGGTATACTTAGGAAATTCTAGAAAATCAACTAAAGAACTATTTGAAATAATTAACTTTAGAAAAGTTACAGGATATAAATAAATCATGAATATTTCTACATTTTACAAATAATATCCAGCAGGAAGAGGTAAAAAGAAAAATTCTATTTAAAATAACTATAGAGAGTATGAAATACTTGGTAGTCTACCTTCCAAAATACAACCAAGAACACTCTTCACACAAATGAAGACAGGTCTAAACAATTGGAGAAATATTAACTGTTCATGAGTAGGCCAATCCAATATAATAAAAATGAGAATACTATCCAAATTAACCTACTTATTCAATGACAACCAATCAAATTACCAAATAATTATTTTATAAAGCTAGTAAAATGATATCATAATTATTTTATAAAGCTAGTAAAACAATATCATATTAAGAATAATAAACACTCCAGAAAATCAAGGGAATCAATAAAAAAGTGAATGAAAATGACTTAGTATTACCAGATCTCATACTATTCAACAAAATCATAATCACTTATGCAATCTCACCCTTGGTTACAAATAGAGAGTTTGATTAGTGGATTAGATTTGGTACATGATTTGTGGTGATAGCAAATGACTATGGTAACCCAGAATTTGGAGCAAGAGTTCACTATTTGACAAAAACTACTAAGAAAACTGGAAAAATAATCTGGCAGAAATTAGGCACTGACAAACATCTCACATTGTGTACCAAGATAATGGGTAATTAATTAGGCAAATACGTACATCAGTAAGTCTTAAAGCATAGCAGGGGAACGTGGAAAAAAAATTCCTGTCATATCCATGGATAGCAGAAGAGTTTGTGACCAAATAAGAGAGAGAAGATCACAGGAAACAAAATGTCATAGCACCATCTGGAATGCCATGTTCATTCATAGTATTCTATTTTAGGACCAAGATGTTCAATAATACTCAAAGTTACATGGACATACTGGTGAAAGAATTGTAAACCATGGCACATAAGCATCCTTTGGGGGAACTAAGCATGTTACTTTAGGAGATGAGACGACTTGACCATGATAATTGTTTTCCCTACTGTATTTGAAAGGTTATCATATGGAAAAAGAATTAGACTTGTTTTGCTTGACCTTAGAGTAAAGAACTAGAAAAAAAGATGGGGGTAATTTAGAAAGGTAGATTTAGGATAGATATGAGGAAAAAAAAACAATAATTAAATTTTTCAAAGTAGAATGAGATGTGTGCCTAGACTGTTAGTTCCATATCATTGGAAGTCATCAAGTGAAGTCTATATAACCACTTGCTGAGCATGTTCTAGAAGATTTGAGGAATATGGAATCAAAGATATAGGGCTAGCAGGAACCCTAGGGGCCATCTAGTCCAATATTTTTATGAAACAGATGAGTAAACTAAGTGGTTGATTTTACTCACCTTTTGACTTCCAACAAATCTCTTTCTACTATTGAAAAGATACCTCTAACTCCTGTTCATTTAGCATTTGGACTAGATGAGAACTCTGAGGACACTTCCAACTCCAGTTCTGTGATTCACATAGTTTCTTTTGTAAAAAAATAACATTTTGCTATGTAATTAATAACAAGGATACCATATGTATGTATACACATATGTGTATATACCTAGATACATGCATATATACATATGTGTGTGTGTGTGTGTGTGTGTGTGTGTGTGTGTATATATATATATATATATATATATATATATATATATATATATATATAATTAGATCTAGATGATAGAAAGGAGAAGTATAGGAAGCAAACCATGCTATGTGCAGATTTTGGTGGATACTTTTTCTCAGGGGAATTAGTGTCGAACTGGTCCTGAGGGTTGCTGGTACATCTTTATGGTCTTACTTTGGTCATTTTAGCATTGAGACCTCCTTTTCCCAGCCTAGGTAGTCTGTGTGAATGTTCATGAGCTGCACTATAACAAACAAATAGTTCAAAAGTGATTAGTTTGGTGACTGATGAGGCAATAACTGATCTATTTCAGTTGTCTACTATGTCAAACTAGAATCTTTCTCTGACACTGGATTCTTAGAAGAGGTAACTGTATCTTTGAGAAAAAAAGGAGACCAAGGAAAAAGGAGGCTTTAATCCTCTGCCAGCGTCTATCCTGGGTTGCTCTAGCCTGCATAGTCATTTCTCCACCTCTCTGTCACTCAGTGCTTAAAGATGGTACTGTATACAAATGTGCTTGTATCTTTAGGTGATTTGCCTGCTTGGCATCTGCTGCGCTCTTACCTGGAAACCAAGTATCAAAGCAGATTCCCTCCTTCACTATATTAGTTACCAAATTACCATAACAGTCATCACCAGCCTGAGATTTTCTCTAAGAACTATGATTATATTTTGCACATCCACTGAGACTAATTGTAGTGGTGCCTAAATGATGAATTAAACCTTAAGAATCCTTTCAGTCTCTCCAGGAAAACACATGACATATACATGCAAAACAACCCCTTAGATAATCATGAGCACATTCCTAACACCTCCATTTCCCTCTGGTTTTGCAGGTGAATAAGGATTACAGGTCATTCTTTTTGTGAACGCTTTTTTTTGTGATTCTGTGATCCTGTGCTCAAAACCTTCGGCTCTTGCTCTCCAGGTATGATGTCACTCTTTGTCCTTTATTTTGAAGGGGCCATTGACATCATTAGACGATATTTTGATTCAAGCATGAATTAGATTTAAGTGAGGCAGAGTTGCACAAATTTGTCAGCCTCCCTTTCTCCAGAATAATTAAAATTCAGTGGCAAGATAAAAGTCAGGGCAACCGACGATGTTCTGGGATGCAGACCTTGGCATGTTTGATGTCTGACTGTACTCTACGTGCTCCACAGCACCTGCTTCAGTTGCCTTCATTGGCATTAGGACAAATTTTTCTCTTCTACCCATTCCTGTGGAAAAAGTCTTTGCATTCTTGGGGTAGATATCTCCTTAACTCACCGACAGGTTCCTTTCAATTTCCTTTAACCTGGTTTAGCCTTTCTGCCAAGATAATTTACCGGGCAGTAGCCACTGTGAGTGTTGGGTGAGAGTGGACACCAAAGTTGGCTGAGAAGTCTGAAAAAGGAGTAGACAAGCCCCTTGAACCAGAGGTGCTAGTCCTCCCTGAATACCTCATAGATTCTTAGGATCACAATAGCATTCTTGGTTTCCATGTCAATATTGATTCATCTTAACTTGTATCATTAAAATCCCAATAACATTAGCACACAAATGGTTTAATTATGCCTCCTCTAAGATGAATGGAAGACCATTTCAGTAGTCTAGATGAGAGGTAATGAGGCCCTGACCTATGACTGTGATTATATAATTAGAGAGAAAAGCTCAAATATAAAAAAGATTGTGGACATAGAAAAAGTAAGATTTGGTAACTGGTTGGATATCAGTGGGGTATGGGAATAAGAATAAGTGAGGAGGTGAGGATGATGCCAAAATAATGAGCTCTGGAGACTATAAAAATCATGGTGACTTTGGGAGAGGGGAGGAAAATGATGTCATGTTTTGGACATGTTGAATTCGAGCTGTATTTGGGACATTATTTGAAATATCCAGCATGTTATTGGCAGTGTGGCAGTTGAACTCAGGAGAGAGATGAGCTGGGCATACATAGCATGGTATATAATGTCTTGTATGTCTATGTTTCTCTACCCACATACATACACATATGGTACACTTGCCATACAACAGTCACATACATGTCATATACACATATAAATACATGCACATACAAGTATGATACTGGGAAGTCAAAAGACATTGGTTTTACATCTTGTTCTACCAATATGTGACTGGAAGCAAGCTACTTCTCTCTGGATCTCAGTTTCCTCTAAAATAGACTATTTAAGATAACCTCAGAGGTCCAATCCAATGTGAATATTTTCTCATTCTTAGAGGGCCATTTTAGTCTGGAATCCTGGGCCAACTGTATACTTGAAGTTGAGCTTTTCTCTCCGTGGCCAACTAAATCCCAATTCATAGAATCTTTGAATATTGTTAAAAGGGAAAAGATGTTATCTGTTCATTCTAGTCTCCTTGACTTATAGAGATGGAAACAGATTAAGTGACTTTTCCAAGGTTACACAGTAATTCTGTGGCAAACCTAAGATTACAGTGCAAATCTTCTGGCTTTCAGTCCAAAGTTCCTAGAGGCCATGTTCATAGAATTTGCTAGATGTAGAATCACCTGCATTCTAAGTACAAAATACCCTGTTAGGATCTTCCAGTTTTCTTGGTTCTCTGATATATTTCTGCTTCCACACATCAACTCAAAATCCTAAATTCTTCCAAAATTATGTCAATTCTCCAGTCATCTTCTTCAGGTCCTACCACTTCACCCTAAAAGTCATCATGGAGGACTTTTAATATCTAATTTTGGGTCATCACCTTCTCTCCCATCAGGTATCCCTTCTGCACCCTATATAGTTATGTATACAAGCACAAATTACATATGTGTGTGGGTGTGTATACAGAAGTATATGTGCATAAAGATATGTCTATATACGTATGTGTGTGGGTATATATGTCTTTTTAGAAAAAAAAGAAAAATAGCATAATTTTTATCATTCCTACAACTTAATCACATTTTGCTGGTCAAGCTGGGGTTACTTCCAGATTCTTATAAGATTTTGCAGGAGGGGGCTTTTTATTATTCTTGATCTTTCCTTTTTGGAGCTGAATATATTTTTAAAATCGTGGGTTAATTTTCTTCTACCTCTTTAATTCGGCTTTTAAAATCCTTCTTGAGATCTTCCAAGAATGCTCTTTGGGATTGAGACCAGTTCATATTCCCTTTTGAGGTTTCATGCATGAGTACAGTGTCAATGCTGTCCTCTTCTGAATTCTTATTTTGTTCTTCCCTGTCCCCATAAGAAGATTCTGTGGGCTTTGGTTTTCTAATTTGCTTCTTGCTAATTGCCTTTTTCCTGGCTTTTAAAGTGTATCTCTGCTTGTGGGGCACAGGGGCTGTGTCTCACATTTCTTGTGTTGGGAACTAGGGTTCTGCTTATTTGCTTTGTGTTCTGCAGCCTCTGGTTCTTTCAACTAGAAGCTGTACAATGCTACAGCTTATCTGGTGCTGAGCTGGCTGGTATGTGCCAAGGCAGAGGCCAGGTGAAGTTTGAGTTTCCCCAGGGGATGCACTTAAGCTCAAGGTGTGAGATATGGAGGAAAGATGGTCTGGCTGATGGGCATCTCCTACCCTGGGGCTGCGTTAACCTGTCTGCACTGTATCTGTTCAATTCCCCTGGCTGTGCTAAGGGACACCTGGGGTCCTGGTGTTGGTGCTTACCAGCTCCACCCCTCCTTGGCCTTAAGATCTCCTGCTGGTATGCTCAGGTGGGGCTTGCTGGGATGCTTCTGGTCCTGCACTGGTTCTTTTCGGCCACAGCATGAGGGACTCATGGTCTCCCTAGCTTCTGGAGCTAAGACTATTTACCACTTCTGTTGGCTCTATTATTCCAAGATTTTTCCAGGGGCAATATTCTCTGGGCTTTTCAAGATTAATCAGGGAGGGTGAGAGCACTTACAGTTTACTCCACCATCTTAGCTCCTGGAAGTTCAAGTAGGCACTTTCAAACATTTAGTCTGTGGGCATCACAGGAGTGGCTGCAGCTGCTGCTGTGGGCGCTGTGCTTGTCCCTCACCCAGTTCTGCTGAATTCCTATTCTGTACTGAGTGGTTTGGGAATCTGAACTGCAGCTGGAGATTCAGCTCACCTGGGGCTGTTTCTGTTCTACTATGGCCAGGTCTGTGCTGGGGCCTCCTCTTGCTCTTCCCTCCCCCAACCAGGTGTAACAGATCCTTCTTGTTGATCTTTCAGGTTGTCCTGTGCTGGATATCTGCCAGAGTGTCTCAGTGGATTCTACTACTCTAAAATTCATTCATATTCATTTCTTAGAGGTATTGATGAGGGCGGGGGGAGGGGGGGGGCGAACTAGCAGTGTTTACAGAAACTCCCTGTAACCAGGTCCAGATGTGGACTGCTTGGAGATTAATTCATAGACTCAAACATTGCTGAGGTCAAGGTAAAGATTTATTATGCTTTTCAGTGGGCAAAAATTTTTAGGGAACCTGAAACCTTAGAGGGGTACAGGTAAAGTTTATATAGGATTCTGTATAGGAATTCTATAGGAAAAATGTGCCAAATATGCTAACTAGGTGTTTTGTGGTAGAATTAGGGAATGGTTAAGGAGTGGTTAGTTCTTAAACATTCACTTTTGATATATACTGAGCAGATATTTTACCCAAAATTCATCAGGAAATATCCCACGAGGCCGCTACATGGAGGTCTGATTTTAGGAATGAAATGTCACTAAGTTAGCCAACTGTCAAAGCTGACCAGGGAAATCAGGCTTCTCTCATCAATGTCTTGTTAGACAAGATAAATGTAAGGGAGTATATGTATGTCTAAGTCTAGGATACATACGATTGGTCAGTGAGTAGTAAATGTTGTTATGATCCAGTCCACATCCCGTTCAGTAAGTACAAAGCTGGTTCAGACTGATAAGTTCTACAGGTGCAACTAGCTGCTGTATCAGGAAGGGAGATAACAGTTGTTGCTGGGGCAGACTATGTCCTCGGGCTGGGGAGAAACTGCCTGAGATAGTGTTTGGATGCTAGGGAGAAATGTGACTTTTAAAGAGAAATGTGATTTTAGAATTGGGGCCCAAACACATGTACCTAAGCACCCCGCCAATATCTGAGAGATTTGTGGATAAGCACAGGTTGAGTCCATGCTTTCACTCCACTATCTTGGCTCTGATCTTTCTTTTTTGAAACTCTAATTGCGCTCATTGTCTGCATTGTATACTTAACACCTTATTATTCTAAACATTATTGTTCTAATGGTCTATAAAACTTAGTTTTTCATTTTATTAAATATTATTCTCTAGTTGTTTCATGTGTCTGTGTCTAGGGAGCCTTCAAGTTCAATATTACCAACTTTTTTGTTTTTTGCCAGTTTATTCTGTTTCTATCTCCAGTCTACCTCTGACATAGTCCAGGACATGTTAGATGCTCAGAAAATAAGTAGTTGGTAGTACACTGGTGGATTAAATCGAGGAGCCTATTGATATGCACACATATACATACATATACATACATACGTATATAGAGAGGGAAAGGAGGCAGAGAAGTGGTGTAAAATGTATGTGTGTATATATACACATGGATATATATGTATATACATCCATATATGTACATATGTGTACATGAGTGTATATATACATATAAACACACAGAAACTTATAAAAATCTATGTTTTGTGCATTTGTATAGTGTTTTAAGGTTTATAAAGCACTCTGTATATCTTATCTCATTTGGTCCTCACAACAACCCTGTGAAGGTGGCGTTATTCATCCTGTTGTAGGGACAGTTGGATGGTGCGTTGGATAGAGTGGTAGGTCTAGTTCAAGAATCAAGTCTCTCATCCCTTCATCCATCTTTTAGAGAATGAAAGAATCATTAAAGTAGGTCAAAGAACTTGTATGTGTTTGACAGAGACAGAGCTCCAAAACATGTGCACATTATAGAAGTCCCTAATCACAACATCATGACTTTGTGCCCAGTTTCTAATCTTTCCTTAATTCCTAATACATTTCCTTCTGTTATTCAAATGATCTATAGTATATTCCCATAACCATATATATAAATAGCAGTATATTCCCATAACAGTATGGTTTTTGTTTCTGCCTCCGGATCATCACCCAAATGCTTTCCAGCATGCCTCCCTTCTCTGGTTTGTTGGTTTCATTCAATGAGCATGTTTAATATACAATTATTCCCCCCTTTCAACTATTAAAAAGTGTCATGGTTTAGTTGTAAGACTGCTAGGAAAGACATTTGTTCAAATTATACTTTTGACCCTTAAAAGCTATGTGAATGATTAACTTCTCCTAGTCCTGGTTTCCCCAGGTATAAAATGGAGCTAATGTGTAGAACATGTTTCACAGGGTTTTTTTTAAACAATAAAATGAGGTAGCTTATATCAAAGCTTTCAACCCTAGGAAGGCTACATAAATATCAGTTATTACTCTATTTGTTTCCTTTCAAAGCTGTATTCCAAACATGAATTTTCTTCCACTAAGTCTCAGGGATTCACAAAAGATCCAATCTGCCTTCTTGCACTGGGACTACTAACTCATCTTGTTTAGGACTCATGCTTTGCATATCTGGGTACAGATAATTAGAGTAGAGGATTTCCCATTGCCACTCTTCTTGGATACTGGTTTCTGTGTATCAATGGCAGTGCCTATTGTTAGTCTTTGAATGCTACACCCACTGCTCTTCATGGTGTCTGACTCAAGCTAAAAGTTGCACAGTGGATAGATAGAATGCTGGACTTGGAGTCAGGAAGACCACAGATCAAATCTTGGTTCAGATATTTATTGGCATGTGACCCTGGGCAAATCATTTAACCTTTCTGTGCCTCAGTTTCTTCATCAGTAAAATGAAAGAAATAAATAATTTATTAAGCACCTATTATGCACTGGGACTATGCTATGCATTTTAAAAATAGTGCTATTTGATCCTCATAACAACCATGAGAAGGAGGGACTATTGTAATTGTTCTATCATTCCATCTTATCTGACTCTTCATGACTCCTTGAACCACAGCAAATCAGGCCCTTCCATCCTCCACCATCTCCAAGTCTATCCAAACTCACGTTTATTGCTTCCATGACACACTATCCATCCCATCTTCTGCTTTCAATCTTTCCCAACATCACAGTTAGTCCTGTCTTCTCCTTAAGCTGCCAAGGTACTTAAGCTTCAGTATTTTATCTTCCAGTGAATAATTTGGAATAATCTGAGTTAATTTCTTTACCTATTGGCTGTTTAATCTTTCTGTCTCTTATTTGAGTGCCATGGCAGCAAGGTGGTGGGATTTGTTTGTTTGGAGTTGCTTGGCAGGCTCAGGCTAGATTGTGCGCACCTGAGTGTTCAGTCCCCTTTGAACCTTGATGGTTCCCAGCTGTGCTGAGTCACGTGGGTTTCATGCCTGTTGACTGAGCCAATCAGGAGCTGAGTCTTCCTTATATAGACTGGGAGGTTAATATTTTACTTTGGGGGTTTGTTTATGAGAAGGATCTTATGATTACCTGACTGAGATTCTGAGTGGCTGTATATTGAGACTCTATGACAGCTCAGATGTGAAGGCTCTCTTGATCCAAGGATGTATGTAAATTGTATGACAATATTGCTTTGATTCAGGCAGTAAGAGCCCTGTCTGTGGGTATTTATCTCTTTGGCTATATTTTTCTGTATATTGAATGTAATTCAAGTGATTGTTGACCCCCTCAAAAGTTATCTTTCCTTTTATGAATGCATATTTAAGAACTTGTGATCATAATTCCCCCCTTCCCCCTCCATGTATATCAGAGTACTTACTAATACAAGTGCATCCTGCTTACCTTGATTTATAAAGGTCTATTTTTATCCCCATTTGACAGTTGATTAAACTGAGGCAGAAAGTGATTAAATGACTTGCCCAAAGTTACAGAGTTAGGAAGTGTCTGTAGAGGTAGGATTTGAACTGAGGTCTTCCTGACTCCAGAATCAACACTATCCATTGTGGCACCAATTACCTGCTTAAAAAAAAAAAAGACAGAAAATTAAGTATAGATTGACATTTACGCTTGATTTTAGAAGAATAGAACTCAAAAAAGGTCAAAGAAAGGACAGGTAGGATTGCATGGCTTCAAATGCCACAAGGGAGGTTGAACCAAGAGGGTAGAGGAATGGTTGAAGGATAAAATTCAGAGACACAAAAAGAAAAGATTCAAATAAAGAAGAAAGAGGGTAGCTGTCAAGGATGCTCATGTCCACGCACAAATAATTCATCAACCAATGTAAATTTTTAAAAGATGAGAATAGAGGATAGAAGCAAGGGCAGATAATGGAAGAAGAATTATAAAACCTGCCATGATCTTGTAACAATAATGTCACTAGTGCTAAAGCTCAAATAACAGAAACCTAGAATTATATTAAAGTTACTTTTTTTCCTTTAAAAATTAATCTATGCTGTGGACAAGACATGCATGAAGAAGGAATGGGACCTATGACCAATGCTACTGGTGAATGGGAGAATGTGAACAGATAGAGGAGGGAATGTAAAACTATTCAATACTTATTTTTCTTCAACTCTCTATGCCAAAGGAAAAAAAAGAGTAAACAGGAAGCTGAAAGAAACCCAAGATATTTGAGCACATAAGAGAGTACCTAGCTACCCTCAAAGAGCTCAAAATGAATAGGATCGGATGTGATGGCAATCAAATGAGGATCTTTTGTTGGTTTTGTTTTAGTATAATCGAGAAGTATAATGCCTCCATTTAAATGTGATTAAAGAAGATCTTCCCCACCCATTGATGGACCTGCCTATTGAGGGAAGCTTGATTAGGAGAGTTGTTTTGTAGGAGGGTCTCAAGTACCTTTTGATTTGATTTTCTCTGATACCTGTGCTTTATTAAAGTGGTTATTCATCCCTCAAAAGTGGCCTTTCCTTTCAGAGAAGCAGATCAAAGAACCTGTGATAACAAGCCTCCCTGTGTATGTTGAGGTGGTTACTGATACACCAAATGAACTTCCTTTAAGAGTATTGAAAGAAAGATTGGCTAACATGACAAACGAGGAAGATGATAAATGTTGGAGAAGATGTGGGAGAGTTGGAACACTAATTCATTGTTGGTGGAGTTGTGAGCTGATTCAACCATTTTGGAGAGTAATTTGGAACTATGCCCAAAGGGCTACAAAAACGTGCATACCGTTTGACCCAGCAATACCACTTCTAGGACTGTATCCCCAAGAGATCATAAAAATGGGAAAGAGTCCCACATGTACAAAAATATTTATAGCATCTCTCTTTGTGGTGGCCAAAAACTGGATACCCATCAATTGGGGAATAGCTGAATAAATTGTTGTATATGAATGTATAGTGGAATACTATTGTGCTATAAGAAATGATGAACAGGAAGACTTCAGAGAGACCTGGAAAGACTTATATGAACCGATACTGAGTGAAAGGAGCAGAACCAAGAGAACTTTATACACAGCAATAACCAGTATGCGAGGAATTTTTCTGGTAGACTTAGTACTTCATTGCAATGCAAGGACTTAAATAATTCCCAATGATGTCTTAAGGCAAAATGCCTTCCACATCCAGGGAAAGAACTATGGAATTTGATTGCAGAATGAAGCAGATCATTTTTTTTGTATTATGTTTTGGTTTGTTTTATGATTCTCCCATTCATTTTAATTCTTCTATGCAACATGACTAAGGTGAAAATGTATTTAATAGGAATGTATGTGTAGAACATGTATAAAACTGTATGCCATCTCAGGGAGGGAGTGGGGAGGTAGGGAGGAAGGGGGGTAGGGAGGGGAAAAATCTAAGATGTATGGAAGTGATTGAAGAACACTGAAAACAAACAAAATAATTTTTAAAAAGAGTACTGAAAGAACATTTTAGGGTAAGGATGAAATTTGATTGTTTAGTTATAATCTATGATCTTTTGAAAAATTCATGATAACATTAGTCCATTGAAGGTGGAATGTAGAAGCCACCAAGTATAAAGTCTTCATTTTGGCCAAAAAGGGAACTATGTAAGTACACGATAGGGAAAATGTACCTAGGCAACATTTTGAGTAAAAAAGATTAGGAATCTTTAATAGACCATAGGCTTTGCTTGATTTAGCAATGCAATATGCCTGCCTAATACCATATCCTGGTCAGTTCATATCAGGTAACTGTATTCAATTATAGTAGCCATATTTAGGAATTACATTCACAAGCTAGAATATATAGGGCAAATAGTACCCAGAATAGGAGATCCAGGACTATGTGACATAAGAATCAATTAAAACAAAGGCTTTTAACCTGAGGCCATGGACTCTGTAGGTGTCTATAGATAGATTTCAGAGGTCTGAAGTTGGATGGGGAAAGATACATGTTTATTTTCACTAACCTCTAACTGAAATTTATCATTTCTTTCAATTATTTAAAAATATTATTCTAGGTTTCATCAGAATGTCTAAAGGTTGATGATAGCCAAAAAGGTTAAGAATCCTGAATTCAAAGAAAAGGAAATGTTTAGCTCAGTTAGTGGACACTTGGGGCAACTTGACAGCTGTCTTCATCTACCTGAAGGGCTATTCTTAGATTTAGAGATGGATGTTTCTTCAGAGATTACCTATCATCAAACTGCTTCATTTTTACACATGAGGAATCTGAGGCTAACAGAGGTTAAATGACTTGATCAAAATTACCAACTGTGGTTTGAACCAGTGTCTGTGGAATCCAAATCCAAATGCTGATTTCCCTAGATTTTGTTTTACTTGATTCCAGAGGATAGTAATACATAGAGTAGGTGAGTAGTATTCAGATTCATGGTAAATGACCTTGAGCCCTTGCAGCAAACCTTCTGGTAAAAGATTTCATGTGTGGACATGGAGATGGGAGTTATAAATGAGATGTAAGAACATGTGCTTGAGAGGGCCTTAATGGGTTTATGAGAGAAAAAAAGTAAATAGAACATTTAGAGGATAAATGAATTTCAGTAAGGAGATATCAATGGAGCCAAGGGAATATCAATGTCTATCTATCTATCTATCTATCTATCTATCTATCTATCTATCTATCTATCTATCTATCTGTCTGTCTGTCTGTCTGTCTGTCTGTCTGTCTGTCTGTCTGTCTATCTATCTATCTATCTATCTATCATCTATCTGTCTATACACACATATATGTATATATATGTGTGTGTGTATATATATGCATATATATGTATATACACACATGTATGCATGTATATGGATTGTTGAGAACTTGATAGCTCCTGGAATTTTGAGTGAAATAACTGGTATGTGAGAAGTCTGGAGTTTGCAGACTAATGGGTGTACTGACAGTGCAAAAGAAACCATGTGCAATAAAGAGATTCTCTGTGTCTCAGGTATTAATATTCCCTATGCATTGACAACAATATTGGCAAACCATGACAAAGGGTCTAGTTAGATACTGTTTTATGAGGCCATATGAGAATAACAGGTTTCAGTCTGTTCAGAGAGAAGGTGGAAGAGGGAAAATGATAGGAAGAGAAAAGCTTATCCAGAATATGGCATATGATGGGGAGAGAGCTTGATTGCAAGTGATTATCTGTTTTGGGAAACACCAGATCATGTTTCCCAGGGAAGAAGTTGATTTCCTAAGGGATGCTATTAGTAACTTTGTTATTGCCTGTGTTCCAGTGACAAGGCATTGCTACTATCAAGTTGTTTTTAGGATACTTCCAAACAGATGGCCCAGAAAGGAATGGGTAAATGTGCTACCAGGGATGACCCTCCCTTTAATCTCCTTGGATTCTCACATTTTATCAGCTGATCAGGCTCTGTCTGGATTATAAAAGTGATTGGTTCTGGTTGCCAATATTATATAATTAGTGAGGAATACATTGATTTCATTTTGTCCTCAATAAAACAAATATATCTATTAAGCACTTCTGTCTTCTAGGGCCAAGCAGAGTAATAGTAATCTCTCTTCTACTTGGCAGCTCTTAAAATACTCAAAGATGACTGTCAACTTCTCCACTTAGCAAGCATTTATTAAGTAATTACTTCGTGCCAGGTATAAAGCAAAGCTCTAGAAATACAGAGAAACGCAAATACTTTGACCCTTGACCTAATGGAGCTCAAATTGTAATGAGCAAAACATCATGCTTATGTATAAATAAGATTTTTTAATAAAATAGATGTAATCTTCAAGGGATTTGTCTTGGAGGGGAGGGGAGTGACAACCAGGAACAGATTCCTTTAAAATATGAGTTTTGAGCTGCAATTTGAAAGAAGTAAGGGAAGAGAGGATGCTGATATCAGACTGGAAAGAATTTGAAGCATGGACTATAACCAGGGAAAAAGTATGGAATCAGGAAATAGATTATTGTGTTCAAGGAACAGTAAGTAGGTCAGTGTAACTGAATCACAGAGTAAGTGATGGAGGAATAAAGCATAAGAAAAATAAAAGTAGGAAGGAACTGACTATAAAAGGTTTTAAAAGCCCAAATAGAGGATTTTATATTTTATCTTGGAGCTAATTCGGAGCCACTAGAGTTTTTTGAGTAGGGATGTGACATGATCAGGCATATGCTTTGGGAAAACCACTTTGGTATCTGGGTAGAGATGAATTGGAATGGAAAGAGACAAGTCAGAAGAACAATCAGAAGAATTGTTTAGCATGAAGGGATAAGAGCTAGAACCAGAAGTGGTAGTTATGTGAGTAAAGAGAAAAGGATGCATAGTATTGATGTTATGGGAAAAAAAAACTGCAACAACCTCTGATGAAGGGTTAACTGGTCACACACATACACACTGAAATATATAATACTTCCTAGTTAGGGAAGAGAAGAAACTAAATAAGACCAGTCTTCAAATGTAAAAATGACTTGGCAATAGATTAGATATGTGGAATGATTGTAAGAAAGCAGTAGAAGATGACACTGAAGTGTAAGCCTGGACTTGGAGGATGGTAGTGATGTTGAAGGTGACAGGGAAATTTGGAGGAGAGGATTTGAGGGCAAAGATCACGAGTTCTGTTTTAGACATGTTGGGTTTGGGATACATACATCACCCCTAGTTTGAGATGTCCAAAGGTAATTGATGATGCAAGACTGGAGTTTAAGAAGTTAAAATTGAATATATGGTCTGGAAATCATCTGTATAGAGATGAAAACTGAACTCTTGAAGACTGATGAAAGCATTAAGTGAGATAATATAGACAGAGAAGACGAGAACCTTAGGTTATATCCAAGGTTTATAAGTGTAAAAAGATCCAGGAAAGGAACCTGAGGAAAAGTGATCATTAAAGTAGGAAGAGATCCAGGAGAGAGCAGTGTCATATAACACACAAAAAAACTAGGGAAAAAAAGAGTACATAGGAGATGAAGTCAAGCAGCAGGGTCGAAGGCAGTGGAGAGGTCAAAAAGCATGAGGACTGAGAAAATCTTAGTGTTAGCAATTAAGAGATAATTGGATGACTTTGGAAAGAACAATTTTATATGAATTAAGGGGTTAGAAGCCAGATTATAGGGAGTTTAGTATCAGGTGAGAGGAGAGGAAATAGAGGCAGCTAGTGTAGATGACTTTCTCAAGGATTTAAACAAGAAGATTGTAAATATTGAAGTATTATAATCATCATGGATGATAAAATCAAGTGAAGGTGTTTTTTGTTGTTGTTTTGTAGGATCAGAGAGATATGATATGAGATGAGGAGAATAAGAGAAGGATGAGCTTTCAGAGAATGACCTCAATTTTTTTTCAGTGAAGTATGAAATGACATCCTCAGCTGAGAGGGTGAGGCTTGAGAAAGGATGAATAGATTTGTATTGACTGTGGTAGAAAGTGGCATAAGCAACCCACTCCACACCCCAGTTCCTTCCAGATAATAGAACTTCATATGGACTTAAAATCCTTCCCCATTTCACTTACTTTCTCCTGGACAGATTCAAACTGATCAATATCTTTCATGGTATATAACAGTTCAGGTATGTTCTGACCAAGGGAGAGCATAGTAGAATTATTAACTACCTATTCCTGCATATTCTTACTTCTCTGTAGTGTAGTCATACTGCCTTTCTTGGACATCATGTTCAGACTATTGGTATATTCTCCACTAAAAAGCACTAATCTGTTTTAGATAAACTGACTTCTAACCATCCTTTACCTATTTTGAATTCATAGAGACTTTTTTGGTTGAACCTAAATGTAAAGCTTTATATGTGTCCCTTATATATTTCATCCTTTTCAAATCAACACATAGTTCTATCCTGAATCATGAATTATATCCTATAATATGAGTGGGTCACCTTTCCTTCCTGTCTTTGTATCATCTTCAAATTTAATGCCACTTATGTATTTATCCAGATCTTCAAAAGAAATGTTAAACAGTAGAAGGCAAATTATGGCTCCCTGGGGCATTCCATTAGAGACCTCTTCCCAATTTGATACCATAGCATTAATGATTACACTTTGATTTTTAGAGAATCACCTTACCTTTTTGAGCCTTGTGTACCATATTTGTAATATGGAGACAATGATACCTACCAAATAGGATTGTCATGGGGATCAACTGAAATTATGTACATAAAGTGCTTTGTATCCATAATATGATACATAAATGAGAGCTATAGATAGATAACATCCAGAATATTTTAAGCACAAATTAATTATGCCTGATATAACTTCATGGAGACAGTAAGGATCGTAATACAAAATCTAGAGAGGGAAGGGATTTTAGAAATAACCATGTCCAAATCCTTCATATTATTAAAGAAGGAACTGAGGCTTCATCAGGTTAAGTGACTTGTCTTACATTATACAAATGATAGGTTCTAGGGGCAGAATTCAAATATTTATCCTCTGTCTCTTCATGTAACACTCTTTCAACATTGTCATTCAGGATATATAGCTTAAGGCAATATCTGCTTTCTAGAAAGTAACTCTAGAAAAACATTAAAATTATTTAAGTCTATCTTTCAAACGCTTTAGAAGCATATGCCTTATCTTAAGACAAATTCAGGAATTTTCTAAGGTTATTAAATAAACGGGGCAGTTAGGTAGCACAGTCGATAGTGTGCTGGGTCTGGAATCAGGGAGACTTATCTTCCTGAGTTCAAATCTGGCCTCAGACACTCACTAGTTGTATGACTCTGAGGAGTCATTTAGCCCTGTTTGCCTCAGTTTCTTCTAAGGAAATGGCAAACCACTTCAGTATCTTTGCAAAGAAAATTCCAAATGAGGTCAATGAGAGTCAGACATAACTGAGCAACAACAATAAAAAACTAAATAAATAAATTTATAGCTCATAATAGTGCTATTTGAATCTGCAAAAAGATAAATTGAGCCATCTCGGACAAGATAAATTACTGGAAAAGGAATAGTTGAGAATTTTGAGCTTTAAAAGAAAATATTTATATTGGAATAAAAAGATTTACAAATGGAAAACACCTTAGAGGTTATTTAATACAATATTTCAAGGATGATAATGCTGAGCTATGAAGAGGGAAAGTGACTTGACAAAGGACATCTAAGTAATAAATTACAGATACAAGACTTGAACCTAGGATCAGTGACTCCTAATCTAGTTCCATTGTACTATATTGCAGCAAAGTTCCCCAAAGCACTTCTCTGATAATTAATATCAAGTGAGACATAAAAGGAGACATATGCTCACCAAAATGGTGTGCCAGTGAAAATGGAGAGGATCCAGTGCAGAGTCCAAATGAAAAAGAGATTTCCTATGGTTGGCAAAGTCCTCCAGATGCTCATCTTTGTGAATGACATTGTGTTGATGGCATCAGGCCCCAGAACAATTCAGAGCCTCCTAAATGAAATCCAAAATCTCTCCAAAGAATTTGACTTGATTATTCACATAGGAAAAACAAACAAACAAATGAATGAAAATTCCTATTATCCAGAATATAACATACAGTTGGATTGACTGTTCATAGAGCTAGTCCATCAAGCACATATGTTTTGGATAAATACAGCAGAGGGATAATGGTCCAGAATTGAATAGGAAAAGGATAGCATCCCATGATAGCTTTGGGAATATAGAGTCTTTTAAAGGTCCCAAGCTTTTCCTGGAAACAAAAACCATGTTTTTAATGCCACATTCTTTATATAATGTTGTACGATTGTAAGTCATGGAGTAGTAAATTCTCTGAAAAAAACAAAGTTTAGGAACACCCAGCTTCTCTCCAAGGGAAATGAAAAGCTGAATGGGAGGTATGATTAGCAAGCTGAGTAGACTTGAAATGGGAACTTATACAGGTGAATCTCTGTAAACAATATCACTGGAGAAATACTTGAAGAAAGTGAAGAATGGGTTGTTCTCCCAATGAGTAAGGGATAGCTGCTGTTGCAGGGCTAGTCCACTAGAAACTCTCAATCTTTTCATATAAGTGGCCATCTGGTCACGCCTCTACCATTTTGTAGGAATCTGTTTTTTTTTTTTTTTTAACTTGTGTAAGACTTTATATTTATTCCTGTTGATTTCAGTCTTATTTGATGCTACCTGCCTACTTCATTACTAGTCCTACAATGTCAAGGGCTGTAGGGAAGGCCCTTATCTTGGGGGCTGGTTTGGCTTTGGCAGATAGAAGAGAGGAAATGGAGATACAAAGTATGAACAAGCAGGGATGGGTTTCAATGAGCATCACTGGAAGTGATTCCCATGTTGTTGCTGTCTTAGAGCCACTAGAGCACTGAAAGATAATGGATAGAGATAAATGGATAGTATGAATGTAAAGGGCTCAGAAAGATAGAAGGACCTTGGCTTTCTTTGTCATTGCCCTAAAAAAAGAAAAAAAAAAGCAATAACATCAACCACCACTGCCACAACCTAATAATATTTCTGGATTACTCCAAGTGCCTTTATTGTATTTTTACTTGATAATGTATTTAGTGTACCAGAAAATTAAATATATGGTCTTACTGGGTTTGATTCATTTGTAAATGTGATTTTTTTTTTATATGAGTGACTGAGCTCCACATTTTATTTTTATTAAAATACAGCTATTGTTTGCAGAAGGAAATCACTGGACAAGTTGGTTTGCAGGACTTCCATTTGTAGATAATTTATAAGAAACATGTGTATTTTGCGAATGAGCTATGCCTGCATTTTGACTCCATTTTCTACCAAGGCATCCCCACTTTTTGATTATTGTCATTCAAGGGCTCATTTACAAAGAACTTCTGAACCAAAATGGATTTCATTTTGACTCAGATCCATTCTCCCGGGCACAGAATCCATTATTTTACAAATCAGCGTTGGACTTGCCCCTGAATTAATTGGAGGCAGATACCTAGTGGTTCAGCAATTATTCCATTATTGTCTACAGATGGAGAGGGAAGAAAGACCAGAAATAGCCAGTTCTGTCATGGATGTTGCCTTTGTGGATCAATTTAGCTGAAATAATTTCTTTTCTCTCGGTCTCTATGTCTCTGTCTTTCTCTTTCTCTGTATCTGCCTGTCTTTTTCTCTCCTTCGAACCTCTCTATGGTATTATGTGGTTTGTCGTTCACCTAGGTTTTTAATCTTAGAAACAGTCTTGACTTCCCTCTTACCCTCTGCATTCAGTCAGGAGCCATGTTTTGCTGATTCTACTTCTACAACATCTCTTACAACTTACTTTTCACTCATACAGTCACTTTCTTGGTGGCAGATAGAGAGACTGCAGTCAGGAAGACTTGAGTTCAAAGGCCTCAGACACTTACCAGTCACTTAGCCTCTATCTCAGTTTCATCATTTCTAAAGTGGGGATAGTAATAGCAACTCCCTCCAGGGTTATTGTGATGATAAAATGTGATAGGATTTCTAAAGTACTTTGCAAACCTTAGAGCTCTACAAAGATACTAGCTATTATTGTCATTATCATTATTAATAATAATTAGCTCTAATCCCTTTTTGTCAAGAACGTTACTATATATCTGAAGGCAGAATGGCTCTCACATGCTTTCAAGTCCAAACCCCTCTTTTTACTGATGAGGAAAATGAGAGCCCATAAGATTAAATAATGAGTACCAGCACTAAAATTTGAACTCAAGTTTTATACTTTCAAATCTAACACATAATTCCCTCTCATTGTTCTCCTTGTTTTCATAATGCTTCTTTTCCCTTGTCTCTCCAATCTATATTCCACATAGTACAAAAACACATCTGATCATGTCCCTCCCCTGGCCAATAGCATTAGGTATCTACCTCTAGGACAAAATGATAAAAAGCGAACTCTTCACCGCAGCATTTAAGTCCTTTCAGAATCTAGATTCTACTTGCCTTTCTAGGTTTATTTCATAGAATGATTTTTTTTTTTTGTAGATTTAAAACTGGAATAGAACTTAGAAGTTATCTGGTCCAGCCCGAACATTTTACATATGAGGAAACTGAGCATCAGAGAGACTAAGTGATTTGCCCAAGGTCACACAATTACTGAGCAGCTGAGATGTGATAGGAGCAAGACCTCTGGCTGCAATACCTGCAAGCTTCCAAATGCACCAAAGATGCTTCTATAGTACCTTTTGTCATGGACTTCATATTCTAGCCAAATGTATGAGTAAGCACCCCAACATAAAAGGGGGGGCACTGCTATCACACGTTCTTAGATCTGCATTTATAAAAGAAAAGGCAACTTTTGAGGGGGTCAACAATCACTTTAATCCAGCATATGTATCATTCACTTAGTGCAGGGGAGAAGTCAGCACCCTGAACTTCAGAGAATACAGAGAAATCAAAGATTAACAGACATGCTTCCAAATGTCTGACAGATCAACAGACTGATCCAACTGCCTGATCATAGTTACCAGAGAGGGAAGCACTGACATCTGGGTTTTCAAAGCCAGGGGGGGCTGATTAATGGTTTTCTAGAGTCTAATCTGGCACACAAAATTTCTTCCAAAAACTAAGCCCCAAAGTAAAACCTCACTCTTAGAGTATTTATATATTTTTTAGAGTCAGAGGGTATCACAAGCCTTGAGAACCTGTTAACAAAAGATGTGAGCCTTCCTACACATCTTCCCTAATCAAACTCCCCTTAATGGGCAAGCCCATTAATGGGTGGGGAAAATCTTTAATCACATTAAAATAATTAAGAATACAAATATATATATATATATATATATATATATTGTTTCTAGTAAAAGTAACTTTTGTTTCTATGCTTTACTCCCAGTAATGACTCTCGGTTGATAAGGGCAAGATTCAATCAGAGGCACTCGATTATACTAATTATACAGATCCTATTTTGCTTGCCATCACACCAAACTGGGCTACTAGTAGTCATGCTCTTTTCTTTTGCATTCACACAGCCTGTCCTCCATTCAAAAAAATAAGTTAGAATTCAGTTCCCAGTTTTCCTCAATGTCTAGAATTCAGTTCTTCGTCTCTGACTTTAAGAATTCTTATTTTTTCTTCAAGGCTTACACCAAGTACTGCCTAACCAATAATAGCCATTTTTCCCAATCCCCCAAATTGTTAGTGTATTCCCCTTCAAATTATTTTATATTTAATTATATTGACACATTTTTCAACGTTTTTCTCCATTATTGTGTAAAATCTTGAGGGCAGGTATAGTTTCCTTTTTGTATCTTTGTGTTCTCATTGCCTAGCATGGTTCCTTCTTCATAATAGGGGTTAAATAAAAAAAAAAAATTATTGAATTGAAATGATTTATCTGCAGGACTTCCCTTTTCCTTTCCCCTTAGTAGTGTCCCCCCTCTACCCATCCCACCCCGACTACTGCTTTCAGTCTTCAAATAGCTCATGTTTTTGAAATAGCCTAAGTTTTTCCTTGGCAACATGGAGATGGGCCACTTATTTCAATTCTGTTTCCTGACCGTTTCTGGGCACCCTATGGATTGACAGTGCAGCTACTTTGGACAAAACAAAGATCCCATCTCACAGATTTGTCTGAGTTCCTATGATTTTCTTTCTTTCTTTTTTCTTCCTTCCTTCCTTCCTCCCTCCCTTTCTCCTTTCTTTCTTTCTTCCTTCCTTCCTTCCTCCCTCCCTTTCTTTCTTTCTTTCTTTCTTTCTTTCTTTCTTTCTTTCTCTTTCTTTCTTTCTTTCTTTTTCTTTCTTTCTTTCTTTCTTTTTTTCTTTCCTTCTTTCTTCCTTCCTCCCTCCCTTTCTCCTTTCTTTCTTTCTTTCTGTTTCTTTCTTTCTTTCTTTCTTTCTTTCTGCTTCTTTCTTTCTTTCTTTCTTTCTTTCTTTCTCTTCCTTCCTTCCTTCCTTCCTTCCTTCCTTCCTTCCTTCCTTCCTTCCTTCCTTCCTTCCTTCCTCCCTCCCTCCCTTCCTTCCTTCCTTCCTTCCTTCCTTCCTTCCTTCCTTCCTTCCTTCCTTCCTTTCTTTCCTTCCTTTTTTCTTATTCTCTCCTGTCTTACAACTAAGAATCATCAAGAAAAAAAGATTAGACATGTACTCTGAAAGATGACTCATCCCAAACAGGTGGTCTAGGGAATAGGCAATTGCATCGTGGGCGGACTATACTCAATGCTAACATGGATGTGATTTAGTTTCAAAAAACTGTGAATAGGAGAAAGATTAACTTGTGGAAGAGATACATGTGTTCTGATGAGAGAAAGTAATCACCTCATTCTGACTCATAATTTTCTTTGTTCTATAAAAGGTCTTTCCTTAGAACTTATTGCTGTTGTTACCTTGTATTCCCAAGTCCTTTCCCCAGATCTTATTCTGATGTTTCATCATTATGTGGAACATCACTGAGTTTTTGAAGGCTCTGCCAGCAGAACATGTGCTCTAAGGCCCCTTGAGTCTAGAAATAGCTTAAAGGATGGCCTGGTGAAAATCTGTACATGTCATTTTATCAATTAATCAGTCAACGTGCATTTAGAGCATACCATGTGCCAGGTACTGTGCTGCATGCTATAGATACATATACAAAGATTTTAATAAATGAAGCAACTTCTATCCACAATGAGCTTATATGCTATTTGTATATTAAATATGCCATACTAAGAAGTACACAGGCCAATTATGTATACACATGCATATTATGTGTGTACCCATATATGTACATATGTTCACATGTGTGTTCACAGGTATGTACATATTATTGTTATTCAGTTGTTTGAATCTTGTCTGACTCTTTATGACCCCATTTGGAGTTTTCTTGGCAAAGTATTAGCATGATTTGTCATTTTCTTCTCCAGTTTATTTTGCAGATGAGAAAACTGAAGCAAACAGGGTTAAATGACTTGCTGAGGGTCGCAAAGCTGGTAAGTGTCTGAAGCCAGATTTGAAATCATAAAGATGAATCTTCCTGACTCCAGGCCTGGCACTCTATCCATTGTGATACCTAGCTACCCCATATAAATATGTACATATAAATATATGAACAGTTCCTTCTCAGAAGGCTAATGAAGGATATAGTAAGCACATACATAACACATATATGCTTATATATATATATATATATATACATATGTGAGTATATATATATTATATCACAAATATCAAGTGAATATAAATATATATAACATTATTAAGTACAAAGAAGTATTTGAAATAAAACCCTAGTAGTTGAGGGAAATTAAGGTAGATTTTTTAGTAGAAGATGGTACCTGGGCTATCTATCAAAGAAAGAGAGAACATAACATTTTCAGGAGACACCAAATTGAATTATGTCACAAGGATCAACTCCATGGATAGAGGATAAATCTGTAGGACACATCATCATCACTTATTTGATTTATTCTATTCAAGCATTCTGTGCAAGACTTGACTGCAGATTCATATGCCTTTGTTCAGGCATAAGAGGAAGAATGCCACATGGACTCTCTCAGAGCATTAGCATCTGGGACCCCATAGAACAAATGCTAAGGGTTGTAGAAAGAAATGGCAGACCACTTCAGCCAAGCTACTGAAAGACTCACCTGCTGTTCACTTCCAACACTTTTGCATGCAGTCTGAAATGTCCACAGTAATGAGCCAGCTTAGTAATCACACAACAGTGTTGCTCATCCTCACTTGGTGTCCCTGCTTTAGGTCTCTTCTATCTACAATCTCTCCTTCCCATAGCTGCCAAGTTGATGTTGCTAAAACATAATTCTAACCATGTCACTACCTTATTCTTTCACATCTGACCATTCTTCCTCTTATTTAGCCATCATCTTTGTTCAGATCATCATTTACTCTGCCCTAGACTATTATATACCCTCCTAATTGGTTTCCCTGTCTCAAGGCTTTTCCCACCCCAATCTGTTCTCCCTGTTGCTGAAAAAGTGATTTCCCTTAAACTCAGTGATCATATTACTGCTCTGCCCAATAAATGTCCATATTTCTTATGTATAACTTCCTTACCTGGGTTCAACAGAATCCCATGAAAGCTCATAGCTGGTTCTGCCTCCTCTAGGAGGCCTTTCCTGATCCCCCCAGTTTCCTGACTTTCTCCCCCTGAATTACTATCTTAGTATACATGTTATTTCTCTCCAGGAGGTTACAAAGTCCTTGAGGCCACGGATTGCATCAGCTTTGCCTCTGTATCTCCAGGATCTTACTCTGAACCTTGTACTTCAATCTTTATCAAATTGAACAGAATGGTAGCAGGGATATTTTTGAAAATTTTTCTTCTTTGACTTAGATGAAGACAGCACTTTTCTCCCCTGTACGGCCCTATTTATGCTTGTCTACCTTCATGTCCACGGCTCATAGTATATATGCTTTCTAGGTATTGGTCTAGTTAAGTAGAGTTAGTCACCAGCTGATGAATCTCCTTAGCTACAGCAACATAGAATAAGTACCTGTTAGGTCATAACTTGGCTTAATGGAGAAAATATCCACTGAAATGGATAAATGAATGAATGAATGAAAAAGCACTTATTAAGTACTTATTTTTTGCCAACCACTATGCTAAATGCAAGGGATACAAATATAAGAAGTAAGACAGGTTACTATTCTCAAAGAATTTTCTTTCTAATAGGAGAAAAAAGTCCATAATGGGGACATAAAATGGGGGTATAGGTAGTAGCATATGTTGGAAATTTTTAGGAAGTGATGTGGGAGCCTGAATTCTGACAAGATTCAGAGTCCAGTGTCCCAAGCACAGAATCCAGGTTCAGGTGAAAGGGGGATGAGAAAGATGATCAACTGTAGGTCTAGTGATCTAACAATAGCTAGAATTTAATAAGAAGGCCTAGAATTGGGCAAGACAAGGCAAATCTCCTCAAGCAGAACTAGGGTGCTACGAGCACAGTCCTTGAAATCAACAGAACTTTAAATAATGGAGCAAACATTCAAAGACAGCCTTTTAAAAATCATCATAATAGCTTATATTTACATAAGACTTTATGGTCTATGGAACTTTAAATTGCCCTTTTATTTGTTTCTTAGACAAATATTGATATTCCAAGAGTTGCAATGGAAATATGTCAATAGAGGTGGCCAAACTTTCCTACCTCTTTAACAGAGTAAGTTCATGATGACATACTTAGAGGGTGTGAATCCTGAACAGGAAGTCTTATTGAGGTAGCTCTGAGAAATATCAATCTTTAGTCAAATTACGAATTTGATTCAAATAGGAATGAGCCCTCTAACTGGGTCTGGACAAAAGGCAGACTCAGAGGAAAGGGTTAATGCCAAATGACAGTTAAATCCAAAGTTAGTCTCCCTGTTAGGCTGTGATTCTGGGAATTTTTGTGATTTCTGTCATATTGGACAACAGTAACAAAAATCTAGACATACACTTGTGCAAGTTACTTTTTATTTCTTTTCGACCTACAGTTAAAATCATCAGGCAAAAGAAAAGTGTTGCTTCTATTAAGAGGTTCTGAATAATGGAGAAAATTTATTTCGAGTGTTTTTTTAAAAATAGTTTTAGATAGTTTTATATTTCTTCAGCTTTATTTGAGGGAAATGCTGTTTACTGATTTAGCCTATTTTTTTTTTTTTTTACTGTGATTTGTGAAAAGAAAAATGTCTTTAGCCTGTTAGGCTAAAGCAATCTTTTTCATTTTAAAATGTTGCTGTTACTCTGTACTATCTAATGTTGCATTGTACTGAGTTTAAACAAAGCAAAGGAAAAAACATTGCTGAATAATTACTGGTATTAATAGACCTGAAGACATTATTTTCTTGTTGGCATATTGATTTTATGCTTTTCTATCAACTACAGAACTTTCTTATTGCCCATGAGGAGTGTGTACAAGGGTACCTTAAATAATGTTTGCCATTGTGTGTGACTGCTTTAAAAGAGGTCTAGCTCCCTTTATACCTTGATGCTAGAACTGAAAGTAATAGAACCATTTTGGATGGTATTTTAGCAGTGTAGAGCAAGTCACACAAATAAATGCAGGGAGATAGCAAAAGAGGGTTTTATTAGGGTTTTTTTAGACAAAAAAATAGAAGCAAAAAATGAAATAAAATAGCAGAATTTTGCTGCTGATGTATATGTTCTTGCCTTAAAAGACTTTAATTTGGACCAATTGAGCACTCTGACTGACTGGAGGAAAGAAAGAAAACCTAAACGTCTTTGAGCACTTGAGAGCTGTATATGGTTTTGAGTGACTTTAGACTCCTAAAGTGCCTTCAAATTGATTTCATTATTCTGGGAGATAAATCAATGAGGAAACAGAGTACATCTAAAATCTGCATATATATATATATATTTATATATATATGTGCGTGTGTGTATTTATATACATATAATATAGAAACTCATTTTCAAAATATAGTTATAAAATAATGATTGTTTTTGTTATTAAAAGTCAAGGCAATTGTTATTCTTGTTGTTCATTCTTCCTTTTCAAAAATGACCATTAACATTCCTAGGTGATGTCTTGATTTGTCTATGAATTAGATTTAAGTGAGGCAGAGTTGCACAAAGTCATCAGCCCCACTCCGTCTTCCTGAGTCATTGAAGTCTACTGCCAAGACAAAAGTCAGGATGACTGGTGATGGTTTAGGAGGCAGTGGATGAACTTGGTGTCTTTGATATCTGACCAGACTCTAAGCATTTCATAGTACATACTTCAATTGCCTTCATGGCCATTGAAACAAATTGCTCTCATCTGCCCATTAAGGAGGGAGAAGTATTCAACCTAACTCACGTCAGGATTTGAGGCCTATCAAGGAAATATGGTACAGAGGAAAGTACATCACATTCTAGAACTGGAGGACCTGACTTTGAACTCCACTTCTAACTCTTACTCTCAGACATTAGGCAAGCCAACTTCACCTCTCTCAATCTCATTTTCCTCTTCTATAAATATGAGGCTGGGAAGTGATGTTCTCTCAGGTCCCTTCTAGATCTAACCTCTGTGTACTTTGCAATTTTATGGCTACAAAACTTTGAATGGCCCTCATATACAAGGAAGATGGTTAGTGGAATTACATCAGTTCAACATCTAGCCTTAAGAACCAAATTAGGTTTATAGTTTCCTTGGAATAATATTGTTGGTCATTGACATTTAACCTAGAGAATTATCCTTGGCCTCTCCTTCACCCATTGACTGATACGTGTATCCCATGCAGAACAAAGCCTCTGGATGTTTAAGAATGTGTTAAAGACAGTTTGAGTATGGTGAAAAGTATTTAATCAATAAATTTGCTATTGAAGGAATTGTGAGGCAGAGGTGAAAAATTGAGTCCCAAAGCCTAAGTAAAGTACAGATTATAACTACGTAACACTATCTGAATTGCTATTACTTTGTTAATAACTCTTTCTTTTCCTTACCTTTTTAAAATTTTTTTCCAATTTATTTATTTTTAGTTTTCAACATTCACTTCCATAAGTTTTAAATTTTCTACCTCTTCCCCTCTCCCCCTCCCTTCCCAAGATGGCATGCAGTCTGATATTGGCTCTACACATACATTCCTATTAAGCACATTTTCACATTAGCCATGTTGCATAGATGAATTATAACAAAATAGAGAAACCATGAGAAAGAAAAAACAAAATAAAACAAAAAAGAAAATAGTTTGCTTCGCTCTGCATTCTAACCCCATAGTTCTTTCTCTGGATGTGGATGGCATTTTCCATCAGGCGTCCTTTGGAATTGTTTTAGGTCCTTGTATTGCAGAGAAAGGCTAAGTCTATCAAAATAAGTTATCACACACTGTGACTGTTTCTATGAACAAGGTTCACCTGGTTCTGCTTACTTCACTTAGCATCAGTTCATATAAGTCTTTCAAGGTTTTTCTGAAGTCCACCTGCTCATCATTTCTTATAGAACAATAGTATTCCATTCCATTTCTACGCCACAAATTATTCAGCCATTCCTCAATTGATGGGCATTCCCTCAATTTCCAGTTTTTGGCCACCACAAAAAGAGCTGCTTTAAATATTTTTGTATATGTGGGTGTATGTACCCACATTTTCTTATTTTCTTTTTTAAAAAATATATAATTTATTTATTTCTCAGTTCTCAACATTTACTTCCACAAGAATTTGAATTCAGAATTTTCTCCCTGTCTTTCCCCAACCCCATGCCAGGATAGCATGCACTCCATCTACCCCTTCCTCCAGTCTGTCCTCCCTTCCATTACCCCCCCCCCCCTTCTTCCATTCCCCTTCCCTCTATTTTCCTTTCCCATCTCCTTTTCCATCTGTCCAATTGTTCCTTTTAAGGAGTTATTTTCTCCAGTTAGGTTTTGTACTTCCTTCTCCATTTCTCCAACTGTCCTTTTAAATTCTTCTGTGATTTCTTTTTTCATATTTTTAAAGTCATTGGTCAGTTTTTCTTCTGTTTCTCTTATTTGGTTTTTAAAATCCTTCCTGAGCTCTTCCAAGAAGGCTCTTTTTGCTTCAGACCAGTTCATATTCCTTTCTGAAGTTTCAGATGGGAGTATAGTCTCAATGCTGACCTCTTTGGTATTCGTGTTTTGGTCCTTGTTCCCATAGAAAGACTCTATGGTCTTTCCTTTTCTGCTTTGCTTCTTACTCATGATGATCACCCTTTTCCTGGCTTTTAAAGTAGATCTCTGCATCTGGGGCACAGGGGGGCTCTGTCCCACAGTTTTTGTGCCTAAAACTTAAGGCTTTGTGTGTTGTGGCCTCTGGTTCTTTCAGCTAGAAGCTAAAATGCTGCAGCTTACCTGGTGCTGAGCTGGCTGGTGTTGGAAAGCAGAGGCCAGGTGAAATCTTTCTGGGTTTTCCCAGTGATACTCTAGAGCTACCTCATTAAGTGTGGGGGAAGGTGGTCTGGCCACAGGAGGTCTCCTCTGCTGAGCTAGAGCACAGGAAAGCTATGTATACTCTCCTCCCCTCTATTTTCCTGTAGGACAAAATAGGTATCTATACCCCATTGCTTGTATATCTTATTTTCCAGATGCATGCTAAAACAATTTTTAACATTCATCGTTAAATATTTGAGTTCCACATTCGCTCCCTTCTGCCCTCCCCACCTACTCTCATTGAGAAAACAAGCAATTCAATATAGGTCATTCATGTGTAACAATGCAAAACACTTCCATAATAGTTATGTTGCAAAAGACTTAACACATTTTCCCTCTATCCTATCCTTCCCTCCCTTTATTCTATTCTCTCTCTTGACCTGTCCTCCCACAACAATGTTTGTTTCTGATTATCCCTTTCCTCAATTTGCTGTCCCTTCTATTATCTTCCCCCTCCTATCCCCTTCCTCCTTGCCTTCCTGTAGGGTAAAATAGATTTCTATATCCAATTGAGTGTGTGTTATTCCCTCCTTAAGTCAAATCCCATGCAAGTAAGGCTCACTTATTTCCTTTCTTCTCCCCCTTCTTCCCCTCCATTGTAAAAGCTCTTTCTTGCCTCTTTAATGTGAGATGTTTTGCTACATTCTACCTCTCCCTTTCTCTTACACCTGGTTCATTCCACTCAGCAGTAAATTTTATTTTTTTAGGTATTCTCTCTTCATATTCAGCTTACCCTGTGTCCTCTGTCTAGGTGTATATATGTATATTTATACACACATATATACATATATGTACATATACACACATACACATACATTCATGTACATGTATATACCTACACTTATATAATATTCACATATATACATACACATACACACCTACATACATACATATATCTATATCTATAAATATCTATCTGTCTGTCTATCTATCTATCTATCTATCTATCTATCTATCTATCTATCTATCTACCTATCTATTCCCTCTAACTACCCTAATACTGAATAAGGTCTCATGAGTTACAAATAACATCTTTCCATGTAGGAATGTAAACAGTTCAATTTTATTGAAGTCCTTAAAGCTTCTCTTTCCTGTTTACCTTTTCATACTTCTCTTGATTCTTGTATTTGAAAGTCAAATTTTCTATTCAGCAAAAATTTTCTTTTCAACAAAAATGCTTGGAAGTCCTCTACGTCATTGAAATTCCATTTCTTTTCCCTGAAGTATTATACTCAGTTTTGCTGGCTAGGTGATTCTTGGTTTTAATGCTTTCTCCTTTGACCTCTGAAATATCATATCCCAAGCCCTATAATTCCTTAATGTAAAAGGTGCTAAATCCAGTGTTATCCAGATTGTATTTCCGCAGTATTTGAATTGTTTCTTTCTGATTGCTTGTAATATTTTCTCCTTGACCTGGAAACTCTGGAATTTGGCTACAATATTCCTAGGAGTTTTCCTATAAAGATCATTTTCAGGAGGTATTGGGTGAATTCTTTCCATCTCTATCTTACTCTCTGGTTCTACAATATTCCTTGATAAATTCTTGGAAGATGAGGTCTAGGCTCTTTTTTTTATCATGGTTTTCAAGTAGATGAGTAATTTTAAAATTATCTCTCCTGGATCTATTTTCCAGGTCAGTTGTTTTTCCAGTGAGATATTTCAGATTGTCTTCTATTTTTTCATTCTTTTGGTTTTGTTTTATAATTTCTTAGTTTCTCATAAACTGAGCTTCCATCATAGCTTCCATCTGCTCCATTCTAATTTTTAAAGAACTATTTTCTTCAACTTTTGAAACTCCTTTTCCATTTAGCCAATTCTGCTTTTTAAAGTATTCCTCTCCTCAATGGCTCTAAGGACCTCTTTTGCCATTTGGGTTAGTCTATTTTTAAGTGTTATTCTTTTCAGCATTTTTGGGGTCTCCTATAGCAAGCTGTTGATTTGGTTTTCATGATTTTCTTGCATTGCTCTCATTTTTCTTCTCAATTTTTCCTCCACCTGTCCTACTTGATTTTCAAAATTCTTTTAGAACTCTTCCATGGCCTGAAACCATTGCATGTTTTTTTTTTGGAGACTTTGGATGTAGAAACCTTGACCTTGCTATTTTCTTCTGATGGTATGCTTTGTTCTTCTTCATCCAAATGGTTGGAAGAAAATACCTTTTTACCAAGAAAATAACCTTGTCTTATTTTTTCCCTTTTTGGGACATTTTTTTCAGCCAGTTACTTGACTTTTGAGTCCTTTATCAAGTGGAGGGTATACTACCTTAAGCTTCAGATGTTTTGTGCAACTGTTCTCTGAGATATCTCTAGGGACCTGTAAGTTCTAAGTTCCTCCAAGGTGGCACAATCAAGGGAGAAGAGTTTACTCCTCTCCTGGTCTATGGTCTTGTCTGTGAGCAACCAAAACATTCTTTTCTGCCCTGGAACTGTGAGTAGGATTTCCTTCCACAGCCATCATGAGCTCCACCATACCAGTGCTCCTCCTTACCCCAGGAATGCTACTCAGCAATGAGACTCAGATCAGCTGCTCAGTTCCCCCAGGATCTTTCAGCAGAGGGCTCCAAAAGTGGAAGCTGCTGTCTCAGGGGCTGCCACCACCCTGGGGCTGGGGCTGGGACTGGGGCTGGGACCATACCCCACTCCCATCTCACCCAGGTAAAAGAGCTTTCTTATTGACCTGTGAAGCTGTTTGTGGTGTTTGTGGTTTGAGAAATTTGGGAACCACAGTAGCTGCCCATGATTCTACAACATGAAGCCTGTTCCAGTCCTGCGTGCTGTAGACCATGCTGGGCTGCACTCTACTCTGAGCCCAGGTCCAATAGACCTTTCCTGCTGGCCTTCCTAGGCTGTCATGAGCTGGAAATCTGTTTCATGCTGTCATTTTATGGATTCTGCTGCCCTAGAATTTGTTTGGAGTAATTTTTTACAGATATTTTATGGACTACTGGGGGGAGAGCTAGAGCAGGTCTGTCCTACTCTGACATCTTGGCTCCATCCCTCTGATTTTCCTGTTTTCATGATCTCTTTGAGATACATTCCTAGAAGTAGTGTTGCTGGGTCAAAGGGTATACACATTTTTATACTCCTTTGGGCATAGTTTCAAATTGTTCTCCAGAATGGTTGGATCAGTTCACAATTCCATCAAAGATAAATTATTGTTCTGACCTTCCCACATCTTCTCCAACATTTATCATTTTTTTCTTTACCTTTTGTCTTTTATTCTGCATCCTTTTTTTTATTTATCCCTCAATCATCCACAATGATAAGAAATTGAAATGTAATTTTAAATGTTTCATAGAATCTCAGATTTGGAAGGGACCTCAAAATCAGCTAGTCTGATCACTACCTAACCAAGAAACTCTTGGTCTAAACAATACTTAGTCTCTGTTTGTTAAAAGTGAGAGTTAACCCCCAAACCCTGAGGCAAACCATTCTGCTTTTGAACACATGTAGTTATTAGGGAAGTTTCTTATACAAAACTGTGATCCTGGTTTTTTACTTCCACTTGCTGCTCCTAGTTTTGCTCTGTGGAACTAAGTAGAATTCAGTTAACTTTCCACATGACAGCTCTTTAAATACTTGCAGACTACTCTCATAGTTCCCTTAAATATTCTCCTCTTTAATTCTTTCAAGTGGCCATGGATTGAATTCTCTTACTGTCTTTGTGACATCTCCCAGACTTTCAGTGTCCTTCCTAATATTTGGTACCCAGAACTGAAAAAGTTATCCTGAGTGGAATATGATTAATGACACGATGGATAGAGTGTTGGGTGTGGTATCAGGAAGAGTCATCTTCATGAATTCAAATCTGGCTTCAGACACTTACAAGCTGTGTGACTCCAGGTAAGTCACTTAATACTGTTTAGTCAGTTTCCTCTTCTATAAAATGAGCTGGAGAAGGAAATGGCAAACCACTCCAGTATCTCTATCAAGAAAATCTCAAATGGGATCACAGAGTGATAAACAAATCAACAACAACACAGTGTACTATAATGTACCTCCTTCTTTTTGCATCTCTCAATGAAGAACTCTGACTGCCATATTAGGCAAAATTACTATACATATTGCTACTCCCTTAAATATCCTACCCCTGTCAGTTTCTCAGTCTACTAAATTCCTATGACATACTCTGCTATTCCACCTCATCTAGAAGAATCAACTTAATCAGTATGCACAAGTATTATATGTCTGTGATCAAGAACTCTGAAATTCCATTTTCCAAAAATAATGTCCTATAATTTCATCTCTCTCTGTGCCTTACTCCTCCTAAACTTACTCTTCATTCTAAGTGTTACTTGAAATCCTTGCCAGCATCAGTTCTTTTCTAAGTCATGACTTTTGCTCTGGAGACAATCTCCTTTCCCTATCTTGATCCCTTTGAAAACCAGTTGGATACTACACCATATTCTGGAATCTTTTGCTCTCTTATCATAGTGACATTTATAGATTGTCAAACTGGAGTCCTAAAGTATTCTCAGTATTTGCTGTCTGTGCTTCTGCATGCATGCTGCTAAAGAGAGCTAAGTCTAGGTCCACTATAAATTTACATAATCTAGTCTCAGCTGGGCTCTCTCTACATCAAGGCAATTCTTTTCATCCTCCCTAATTGATTCTCCGTAATGATCATTTCACACATCTTTATTCTTCAAGTCTCCCACAATAGCTCCTCTCCACATCCTCTCATAGAGGGTGTCTTTGCCTAGCAGAATCAACTTGACAGTCAAAACTATTGGGTTCTGTAAGCAAGGGAATGCCTCATCCATTATCTATACCCAGAAGTGAACTTGGTAGGGAAAATGTTTTGCAGCAATCACTTTAAGTTTGAGTCTGCTTTCCCCAGGCACTAAGGCAGAGAGCATGTTCCCTTTTTTGAGATGGTATACATTTCTTCTTGCTCTGCCTTGTCGGTAAATATATCTTTTGTACAAGCTTGTAGCTGTTCAGTTGCTCAGGTCATATCTAGCTCCTCATGATCCCATTTTTATTTGTTATTTTGAGTTTTTGGGGGCAAAGGTACTTGGACAGTTTCCCATTTAATTCTGCGGCTCATTTTACAGATGAGGAAACAGAGGCAAACAAGATTAAGTGACTTGCCCAGAGTCACTCAACATAGGAATTTTTTTGCTTCAGATCTGAACCCAAGTCTTCCTAACTCCAGATGTGATACTCTATCCACTTCACTACCTAGCTAACTTTTTTTGGTACAAGCTAATTGGAATTAATTAATTGAATTATATTGAAGACATTAACTTATAATTGATATGGGAGGAACACATTGTATAGGGGATCAAGTTACCTCATAATCCTCACAAATTACACTTAGGAACCTAAGGAGAGGCAGAACCAACCAAAATCTGGGTATCTATCCTGCAGTGTAAGTGAGGGTTGAGCAAATGACTCTAGAACCTATGAATATATGTATATTATGTATATATTTGTGTCAGGCAGGTGGGTGGTACAGTGGATAGAGAACTGAGCCTGAAGTTAGGAACACCTGATTTCAAATCCAGTTTTACTAGCTGTGCGACCCTGGGTAAATCACTTAATCCTGTCTGCATCAGTTTTCTCCTTTGTAAAATGAACTGGAGAAGAAAATAGCAAACCACTCTAGTGTCTTTGCCAACAACCAAATAGGCTCACAAAGAGTTAGACATCATTGAAATGACTGAACAACAAATTATATTTCTGTATCTTCATATTGTAATCCCTATATAATAAGCTCCTTGAGGTTAGGGAGCACACTTTTAAATTTTAATCCTCAGTGCTTACCAAGGTGCCTGACACTTAGACGGTGCTGAATAAAAGCTTGATGATTGAGAGAATAAAATTAGTATTTTAAAAAATTTGCCATTGAAAAAGTTATTGACTCATAATGAATTTGGAGACTATAAAAATTTTTAGATCATTTTCATGTTATCAGGACTCCTCTATCCTATACTTTCAGAGTTTACTTTAAAAAAATAAAAACAAACAAAACTTGTAGAACTTTATCTTCTTTAGATGTCACCTTTTTATTATGGTCCAATATTCTAGTGTGTCAAAATATTTTTCAATCCTGAATCATTCAACATATTAGTTATTCTGCCCAATTTCTAGTCATCTGCAAATTTGACAAGCATGTCTTTGATGACTTCATGAACTACATTGTAAAATAGCATTGAACAGATTCTGTCCAAGGGCAACTACTGAGATCATTCAGTTTGAAACCTTGTTCGAGTTGACATTGTATATTATACTCTTTGGGTACAATTTTTTATCCAGTTTATAATTCTTTCTACAATCGTTTAAACCAATGATGTCAAACTCATATAGAAAAGGAGACCACTTAACTGCACATAAAGATCCCTGCAAATTGCCTATTAACTTAGAAAACCATATTTTTACAGTACCTATACTCTATAGTATTTTTACTGATTTTATCAAATATTTTACTGATTTTATTCAAATATTTCTTAATCACATTTTAATCTGCCTTGGGCAGCATTTAGGAGCTGGTGTTGGTGGACCTCATATTTGACACATCTGATATATATCATATCACTCTATCTTGTTTACAAAGAAGGATATAAGACTGAATTTTGTGCGTATGTATGAATTTTAATATATTGTGTCTATTGACTTTCCCTGAGTTATTCTGCCTTAAAATGGATTGAGGTTAGTCTATCATGATCTCTTCTTGATAGAGTCAAACTGACTTCTAATCATCACAATATTTTTGCATAATTATTATCTTTTTAAATTTTAATATAATGTTTTAATTTTCTCCAATTACATGTTAAAGCAATTTTTAACATTTTAAAAAAGTTTTGAGTTCCAAAATTCTATCCCTCCCTCCCATCCTTCGTCCCAGAGACAGTAAGCAATCATATAGCTTATATATGTGCAATCCTAGAAAATATTTCCATATTAGTCATTTTGTACAAGAAGACAAAAAAAGAATGAAAGAAAGTAAAAAATAGCATGATTCAGTCCATGTTTCAGACAATATCAGTTCCTTCTCTGGAGGCAGATAGCATGCTGCATCATTAGTCATTTGGGATTGTCCTAGATCATTGTATTGCTGAGAAAAGCTAAGTTTTTCACAGTTCATTGTACAACATTTGTGTTGCTGTGTATAACATTCTGATTCTTCTTACTTCACTTTGGATCAGTTCACATAATTCTTTCCAGGTTTTTCTGAAATCATCCTGCTTGTCATTTCTTATGGCACAATAACACACCACCATGATCATAACTAAATATCTTTTTAATGATAATCTTCCTTCCAAAAGCTGAATGCTTTTCTCATCTATAGAATGGGAATAATAGTAGCATCTGTCATAGGGTTGTTGTGAAGACAAAATGATATTAAACATTAAAGCTCTATATAATTGTTGGCTATTATTTTTATTGATTCACCTTGTTTATTGCCTCTATCTAATCTGGTTATTCATGAAACTTTGTATTTTGTAGCTTACCTTTATCTTGAATTTAGTTTCCTGTGAACTACTTGACCTCTATTCTTCCTTCTTTATTTCTGTCCCCTCAATGAAATCAGGGTCAGCAGGTGGAGAGATCTGTTTGTTGTATTTATTAAAAAAGTTCCAGGGGTGGAGCCAAGAAGGTGGAGTAGAAGCAGGGACCAGCTAGAGCTCTCCCCTCAAATCCCTCAATGACTCTAAACAAATTCTAGAGCAGCAAAAGCCACAAAATGACAGACTGAAACAAGACAATCTGCAAGATTGATGGGAATGATCTATCACACCAGGCAGGACAAAGTGGGAGCAGATCTTAGGGGACTGAATTACAGGTGGCTGCTAAGGATTCCAGACTTCTCAACTCACAAATGCTAAAGACAGCTTCAAAGATCAGTGGGAGGGGTCTCTCACCTGTGTGAGAGGGGAGCATGGTCCAGCCCCAGCCCTAGCCCCAGCCTCCATGGCAGCTGCAGCCGTTTCTGAAGTGGAGGCTACTTCTGGAACACCTCACTTAACAAAGAGCTCAAAACTCAAGTAACTGGCTGAGAAAATGAGCAAACAGGAAAAAGAAACAGATTATAGATAATTACTTGCTTAGTGAAGAAACAAAGCCAAAGCTCCATTTTTTAAAGACTCTAAGAAAAATGTGAATTGGTCTCAGGTCATGGAAGAACTCAAAAAGAATTGTGAAAATCAAATAATAGAAGTAGAGGAAAAATTGGGAAGAGAAATGAGAGTAATGTAAAAAAATCATGAAAAACAAGTCAACAGTTTGTTAAAAGAAACCCCCCAAAATGCTGAAGAAAATAGCACTTTTAAAATTAGACTAACCCAAAAGGCAAAAGAGGTGCAAAATGTCAAAGAAGAAGATGCCTTAAAAAGAAGAATGGGCCAAATGGAAAAAGAGGTCCAAAAGCTTACTGAAGAAAATAATTCCTTCAAAATTAGAATGGAGCAGATGGAAGCTAATGACTTTGAGAAATCAAGAAATTATAAAACAAATACAAAAGAATGAAAAAATAGAAGACAATGTGAAATATCTTATTGGAAAAACAACTGATCTGGAAATTGATCCAGGAAAGATAATTTAAAAATTATGGGACTACCTGAAAGCCATGATGAAAAAAGAGACTAGACATCATCTTTCAAGAAATTATCAAGAAAAACTGCCATGATATTCTAGAACCAGAAGGGAAAATAGAAACAAAAAGAATCTACCAACTGCTTCCTTAAAGAGATACCAAAAGGAAAATTTCTAGGAATATTATAGCCAAATTTCAGAGTTCCCAGGTCAAGGAGAAAATATTACAAGCAGCCAGAAAGAAACAATTCAAGTACTGTGGAAACACAATCAGGATAACCCAGGATACAGCAGCTTTTATACTAAGGGGTCAGAGGGCTTGGAAAATATATCCCAGAGGTTAAAGAAGTTAAGATTAAAACCAAGAATCACCTACCCAGAAAAACTGAGTATAATACTTACAGGACTTCCAAACATTCTTGTTGAAAAGACCAGAACTGAATAGAAAATTTGACTTTCAAATATAATAATCAAGAGAAGTATGAACAAGAAAGAGAAATCATAAGGGCCTTATTAAAGCTGAACTTTTTACACTCCTACATGAAAAGTTGATATTTGTAACTCATGAGTCCTTTCTCGATATTAGAATAGTTGGAGGTAATTTCATATGTATATACACACACATATACATATATTTGCGTATATATATGTACATATATGTGTATATTAAAATTGTATGTGTGTGTATGTGTGTGTATATTTGCATATATGTATGTGAATATATATTATATATAAAGAGAAAGACAGGGCATGGGGTGAGCTGAATATGAAGAGATGTATCTAAAAATGAAAATTAAAGGTTGAGAGAAAGAGAAAGGGAGAAGTAGAATGTAGTTAATCATTTTACATAAAAGAGGCAAGAAATACCTTTCACAATGTAGGGTAAGAAAGGGAAGGTGAGGGGAAATAAGTGAAGCTTCCTTTCATTGAATTTGCCTTCAGGAGAGAATAATATACACACTCAATTGGTTATGGAAATTTATCTTACCCTACAGGAAAGGAGGGGGGAGGGGAATAAGACAGGGAGGATAATAGAAGAGACAGCAAATTGGAGAAAGGGGTAATAAGAAGCAAACACTTTTGCAGAGGGACAGATAAAAGAAGAGAATTGAGTAAATGGAGGTTGGGACAGGATAGAGGAAAATATAGTTAGTTTTTCACAACATGACTGTTATGGAAGTCTTTTGCATGACCACACATGCATGACCTATATTGAATTACTTGCCTTCTCAATGAGGGTAGGTGGGGAGGGGGGAAGGGAGAGAATGTAGAGATCAAAGCTTTAAAAATGAATGTTGGAAATTGTTTTTACATGCAACTAAGAAATAAGAAATATAGGCAATGGGGTATAGAAATCTATCTTAACCTACAGGAAAATAGAAGGGAAGGGGATAAGAAAGGGTGGGGGTAATAGAAGGGAGTGACATATTGGAGGAAAGGGCAATGAGAATGCAAGCTGTCCTGGTGTGGGGGTAGGAGGCAGATGGGGAGAAAATTTGAAATTCAAAATTTTGTGGAAGTGAATGCTGAAAACTTATAATAAATAAATTTATTTAAAAAGTTTCATGTTTCTTCTGCTTAATTTTGAAAGAAGATAATTTTAATCTTTTAAAAGTAAATTTAGTTGTTTTTCATTTCCATCTGGTCTTTAATAAACTAGATTCTTCACTTCTAGAGATCATAAAAAGAGGTCATAAAAATGGGAAAGGTCCCACATGTACAAAAAATATTGATAGCAGCTCTTTTTGTGGTGGCCAAAAACTGGAAATCAAAGGAATGCCCATCAATTGGGGAATGGCTGAACAAGTTGTGGTATATTAATGTAATAGAATACTATTATGCTATAAGAAATGATGAACAAGTGGGCTTCAGAAAAACTTGGAAAGACATCTATGAACTGATGCTGAGTGAAATGAGCAGAACTAGGAGAATATTATGCACAATAACAGCTATAGGTTGCAAAGACTGTTCCTGATAGACTTAGCCCTTCACAGCAATGCAGGAATCTAAAACATTCCCAAAGAACTTGATGCAAAATGCCCTCCATATTCAGAGAAAGAACTGTGGAATCAAAATGAAGAATGAAGCAGACTATTTTCTCTTGTGTTATGTTTTGTTTTGTTTTTTTCTTATGTTTTCTCCCATTCATTTTAATTCTTCTATGCCATGTGACTAATGTGAAAATGTATTTAATAAGAATGTATATGTAGAACCCATGTAAGATTGCATGCCTTGTCACAGAGAGAGCGTGTTGGGAGGGGGCAAAAATTTAAAGGTTATGGAAGTGATTGTTGAAAAATGAAAACAAACTCATTTTAAAAAAATTGATTCTTGTTTTGTCATTTTCTGGAGGAAAAATTCATCCTCATCTTTTAAAACACAGTGCTATAGAGTATAATCCCATATTCTGACCTACAATTGTGAATGTTAGACCAAATGTTTGCTCAATTTTGGTGAATGAATGAATTTTTAAAAAGATTATTAAGTACTTATGTGTCAAGCATGGTACTAACACAGTATACAAATAGAAAAGGGAGAGCAGACTCCGTCCATATGGAACTTACTTTCTAATAGGGAGAGCCAATATATAAGAGGAAATTTTGGCCAGGGTGGAGTATTTTGTCTTTTGAAAATATGAGAAGGATACACTCACCTGAGCCACAGGGGAGTAGATTGACATATCCTTTTCAATGGCCATTTCAGAGATGATATAATTATGTTTCAAGGACTCAAAGACTCAGAAACCTCTTTGGCCCTAGATCAAAATGGTTAAACCTATCTAGCTATCTCTTTTCCTTGAGTGGACATTGCTGGATTGCTAGTGCTGGACTGATGAACTGCCTTGAAAAACTTTATAGCTTCCTACATAAAGCTGTCACAAAAACAGAACCAGGAGAGTTTAAGCTCCTGAAATGTGAACCATATTGATAACCACCAAGGTAGCTTGAATACTGATGTAAACCTGCCTCTTAAACACCCAGGGGAATAGAAATGATGGGAAGAAATTCAAGGCCACACCTCTGAATTTCTCTCTCCCTCTTTTTGAAGTTTGCTTCAGAGGTTTTATCTTTACTCTGGGAATACTTGAATTTGTAAAATATTTTCCAATGTTTTTACATAGAAGGCAGATAGATTCACACACCAAATGTAGAGCAAGTAATATATAATGCACCCTTAGTTGGATCACTGCCCTATGGAAAAAGATGCTGATCCTAGGATACCTGCTTAAATGAGAGTCTATTGGAATGGGAAAGATGTAGAAGGCAGAGCAGAGGAAGAGGTTATTCAAACCAACTGGTAGCTTCTTACGTTAATTAATTACTTGTGTTAATTAATTTTTACTTTTTTTTTTTTAAATTTTCCCTTTTAGTAGTGAAAGCCTGTAAGTTCTTCAGATACTCTATAATTTCAATACTGGGGCAAAATCCTGGTGGGCCTAATTTACTAATGAATCTAGTAGTAGTGATTTCATAAGTATTTGTTGAATTTAGCTCAAAGTAATAATGCAAAATCACGTAGTATTACAAAACAGGAAGAAATGACATGTTTCTCATAAGACATTTGGAATAATCCAGGTACCATATGATGTCTAGGAACTGGAATCATGGAAAGATGGTGTCCTTAGCATTCCTTTCTTAAATGGCCAAAAATGAGGGGAATTGGATGATGAGTACTGTTTTTATTCAGCCAGTTGAATACTTACTATATGAGGGCACAGTGCTAAGTGATTTTAGGGATGCAAAGAAGTGAGAGAAAAGTGATATAGTAAAAAGACCATGAAACTTAGAGTTAGATTACCTAGATTCATCTTCCAGGTTTCTTAATCCATCAGTCACTTTATCTTAGTTTCCTCATCTATAAAATTAAGAGGCAGACTCTATGATATAGGTTCCCTCTAACTCTAATAATCTATGATTCTGTATAATACACCATCCCTGTCCTTGATTTGTAATCTTCAGAATGACCCAGGCTAGTTTCAAGATCTCTAGCACTGACTAACACTTTGACATGGTATCAGATGCTTTCAATTTCTAACACTTGGAAAGAATGAAAAGCCATGATACCCAGTGTTTGGTTGAGTTGATGCTTTGCCTGTATCCTATCACTCAGTTTCATAGTGCTTATCTTAGAGAACTTATCTCTTATGTTGGTCTATATTTCCACTGTTTTCCACTTCCCCCTTCATTATTATACCCATGGACAATAACAAATGTAGGTCCTTCCACCTTTTCTCTTTACTTACTCTCTTTGCTCTATGAATTATTTATCTTACTATTGTTCTGTAGGAGTCTCAGGTAAGGGGACCAATTCCCTTTCCTAACCTTTTTGTGCCAGCTCCCTTTTTGTTCAGATCAGAAACCGTGCCCTAGAGGTCTTAATCCTTTTACTTTCAGAGCTAGCTACCCAAGCTAGCTACTAGCTACCTGACTGGTGAGTGCATTTCATTACCCACTAAATCTAAAGCAAGCTGAAGGCATCTTTCATTTTATTCATCAGTTATCATCTCACCAGTTGCTGACTGCCATGTTTGTACCTTTCTCACTACCTACCTCCTGAAACTGCCTAGTTCTGAAACCATAGTTACGTCAGTACTTTCACTGCTACTACAAATGTTACGTTAATCTGCTACTGCCCTCCACTCACCATCCCTATAACTTTACAAAAGAAAAATGTCTCTCCACTATCCCCTATATGTGTTATCTTCCCATTAAAATATAAACTCCTTAAGGACAGGGGTTATCTTTGCTTTTGTATTTATTTATCCACAACCTACTATTAAGTACTTAATAAATATTAAATACTTAATGAACTGATTTATTAGTGTATTCATTCATATATCTGAAGGTAGTTTTCACCATACCAGTTGCTGCAGGAAGGGAATCTTTGTTCTGGTCTCCTGTTCAATGAAATAGCTGTGTCCCAGGCTCTAACAATGACTGTATTCTGACTTTTACAAATCTAGTTTCAGCATCCAGACTAAAGCTGACTTCCTTGGAGAAGATTACAGCTGAAACATAGCATCTAAGTATTTACAAATCATTGTGCATGGATTATCTCATTTGATTCTCACCAAACCTTTTTGAGATATATCGTAAAGGTATGATTTTCCTTATTTTCAAGATGAGGAAACTGAGGCACTGAGAAGTGTCTTGCCCATGTACACACAGCTATTTCGTGTTAGCGGTGGGATTCAAATCCAGATTCCTTCTGAGCCTCCACGTTCAGTCTTCTTTTCGCTCTATTCTGTTGCCTGTGTTAATTTAAATGTTTTTTCTTTTTATTTTCTTTTTGATTTATGGAAGAAAACAACATTTCCATAAAATAATATAAGAAAAAAGATGATTACACATGAAGCTGTAAATCTATTTTTCACTTGTTATTCCTTTAAAATATATAATAAAGTTGCCATGTAAAATTTTTCCCTTTTTTCTTCCCTCCTCCCCACCACAGAGATAGCTATTAGACAAAAATATGTATGTGTATTATAAATATATATACATATATATACACATGCGGATAAAATCATTGTATACATGCTTTTATTTGTCAGTTCTTTCTCTGAATGCAAATAGCATCTTTCTTCATATGTCCTAGCATTAAAGATTCAGTCATTAAACCTGACTTTGTAGTTGAAAGTTTCAGAGAACTTGGAATCATGGGAATTCTCTTAAGAGTTAGAAATTAGTTTCTAAAGGAACCAGGCACTTTGGACTCCAGATGAAGTTGCAGTTGTTTCTACTGGTTTATTATACTCAGATACTTAACGTAATTACATTAAGTTCTATATTTTACCTTTCCAGTGTTCAGGAGTGACTGGTCATGTAAATCTTGAAAACTGTGGAAAGTGACAATTGAGTTGGATTATCTTCCCTTGTGCACAGGGGCCTTACCAGAAAACTACATCTGTTTGTTCATTTATTTTCTATTATTGATCTTTGCACACAAAATGTCAAGAAGACACTTATCTTAGGTCTTTCTCTATGCTATTCTATTAGCTCCTATTTTTGATAGAAGAAAAATGGGTAGGTGTTTTCAGAAAACATAGGAACATCTGTTATCACCTGAACCTTGTTTCATCAGTCATTCTCCTTCTTTAATCACACATCTTTATTTTCTTTTTCTCTATTAGTTTTCCTCATATTTAGGTCTCCTATGTCCTATAAGAAACCTATTTTGGCTACTCTCTTAAACAAAAATCGTATAACTGCTATAATTCTGCCCTTCACTGATGAATTTCTAAAAAGAACATTCTATACTTCCTATGTCTACTTACAATTTCTTCAGCCTCTCTTGAGTCTTAAGGCTCTGGTACCTGGCTCCTGTCTCCAGTACAATACTTCTATCTCCCGTTCTGTATCCAGACCTGATTGTCTTCAGCAGTCATTCATTAGTAAACAGGGATAGTGTTATTTCTTCTTGGCCTATCTTCATATTTTTTTATTTCTTTTCCTTTTCATGTTGTTATTGCTTAGCATTTCTAGAATTATATCAAATAGTAGGAGGAAAATCAGGGTCCTTGCTTTACTTGTCTATTTATTGAGGAAGCTTCTAGTGTGTCCCCAGCAACTTAATGTTTCTTGTGTTAGATTGAATTTCTGATTTTCTTCTAAAGTCCCTTCAGATTCTAAAAACAAATGATCTTGAATTTTTTTCCATCTCCACTTGTGGAAAATAATAAGATGGTGATCCCTCTGTTGCCTCTGGTAGATCAAAACTGAATAATATCCCCAAAGTCAACCATACCAATGCTTATAATGCTAGACTTGTTCTCACACATACCCAAACATTCCCAAATAATGCAAAATAAATTGGTTATACAAATGCTACATGTTTAAGACTTTTATTATGGTTATTCCTTCAGAGGAAAGAAAATTAGATCCTAAAATACATTGTGGAATTCTTGTTAGAAAACTGTGTTTATATATATATGTATATAAGTATAAATCAAATATGCATATATACACATATATATCTACTTTGTATATACATATGTATGTGTGTAGATATATAAATCCATCTGCTCATATACACATGTATATTCATATACACATATATTGCATACTTGGCTTGCTGACCAAACTGCACCTATAAAACTAAAGTCCTGTTCCAATAAAGATGAGAATGATTCATATGAATAGTACTTTATAATTTGTGTATTATAGATTGTAAAATATGTGTAATAGATGATAGAGGCAGAGAAATGTTATGAAGAACTTGATAATATTCTACAAATTAAGTTAACATAGGGATACATACAGGAACTTCAAAACAAGAGGGAAAGGAGTAGAAAGGAAAAATGGCTCAGGATTAAGAAATAAAAGAGACCAAAGGCTTATAGGTAGGTAAATATCTGTTAAATATATGTTAAGGCTCCCAGTATTTGAATGTTGTCCATAATAACAAGTCCTATTTACATAATATATTTTGGTCACTAGAACTTACTTTTGATTTTCACTTTGATCCTCACTTAAACTCTATGAAGTAGGTAGAATATTATTTCTGTTTTACAGATAGGGAAACTGAGGCTCAGAGAGGATCATGGATTTAAATCTAGACGAGACCTTGGAGGTGAGTCAGTTCAGTGCCTACATTTTATAGATAAAGTACCTGAGGCCCAGAGATAAAATATAGATAAATTACCTGTTGCCCATGTTCACACAGCTAATAAGTTGTGGTGCCATAATTAAAATGTAGGTCTTTCTGAATCCACATCTAATGCTTTATGTGCTGTACTGAGTAGATAATAAAAAAGAGGTGGAGAAGGAAGAGAAAAAGGAGGAAAAATAGGAAAAATAGAAGGTAGAAGGAAGATATACAAAACTAGCTGTGACATCTTGGGTAAGAAACTTAAACTCTCCCAGACTTAGTCTCGTCATCTATAAATGAGGATAATAATAGCACCTACCTCACAGGATTGTGTAGGAATCAAATGAGATTGCCTTTGGAAAGCAATTTGTAAACCCTCAAACTGTGATAGCATGGCAGCATTCAATGCTGTTTCAGTGTGATAAAACTTTCTGGAGTTTATACACTGCTAATGTAAGCCTCAAGATCGACGGTTATCTTCATGCCATAATGATGCATTGTAGTCAGACTGTATGGAGAAAGAGGAGTCAATTATAAAAGTATAAAATACATCTATACAACCATAGTGAATCAGACTATGATCCGTTACACTGTGAGATCCTTGATAGTGTGAATTATTTGGTTTTTACCTCTTTTCTACCCCCAGTTCATTGTAGGTACTTAACAAATCCAAGTTGACCTGACTTCTTGATTAGGTGTATGTATCTAGAAAAAGATTCGTGAGAAAATGAGCTCAGATTTTGAATGCATTGCTTAATATTAGTTAGTCACTAGTTTGAAATGAAATTAAAAAAAAAAAAGAATCAGACCTAGGGGTGTAGTTTTAGAAAAAAAAATAGTGTCTAGGGCAGCTAGTTGTTGCAGTGGATAGAACACTGGACTTGGAAGCAGAAAGACTCATCTTCCTGAGTACAAATCCAGCCTCAGACACTCATAAATTGTGGGATCTTGGGCAAATTGCTTAACCTGTTTCTATCTTTAAAAATATCTAGAGAAGGAAATAAGAAGCCACTCTAGTATCTTTGCTAAGAAAACATCAAATGAGGTCACAAAAAGTTGGACATAATTGAACAACAACGTCTAGAGCAGAGGTGTCAAACATAGTTCCTGGGGATCTAGAACGGTTCTGAGTGCAGCCTGAACCAGATTAATATATAATTGGGAAATATTTAGCAAAATCAATAAAAACACAATAAAACATAAATAATATTACATTTCAAAACCAAAAATATAACCCTACAGGGATCTTTGTGTGTGACTAGTGGTCCCCATTTGTGTCTGAGTTATACAACACATATTAAGATGTAGTCCTATATCTTATGTTCCAGTCATGTCACACCTGGAACATTGTATCTGGGTCTATATGCCACACATTAGGATACAGATGAATTAGAGCAAGAGAAGTACAGAGTAGTGAGGGGACTCAAGTACTGACAGGTAATGATCACTTGTAGAAAAGTGAACACTATTAGATGGAAGAGGAGATAACTCAAGGTGGAAATGATCATTGTTAGCAAGTATTTGAATTATTCCCATGTGGAAGAGGGATTGAGCTTGCTAGGACCAATGGGTGGAAAACCAAGGGAAGGAAATTTCAACTAAATAGACACACAAAACTTCCTATCAGTTATTCTTATGCAAAAGTAGAATGGGATTCCTTAGAAAGTAATATATTTACTGTCACTCATATTCTCCAACAGGATACTATATGACTATGGAATCAAAGAATGTCAGAGCTAGAAAGTACCCAATTATTGAGTTCAAAACTTTCATTTTACAGATAAGACAACTGAAACAGAGAGAGATGAAGGGGCTTGGATAAGGTTGCACAGCTAATAAGTAACAACTGGAACTGAAATCAGAACTTCTGACTCCAAATCTATTCTTCTTTTTTTTTTTTCCGTCACTTTGTTCTTTTAATGTTTTGTATTTGCCTTCCATAGTTTTAGAGATTACTCTTACTTCCTGAGAGCTCTCTTGTAACAAGGTAAAATAGTTAAGGAAAATTCATAACACAGTGACCTCATCTTAAAGTGCATGCAACATTTCACATATGTAATCCCACCATCTATCTATTTTTAAAAAATGAACAGAAATGCATTTCCTCTTACAACCCACCCCATTAAAAAAGAGGAAAGAAAAATTCTTTTAATAAATATATATATATATGTACATATAGGCAAGAAAAACAAATTCCCCCAATAACTGTAGACAAAAAAAATCATATCTCATTCCACACCTTTAATCCATCATTTCTATCTAACATAACATATTTCATTTTTGGTCCTTTTGCATCACAGTGGGGATGCTGTTGAAAAGATCTATGTTTTAAGTGCAACAGGATTAGAGCAGATCTAGTGCTGAAAAGGACCTTAAAAGTCATCTATTCCTACTCCTTTATTTTTGAGGAAACTAAGATGAGGAAACTAAGGCCCAGAGAGATTAATTGACTTGCTCAAGTTTATATAATCAGTGGCATAGCTGCAATTCAAACTCAGGTCCTTTCTTTCCATAGTCTTGTGTTGCTTTTTTTCCTAGACTGATTTGAATTCAATCCAATTCCAATTGAAATTCAATTCAATTTCTTTCATTCATTCATTCATTCATTCATTCATTCATTCGTTTATTTACTTATTTATTCATGCTTCATTTATTTCGAAACTCAATAATTATGGAATGGGGGAAGGGCAGTTATTCTTCATGTCTCCTCAGCTACCACACTACCATTACACTTGGGTTAAGTTCATTTTATTGCTTCATCACTTTAACTGGGTTCTTGTCCAACACCAGAAATTGATGTGTAGCTGTGAATAGACTGGGAACATGCCTTCTCTTCAGTAAGAATCCAGCAGGAGGAGCCCAGTTGACTTTTGAAGGCGATAGAGGTAAAAAATAAAAACCAACAAAACAAAACAAACAAAAAAAAACCTCACCCAAACAAACAGAATTTAAGTTTGCCTTTGCTGGTATTGCAGCCAGGACAAAATAACACACATATTGATTGACCTTCCTCTTTTGGCCCTTCAATTTGTGTAGTGCTGATTCAAAGCAGTTGTATTCCATTGCCTAGGTCCCTATACAATGTAAAAAAAAAAAAAAAAAGCAAGAACACGGTTTTAGCCTTTGAAATTGTCAAGGGGAAAGCATTCCTGAGGGATGAGAGAAACTTGTCTTAAAAATAATGATACTAATGAAATTGTCTGTATAAATTCTCTTTAGAAAAAAAGAAAAAATTAAAAAGCGAAATCAGATGTTTCTACTTTTTTTCCTAGATTTTCCACAGGCATCAGGACAATAGCTTGCATTTTTATAGTCCTGGGTTACACAGACTCATATAACAATTTGTTTTTCATATTCAAATGTTTCCCTTTGTCTCTAAGTTTCATGCTTACTAACCATAACAGACTTTGAGATAAAATGAATGAGTGAAAAAATATTATTGTTTTTGTTTTGATTGAACGGTTATTATGTACAAAGCACTCTACTGAGTGCTGGAGATAGCAAGAGAAAAGACAGTTCTTACTCCTATGGAACTTCCATTACGGGGGGGGAGGGACAACAATTAGAGAAAGGTTCTTCTAGAAGTGGAATTGATAGACCCAGTGGTTCTTATGATGAAGTGACAAATTAGATGGCAAAGCATCTCTTTTGGTATGATTTTCATGGCAGTGAGGGGGAAGATATCTATTTCTGACATTGATCATTTCTGACATTGATCAATGATCACCATCATTTCATGGTGACTTTGGTAATAAGAACTTTCTGAGGAACTTCTAGTATCTGTGGCTACTAAGGAAGTTAGTGATCACCACAGAGGCAGGTACATGTTTGAATCTCAATAAGGGCTGATCCTCTTGACAACGTCTTTGGGAGTTTGAGTTGGAAGCAGGACTGATGATAGAGATGCTATTATTTCTGAAAGCTTTTGTAACTACTTGCATGTCAGTGGCAGTTATTCAGAGCTTGGGATTGTTGGGGGCTGGGAGTGGAAGAAGCTCTTCCTTCTAATGGTTGCTCCCCTCTTCCCCAAACCCCCTTTTCATTATCATAAATCTGTAGCCTAATGCTCTAGAAATTATTATTTATAGAAACAATAAGATGGAAACAGTGAGGAGGAGACAGGAAGACCTAAGTTCAGTTGTAGCCCAGGACCTTACTAGTTATGTGACCCTAGGCAAGTCACTTAGCCTCTATCTGCCTCAATTTCCTTAACTATAAATTGAGAATACTAATAGTATCTATCTGCCAGGTTTGTCATGAGAATAAAATGAAATGATATTTGTTAAATATCATTTTTATATAATATATAATATATTTATATAATATTTGTAAAATACTTTTCAAATCTTAAAGCACTGTATACATGTTAATTATTGCCATTATTATTATTATTATAGATAATCATGCTTGTTCTAAACCTTTACATAACTTATTATGATACAACGAATTCAGGTGTTTGGCTAGAACATTTGTTCTTATAGATTCCACCCAACTGGGCAGACTTCACATGCAAATACAGTCTATCAGTGACTGTGTCTGATCTCTGAAGACTAAGCTAAACAAATTTAGAAAACCTAATCTCCAAAAGGTAGGTCAATAGGTGATGGATATTTTGTGCATGCTGCAACTTCTGTATATCATACACTCAGTCGTGGAAGGGTGATGATTTGCACTGGTGCAAAGGACTACCACACCAGATTATCCAACAAGTGGGTATCCAACCTCTGCTTGAATACCTCCAAAGAGGGAGAACCTCTACAAAGCTTCCCAAGGCAGCCCATTCTAAATTGGGGCAATTCAAATTGTTCAAAAGTTGAAACATAAATTTCTCTCTTTACTTCTGGTTCTGTTCCTTAGAGCCCAAAATAATAAATTGAATCCTTCTTTCACATACCAACCCTTCAAATACATGAAGACAGCTATCATGTCTCCACTTCCTGATTTCCTTCAATTGATCGTTGAATGATATGGATTCAAGACTTTTTACTATCCTAGTTGCTTTCCTCTTGACACACTCTTAATATCCTTCTTAAATCAGCATGCCCAGAGTTAAACAAAATCCCATGGATGGGGTCTGACCAGGGCAGAGGACAGAAGCAGAGGAAAGCTATGACCTTCCTATATCACCCTCCCAGAACTGCAGATGCTTTATCTATAAAATGGTGATAGTACCTACTGTAGCTCACAGCAATGTTATAAGGAGAGCACTTGTGTACCCTAAAGTTTTGTGAAGTGTGAATTGTTATGAATGCTATCATCACCATATCACCTGTTCAGACACATTAGCAACTACAACCAGCATTGGAGCAACATCCCAGGGTGATGAGAAATATGGATTCAGTCTTTGAAGACCTTAATCTAAAGGATAAATCTAAAGTAGATTCATCCAGAACATCAGAGCAAATATGTCTACTCTTAGCAAAAGTGCCATCAGATGCATTTTACGAGCCCTTTGGCCAGAAACTCAGTTTTATGCCTCATCTAAAAGAAGTGATAAACAATCCTGCCAACAAGTTGCTACAAATCCCTTTAGGAACTTCATATAAACTCTGATTACATAAGCTAGAGAGAGCTTAAAAAAAAAATCCCACCATTCCAAGGAAGAACTCTTTCTATTGTTAGGAAACAAATGGGTTTTCCAATACAGATTGTAAACACTGGACATGCTTACCTGTTCTAACTTCTCACTCTCTCAGCCCTCCCCCCTACTCCCCCCACCTCCCAAGTAGGATTACCAAGAAAGTGCTAATAAAATGTGTCTGGGGCGGTTCATGCCCATTTCAATATTATTCTCTTGCTATTCAAGCCAGTGAATAGAAAACAAATTTAAATCATGATAAAAGCACAGGCAGATGCTATCCATAATGTTAAGTACTTGTCATTTCCAGAGATGTATTTTGTCTCCCTTGGGAATGGAATTTCTCATCTCTCCTTACTGTAAAGCAGTAACATTTATTGTCTCTGAGCAAAAGCTACAAGATGCTCGCTTGGTTGATGTGTTTTCTCAGAATAGAGTTTTACAGTTTATAGTTTCCTTCCTTGGCCACCTGTCTCTGCTTTCAGCCTATTTGACAAGGATGCATTCTGGTTTGGAAACAGTGATGGCTGAGGTGGTAGAGTTAATTGAAATTGTGCAAACATCTCTTTTCCTTTTCCTCCACACCCCCAACTCTTCTCCCACTTTGCCCCCTAAATGGGAAACATTTTGGATTTGCCTCCCATGATTGGTCCTAGCTCTCTACCCCTTACTTGCTCTACCTTGAGAAAGTCACATCCCTTCTTCAGATACCAGTTTCCCCATCTCTAAAATGAAGTATTACATGACTAATAGGTTCCTTGTATCTCTAAAATCCTGGGAGTAGTACAAGCATACTCTTCCTAGTTAAAACCTTAAGGTTCACTGGCCAGCAAAATGACTGATGCATTATTTGTATTGGAGTGAAAGGTTGGTGTCAGTTATGACGTGGTCACAATGGTGTTTCTTTAAAAAAAAAAAAGGACTGTGGGTGATCATGGAGAAGCAAACAGAACAGTAGGCTAAGAGATGGCATCAGATCTTCATTTTGCCACGGGTAGTTTTTGGGAAGTTAATTTTGCTAGCCCAGAGTTTCCTCTCTTTTAAGATAAGGAGAGTGCACTAAATAATATCAAATATTTTCTATCTCTAGCATCCCATGATTCAAATGTTCTGGGGAAGGGGAAGACAAGGGAAGGAAGAGGAGCTATATGTTGATTCAGAAAGGCATTAAATAAAAAAAAGTTTGGAAACAATTTAGGGATTATGAAATGATGGGGTCTAACATTTATGTAGCCCTTCAAATCTTGCAAAGCCTTTACCTTCTTCATTGCATTAGAGTGTCACAACAAGTCTGTGAAGTGGATAAGATAAGCATCATTAATTCCATTTTATAAATGAAGAAATTGAAACAGAGGCTTACTGATTTTTCCAGCCTCACATAGCATTTGGGATTTGAAATACAGTGTTTGTGACTCCAAGTCCAGTACTCTATGCCAGGTTTTGTTTCATCTTCAGCAGCTCAGAATTCAGTTGATACTGGATTTCCCATGGCTAAAGAGCATAAATAATCTATTAACCAGCCTTGTTTCAATCTCTCTTTTTTCTTCCCACCTCCCTTCCTTTTTATAGAGGAGCTCACTAGTGGCAGGAGGACCTAAGGGCTTCATCTTGTGCTTGTTCACTGAAGATGTGATGACAATAGTTCTGATGATTGGAGACCCTTTTCTTTTCTTTATTTTTCCAGTTACCAAGACTGATGAGGAGATAAAAGATGAAAGGTGCTGATGACAATTGGGATGAAGATGGGGACCAAAGACTTGACTAATTCCTAAAATTAAATAATGGGTTTCAAAATATCTGGACATGAATAAATTGTCTCGGAAATTTAGAAAATATCATGTCCTATAATATTGAGGGTATTGTGGTTTTTATTTATCCCTCATTTCAGACCTGATAGCATTCCTATACTGGTTCCACCCCTCCGTTGATATCCTTCTCTAAAGACTTACAGGACAGTGTAGAATATGAAGGTAGTGCAGTGAGTGGAGCAATAACCCTGGAGTCAGGAGGACCTGAATTCAAATCTATCCTTAGACATTTATTACCTGTGTGACCCTGGGCAAGGCACTTCACCTTGTCTGCCTCAGTTTCCTCATCTGTAAAATAATCTGGAGAAGAAAAGGGCAAACCACTCCAGTGTCTCTGCCAAGAAAACCCCAAGTGGGATTATAAAGAGTTGGATGTGACTGAAATGACTGAACAGCAACAATAATGTAGGTAATTCTGGACTCTTGAAGATTATGCCAGTGGTATTCATATGCATTCAAGTAGGTTCTACAAAGATGGGATATCTTAGACCATGGTCCTAAGGTTGGGTTATATTTCTTTCATCCAACAACGAGCCTGAAAAATACAGAGATGCTCATTACCAGAAGAGACTGCAATGCAGTGGAAAGACGACTAGATTTGAAACCAACATGGGTTCAAATCCCACCTCTTCCACTTCTTGCTTGTATGACCTCAGGCAAGTTATCTAGCTTCTCTAGACTTCAGTTTCTTCATATGTAAAATGATGGCGGTTAGACTAGATGAATTAGAAGGTTCCTTCCAACTTCTATGATCTATGATCACAAGGTAATGATTATATTTTTTCAGCTTCAGAAATCCAAAAAGACAGTCAGTTAAGGGATATGAAGGATTGTGAGCTACAGAGGCAAAAGGAAGATTCACTTGAAAAACAAAACAAAACAAAACAAATAGATCCTTAAGTTACTGAAGCTGTAGAGCACTTTGGTTCTCAACCACATTCCTCCCCTGCTCGTCTTACTTTCTCTTCAGTCCTCAAATACGTGGAAATGTGAACATATTACTTAAGTCACTGCTCATGCCTGACCCCTTTTCTCAGTTGTTTGTCTTGAGCAGCTCCCAGAGCTGCTGGTACAAGCTGTTTCTTCCCTGCTGCCCACATCTTCGATCAAACTCTGGGATTAACACATTTCTGAAACCACTTCCTGCTGTGTCTGCTCTGGTCTTGGTGAGAGATTAAGGAATGAAAGTGAAAGATAGTTTCTTTATGGCCAGTATATGGGTATTATCTTGACAGAGGAGAATTATGTTAAGGTCATGGGCAATGCTAGTCTTAATATTGGAGGAAAAATGAAGCATTCTGAGTGGTCTATGATCTAATCACTGTACAATTAGGGGCAAATCTGCAGCTGTTCGTTCATGTGGCTTTCTAAGAAATGACTGGCATTTTTATCAACAAGTCTTTTGGTTGCCAACTCAAAAATTCAATCCAGCAAACATTTAATGAATGCTCACTAATGATCACTACAGAACTAGTACCATGTGAAATGCTGAGGAAAAAACATACAAAAATTAAACATCCCATGCCTTCAAAGAGATTACATACTCCACCAGGCTCCTCAGCAACATTTTCATTTATCTTCATGTGAGATTTCAGCCATTATACTTTCAACTCAATTCTGCAACTCTTTATGAAGCATCTACTGTTTGCAGATAACTAATCTAGGCATTGGAGAAAATACAAAGTTGAGATAAATCATAATGCCTTCTTTAATGGAGCTTTCCATATAAAAAGAGGATATTACATACACACACACACGATTATAATGCAATATAAAATATGCATAACTAAAAGATTTGTAAGAAAATTGTTATTTGAGATTGAAGGAGAGAAGGATCATTATTTATTGGGACAATTCATGAAGACTTCACGAGGAGATGCATTTTCAACTGAACTTTAAGATTAGATACATATTCAGCAATGACATGGGAATGGGATAGGATAGCATTCCAGTATTCCACAGGGAACAAAATGAGAAAAGGCATGAAAACACAAAAGAGTGAGGTGATTATAAGGGATAGTGAATCAGTCTTTGAATTCCTCCAGGATGAGAATTTTTGGTCGTGTTCTGAGAGATATCTGTCTCTGTGTATAAGTGTGAACCAGAACAACCAGCCAACCATTTGCCCTAGACATTATTCTGTTCACCACTCAGTGACCTGTGCCTGACTTTAGCCTGGCAAAGAGACCGTTTCCAGACCTTCATTTAAGTGGGTGATTAGTCTTGTTACTGTACCCTTGAACTTATATGGTCATTTATTTCTACTCAATCAAATACAATAAGATGAAAATGAGAGAGGGCATTTAAGAAAAAATAGACATGATTTTTCTGGTGCTATATTAAAAAACAAACTATTCTTATAATATAACATACTATACTATACTATAATACAATATAAATCATCATGATGAGATTGGGAGGCAGCAAAACATCCTCTAGGGATGACCCAGGTTCCCTCCTTACTCTTATAAGACCAGACTATCCAATTTGTGATATGTCCTTGACAATTACTAGACAAACTGATCAATTTTCTGTTTTACAATTCTTCGTTAATGCATGAAACGCAGAGGACTGAAGAGGTGAGGTAAAGCATATAGTATAGCCCATCAGAACATTTTTTTCTCTAACAGGACCATAGGATTTCAAGCTAGAAGAAGCCTTATAGATAATCTGGCCCATCATGTCCATTTTACAGATAGGAAAATTACAGCACTATTTGTCCAAAGTTACAGAGAGGAAGTAGCAAACCAGGTCCAGTTTGCACCAAAGGTAGTACAAATCTCACTGTACATTTCTTGATGGATTGCTATTTTTCTCTCTGTTCATGGATAAAGATACATGTTTGTCTTGTTTCTCAGAATCCTGGTTAAATCTTGGATTTCAAAGGAAAACTTGAATATTATGATTCTAAACCAAAAAAAGAAGCTTCTTTTAACTGCTTTGTGAGCTTGGTACCCAGGTTCTTGTGATCCCACTTTCTACTTTGGAGCCTAAAGGAGAAATTTGTTAGTTTTTGCAGTGTGTTAGGAAAAAAACATCACAAAGAAGGTCTCCCCCAACATAACATTATCAACCTTAACAACTTATTGAGTATAAATTAATCGCCAAACACTATTTATGGAATTGCCTCTTGAGCCTTGACATAATAAACAACATAACTATAGTATAATATAGCTGAGTTTGATGCCATATGAACTCTGGAAAAAGCCATTTGACTTCTCAGTACCTCAGCTGACTCACAAAATTAAAATATTTATTCTTAGGTTAAAAAAAATCACAGGATAATTTAAAGAAGTATAGCTATGATGTAATGAGAAGAACACTAGATTTAGTCACTTACTGGATTTTGTCCTCATTAGAACTGAATACTGCCTATAATATTACTGCTCATGATACTAAATAAGTTATCCCTTCCTTCTAGGCTTCAGTTCCTTACCCTGTAAAATGTGGGTGTTACATTAGATGAGTGCTATTAAACTCAAATAGAAACCAGGTCACTAATCCATAAGTAAGAATCTCTGAGTGCCCCATATTGATATTATTTTAAAATGTAATGTCTTTTATTGTATTTTTATTTATTTGATTTTGTTTAATATTTCCCAATTACATATTAATTGTGTTTGAATAGCACTCATATGCTCTCTAATATCTTTTCCAGAAATAAATTTTATATGTTTGTAAGCCTTTGAAAAAGTAAATATTCTTCATTATAAGGAATGGCTTTCCAGAAGTGATTGGGAACATATTGCAAAACGTAGATGATATAAAATAAAAAGATACCAATTAAACTTTATTTTTTTAAAGCATGAAAGGGGAAGAGATGTATAACTGGATGAAATCTAAAGATCCTTAGACACATCAGATGATTCTACACTGACCTGGGACTAATGAAGGCAAGACATATTAATTCAAGCAAGAAAATGATGGTAGGAATGCAAACAGATCTTGAGTAATTTATTTTACTTGACTCTCTGTGGTAGTTCCTTTGATAAACTTGGTTTGGAAAAAGGCTCACTGAAATCCTTTAGGTGCAATGTGTAGAATACTAGACCTGCAGTCTGAAAACCTGAGTTCAAATCCAAATTTATATATATGTATATATGTGTGTGTGTGTGTGTGTTCTATATGTGTATATATGCACAACTACATACATACAAACACACATGTAGACAAATACATACATGCATTATATAGATAGAAACTAGATCTGTGATTTCTTTAATACAATTCTTTGTGAGAAAATTCCCTTAATCTTTGCATGTTGGCACCTCCTGTCTAATTTAGTCTTTGAGAGTTGACTAGAGAGGCTAAGTGAATTGCTCAGCATCACACAGACTATGACTCTCTGGAAAATCTGCAAAACAATTTGGAACTGTGCCCCAAAAGATCATGAAACTGCAAATACTCTTTGAACCAAAGGGGATCCATGAAAGGAAAAGAACACTAGATGTACAAACATATTTATTGCAGTTCTTTTCATTGTAGCCCCAAACTGAAAATTAAGGGGTGTCCACTGATTTCATGAACAGTTAAAAAATTGTGGTATGTAAATGGAATAGAATATTATTGGACCATAAGAAATGATGAAAAAGACAATTTTAGAGGAAACTGACATCTATGAATTAATACAGAAGAAACAGAACAATTAAAACAGTGACAAAAGCATCACAGAGGAAAAATTTTGAAAGGTTTTAGTTCTCTTATTAATACAATTATAAACTACAAGTCCAAAATACTGAAGATGAAATGTATTGCCTCTCTCCTATCAGAGAGGTGATTCGTTTAAAATCCAGATTGAGACATTCATTTTTGGACATGACCACTGGGGGAATTTGCTTTTGCTGGCCTATATGAGTTTGTTGTGAGGGTTTTTAATTAGTTAGTTAATTAATTTAATTATTTTTGCTTGTTTAGTGAAGAAGGAAATAGGAGAGAGAGAATAAGGATTTTTTAAAATAACAGTCCAATCAACTTAAAAGAAGATAAGATTTACATGTAGCAGTGACCTCAGAGCACATCATTTCCACCCTACTCCTCATTCAGTGAGTAAATATTAGGGACCTACTATGTGTCAGATACCATGCTAAGTGCTTAGGGATACAAAAAAAGGCAAAAAAGTAGTCTCTGTCCTTGAGGAACTCACAATATAATGAAGAATGAAACATGCAAATAACTATGAACAAATAAGATACAAATAGGACATTTTCTCTGTATGTGTGTGTGTGCTTTCTTTTATATATCTACCTTGTTTTATAGGTGTGGAAACTGAGGCAAAAATAAAAGTCGGAACTTCTCCCAAATCACAAAGATTGTTAGCACCAGAGCCAGTATTTGAATCCAAGATTCCCATCTGAAGAACTAGTGTTCTATCCACTGTAATATGCTTTCTTATTTTTGTTTCCTTAAGCATCACAATAAAGACCAGAAGAAGTTCAAGAGTATAATAATAAGTCCATACCTCCATTTCAAAAGAACTGGAAATGTTGCCTCAGGCAGGCCCCAGGGTCATGCACTCAGGTGGAAATGACTCATTGGTGAACAGAGTGCTGGTTTATATAAGGATATAATAAATATCCTTATATGTCCCTCTTTAAATCTCATAAAATAGTGTCTGGACAGCCCCTGCGTACATTTTAATTTGTTTTATAGTTATTTGTGGCTATTGTATACTGGGCAGAGAACTTGACAAAGACAAAGTCAGGGGGACCTGGGTCTAAATCTGACACTTGATAGCTGTGTAACCTTTAGGGAATCACTTAATCCCTCTGAGCTGCAATTTCCTCATCAGTAAAACAAGCTATGCATTTCACAAGGCCTTGTGAGGAAAGTTCTGTTACTATCATGAAAAGACAGTAAACTCCCTGAGAGCAGGTACTTAATTATCTTTGTATCTCCAGTAAACATTGAATATGTGGTATGTAGTAGCTGGCACTAAGTAGACCTTTTTTGATTGGATGGAGGAGTATAAACTCACATAGGCAATAGCTCACAGTAAAACAGAATCGTAGTATATTTTACTGCAAAATATTGCAGATTTAAGGTTTAGAGCATTTTGGTAGGACAAAACAAGGAAGGTTTCATGAAGATGGTGCTTCACTGGTATTTTAGGGGAAGACAGGAGGTTCTATGAGGCAGAGGTAGGGAATGTGCATTCTAGGCACCTGGGACGTTGTGTTACGTGAGGAACACAGATAAGTCCAATTTGGCTGGATCACAAAGTGAGGAGAGGGATTTATGTTCAGTAAGTTTGGAAAGATAAGTTGGTGCTATAAGACTAAAAGCTAAGCAAAGGATAACATTTTATTCTAGAGATAATAGGAAACCATTGGAGTTTATGGAATAAGGGAATGATATGCTCAGATCCATGTTTAAGGGAAATTATTTTGGGAATATTGAGGGAGAGTGATTGAAGTAGGTAGACATTAAGGCAAGGAAACTAATTAGAAAGCACTTGACATAGATAAGTGAGCCATAAGGAAACCTGACGGAAAGTGATAGCAGCGTGAAATGGAGGTATGGACTTATTATTATACTCTTGAACTTCTTCTGGTCTTTATACACATATATACATATGTACGTATGTACATATATACATATCTATTTGAAGAGAGAGAGAATAAAAGTTAAGAGTTGCTTAATATATGTCAAGTGACTTGGACAGTCATACCAAATGTGATCTCATTTACTAGAATGTCTTGATATAATGGTTCACACTGAATTTTCTTCTTTTGGTTTAGCAGGTTAATATAATAAAAACAACACATGGGAAAAAAGAGAAATAGGGAAGTTTAGAAGAAGGGAGGGTTTAAGGCAAGGGTTTTTAATTTGGAGTTTGACATATTGGTCTATTTCTATAAATAGAGTCTATAAATAAATACGTCTGCTTGAATGGGATAAAACACACATCCAACTGCCACACACAAGATAGGCAATAGACAGCTATGGAGAGGCAAAACAAAAATATTTCCCAATGATACTAGGTGCAGAGAGGCCTGGACACCTGGGAATGAAATAAGCGTTTATTCCCTTACTATGATGCCAGGCACTGAACTAATACTTTTAAAAAATATCATCTCACTTGATCCTCATTTTTACAGTTGAGGAAACTGAGGCAAACAGAAGTTAAGTGATCTTTAAAATGTTTGCATGGGTAGAGAGCAATGATTAACTAGATAATCTCTTAAATCCCTTTCAGCTTTAAATCTCTGATCCATGTTAGGAGGTAGCTTTCCATTTCCTTAGCATTTTTTAAACCTTTCCCAAAGAATTTCACATTAGAAGACCAGTTTTGAATAGTTGTCTAATGTAGTTAAGATTCACTGTCTTCCACTGAGTTTAGTCTTGCCATCCATTTAGATTCTCTGCATACCGAGTTTTTAACTGAACTCAAAACCTTTTGAGGCTTTAATTTAATTTGCTCCTGTGGATTCAGTCCCCCTTCTAAATGCATAAGGACTTGGAAATTAAAGGAATAAATAAGTAGTGTACCTGGGGGGCAAAATACAATGTGGATTTTGTGAAATCCTATATGTCTGAGAAATATATTGCTTGAGAGACTTGGAATGACTGCTCCAGATGCCACTGGCTTCCTCCATCCCTGGCTGATAGTACATTATGTTCAAGACTTCTCAAAATGCAGTCAGCCTGCATTTCACACACACACACACACACACACACACACACACACACACACACACACACACACACACACACCACATAGCTCACAAGGTCCCCAGTGGGAGATGCCTCACGGACTGTAGCCATCCCTTGACTAAGAATGGTTAGTTAGACATGACAGCCCCTTAAAAAGGGAAGAAAGCAGCGGGGGAGGGTTGCAGTTTCCTGAAGGAAAAAAAAAAGGACATGAGAGGGAGGCAAGGAGGCAAGGGAGAGGGAAAAGAATAAAAACAAAAAGACTGAGTGAAGTCTGCCCTGTAGAAATTCAACTTGGTGTGTTTGCACTGTAGAAAACTTCAAAGTCCAAAGAATCAAAGCGATGGAGGGTGTTAGCCTGCGGTAAGAGGTGAACTTGCTGTTTTTCTCCAGCCAAAGAAGAGGGGGAGGCACTTTAGGGGAGGAGGAGAATTAGTATGGAGAGAGAACCAACAGACAATGTTGACATTCTTCCTGGATGCAGCCTCTTTTTCTTGCTTTCTTCTTTCCTCCAACCCCCTCCTTGTGCTTTTCAAGGGACTGAAGCAATGCAAACTCAAACCTTTAAAAGAACCAGATTCCATCAATTCTCTGAGCAAAATGAATGAGTCAGGTGGGGCCTATCACTTTGATTTCTGTACTCGCTTTTTCTTAGAAAATTTGTCTGACAACCCCAGGAATCAAAGCTGTAAATGTGCAGCCAAGACAAGCAAGAATCTGCAATTAATTTCCTTTGTGGAATCATCTTTAAAGTTGGGATATTCAATGATAATCATAGATGGAATTTTTGGAGTATTTTAAGGTTTGCCAAGCACTTTACAGCAGGAGGTGCTATGAGTATTCCTATTTTATAGATGAGAAAACTGAGGTTGAGACAAGTGAAGTAACTTGATGAGGGTTAGAAGCTAATAAATGCCTGAGTTCGGATTTGAACTCAGGCTTTCCTATCTCCTGGTATATGAATCGCTCTGCCTAACCCATTTGAGTTGCATATATAACTGTCTTGTTTCCTAGGCAGCTAAGTGGCACAGCGGATAGAATTGTGGACTTGGAGTCAGGAAGGTATAATTTTATAACCCTGCCTCAGAAACTTAAAAGTGGCATGACCTTGAACAAGTTTCTTAAACTATTTGTCTCCTTTTACAAATCTATAGAATATGGATAATAATAGATCCCATTCCCCCGGGAGGTTGTTGGGAGGATCAAATGAGTTAATACATGTGGAGTGTTTTTCAATCCTTAACAGATTATATAGTGTTAATTATCATCATCACCTTGGGACTCAGGTGGCCCAGCAGATAAAATGCCTAGCCTGGAGTCAGGAAAATCTGAGTTTAAATTCAGCTTCAGACACTAGCTGGGTGTCCCTAGGCAAGTCACTTAACCCTGTTTGCCTCAGCTTTCTTATTTGCAAAATGAGTTGGAGAAGGAAATAGGAAACCACTCCAGTATCTTTGCCAAGAAAACCCCAAATGGGATAATGAATTGTCAGAAATAACTGAACGATAACCTCATCATCATCGTCATCATCACAAAACCACTGGCAGATATGGGAAGCAAAGTTGTTAAAAACATATTCCCAGTTTTCCTGACTAAATGGTTTTCTTTTTTTAATGTGGTAGAATGTAAATTCTTTGAGAGTACGGGCTGTTTTCATTTTTGTTTTTTAAAATCCCAGCACAGGACTTGACACGGAGTAGGAGATTAATAAATGCTTGTTGAATTGAGTAGAGCAAGAAATTCCATCTCTAGACTCTGAGCCTTTGAAAAGCTGTCCTTCAAAACTGGTTTCCTTTTCCTTCTTACTTCCAGCCCTTGTAATTCCTAGTACTCTCAAAGTTTTGACTCAAGCACAGCCTCCTGCTTGAGGTCTTTCCTGAGTCCCCTAATTCTTATGCTATATATTGTTGTTCAGTTATTTAAATTGTGACCCCATGTGAGGTTTTCTTGGCAGAGATACTGGAATGGTTTGCCATTTCCTTCTCCAGCTCATTTAACGGATGAGGAAACTAAGGCAAACAGTGTTAAGTGACTTGGCCAGGGTCAAATAGTTGTAAGTGTCTGAGACCAGATGTGAATCTCAGGAAGATGAACCTTCCTGATTTCAGTCCTGGCACTCTATCCATTGTACCACTAGCTGCCCATGTTATATTACACTCCCTCTACCCCTTCACTGTATATACGCATACACATGCATACACACACATACACATGTATACACACATATTTGTATATATAAACACACATGTATATAACTACTGTGTATACAACTATTTATGTATTATGTGTAATAACATATTCTGTGATTATTACTCAATTATAATAGTTTTCAATTTATTTATCCATGTACACGTTTTTCTCCAATAGCAGAATTTAAAGTTCTTCAGGAAAGGAACTGATTTCATTTTTGTCTTTGTACCTCCTATATTTAGCATGGTGCCTGGTGCATAGAAGCTTAATATATACAGTTACTGAATTGAATGGAATTTACACCTATTATATCCCTTAAAAAAATTCTTTGCAAACCTTAAAACACCATACAAAAATAATAGTTATTATTATTATTACTATTCAATAAATGCAATGCTATTAATTATTATAAAACAAACACTTTTTATTATCCTAGTCACTGCATTTTAATTCAATGGCAAACCACAGAAATTTGGATACAGAATCAGGGAATGTATTTTACAATACTGATTCTGCTACTTTATTGTCTAAGTGACTTTGGGGAAGTCACTCAACCTCTTACAACACCAATTTTCTTACTTAAAATGAGGCAATTCAAGTAGAAGACATCTAATATCTATCCCTTATACTTATTATTTCCCTCAGTAATAATAGGACTGGAAAGCAAACTGTCCTTCTGAGATTGCCAATTCATTCATGCATAGGTGATTCCTAATGTATTGGGGAATGTAGGATATTGATCTGCAAAATAACGTAGAACTCATTCTGTCCATCTACTTAGTCTGATAAATGAGGGAACAAGGGATCAGAGAAAGGCGGAGCTTTGCTTAAAATCACACAAGTACAAACAGACAAAAACCATATCTGAATTCAGTTCCTTTGTCTCCCAACAATCTTTCAACTATACTACAGATCAAAATGATCACAATAAAAGGACATTTTTGCCCCTGTATAGCATTTGTTTCGACAAGCATTATACTTTCAGATCATGTAGCATTTTCCACATCCAAGAGGAAAATTAAACAAATCCTGTATCCACCACAGTACCAAAGAAATAAAATAAAAGCCAGGTCTGGGTGCTACCAAATGTGGTTCTCAGCTTCTTCCTCCTGAGGTGCACACAGATCATTAACATTGCTAATGTCCTCACTAAATCTGCTTGGAGAAAGTGACAAGACCAATTTGTTACTGAAGGTGCAGTTGGGGAGTATATTCAAAAGTCATCAGTCTTGCTCTTGTGCCCCTTGAAAGACTGCATGGTTCCTGTCAGGTGGACTTGCTATTTGCTTAGAAACTCTCTGATATTTCCTCCATCTCCTCAGCTGGCATCCCAGTAGAAACATGGGATGCTTTTCATTTCCAGCCCTAGTCATAGTCAGAAAGCTCTGGCATGCCTTGGAAATATTGAAATATGTAATCCAAAGTCAAGGGAAGAATTCTTCACAACAGTAGTTACTGTTAGTGATAAATAGCTCGTTTTCAAAAGATCAGTGATTTTGTCCAAAGGGGTACTCCCTGTATGGACACAGATTGGAGCCCTGAAACAGCTTAATGAATGGTTTCATGAGTTGCTGTGGTCAAAATGTTCTTCAACTGGTGGCCAGCTCTCTGGTGGTAAGCTTTTGGAGCTTATCAATGAGTTTTTAGATGATCATAGATCTCCCTATCTTCTTTCTTCTAAATTAAATCTCTGTCACTCTTCATATTTCTGAGGCAACCAAACTGCCTTCTTATTCACATTAAGTTCTTCCCCATTTCTAGCCCCTTCTGCCATGCTACCTTTTCCTTGGGAATACAGAATTTTTTTTTCTGAATTGTTTTCAAATATCTATTTGAAATATCTGATTTGAATATCTATCTATATGATCTATTTACATAGATCAAAATAGATTTATATTTATTTTGACAAATTTAGCTTTGACAAGAAGAAACATTTTAAAAAAGTTTTAAGTCAGTCATCACTGTCATTAACTACATTAGGAGGTAGAATATGAGTGGGAAAGACTTAGTGAAGACTCCTCAGATTGTAATTTTTCTCCCAGGGGTGAGGTAAGGCCTAAAGGCTCAAGGTTACAATATTTTTAGAATAGAATAGTTCCATATAAGGATATAAAACTGTGTAGTGTATTAGGGTCTCAATGATTGGACGAAACTTACATAATTCCTTGATGTCTTCATTTCAAAAGGGATTGGTTAGATTTTGTGTCTAGAATGCAAGACCATATTCTCAGCTGATGAGGATAATGGTCAGTGGGGGGAGGAGGGACTTGCATTAGGGTCTATATAAATCACCGTCCTGTTCTTTGTCTTCGGCTTTCCTACTCCTACAGGTAAGCCCCGCTTCTCGAGAATCGAATAAATCACTTTTCTGTCATCGCTTTGAGAGGCCTCTGAGTAATTGATTTATGTAGGGACCTGAGCCATCCCACACAAATATTTCTTAGCATTAGAGGTCTTAAAGAAAATACTAGATGATCATTTTAAAGGTATATTGAGGTGAAAGGGAAGAATTCAGCCTGACAGAATATTTAGTATAAGGGAGAAAAAGGATTGAGGAGAAAGAAGCTGAAGATTAAAATTCAAGGAGAAAAAGAAGGTTGTGGAGAAGGCATGTTAAGTAAGATAAGATAAATAAAAGATATTGGTAAAGAAACATAAGGTGTTAGTGAGAGATGGAAAGGAACTGGGGTGTCATTGTTAAGATATTATAAGGTGATAACAAGGAATTGAAAATTAAAAAAAAGACATTCTAGGAGGTGAGATGTAGATGCCAACAAGCAAACTGCAACATAAAACTAAGGATGTCATTAAGTATTGAGTGCAGGATGAATTTTATGATTCCCCCTGAGGGTGCAATGTTTGTGCTTCTATCATAGCCAAGTGACTGCTACCTATGTTCAAAAGGCAAGCTTTATTTTTGTTATTGTGGCATTGCTGTTGTGGTTGTGATTTTTTTCCTTTAAGATAAGGTGAAGGGACTTGAGCAATGACTCTTTACATTCCTTCACATTCCACAAAACAGAAGTGGAACTTCAACCTACTGCCCCCTCAAATTAGAAAAGGATTGAAAGGTCAGGGGAATGTAACCTCTGTCAGCATTTTTGAAGAGTGGTAGATTATTATACAGAGGACCAAAGGAAGTAAAAGTGAGCATGTACACTTGAAGCTAACAAAGAAATTGAAGGTCTTCCTTAAGAAGAGGTAGTTGGGTGCTCTGCAGAGAAAGCAGCTATTTATCCTGTAAGAATGATCAAGTCGATCTATAAGATCTTGTCATGTGAGAGATAATTCAGTTTGTGCCAGAAGAAGAAAAGGGAAGTAGAACTGGTTGATGACTCAGCTCAGGGGTACTGAGGCAGCTATTTATCAATCTGTTAACAATAATAGAGAGATCTGTTATGTTCCTCAGGGCATGTATACAAGAATTTCCCCAGTTACCTAAAAATGTCAGACTACTATCCACTTCTGGTAACTCATATAAACATAAATGGCATTGCCAGAGGAATCTAAAAACATTCCCAAAGATTATAGAGTCTTAGGCAAGAAACCAAAGACCATAGAAGAGATGTATTTTTATCACACTGAATGAAAGGAATACAGAAGGGAAAATTTGATTTGATTCAGCCACCTGAATGAGAAACAGTGTCTGAGAATGAGATTTGGATTCCTGTAAAGGCTTAAAATGTAGAAATGACAGACTCCTGATCAGGGATGGAGCACACCTGGAAGAAAGAGGGAAAGAGAAAGAAATAAAGGTAGAAAAAAGAAAGAAAAGCAGAATTAAACAGAGAGAAGTATAAAGGAAGAAAAAGAAAAAAGGAAAGAAGGAAAGGAAGGAAGGTAGGAAGGAAGAAAGGAAGGAAAAGAGGAAGGGAGGAAAGAAGGAAAAGAAAAACTTGGTAAGAATGTAATTGCTTGGTGGTTTGCAAGCCTAATAAAAATACATTAAGCAGAGAACACTGAGGGAAGGAAAAAACTGTCAACTTGTAAAGTTTCTATAACCACATGAGGAAATCCAAAAGCCATATCTGGAAAACATTTAACTTAATGTCAATGGAAGTATAGGAATAGAATTGATCTTGTCATAGGTAATAGACCACCTAGACTGAAAGAGAAAATAGATCCTAAGCCTGGAAGAGATACATGATATAATTATGATGGGCAATTTCAATTATCTAGATATTTTAGAGAGTTGATAAGAAAGATTCCAAGAACTAAGATTCTGTAAGGGAAGGCTGGATGATGGAGAGGGTGAGGGACAGGGAAAACTCTCCAGAATGAAATTCTGATGACAAAGGGAAACAATTCTGATAAGGAGCAAAATAAAGGATTTGAATCTCCTTCTGAGCATTGTTTGACCCCTTTACCCTCTGTGGACTGATAGCTCCAAAAGCAGCCACTGCTGCTGACTCAGTGGCTCCCAAGGCTTACTCCTGGTTTTGCTGGGGGTGGGGTGGGGGGGGTCTACGCTGACAAGGTCTGTTCTGGACTATGCTCCACTCTCTCCCAGGTGCTTACAGACCTTTCCTGCTGACATTCTAAGTTGGTGTTGGAATCTGTGGGCTGAGAGGTCTGAATCCACTCCTGCTCTTACTGATTCAGTCACCCTGAGGCCTGAGCCTGGTTTCCTGGGGCCCTATCTGAGCCGGTGTGGCCTGGGCTGGACAGCGTTGGACTACACTCTCACTTTGATACAAAAGACCTTTCCTGCGACCTTCTAAGTTGTTTTGGGCTGGCAAATTGTTTCATTCTGTTCTTTTATGAGTTCTACCCCTCTAAAATTTGTTTAAAGTCATTATTTAAAGGTATTTGGAACTGTTTGGGGTAGAGCTCACGCAAGTCCCTGCCTTTGCTCAGCCATCTTGGCTCTACCTCTTGCTTTCAATGATTTCTTAATTATTCTGATGAAATTTTCTTAATTATCATCCTTCTTGACTTCTTTGTAGACCCTGACACTATTTACTACCCTCTTCTCTCTGGTTTTCTATTACACTGTTTTCTTGGTCTCCTCCTACTTGATCAATTGGACCTTCTCGGTCTCTTTTGCTGAATTACCATTTATATCCCACCCGCCCCCCACATAACTTCCAAAGCTATGTCCTGGACTATTCTCTTCTTTCCATACACACTCTCTCTTAGTGATTTCATCAGCCCCCTTGTATTCAGTTATCATCACTATGTAAATGATTCTCAAATTTGTATTTTCAGCCCTCTTTTTTCTCTTTAACTCCACATCATAAACCACCTTTTGGACATGTCAGGCTGGATGCACTGTAGTCACCTCAAATACTATGTCTGAGACAGAACTCATCAAGTCTTTTCCCCAAATGCACTTCTTCTTAATTTCCCCATCTCTAAGATTATCATCATGCTTCTCTATTACTGAGAGTACCAACATGCTTCTAGTCTCTTAGATTCATTCATATTATTTTGAAAAAATATTATTTATTTGATTCTGAACTTAGGAAATAAAATAGACATTTAAATCACATAGTAGAATAGAAAAAAAGGTGATTGTATATGAAACTGCAAATGCACAACTTGCTATTCTGTTGAAATATATAATAAAGTTGTCATGTAATTACTTTTTCCTTTTTCTTCCCTCTCCCTCCCTGTAGAGATGACTGCCATTAGGTACAAATATGTGTGTATTTATTTACACACACACACACACACACACACACACACATATACATATGCAAAAATGTGTCTATATAATCTATGTATGTGTGTGTGTGTAATATCATTCTATACATACTTCTATTTATTATTTCTTTTATCTGGATGGAGAGTGTCTTACTTCGTATGTCATTTGCAGTTAATTTGGGTATTTATAATAGTCAAAATGACTTAGTAGGTCTAAATTCTTCTTAAAATAATATTGCTATTACTATTTACAACATTCTCTTGGTTCTGCTCATTTCAATCTTCATTATTTCATGCAAGTCTATCCATATTTTTCCCAGATCATCGAGCACATCATTTATTATAGAAATGTATTGTTCCATCACAATCATATAACAAACTCATTCAGCCATTCCCCAATTAACAGGCATCTTTGCAATTTCCAATTCTTTGCCACCACAAAGAGAGCTACTATAAATATTTTAGAATATATTATTTTTCTTTTTCTCTAATCATCTTGGGAAACAGACCTAGTAGTGGTATTTCTGGGTCAAAGAGTAAACAGTTTAATAACTCTTTGGGTATAATTCCAGATTGCTATCGAAAATGGTTGGATCAATTCATGGTTCCACAGTGAATTAGCATCCCAACTTTTCCCCATCCCCTCCAACATCTGTGTTCTCCCCTTCAATCATTTTAACCAATTTGAGAGGTGTAAAATGACATCGCAAAATTGTTTTATTTTGCATTTCTCTAATCAATAATGCTTTAGATCATTTTTATGATATGACTATAAATTGTTTTGATTTCATCAAAAATTTCCTATTTATATCCTTTGACCATTTATCAATTGGTGGATGACTCATATTCTTATAGATTCTGCAAAATTGTTTATGTATTTGAGATATGAGACTTTAATCTGAGAAGTTATCTATACTTCCCCCCTAATTTTCTGTTTTCCTTTTGAACTTGACTACATTTATTTTAAATCTTTTAAATTTGATGTATATTACCAATTTTATACCTCAGTATTCTTTCTTTTTTTATTTATGAATTGTTCATCTATACATAATTCTGATAGCTAAAATGTTCCATGTTCTTCAAATTTTCTTGTCATATCTCTCTTTATATCTAGGTCATGTATCAATTTTGACCTTATTTTGGTAAGTGGTGTATAAAATATTGATCTATGCCCATTTCTTTTTTAAAATTTATTTATTTTAAGTTTTCAACATTCATTTCCACAAAATTTTGAGTTTCAAATTTTCTCCCCATCTCTCCTGTCACCCCAACCCAAAGTGCTGAGCATTCTAATTACCCCTACCACCAATCTCCCCTCCCTTCTAACATCCCTCCCTTTCCTTATCCTCATCTTCTCTTTTGTCCTATAGGGTAAGATAAATTTTTATACTCCATTACCTGTATTTCTTGTTTCCCATTTGTATACAAGAACAATACTCAACAGTTTTTCTCTAAAACTTTGAGTTTCAACTTCTCCTCCTTCCTCCCTCCCCACCCATCCCCATTGAGAAGGCAAGTAATTCAATATAGGCTATATATGTGTAGTTTTGCAAATGACTTCCATAATAGTCATGCTGTATAAGACTAACTATATTTCCTTCCATCCTATCCTGCCCCTCATTTTTTCTATTCTCTCTTTTGACCTTGTACCTTCCCAAGAGTGTTGACTTCTAATCACTCCTTCCTCCCATTGCCCTCCCTTTCATCATCCCCCCCCCCACCCTGCTTATCCCTTTCTTTCCTACTTTCCTGTATTGTAAGATAGGTTTTTATCCCAAAATGAGTGTGCATCTTAATCCTTACTGGAGTCAAATCTGATGAGAGTTAACTTTTCCCTCTCATCTTCTTCCCTTTTACCCTCCACTGAAAAGTCTTTTTCTTGTCTCTTTTATGAGAGATAATTTGCCCCATTCCATTGCTCCCTTTCTCCTCCAAATATATTCCTCTCTCACCCCTTGATTTCATTTTTTTTGGATATGATCCCTTTCTATTCAACTCACACTGTGGTCTCTGTCTCTCTGTCTCTCTGTGTCTCTGTCTCTCTGTGTGTATCTCTGTCTCTATATGTGTGTGTGTCTCTGTCTCTATATGTGTGTGTGTGTGTGTGTGTGTGTGTATAATCCCACTAACTACCTAGATACTGAAAAAAGTTTCAAGAGTTACAAATATTATCTTTCCATGTAGGAATGTAAACAGTTCAACTTTAGTAAGTCCCTTTTGATTTCTCTTTCCTGTTTACCTTTTCATGCTTCTCTTGATTCTTGTGTTTGAAAGTCAGATTTTCTTTTCAGCTCTGCTCTTTTCATCAAGAATACTTGAAAGTCCTCTATTTTATTGAAAGACTATTTTTTCCCCTGAAGTATTATACTCAGTTTTGCTGGATAGGTGATTTTTGGTTTTAGTCCCTGCCCCTTTCTAGGTCAGCTGACAAAACCCTCTCACTGACCTTTGGTGCCTGTGGGTTGAGGGATGTGCAAACTAGTGCAGGGATTCCACCCCTGAGGCCTGCTTAGGTCCTCCTCCTGGCACTGTGCTACACGGTCAAGACTGCTGTACTCTGTTCCACATTGGGTGAGACAGAATTTTCCCATTGGCCTTTCAGGTAACCATGGGCTGGAAATCTCCTCCACTCTGTTGTTCTGTGGCTTCTGCTGCTCCCGAATTTGTTGAGAGTCTTTCTTTACAGGTATTTTATGGGCTGTGGGGGAAGAGCTAGTGTATGTACATCTTTCTACTCCACCATCTTGGCTCCACCCCTCTATGCCCAATTTCTGCCAGACTGATTTCCAGCTTTCCCAGCATTTTTTACCAAATAATGAATTCTTATCCCACAAATTTAAGTCATTTATACTTGTCAAACACAAAGTTATTATTATCATTTGTTGTTGTAAATTGTATATCTACTCTGTTCCACTGGTCTGCCTTTCTATTTCTTAGCCTGTACCACATAGTTTTAATACTGCTTTATAATTTGTTTTAGCAGGTATACTCCCAGATATTTTATACTATCTAGAGTTATTTTAAATGGGATATTTCTTACTATCTCTTCTTGCAAGGTTTTGTTTGTTCAGTATAGGAATACTGATGATTTATGTGAATTTACTTTATATTCTGCTCCTTTTCTAAAATTATGAATTGTTTTAATTAACTTTTTACTGGAGTCTTTGGGAATTTCTAGGTATATCATCATGTGGTCTGCAAAAAAGTGATAGTTTTATTACCTCATTTCCTATTCTGATTCTTTTGGTGTTCTTTTCTTATTGCTTCTGTTGGGACTTCCAATACAATACTGTATAATATTGGTGGCAGTGGGCATCCTTATTTCACACTCCATCTTACTGGGAAGACTTCTAGCTTATCCCTATTACAAATATTATTAGTTGATTGTTTTATGTAAACATGTTTTATCAATTTAAGGAAAATCCATTTATACCTATTCTTCCAATAGTTTTCAATAGAAGTGAGTGTTGTACTTTGCAAAAAGCTTATTCTGCCTCGATTGATATAATCATATGATTATTGTTACTTTTATTATTGATATAATCAATTATGTTAATAGTTTTCCTCATGTTAAACCATCTCTGTATTCCTGATTTAAAATCCCATTTGGTTATGATTTAGTCTTTCTAACATATTATTGTAACTTTTAGCTAGTATTTTAATTATGATTTTTGCATCCATATTCATTAATGAAATTAGTCTACAGCTTTCATTCTCTGTTTTTATTCTTCATAGTTAGGCATCAGTATAATATTTCTTTCATAAAAGGACTTTGGTAAGACTATTTTTTGCCTGTTATTCCAAATTATTTATTTACTATTGGAATTAGTTGGTCTTTAAATGTTTGATAGCATTCACTTGCAAATCCATCTGGTCCTGGTGCTTTTTTCTTAGGAAGAGCAATGTCCAATTTCTTTTTTATAAAATAGGTCTACTTACGCATCCTATTTCCTCTTCTTCTAATCTAGGCAATTTATATTTTGTATATATCCTGCCATTTCACTTAAATTGTTAAATTTGTTGGCTTATAATTAAGCAAGATAATATTTTATAATTGATTTGATTTAATCTTCTGCAGTGGTATATTTACCTTTTCATTTTTAATACTAGTGATTTGGTTGTCCTCCCTCTTCTAAAAAAAGTCATATTAATCAATGGTTTTATTTTTTTAAATCTCCTAGTTTTATAGATTAATTCATTGGATTTTTATGGTCAATTTATCTATCTTATCTTTAAGTTTTAAGATTTACAATTTAGTGTTTAATTGGAGATTTTTAATTTCTTCTTTTTCTAGTTTTTTTAATTGTATACACAACTCATTGGTCTGCTTTTTCTCTATTTTTATTCATATAAGCATTTGAGGTACAAACTGTCCTCTGATCACTGCTTTTGCTGTATCCCATAGGTTTTGATATGTTATTTCATTATTATCATCCTCTTTAATGAAATTATCATGGTTTCTGTGATTTGTTCTTTAACCAACTCATTCTTTAAGATTAGGTTGTTTAACCTCCAACTAGTTCTTAATCTATGTTTCTGTGGTTCCTTATTAAATGTAATTTTTATTACATCCTGAAGAGAATGCCTTTAATACTTCTACATTTTTGCTTTTAACTATAAAAACCTTTTGCCCTAATATATTGTCAGTCTTTGTGAAGGTAGCATGAACCATTGAGAAAAAAAGTGATTCCTTTCTATTTCTATTCAGTTCTCTGCAGATACCTGTCATATCTAGCTCATCTAAAATTCTATTTACTTATTTGACTTTCTCCTTATTTTTTGGTTAGATTTATCTAGTTCTGAGAGGGGAAAATTAAAGTCCCTTACTATTATAGTACTACTGAGTGTTTTCATACTCATATCTGTTTCTGCAATTCATTTAATTTAAAAAAAAATTTAGATGGTATAATGTTTGGTGCATTCATTCATACTCTTGGAGTTATCCTCAACTTCTCATTCTCCTTCACCCTAGGTATCTAATCATTAGCCAGATTTTTAAAATTCTACTTTCCAAAAATTTTTCAGATCTTTCCCTTTCTTTCTACTCACATGGCCATTCCTCTACTTTACCCTCTTATCATGTCTCACTTGGACCTTTGCAAAACCTTCCTAATTGGTTTCTCTGCCTCAAGTCTCTCACCACAAGAATTTCCAGATTACCAAAGTAACATGCTGAAAGAATAGGTCTGACCATGTCATGCTGCTGTTTGATAAACTCTTTTGGCTCCCTACTATCTCTAGGCTCTTCACAAACTCTTCTGTCAATTCAAACTTTTCACCGTTTTATTATACATGACTCCCATTTGTCAATCACATCCTTCCCAATATGTCTCCTCCACCCTCCTCTTACACATGACTCCATCAGTTTTCAGAGGCCTGGTTCAAAATGTCATTTGTGTATAACCAAGCTATTCTTGTGCAATGCAGGACATTGACAGGTTTTAGTTTTTCTTCATCTCTTGGCATCTGCAACCACTTGATTCTGTGTTCATTCTTAGAATCTAAGTCTTTTTCAAAACATTAGGGTGGTAGAAAGAACATTGGCCTAGGAACCCCAATAACCTGGGTTATATTCTAGTTCTCTTACTTACTAGTTTCAGAGCACCTTAAAGTTTCAATTTATTTTAGGGGTCATTATTGTAAAGTGTTTAGCAAAGTGCTTGGCACCTAGTAGGCACTCTATAAATTCTTATTCCTTTACCTTCCCCATCTAGTCCAGTTCATATCTTTATATGAATCCTCTTTTCCTATCTGGCAAGTATTCATCTAGTCTGTCTTAGATCACTTCAGTGTTGGGGAGCTCATTACTTCACAAGACAACCCATACTATTTCTACATGAGATCTAATTGTTTGTCAGTCTTTCCTTATGCAGATCCAAAATCAACTTTCCTATTACTTTCTATGACTTCCAGGACTGAGGAGAACATGTTTAAACCCCATGACAAGCCTTTGAAGAACTGAAAAGTAAAATCAACAACATGCCTGTCATAAGCCCTCCAAGTCTTCCCCAGAAACAACTAAGTGGTACAGTGGATAGAAAGGGAAGGGAAGGAGGGAATAAAGATTTGTTAAGCACTTAATATGTGTCAGATACTCTGCTAAGAGATTTACAAATATCTCATTTGAGCACAATACTAGAAGGCAGGTGCTAATATTAGCCCCATTATACAAGGCAGAGAGAGGTTAGGTCACTTGCCCAGGGTTGCACAGCTAGTAAATGTCTGAAGCTGGATTTGAACTCAGGTCTTCCTGACTCCATGCCTGGAACTTTAGCATAGTGTCTGGCACATAGTAGGTGCTAAATTAGTGCTTATTTCTTTCTTTCCAGACTAAATACACTCAGTTTTTACAACCCATCCTCCTGTGATATGTTTTAAGTTATTTCTGTATTCTGACTGTCTTCTTTGCATTTTGTCTTATTGTTTTTGTTTTTCTGTGGTCCTTATTCTCAATGCCACCAAAAGTACTTCAGATCTGATTTGTACATAACAGAACTCAGCCTAACTTCTGCTAGTCTTGTTCTAGACACCATATTTGCAGCCTAAAATCATAATAACTCTTTTTATTGACTGACAAATCATAATGTTTACTTATATTGAATTTTAAGGTCACTAAAATCCCCAGGTCTTTGTTAAGATGAATAACTGACTAGCTAAATCTACCCTTTCTTGTTCCTGTGCAGTTGATTTTTATAATGCGATTCTAGAGATTTCCTTTTATCTTTATTCAATGGCAGCCCAACTTTCCAGCTTGTCAAATTGTTTTTGAATCCCAGTTTTTCTCAAGCAGTGTATTTGTTGTTCTTCCCATGTTTCTACTATCTACAGTTTTGACAATCAACCATCTATGCTTTGATCTAAGCCGCTGGTAAAAACAAAAAATGATTGAACAAAGGCTGAGCACACATTTCTATAGTCCACAACTAGAAACAATTCTTCAGATTGAACTAGAACCATTACTTAATACTCTTTGTATCTTTTTTATTCATCAAATTATAAAACTGCCTGAGCATTCCATAACAGTTCATATCTCTCCATCTTCTGCAGAAGAATATCATTAGGGAGCTTGCCAGAGGCCTCAGGGAAGTCCAAGTATATCATTTGCAGCATTTCTGTCCTGGACCATGTCATCATTGAGTAACATAAGGTTAGTGACCTAAAGTAAGTTATACCCTGGTACTATTTCCTCATCTGTAAAATGATAGCTAGGTTTTTAACTCAAAGATCCTAAAATTCTTTGATTCATGGCAGATGGACATGTGGTCCTTACCTCCATGGAATAATGTGCCTCTCAAGAAAGGGGACTAGGTTAGTGCTTTCTCTTCAAAGCCTATTTTATAGAGACCCTTCCCCCAGCATGTGGCCTGCCTAGTGATTTAGTAAGCTAAAGGGAAGCTCCGACTTAAAAGCTTATTTAAATTGTGATTGCTTGACTCCACAATTTTTTAAATCAGTTACAACCCTCAGGAGGTTTTAATCAAGACTTATTCAAATCATTTTCTTCTACATCTGTTGCCCACATTAGCTTATTATAAAACTGTAAAACAATGAGATAAGAAGCTACTCAGTCAGTGGATTTTTATTACACAGTCTTGCTATCAACCATGTCATTACTTAGTTTACACTAGTTCCATCATGCCTACATCCTCACTGTTGGGGGGAGCATGGCCAAGGCAGGACCGACACGGTAAGATACTTATTTTTGAGAACAAACATATAAAATGTATGGGCACTCCAAGTGAGGAGTATATTAATATTTGCTGGGCATATTTATGCACATATGCATATTAATATATAGTATGAATTCAAAAGGATGCTATAGATAGGGTTAGACAAACTGTAAGCCTGTAGTTTAAAATCCATTTATGTGTAAAATATGTATACAAACCTGGAATAGAATTCTAGCAAATGCAATACTGATTCTCAAATTATTTTCCAATTTGCCTCACCTCCTGAGCTTGGTGACTTCTAACACTGTGCAACTGCGAAGTTATGAATTCCTGGGTGTAGTGAAGACCATGAATAGGAAATTGGGAATTTATCTACACTAGATGTGGCCTAGGACTCTCTGATTTTGCTATTTGCTCCATAATATTTATATGCTTCATAATATCGTATGGGTTATCTGCTCATCAAGAGAAAATGTATATAATAACAATTACATTGTAAAGACAGACATCTTTGAAAGCCTAAATGTCTCTGATCTATACAGTGACCATTCCAGAAGACTGTCCCATGATGATCTCTGCTATCCAACTTCTAACAGAGAGGTAATAGATTCAAGATGCAGAGTGAGACATACATTTTGGGGCATGTACAATCTGAAAATTTGTGTTGTTTGATAATGTATATTTGTTACAAGGTTTTTGTTTTGTCTTTTTCTTTTATTAAGTGGGAGAGGGTGAGAGGGAGAGAAGATAAATGGTTGTTAACTGAAAAATATAAAATTAAAAATATTGGTATTGGCTGACTTTTTAGCTCACTGAAGCATTTACATGCATTTACAAGGGATGATCCATGGGGAAACGGTACTTTCTCATGGGAATTCCAGTTCTGTTCCTTGTTTTCTGTCCCCCCTTCTAATTATCATTCTATTTATGGGAAGTAGGAAACACTGTAGCTCCTTTTGTTGGGCTCAAAAGGAGTATCCTTAGATAGAGTATAGAAAAGGGTATAGAATAGAAAAAGGTAATATCTATTTAATAATATGATTATGCATAATATGTGTTAATTTTAAAATATTATAATAAGGTCAATATAAGGAATAAGGGATAGGAATTAAATGTGTGAATTCATTGGTAGAAGGAAGTCCTAGATGGGTAAACTTCCTCTAATAATGCTGGTCAGCACTCTCTCTGAAACTTATAGTTTTAGACTAGAGAGAATACTAAAAAGTTAAGTGACTTGCCCAGGGTCACACAGCCAGTATGCATTAGAGGTAAGACTTGATGCTGGGTCTTTCTGACCTATCGTCTTTTATAATATATCTATATCTGTGTGTGTGCATGTGTGTGTGTGATATCGCATTTGTGATCCATTAATGTAAGCCTGGAATTTGGAGACAGAGGACCTAACTTCAAATTCATCTTGAAATAACTGTAACCTTTGTCAGGGGTGGGAAACCTGATGCCTTGAGGAGGCAACTTCCCCATCCCTGACACTCTTTGGCCCAGTTTCTTCAACTCTAAAAAGAGAACTAAGATCCATCCCCACACTAAATCTTTCATTCTAAATCATGAAAAGGGAAGTGATCCATATTATGTTTTATTAAAGCAAAGACAAGAACCAGAAATTTACCTCAAAATCAGAAGATAGAGGCAGAGATCCCATTTAATTTCAAGGAGATGTATAGAAATAGAATAAATGAAGAGGAAAAACTGAAACAGAAAAACAGAAATATGAAGTGATGTCAAAGACATCAAAAGTAAATGGGAGAAAAGGAAGTAGAATGGTGGAATTTTATTGGGAAAAATATTTTTATATTAGTTCAAGAAATAGATTAGCTAGGGGAGCAAAAATTTGGAAGAACACTTAAAATAAGAAAAAAATGCCTAGAGAGAGAAGGAAGTCCACCTGTGGCTAAGGAAATATTGAAAAATTTAAAAAAAAATAGAGTGGCAAAGCATCAATGTGAAGGATGAATTCCAGAAAATGAAAGTAAAAATATAAATGCTAAATAAAATTGAGAAAATGTTGAACACCTCCCCCCCAAAAAATACCATTGTGCAGGGTGAAGAAATCACTTGAAAATTTGTACAGTTCCTTTAAAATCAAAGGCATATTATGGATCTGAGGCCATAAGAACTGCAGGAGACTGTACTTTTATATAGATCAAATTTGATCAGAGAGGAAAGTAGGGAGGAAAGCTGGAGGATTTCTTAAATAGAAAAGAGGATTAAGATTTAGAAAGTAGCTGCAGGGGAAACCATTAATTTAGAAAAAAGATGGTGATGCATGTATACTCACATGTAGGAACATATATAAGTATATAAGGAGTATATATAAATATGTATACATATATATGACTGGGTATGTGTGTATCATCATCATCACTAATACTTCTATAATTCATTCTATGTGCAGGATATATTGTGCTAAGCATTACCAATATTTTCATATTGGATCCTCATAACAACCCTACAGTGTCGGTGCCACTAATTGCCCAATGTCACACAGCTAGTGTCTAAGGTCACATTTAAATCCAATTCTTCTTGAATATAAGCCCAGTGCTCTATCTTCTATATATACACGTACATGCAGGCAGCTAGGTGGTACAGCAGATAAAGTGCTGGGCTGAGTCAGGAATACTCATCTTCATGAGTTCAAATCTGCACTCAGACACTTACTAGCTGGGTGACCCTGGGCAAGTTACTTCATCCTGTTTGCCTCAGTTTCCTCATCTGTAAAATAAGCTGGAGAAGGAAATGGCAAACAACTCAAGTATTTTTGCCAAGAAAACCCCCAAATAGGGTCATGAAGACTGAAACAACAACAAAATACATATAGACATACACATACATGTTTATGTAGACATGCACTATGTATATATACATATAAGCATATACATATATAAATGATGGTGTCTACCATCATATACATGTATACATATTATATAAACATACATGTATATATGTGTTTGCAAACATGTATAGTATTTGTATGTGTTTATACATGCATGTACAATTTTCTGTGTCTATATTGTTATATTATACTATGATGTGATAGATTCAGACTAATTGCAAGAGCAAATTTGTGTATATGCATGCACACACATATGCACAATGTCCAGGGCATCGCATTGCTTGAATTGTCTTATGTCTTCTTGGGGACAATTAAGAAAGAGAGAGAGAAAGAGAGAGAGAGAGAGAGACAGAGAGACACAGAGAGAGACAGAGAGAGACAGAGAGAGACAGAGAGAGAGACAGAGAGAGAGAGAGAGACAGACAGACAGACAGACAGACAGACAGACAGACAGAGAAACTGTTTGGGAGACCAGGGACAAGAAACAAGGTGGCGCATTAGAAGAAAATGCACTAGACTAGGAATTTAGAAATTTGGAGACTGGGGTTCAAGTTCAGAGACACTTAACTTCCAACAGATCACTTCATTTATCTGAGTCTTAACTTCCTCATCACTGAAATGAGGGGCTTGACATGGGATCATGGATAAAAAAACTGGATTTGGAGTCAGAAGACCTGTGTTTCAACATCGGTTCTGATGCTTCCTTATTGTTCTGGGGGATGGGGGAAAGGCAGGAGGGAGGGACAACAAAACCTCCAAACAAACAAGAAAAAATACTCCACATCTCTAGGTCTCAGTTTTCTAAAACATAAAATGGGAACGAGGGAGAGAAGAACATGAGGAGACTAGATGATCTCTGTTTCTTTCCAACTCAAGTAGAGTTAGCCCTTCCACATCGAGACTTTCCCCATCATAATTTCATTATATCGCAGGTTGGCATAAGACATTAAATAGGAATTTTGGGGGAGTTTACAGACAACACATGAAGGCCAGGAGATGATGCAGAACCTATGGCTAAATACTTAACCCAAATTTTACAATAAGGTTCTATAAATGCCCCATAAAAGAAGAAGAAGAAAATTCAGATTTCTTTTCTGCTATTAAGGAAGGGACAAAAATTTTACAGGAATTTTCCAGATCCTGTAGGCAACCTCTGCAATGTGGAAGGACTAAGTGTAGATTATAACTTTATGAAACTTCACAGAAAAAGAGATCTTTTCCCTACAACTCTAAGAGATTATAAACTGGAAGACGCCAATTCACTCTTGTTTAAATGAAGAATAAGGTCTTTATAAAAAGGAAGGTGGTAGGGTTTTTAAATAGCTAAATCAGGGTTTGGCAACTATAGACAAGGCCAGCAAAGCCCAGATATTCCATTTAGAGAAATATTCAGGATCAAGTATTTCTACAGAGCCAAGCAGAAATCCAGGGTTAGATTGAATTGAGATTGACATGAGGTTGATTAATGAGCTGAACCTAATTATATCTCCTGTTTTTCCATACATTTTACTATAAGCAATTGAAATTGATCATTGCTGCATATTATCTATTTCATAACATGCGATAATTATGGACTCACATTTAGAACTAGGAGGAAACTTAGAGATATTTGAGTCCAATTCACTCATTACACAGATTAAAAAATCCAACTGAGGCCCATAGAGGTCAAATTATTTGACTGAGGTTGCCTAGATGCTATGTGGCAGAACCAGGATTTGAATCAAGCTTGTTTCAGTACAAATCTAGCATTCTTTTTGCTGTGCTATGCTACCTAATTTTAGGAAGTGTAATGCTTAGCTGTTACTATAGGTTTTCTTTTTCATAAGGAAAAAATAAAACAAAGTTAATTGGAAAATTATTCCACTTTCCTTCAAACTCAGTTATCCTTGGCAATGAGCAGACTAGATATTTTGAGAATGAGGGCCCGGGATCAGACACCATTGTTCACCTGGTGGCAGTTTCTTTGAATTTCAACCCTAAATACTAATAGGAAGTAGTTTACTTCTGGCCCATTAGCCTTGCAAACCTTAACCTAAAAATGATGGACTCTATGTAGTCTGTATAGGAATCAGTCAGTGAGTGGAGAGGTCATGAAAGAAGCATTCCAATTGCATTGAGAAGGCAGAGTATTAAGTGGGGTTCGGTGATCTTCTTTGAATGTGTTTTTTGCTGATGCAAAGTAAAGTAAGGAGAACTGAAAAAACAAAGAATCATTTTAGCAATGTCAATGGAAAGAACTACCACCACCAAATAATTAGAATTAATATTGAAAAATTACCTGGAATAGGTATGACCCCAAAGAAGAGATCTGGAAAGATACCTTCTCCTACTCATTTGCAGAAATTTCTATTATTTTTGTAATTATATTTATATAATTCATATTTACAATTATATGATATATACATATACACGTGTGTATATATATGTATCAATACACATGTCAGGAGAGGCAAAACTGTGCTAAAACTAGAAATACTTTTTACAAAACCTATCAGTGAAATTTTGCAAAATTTAGGGGACTCCAAATGATAATACTCAGAAGAGGTAGCTAAGGAGAGCAGGTCCAGTGGAAGGAGCACAGATTGGAATCAGAGAACTTGGATTTGAATTTTGACTTAACTGCTTACTACCTACACAACCTGGGCAAGTCTGAAAATCCCTGGGCCTATATCCTGGTTTGTAAAATGAGAAGTGTAAAATACATTTGTAAAATGTATTAGATGAATTCTAAGTTTCCTTCTAGCTTTAAATCCTCTGATTGTAATATAGGATCTGTTATCTTGGACAGAGTTTAGCTAAGAGACTCAACACTAGCAGGCTGGCTACCGACTGATACAATTTTTGACCATGGTGACAAATGGTGTTACAAATGGTGACAGAAAAAACAAATACAAAAATAAAATGAAATCACTCACTAGAGTTCGAAAGAATGTACTTTAGGATCAAATGGATCAACAGAAACATTTTCACTACCACAGGAAAGCATGGTCATTATGACGAATGAGACTATAAATTCAAGATTTATTAATCACTGACTATATTCAAGGCACCATACAAGGGCCCTAAGAGCAGTTCACGATGAAGATATGCTTTCTAACCTCACATATCATCTCCAGGTAGAAGATACAAGATACACATAAGCAAGAAACAATTATTACAAACCTGAATAGAGTAAATTCCTAATAGCTTCACTGTCAAGGTATTGAGAGAATTGATAAGGAAAGGTCATTTATGACTAGGATGAGTAGGGAAAGCTTCATGGAATAAGTGGCATTTGCCCTACACTTTGAAAGCTGGGAAGGAGTTTAATAACCAGAAATATAATAATAGCTGACATTTATGTGGAGTTTGAAGTTTTACAAAGCAGTTTACACAGGAGGAAAGGTCTTCAACATTTGTTTGTTTGTCCCTGATGAACAAAATATTAAGAAGTCAAAAAAAAAAAACCCTGAATTTTAAAAGAATTCTGATTCAGTTTAAAAAATGTCTGATCTTGGCCTCTTTTCAACCTCTTACATTTAACGAACTATAACGAAATATTTTTTTCAAGAATCATCCTATTTAACCTTTGTAAGTTGAGTATTTCTCTTCTAAAAGGAAATCTGATTTTCATCACAAATATGGGACATCATGACCTTGGCCTAAAATCTCTAAAGAAATTGGTCCTTCTTCATGTTACATGATTGCACAGCTAGGAAAGACATGGATGTAGCCATTTTTAGGAAATCTTACTTCTCTACAATCTTTCCCTTGGTGATCTCCTGCATACCTTCAATTATCACCTCTGTTTGGATGTCTCCCAAATCTACATATCCAGTCTCAATCTATCTCCAGGATGTCAGAGCCTCAACTATGACTGTTTACCAGATCCATCTACCCAGATGTCCCATCAACAAATGTAGCTAATTTTCACCCCAGTCTTAACCTAGTCATATTTCTCACTTCTCTATTTCTATTTGTGGCATCATCTGGCTCCCAGACAAACTACCACATTGATTATGACCAGCAAACCTCTTTTATTTTAAATAATCTTTTATTGATGCCTTCTCTGTCTTATATCATCAAAGATATCCTCATTATTTCTCCCCCTTCCCTTCCAGAGAACCATCCTATATACTGCTATGGGGTTTCTAAGGCTCCAGGAAGAAGGGTCAGGTATCAGGGTGTGGGAATGAGCTTTATTTCAAGTCCAGACACAGGTACTACCCCTCTCCCTCTGTTTTTCTGCTCTCCTTCAGAGATTTTTTGCAGCACAGAAACCTGCTATGTCACCGGCTGTCACAAACCCAGCAAACATTCACAACCTGGAGAACTAATCTTCAGGCAAGAGGGAGGGAGGATCAGAACATATTATTAGGTTTTATTGTACGCTGATGGATCAAGTCTTTGGGTTGGTTAGAACAGTCTCACTCCCAGCAACATAATTGATCAATGCCTCTAGAGGGAATGTTGAGTAAGCTCAATGTAGGTATCACTTCTGTTTTTGCTGTTCTCTAATCTTCTTTTGTGTTCCAGGTATCCCAGACAATGGAGGTAGCTGAAGTTGTTTCTATAGTGCATAATTTCTGTTTCAGATAGGTTTGAGAGGTCATGTGGATTGGACAAAATGCCTAGTCCTAAATCTTACTGGTCACATTACCTGGAGTTCAGTAAACTTCTTTATATCTCACTAACTTTTATAGCTCTCACTTTATTGGATGGTTAATTCAGGCAGGGTGGGACTGTTTCTCTGTTAATCAGTCACAGCTCTGACTCTGCCCTGCAAGTGAAATTTCAGTTATTGAATAGTGATTAGGGATAGTTCTGCTTGATCTGCCTGTGGTGACTAGAAACTGATAGTGAGCTGAGTCGAAAAGTAACAAAGAAAGGAAGAAAAAAGATAATGGATGAGAAAAATTATCCCTATTTGAAAGAGAAAAGTGAAAAAATAATAAACACCCAAAAAGTAAAGATTTTTTCATTTTTTAAAATTAAAAAAATTTATCAGCAAGAGTAAAGAGAAAGCACCTTTGGTTAGGTGAATTGGAGGAAATGGGGGATATCAGTGGAAAGGTCGGTATCTATGTGAATTAGTAATCAAGGAGGTTGTTGTTGTGTTTGTCCTTCATTTATGAAGAAGACCATGCCATCAGAAAAATGATGACATGACTCGCACTTGACTTTGTTTTGAGTGAGTGAGGGCTGTGCAGGTCACTAGCCTCACTTTCTCCTCCAAACAAGGAGGTAAATTAAGGGTAAGAAGCAAGGGATGACTATTTTGTTAGGTAGTCAGCAAACTAAGAAGTAACTTGATGTACAAAATTATTAGAGTACTTTCTTTTGCGACAGTCCTGTGGTATAAAATTGTCGTTCTTGGAAGGATGTTTCTTTCCGTAACTGAGTTTACAATGCCCTACTTCCCCAGGATAGGTGCAGCTATCAGTAGGTTAAGTACTTTTTTGGGTACCCAGATTATGTTTAAGAAAAGACCCAATGGGTCAGCTAGAGATGTCTAGGAAAGCAACCCCTTCATGAGTGTGGCTTTTGAGAATGACATGGAATATAGTGGGAGTCAATTCAATGGAAAGCTTTATTACAAGCAATGGGGAAGAAAGGAAGAGGAGAGAGAGAGAGAGCAGAAACTGGATCAAACATACAATTCAGGTATACACACTAATATAGAGTGTAACTCACATATGGACAGCACTGTGTTGGGGAGTATAGAAACATGGTTCCATTCAGCATGGAGTGGATGTTCCAGTAGGAAAGTATGCTCCTTCTAAAGGGAAAAGGATGTGCTTCAAAGTGACCTTCTGAAAGTGGGGCTCTTATGCTATGATTTTGGATGGCCTCCCTGTAGTTGGCTGATTTGCACGTCAGGGTCAAGGTAAAATTTGGGAGGGGGAGTTTGTTATCAGGGAGAAAAAATAAGGTGGTGGTAGACAAAATATTATTTGGGGGACACAGTTATATTAATCTTTGAAAAATATCAGTTTTTTTCCATATGTATGTTCCATAAGCTTATAGCCTTCCTTAAGTGGAGACTGTCATGAGAGCACCTCAAGACCATCCATGTCTACTCTTAAAACAATGGTTTCTATGCATAAGTTCTACAAGCTACATCCTCCCTTAAGGGGAAACTGTGACGATAATTTCAAGACCACCAGGCTTAATCTTATACTTGAGTTGAAGCCAGAGGACCTAAATTTAATTTCTACCTTCCCTAGTAATTGTTCATATTGCTCTGGCCAGATTGTTTCATTTCAAGCCTCAGTTTCTTCATCTATAAAATGAGGCTAATGCTTTTTCTAACTACCTTAAAATATTGTTGAAAGAAAAGTGCTTTATAAGCTCAAAAATTTTATATAAAAACGAGGATCTTAACTCCTTCCAATTCTTTTTTTGATATTTTCATTATCAATTAAGTTGAAGTGGTTTGCATTTTGCAATTACTAATCTTTATAGTATATTTGTAGATTGGAATCCCTGTTTCCAACTTCCCTTAGCCTTAAAATCCTCCCCCTAGAGAAATCACTCCTGGAAAGCCTTAAAGATATTTCCTGAATTCCTTTTGTGTTGTGTGTGTGTGTGTGGGGGGGGGGAGGATAGATGTGTTTGCATGTGCACATGTGTGTACATGCACTCATATGTTTAGGGATGGTGGTGATAATTTTAAATCATCTAAATTCTGTTGCACAAACAAAAATTCAAAGGGAGGAGGAAATAATTTGAAATGTCATAGAGAAAAAAATGCTCATTTTTAAAAAAATTACTGTGCTACCCACAATATCCGCTAATTAAGAATTCTGTTAATGATAATGTTAAACTGGCCCATTTTCAATTCAGACTGATGCTGTTCCAAATACAAGCCTCACTGATGTTTGTTCAATAGTATGTCACAAAAATCTGTAGGAAAATGTCTGGTGCATTAAGCTTAAAGTCAAGCGCTGGGGAAAATGTGTTCCAGAATTTTGCAGATGTTCACAGATCAAATCACATTTCTCTGAAAAATTGTGCAGAATGTTAGTTGGAGCATCCAACATAAAAAGACAGCTCAATAGTTTTGTATCTCGGATTTTTTTTAATCATGTAGATAAGGTTTAAGAAGGGTGTAATTGACACATTCTGAAATGGGTTAGTAGGGGATGTAATAGGAACATATGAGACATCAAATTTTACCATTTGGAGAACCTGAGTTTCAAATTCTGTCTTGGTTTTGGGGAAATTGATTGCCTCTCTGATGATCATTTCCCACACCTATAAAATGGAGTGGTTATAGTAGATTACCTTCAAATTCCTTTCCATCTTTAACTCTCATTTTAAAGATGTGGAGACAGGCTCAAGGAAAAGAGTCACCATGGTGGCATAGAGGACAGAATGCTGGACTTAGAGTCAGGAAGACTCGAGTTCAAATTCAACCTCAAATGCTTATTAATTGTGTCACTCTGGACAACTAATTTGCTCTCTCTGTGGCTCAGTTTCCTTCTCTGCAAGATGAAAGGATTGAACTCAATGATCTCTGAGGCTCCTTCCAGTTCTAAATCTGTCAATCTATAAATTATTTGGCCTGAGGTACACAGCTGCTTAGCAGATAATTTAGGACCAGAATCTAGGTTTTCTGACTTTTAATCCATTCTATCCTTGGACCCCACTGAACACATTTCAACACAGCTATTATTTAAGGTAAATTTAATGGATTTTTAAGGAAATGATGATGATGATTTTGCCTTTGATTTTGAATCTTTCCATAGATGGGTGATCCCTTACCATTCATCCCGAGGTGTGGAACTGCTTTGTACCAGCTTGTTGTATTAGATTGGTTTCGCTGACTGCTCAGTTACAATACTTATGTAGTTAAAGCTTCACTGATGAATCAATCCCCTTTTAGTCCACCCTGTGAAGGAAAGGGACAGAGGGAAGGAGAGGGGGAGATGGGAAAAGACTGATTGAAAGAAAAGTGAACAAAGAATGCAAGATTATAGTGTCCATTCCCCCTGGTAGTAGATGGAAGAATCAATGCTTCATTTATTAGAAGACAAATATCAAGGGATTCATTTTTTTCTCATCCTTTGATTCAAAATTCAGAGTAATTACCACTTCATTTTTGAAGGCAAGACAAAAGAATGGTTTTTAAATTGCAGCCTGAGGGACTTGGTTTTGGATACACGGGTCATGGTTGTGGATACATAAGTGAGAATAGGCAAGAAAGCTAGGTTTAACACTCAAACAACTGCCCAAATCAATTAATTCCATTAAAAGAAAGTCATTTAGAATCATTGCATGTTGTTGCCTAGTCAAACCAGGCAGTGGTTTCACTTATTTTTTTAATTTCTTAATTCAGAGTTTTGATATTATATAAACATAGCCACAGGCCTGTGGAAAAATACCTGGAGTAGGACTCAGGATAGCAGGGTTGTGAGAATATTAACTTAACCATACCTTGTGGTCAGCATAATTTTACTTATCATTATAATAGTAAGCACCCTGACATACACAGGGGGGCCTCCTACCACAGGTTCTTAGATCTGCATTGATAAAAGGAAAGCAACTTTCAAGGGCTTAACAATCACTTTAATCAAGCACAGGCATGAGAGAAAATCAAAATCAAAATTTCAGAGAAAATACAGAGAAATCAAAAATCAACAGACATGCTTCCAAAATGTCTGACCATTACATACATACACAGTTACCAGAGAGGGAAGCATCAACTTCTGGGTTTTAGCCTGGGAGCTCCTTAGTGGCTTCCCAGAGCATCTCTAGCCAAAGCAACCCTTTCAGTCAGTAAGCCCCAAAGTAAAACCTCACCCTCAGAATATTTATACACTTTTTAGAGCCAGAGGGCATAACACTCTGACCAAATGCCTTAACAGAGAAAACAAAAGGTACTTGGGACCCTCCTACAAAACAACTGCCCTGATCAAGCTTCTCATAATGGGCAGGCCCTTCAATGGATGGGAAAGATCCTCCTTAATCACATTGTTCAATCAGAGGCACTTATAGTAAAACAAAAATAGTAAAAGATCCTATTTTGCTTGCCCTTACAATCATGTACTTACTTGCCTTATGTTTGTCTATGTATAGTAAACTAGAGAATTGTGGGAATACTAAAAAAAAGAAAAGATATTATTCAAAGTATTATTGTTACATATATTGTAGTCTCCTTAATGCATGTGGTCTTGTTCAGACTAACAGTGTGAGCATGTGCCAAGGAATTCAGATTCCTCTACTACTGAAACATGTTCTTTGTCACATGGTAGGTATGATCTAAAACTAACAATCACCAATCCCACCCCATTATCACCACCTCCATCACCATCACCACTACTATCTAACATTGCAGAAGCACTACTATTCATGTAGGAAGATATGGATTCAAGTCAGGTGTCTGACACTGATCAAATAATAGATTTTATTTTATTTACAGGTATTTTGTATTTACAGTACAAAAAATTATCTAGTGTGGGGGTTCTTACCCTGGGTTCCATGAACTTAGGACTTTTCATATTCTGGTAACTATAAGGGTTTTCCTTTTTAGTTCTATGTGTTTTATTTTGTTCCTTTAAGAATATTTTGAAAAAGGAAGGGAATAAACATTTATTAAGTACCTACTATGTGCCAGTCAGTGCAAAACGCTAGGTAAATAGCATCTAATTTCATCCTAAAACAACCCAGTGAAGTAGGCACTGTAATCACCCACACCCATTTAGTTGAGGAAAGTTAGGCAGCAGATGTTAAGTGACTTACTCCAGGTTATGCAGCTAGTAGATCTCTTTGACTGGATTTGAACTCAGCTTTTCCTGATGCCTTGCCAGTACTCTATCCTTTAATCCACCTAAAAGAGCTCTGTAGATTTTGCCAGAGTGACAAAAGGTTCTACAACACCAAAAAGTTTAAGTACCCTTGATCTAATCCAACCTCTTCATTTTACAAATTAAGAAAGTCAGGCCAAAATATGTGAAATGACTTGCCCAATGTCACACATATTGTACATAAGTAGCCAAGTGAAGACTTGAATGCACTGCCTTTCCGCCTATGGTTTTCCATTATGTGGCTCTCATACAATCATTTAAACTTCCTGATTCTCAGTATCCTAATCTGTGAAATGGGGAGATTAATACTTATTCTACATACTACACAGATGTTTATAAGCCTTAAGCCGTTATAGACATGTGAACTATCATTATCTCTGGACATCAAGGAAGAAGAAAAGGAGAAAACCGTAGCATCTTCTTCTCATGATATTTCACAAAAACAAATAACTTTGGGTTTTGTTTTGAATTATTGACCAGATGTAGGGGTGGAAAAAAACCCCATAGATTTTATGATCATAGCATTAGATTTAGAAAGGAGTTCAGGGACCGTCTAATCCAGTCTCCACATTTTACAGATAAAGAAACAGAGACTTTAGGATGACTTGCCTAAGGTTACAGAGGTAGTGTTATCAGAAGTAGAATTAGTACCCAAGTCCTCTAAGACAACCTTTGCTTCACCGTGAATTTTGGAAGAGAACAGCACTCTCAGTCCTCAGAATCTATAATCAATAATTCTTTTATACTTCTGATTCTTACCCTTAACTAGCACTAAATTGAGTTATACACCTTGCCAAATGAACACGGAAGGTAAATATCAGTGAACACATCTCAATGGAAAAAAATATTACATCATAAAATAATTTTTGGTAAACTTTAGAGGCCTTGCTTCTGGAATTATTTACACATGGATCATTGGTATGTTGTTGTAAATAACTGTGGCAGGGGCTATGCCCAATTCCTCTGTGCTGTAAAGGATGGAGTATTATTGTTGGGGCTTAATAAATGTTGAATTACATGCAACATTTTTACATTGTCCCTGGGATATATTTGATACCCCAATAAGGCTTTTCCAGTTCTAATTTCCAATATTTGCTGCTATATAGATAATAATCATGACTTCAAGACAATCTATAAATGAAAAATCTTTTCTGGATTCGATATGTCAAAGACAAAATTTCATTGAAAGGAATGCGTGAATATTATAATGAATTCTACTGAGCAACTCTGATAGGAGGAGCTAAGGACAATGTATAGAATTTAATGTTAGGCAAGCAACATGTGACGAGAAAACCCAGATTAAGTTTCAGGTGAGATTGATTGGGAACTAAGATGAAATGAAAAAGAGAAGCAATATCATTATCTTCCAAACGAGTACTGTTGGAGAATTTATGGCGTAACAAAAGAGGAAAGGACCAGAACTAGTGAATGAGTTAAAAATTCACTACATATCAAATTGGTCATTTTAGAACTAATACAGGCCTTGAATAACCCTGCCAGAGACAGTGTAAGGAAGAAGAAAATGTGTATGTGTGGTGGGATAGAGAGGTGGTAACCCAGGGGAAAGGAAAAGGAGAGTCGTGAGATAAATTGAAGGCATAGGTGAGGTTAATGCTTCTTAGGAATTAATGCAATTATAATATAATGGATGTAAAGATAGAACAGGTCATAAATTGCTCCAAGGGAAGAAGAGGGCAGGAGGGGACCCATGCAGAGTCACTGAATAATAGTTTCGAAGCATCTGCTGCACAATATGGTTTGAACTTTTTTCGAAGCCCTGTTGAAAAGCTCACTTGTCTCTTGGCTTGAGGAAGAGATGACAGGATCTGTCAGAAACATTCAAAAAGACTTTAATTTTTTTTTCCTCTGGGTAGGTTAGAAACCAGCTGTTCTTGCCATGCTGATATTTTAACAAATGACTTGATCTCAGTGTTCTCGATTTACCTTGGATTTTAATATTTCATATGTAACAAGTTGAAAAAAGAAACACGCCACTAGCAGCAACATGTTGTGCTGAGATGAGGTAGTCAGATCGATTTACTCATGAAACAATAGGTTATTTAAGTGAATGAGGTGCTTCAACTCACTTCCCTTCTCTTGTTACTCATTCCCCACCCATGGCTTTCTTTTTGGTTTTGGTTCTGGTTTTAGTTTTTTGGCCTGAGTTACTATTTATACAGTGAAGGGATAGTGACTGAACCTATGATTTCATTTGTTTAGGGCACTCCCAGGTGAGGAAAGACACTCTACCAACTCAGGTTATACCTTCCCTGCAGCTTTTTATAATCTTCAACGGTTGTTTAGAACACAGAGAGATTAAATTATTTGCTTGGAGTTACATAGACACTATTTATCAGAAGCAAGATTTGACCCTAGGACTTCACAGCTTTGACATGGCTGCCTAGCTATTATACTATTTTTTTAAATCACTCTTAGATAAAAAAAGTATGCTCATTTCAACCTTTAAACCCTTCATTATTTGGTTCCCATATGCCCAACACTTAATTTTCTTTCTTTTTCCATAGTCTACATTTTATCCAAAATATCCAATTAAGTTGATTTTGAAATTGACATGACATTGTCCCACTCTATACCTTTGTAGAAGCATCTAGTGATGGCTTTACTTTACTTGCTTTTTTCATTTGCCTCTTACATACTTTCTTCCTTTGATGGTCAACTCTAGGGCTACTTCCTAGTATTCTGGGTGGCCCTAATTGTCAGTGACTCTTTCCTTACTGCTCTCCTTTCCCCTTAAAGCAAGTTATGGCCTGATTTTGCTTTGTAGTAATTGCATGATGACTCATGGTGTCTCAAAAATGTGGGAACATTACCTCTGTGTGTTGTCTTCTGCTCATTACACTGTAAATGCCTTGGGTAGAGGGATTACTTCATTTTGTCTTTGCTTTCATGTACTTAAGAAACATTTGCTAAATTGAATTACATTGGATTGATTTTCTCCCCCCACACCCTCCTTCCCACCACCAACTTATAGAGTTTTTAGATCTGGATAACTTACTTTTGTTCTTTGGAGATTACAATCTTTCATAGGCACTGTAGGCCATTCTTAGCTCCCACCACTTCTAGCCTTTTGTATGGACATATCAAAGTTCTTTAAAGCTACCTTCCATGAAAGTCTTCTTTTTATATGCTATCAATGGGACATAGATGGCTCTGGAGTTTTGAAGGTTATGATAGCAAATCTCAAGCTTTGACAAGTCATCCTAAGCTAGAAAGGCTCTGAGTACAACTTCATTGATTTTGTATATCATCCCAATACTTAACATAAACTGTTTTAAAGGGCACGTTATACTAACATACTAATGGAAAGATAATTTTCCACAATGCCCCCATTCAAAGAAGTTATATTGAAAGAGGCTGAGACATGTAAAAATACTAACATCCCAGCAAAGGTCTGGATTCCTGAACCGTATGTACTAAATCCACGTAGGATTCTTTGTCTTAGGAGTAGGGAGCAGGGACCTTATCTTAACTAGCTTTTGTATCTATCAGTCAGTCAATAAGTATTTACTAAGCCCTACTGTGTGCCAAACACGGTGCTAAGCTCTGGCCATACAAGGAAGACAAAAGATGGTTCCTTCACTTGAGGAGCTTACAGTTTGATAGAGACAACAACATACAAATACAGACAAGTTCTGCATAGCATATGTAGTAAAAAAAAAAGCAACAGAAGGAAGGCATTAGTTTCAAGCACAGTGTTCTAAGATGCATGAGCCCCCATGCACATCCCTACCTACCCTACCCACCATCAGAAACTGAGAAATACTTTCTAGATTTACCATACTCAAAGACTCAAATCCATATGTGATCTTACCTGTTTTAGATTTCCCGACAGCAGTGCAAATGGAAAATCGTTCATGCCTGACCATCTGTAGTGATTCTTGTCCTCAATTTTTGTCACAGGGGGAATGCCCAATTTCTTCAGAAACAGAAAGGACCAAGAGATCACTATCATCCCTCATTCTTGCTGTATGAAAAGAGCTAATTTTTTTCATCTTTGAAGAAATCTTTTAATCCTAATGCTCAGAATTCTTTGAGGTCATATGTTGCATACTCACCATGCAACTTTCCGTCAATGTGATGCAAGACTTTATTTCTTCAGAGGTAGTGGTGTTCTAAGTTTCACTGTCATATAGAGCACCACTAGCAAAATATTTGCAAATTGAAAGTTACTTCTTTGCTGTTATAAAATGTGTTAGGTTAATAAATATGCTCTGCTTTGGAATGTGAAAGGGCATCTAGGTAACACAATATGTGGAGCACCAGGTCTGGAGTCAGGAAGATTCATATTTCTGAGTTCAAATCTAGCCTCAGACCCTTACTAGCTGTGTGACCCTGGACAAATCTCTCAACTCCATTTGCCTCAGTTTCCTCATATGTAAAATGAGCCAGAAGAGGAAACTGCAAACCTCTCCAGTATCTTTGCTAAGAAAACTCCAAATGGAGTCATGAAGGGTCAGACACAACTGAAATGACTGAACAATAACTAAAATGCTAGCTCTTTAAGAGAAGGATTTTTTTTTGTATCCTCATCAATTAGAAGAATATCTGACATATAGTAAGCACTTAATAAATGACTTTCTGATTGAAGTGATTAATCTGTTCTCATCCTCCTCTCCTTCTCTGGGCCCTGCTCACAGTCCTTCTGTATTTGTTGTCTTTTGTGAAGGATACAATCCACATATTTATTGTCTTTCACATCAAGGAACATCTGGAAGGCCTTACCATTTCCAGGGTATCTCTTCTCAATTTAGACTCTTCCCTGTATCTCCTCCAGCATAATGAGAAATTCTTTTGTCAAGGATATTTCCAAGTTTTATGCTTCACCTGCAAGTGAAAGGTGAAACTTAGGGTGACAGTGAAGCTTAGAACACTGCTACGTGAGTGTTGCTGAACAGGGTTATTTTTGTTGGTACATTTTCAAAGAAATTGAAAGATATTGATACATAGATAGGAGATTCCTTGTTTTAAAAAGATCCTACAAGGGGGCATTTTGTTCTACCAACATGCTTTTTTATAATCTAGAAACAAGTTGCAAAATGTAGTCTTATATGATATACATCAGTGGTTTCAAACTCCTTCCACACAGATCTTTGTGGCCCATATTGACTTAAAAACCACATATTAAGATTATATATGTTCTATTTTATTTTATTTCTTTTGTTAAATATTTATTAATTAAGTTTCATCTGGTTTGGAACTCTTGAATGCTTCCTGGGAGTGTTGGAAACATCGTATATACAATCATGAGGGGATTAAAATAGAGTCCATTGTTGAATATTGTTTGTGAAAACTTATGCAATCCCTACAAAACCTTCACTGAGGATGCCATCAGTTTGTATGTAGAAAACCTTGATCCCTCTCAATAATCTCATTGAAAATGCCATTAGTTTGTATACTGAAGACCCTCATAAAGGTTTTGTGTAGATGAGAAACTAGGTATATAGGTTGGCAAGTTTTTATGTTTTGTTTGTCATGTTTGGATTCAATAAGGTCTAAGATTCCCCCCCCCCCCCACACACACACCCCATTCTCATCTTCACCTTTTTGGACATATTCTAAATTGAGCCCTCAAAACCCTCATGATCATATTTCTTCCAGTATGAAGCTCTTCTGTATAGACTTGATTCAATCTGGTTGCTTTTTCCATCTTTAATCTCCTTAATGATATTTCTACTTCCTAGATAAGAATCACAGAAACTGTGATGTTAAGATCCAAGTATAGCGGTTCCACTGTCTTTGTTGAAGAAAAACATTTTTGTAAGAATTTCTGCAAATCTTTTCCATTTTTTTGGTAGCCCTCTTTCCATTTTTCACCTTGTAATGCCCTTAGGATAATTTTTCTTAGGCAGCGAGTTTGTCATTTTCTTTAGATTGATTTTACCCTTCTCTGCTTTTGGCTGCTTTGAGACAACACTACCCATAATCATTCACCATTCTTCTATGTAATATTTAAAAGATGAATTTATATTCAAACCCAGTGATGCTTTTGGCAGCCATTTCTTTCTGGCAAGTAAGTCAAATATTTGCTAACATAATTTCTGCCCTCTTTTATTTTCCTTGTTGTAGTAAATTAATTTACATTGGTTTAACTTCAGGAGGAAATTATCAAACTCAGGGCTGATATCATTTTCATTGGCCATGCAATTTGGAAACATGTTTTAATACAACAAATATAGTAACCTGCATTCATAACCACATAGTTTTTAACAAGATGAAGCAATGGTTTATTTCTTCAGATGCCTCCTTCAGACACACGCAGCAAGGTACCATACCCAGATTTCCTGATTTCTACTGCCCAGCAGCACTCCATACTCTACATCTATCTCACTTCCCACATTGTAAAAAAAAATGAAGACAAAATCAAAAACAGCCAACAAACTTACAGAGCAGGTTGTAAAATCCATGAGGGCAGGAATCATGTTTTACACATGTATGTATTTATTCTAGTACCTAATATGGTATGTCACATGTAATAAAGTAATTTTTCTCATCTTTAATTCATCTTCCAAATAGTTGCCAAAATAGTATTTCTAAATCAACTCTGACCTTGTCAATACATGCTTAATAAAGTGCAATAGCTCCCTGTAGCCTCTAGGCTCAAATGCAAACTTTGTTGTTGGTGGTGGTCCTTTATTCTCAAAGAGGACCAATGACAGCATAAGGGGAATATCTTGACTTTCACATGACTTGGATTGATGTGAGACAGAGCTGTGCAAAGTCATCAGCCTCAATCTTTCCTTCTGGGTCATTAATCCAGTGGCAAAAGAAAAGTCAAGATGATTTGCAATGGGTCAGGATGCAGTGGGTGACCTTGACCTTTCTAAATTAGGTCTTTCGCAGGTCTCAGTTTGTCTGAGGTAAAGTCCATTTAGGGCTAAGGGCTAGGTAAGAATTAAGACAAAGGTGGCTTAATTCTATTTGGGGTTTCCAGTCTTTCATAACCTGGCTTCAACCTATCTTTCCAGCTTTATTTTATTGTATTGTTTTCCCCTGTGCATTCTATGGCCCATCCAAACTGATTTTTTTTACTACTTCTCACTCATGACATTGTAGAGACCCAGGTAGAAAGAGAAGAGACCAAGGCTTCTACTCTAACCAAGAGGCTTACAGTATCTCTTGCCTACAGCATTCCTGTAGGAAGGCACAGCCTGCCCACTGAAACCCAACCATACAGAAAAGATGAAATGCTGACACCACATAGCCATGTATTCACACCATTCTACAGGCATGTCATCTTTGACTAAAATGCACTCCCTCTTCACCTTTATTCCTTATCCTTTTCAGATACCCATATGCAGTTAGCTAATAAAGATTGGTGGTACAGTGGATAGAATGCTAGATTTGGAGTAAGGAAAACTTGAGTTTAAGTTTGACCTCAGCTTGGTTGGTTGGTTGTTGTCCTTCATCTTCAAAGAGGACCAAAATTACATCAGCATTGTAAAGTGAAATTTCAGTGTGTCTGACTGTGGCTGATCAGACTAGTACAAACTCAGAATGCTCTACCACAGGTTGGGCACAAATAGTCCACTTGAATATTTGGGGTGGATATACCAAATTTGTTCATCCTGCATTTATTTGTGCTGTCTCAATTCTGTTTTGCTCAAAGAGCACATCACCTTTTCTTATGTGGGCAAGCCATGCTGAGTACTCCTGTGCCAGTGTCTCCCATGTTGCACAGTCAAATCCAAAGTTCTTGAGAGTGTCCTTGTATCATTTCTTCTGGCCACCATGTATGGCCCATGTGAGTTCTCCATAAAATAGTCTTTTTGGCAAGCATACATTTTGCATTTGAACAACGTGGCCAGCTCATTGGAGTTGCGCTCACTGAAGCATAGTTTGAATACTTGGCTGTTCAGCTTGAGTAAGGACTTCAGAGTCTGGTACCTCCTCTTGCCAGGTGAACCTTAGAATCTTCCTAAGATAGTTCAAATGGAAGTGATTCAGTTTCCTGGCATGGCACTGGTAGACTGTCCATGTTTCATAGACATATAACAATGAGGTTAGCACAACAAATCTGTAGACCTTCCGTTTGGTAGTCTAATACCTCTTCTCTCCGAAACTTTTCTTTGGAGTCTCCCAGACACTGAACTACCTCTGGCAATGCATGCATCAACCTCATTGTCAATGTGTACATCCCTGGAAAGTACACTACCAAGGTAAGTGAACTTATCCACAGCATTCAAAACTTCTCCATTTGTTATAACTGATAGTTCCATGTATGGATGATGTAGTGGTGGCTGATGGAGCACCTGTGTTTTCTTGGTGTTAATTATTAGGCCAAAATTAGCACAGGCAGCAGAGTGACCTGCACAGCCCTTCCTCACTCAAAACAAAGTCAAGTGCAAGTCATGTTAATATTTCTCTGATGGCATGGTCTTCTTTGGCAATGAAGGATGAACAGACACACACACCCTATGAATGAGAATAGGTGGCTTCTAAGGTCCCTTCTTGGCCTCAGATATTTGCTTGTTGTATGACTCTGGACAAGTCACCAGTTTCCTCATCTGTAAAATGGGGATAATAACAGCACCTACCCCCCAGGGTTGTTGTGCATCTATAATGAGATGTTTGTGAAAGTACTTTGTAAACCTTAAAGCACTATAAAATGCTCACTATTATTATAACTGTTAGTGCCTCACCTCAATATCGCATTGTATTTACTTTAAATCTCTGACTCATTATCTGTATGTTATCTATCAATCACCTAACCATTTTATCATCTTCCTAATCTATCTATACCTGTATATACCCTTACATTTTTAAATATTATCTTCACCAGACTATAATCTCCTTAATGTATGGAGCTTGTATTTATGCATGTCTTTCCCCAGAGCATAACACAATGCCTAGTACATAGCAGGCTTTCAAAACTGCTTGTTGAATGAATGAAGGCCTTTCACATCTCTAAGTTTTGGTTTTCTCTTTTATAAAATTAAGCAATTGGAGGGACATGATATGCGGAGGAGTAATGTGAGTTGGCAGAAAAAAAAAATTAATATCAAGTTAGGAATCATGGGTTTGTGTCCCTGCTTTTCCATTTACTTCTCGTTATACCTTGGGTGATTCATTCTTCCCCCACTTGGGCCACAATTTTCTCATTTGTATAATTTGAAAATTAAATATTCCCTAAATTATCCTTCAGCTCTAGTATTTTGTGATTAGATGATGTGAGATCACTTCCAGTTCCAATATTCTACCACAATAACTTGTTGGGATTCTTTTCCGCAGGCCTCCGGTAATTTCACAAATTATAGTGACAACAGGTTTTTAAAATTTCTTCAACAGTGATACTCATGTTCAAATCCTGACCCTGATGGTTATTACCTTGGCAAATTAGTTCATCCCTCTTGCTCTCAGTTTACTCATCTGTAATTGTGAAAACTCTGAATTACCTTTATTTCTAAGGTATCTTCCAGTTTCAACATTCTAGTATTCTAGGAAATAGGAACCAGGATAAAATCTGGGATGGCATTGGGAACAGTCCTAGGGAAGAAAGATGTTGCAAAAATTGGTATTTAGTGCCACCAGTTCATTTTTCTAAACCCTTTTCTTGTACCTTCTCTTTCCTGTTAAGTGCCAGAAACCCTCAGTTACCTTGTCTTCCTAAAGATTGAAAATTAGGGTAAGTCATTAATATCTTGCTAAGATAAGTTAAATGAGTTGCCCTTCCACAGGGTACCTGCGTTTTAACAGTGTCAGTCTTGGTTTCCCAAAATTTAGTCAGAAGAAATTAATCTTACCACAAATTATCACGTCATGGAATCCTGGCTTTGAAGTCAGAGGGCTTGGGTTCAAATCTCAACTTTGATGTTCCTGACATAATCTTACAACTCTCTCTGAGTGCTCTTAAATGGGTAGGCAGTATAGTCAAAATGTGCATCCCACAGTTCGAACTAAGGGCTTGGGCAAGGGTGGAAGTGGTTCCTTCCCAAAAGAGATTCTTCTGTCACTATCTAGTGTCACTGCCATTGCAAATACATTTAGTGTTACTAAAGAATCAAGAGGTCTAGGAATCCATAAGGCCAGGACAGGAAGAAATTGTGCCAGGAAGAAAAAGAAATTATAATATATTATTTTTCTGGCCTTTAGAATATATACTGCAGATGTGTATCTGAATGAGAGTTGGGATATCTGGGTTCTGTTTCTAACAATGCTACCTTGGGCAAATCAGTTCTGTAAATGAGGTAGTGCAATCTTTAAAATTTTATCCATCTTGGATATTCTGTGATCCTCTGGCATATTTCTGCTTTATATTTATCAGAAGTCTGCTGCAGGATATCCTAAAGGAGAGGGGAAGGCCAACCCTGGGTGGGTGACAGCATAGATAAGGAACAGCCTTATGAATGAACAGCCAAGGGCATCAGCCATCGCCTTCCTGGTGACATTCTCCATGCCTCCCCACCCAGCTAACTCAAGGTGAGTCTGGAAAAATTTGAATGTTTTCTGATGCTGACAAAGTACTGGTTATTTGTTGTCTGTATCAAAGGCAGCCATATAAATAATAGAAAATGAAGCATATTTAGGCAGCACAGAGTGGATGAAAGAACTACCCAAAGTGACTGGAAATAAAGGCATCAGGACTGTCTTCTGTATGTGTTTGCTGGCTATTAGCATATAAAATCAATGCTCTAGATGAATGAAGAGAGGAATGAACAGAAGTAAAGAAAAAGCCTCCCATGCTATTAAAAGAAGAGTGTGTGATGTCCCTAAGCAGTGGATCTCCACCAGACATGCTGGCTTATCCGCACAGATGGAACTGTATGTCCAGATGTGTTGCCCAGAGTGCACCCTGAGTAGATTCTTTTATGGTACTTGTTTTGAGCATCTGCTCCAGGCAAATTTGTCTATTCACCTCAGTTTGGTCCCATATGACTTTACAAATGAAACCAAGAGCCTGCTATGACCATTAATCTTCAATTTCACTAAATTCTTTTTAGCATGGATATGTGTTGGGGGTTGGGGTGAGTGCTGTTCCCCAAGCCCAATAGGAGTCAAAGATGTGATGTGACAAACAGAAACAAACAAAAACCTAATGATTTTCTTTTTTAAGCTGAATTGCATTGACAGAAGCACAATGTCCAGAACAAAGGAGGTGAGGTAATTTGCCATGGTCAGAACACATCTAGACATTGACAAGATAAAGTCAAGAGGCAGGGAGGATGGTGAGGGGATTAGAGACTATACATTATTTAATCAGTTATATGAACTGGGAGTACTTAGCTTAGGTGAGGGAAATCTTGGAAGGGAGTTATGATCACTCTTAGTAAGTATTTGGAAATGCCAGGTAAAAAAGATAGGAGTAGAGACTGGTCAGTCAGAGTCAATAAACATTTATTGAACACCTACTATGTGCCAGACCAATGGGATAGAAAGAAAGGTAAAAAAGACCCTGCCCTAGAAGTATTCACAATCTAATGGGGGAGAGAACATGCAAATAACAGTGTACAAATGAATTACTTGATTTAATTTGTATGGGAAATTCTGATGAACAATCTACCTTTACCAATGAGGAAATTCCTTCTACTAATTCAGGTTGGCACCTTCTTTGTAATTATTGACCTTAGAAAGTTGCCTAAGACATTGAGAGGTTAAGGGTACTCAGGGCCACCCAGAAAGTACATGTGAATAGTGACGCTTGAACCCAGGTCTTTCTCACTGCATGGCAGTTAACTATCCATTATGCTATGCTGTCTCTCACATCATATGGAAAATGGATTTATTATTTTCTTTGGTCCCAAAGGAAGTGGTACAAGGAACAATCTGGAGATGGTTATGGAGAGGCACATTTAGGCCCTACATAAGGTAAACTTTAATAATTATTAGCACTGTTTAAAAAATTGAGGGCATATATCTAAAAGTAGAAGAAACTCTCTTGGAAAGAAGCTAAGACTCCATCATATTGAAAGTTCTCAAGTAGATGATAGATGATATTGATAGTTTGGGGGAATGTTGTGGAGATAATTCCCTGATCATGTATAGATTGGACTAGATGGCATTTGAGTCTCCTGTACATTCTAAAATTCTATGATTTTATGAATTCATCTATTTATCCTTCAAGAACTTATTAAATCTAAGCTTTTCAGGATTTTATGATAACATTTACTTTTTCTTTCCCAGTCAAGTCCACTACACCAGTTTTTGATCACCTCTCTGCCAAGAGGTCTGACTTCCAGCCCCAACTTTGATAGAATACAGGCTCCTAACCCTGTGTTCCTGGGCTCTGATTATCTTCTCCAATCCCACTATACACTCTCCATTCATCTTTTCTTTGGTTACTTCTCTTCTATGTGTGTTATCTTCTTTTATTAGAATTTAAGTTCCCTGAGGACATGGCATCACTCATTTGTTTGTATTTATCTCCCTATCACTCAGAAACAGTGCCTGTAAGTCCTCAATTTTTTAAAATTCACCTACAACACTCTAAATCCTTCCCTAAAGATTGTAACAGAGTAAATATCTCTTTTCTTTGACTGCTATTATATTTCTTGTCTGTACAAATAATATACCTTTCCAATATTATACAGTAGGACTTTATTATCTACAATTCAGCTTTCTTGTCACTTCACTTAAAAAACATAGTCAAGAAACAGGAAAAAAAGGTTTTAGGAGGGGGACAATCAAAGTCTAACCAGCAAAAATGAATGGCAAGCAGTCCATACACTAAAAAGGCTTGTGTGTGTTTTAATAATAGAAGCACACCTTAGGCCTTCCTTTGGGGTCTGTTGACTCTTCCTTTATATGCAATCTTAATAACTGGTTGTTTGGTTTCTAAACTGGTTGCAGATAAGAAGTAGCAAATTTGAAGGCAGGAGTGAAGGAAGCCATGTCAGAGAAGTCCATTGACAGAGCTGGACATGGTGTCAAACTATTTGAAACAATGGCAGGATTATTAAACTTAAAAAAAGAAAACGTAACATTTCCAAACATATGGCATTCCCTATGCCAGCCACCAGGATCAAACATGGGCCTAGTGGATAGCACAGGTCTGTCATCTCTGTGCTGTGAGAGATTGAGGTTGGCCTGAGCTCTTGAGTTCTGAGCTTCAGTGGAGCTGGTACTAATAGAGTATCCACACTAAGTTTAGCACCACTGGGAGTGAGGGAGCATTAGGATGCCTAAAGAGGGATGAACCAGCACAGGTCGGAAAAATAACAGTTAAGGCATCTGACTCTAGCAGTAATGAGATCAGGCCTCTAAACCACCAGCCTGGGCCAAATAGGGAGATCTGGCTCTGAAAGAAAGTAAAAATAAAAAAAGAGGAAAGGAAAAAAGGAAAAAGAAAAACATGGACGTAAGCATTTAAAGTACAGAACAATTTAGAGCAATTTATTGCAAGCACAAATAATCTTAC